>NW_025421485.1:7500000-8125000 GCF_011764305.1 Mustela putorius furo
ATGATAAAGGCATAAAAGCATAATGTGGCATCATTTCACCAAGGCACAATATGGATCTCCCATATGGAGCAGAAGTTGATAATACTGCAAAGAAGCAAAAATAAACAGAACAGATGTACTTGTAAAATCGAGTCTGCACCCACCCCTGAGTACCTGCATTGCACTGGAGAAGTTTCTACAAAAACTCAAAACTGGCGTCAAGTCACCTTCCCACGGGGACTCTTGGAAAGCCAGAGATGAAGTGGTATGTGACCGCGCAGAGATAGGAAGAGGTTTCCGAACGCAGCCTGCGTTCCCACGGCGGGGGCTGGACGGAGAACGTGCTGCTCCCGCGGAAGAGCCACCTGACAGTGCCTCACAGGTTGGGGTCAGACCTGGTGGAGTTCCGGGGCCCCCCGGTACTGGAAGAATCCACACGAAATCCCCCAAGCCCCGAGGCACTGGTTCTGGAAAGGTAACCTGGAGGTGGTGTTACCAACTTTGCAGGGACATCGCAAGGTGTAAATGACAAAATGAGGCAAGAGGGAGAGACACCAAGTACAAAGCAGCACAGGTAGGAGCAGAGTTGTGTCTGCAGCGGTTGGTACAGGACCTTGTCTCAGGGACACCCTGAAGGACATGGGACGTACAATGACCTCATTTTCTCAAGGAGGCAAGATGCTCGAGAACCCTGGACTTCTTGTTTGAGAAAGATTCAGTGTAGAACCCTAACTTGCCCTAGAGCATGTCGGGGCTAGACCCCTCTGCCCCAACCACAAGAGTGGGACCGTAGAGCGTCACCGTTTCCCAAGCACTTTCTCACATAGCTGCACTGGATCCAGCCAGACCTGGCGAGATCCACAAGCAAGGGAAGAATCCCCATTGCTCAGATGAATGGATGTGGCTAAGACAGGGATGGCTAGGACCGGAGCCCCTTCCCATCATCCACACATCTGCAGACGCTCCTTGCAAAAGACTCTGCCCCTCCCCAGCCGTGAGCTGTTGGGCCCATGTCTGAGGATGGACAGACCTGACAATAATCAGGGTCCCAGAACCCAGCATTTAGTAGCGAGTACACGGGACCCTATTTGTCATGCGGAAAGTACCAAGCTCTTTGCAAACTGTAAAGCGCCAGCATGAATGTGAAATGCTGTCTTTTCATCCTGCTTCTCATGAGACAGCAGGGACGTACCGACGCCTGGCAAGAATGAGTCTTCTCAGACCTCGCTCCCGTGGCAGCAGGAGCCTGCCTGCTAACGCCCCCGCTGTGGGCCAGGCTCTCCTGAACCCCGGCTTTGTGTCATCCACCAACCGCGGGGGGAGGACAGTGCACTGCTTCATTCACAGAGCCCAGATGCTGCTCAGGTCACTCGAGTGCAGAAAAGTCCCTTTGCGCATTTTACCAAAGGTGTCTGGAAATTCTTTTCCCATAGAGAATCCGCGGCTGCATACTTCAGAGAGAAGTCGGCAGATGTGCTTTCAGCAGCGCAGAACACAGTTTAAGGACGCCGAGGACCAAAGGGAAAATGGAAAGCAGAAGGGAAATTCTCCCCTCTGCCCACAGTAAATGTGGTCACGTGGTCAACAGCTGGAAGGCACCATACATGGCCCCTGATATAATCAAGTGGCCACCCATCTGCTTGGTTCCCAAAGCAGCGAGGAAAAAATAGCGTCCCACGTCCCACGCACTCCAGCTGTCCTCGGCATCCAGCGCTCGGTGATTTTTTTTTTTTTTCTAAAAATAAAATGAAATAAAATCATCACTTTTCCAATCAGGAGAGCACTTGTTTAAGGAGCAGTTACATGAGGCAGGAGCCTTTGTCCCAAGTGTACCTGTGGGTACCTCCAAGCAAGGGGAAAGTCATCCCTTTCTTGGATAGGGATGCCCTTGAGCCGGAGCCTCAAAGCCCACCAACGTCCCAGGCCCCCGCTTCAAGGGTGCATCTGGTCATGGTCCCTGAGTCCCGCTTGGCCACAGTACTGAGGTCTCGAGCCCTGCGAATCCCCCGGGATTTGCACCCCCCGGGTCCCATGTAGAGTCTGTTATTTCTAATCAGATCCCTGCAGCCTCCGTCTGTGGAATGTGGGCATATGTCAATATTCAAGAATAGAACTGGCAGATATTTGCGGACACACAGCCTTTGGGCGTGCCAGCATTATCTTCAGTCAGATTCCCTTTTAGAGGAAACACAGAGCAAGCAAATGTTTCCCTGTGGACTTCAAGTTTTCCAGCAGAAGTTGCAAAAGAGAGTCTGCCACGAAAAGAAGAAGAAGGAGTCTGATTGCCATGACAGCAGAAAGAGCCTGCCATCCCTTATCCCTGTGACCCTCTACAGTCCCGGTCACCCCTGGGAGGTGACCTGCCATGCGGGACACCCTGACATGTCCCACGTCCGCTCCTTGCCTTGAGCTGGTCCAGGCAGCCGTCTCCCGCTTGAGTCCCCACCACGCTGCACACACCTCACCCTGGCTGCTGTCACTTTGCCCCATGGTCGCAGGAGCCACACTTGCCTCTTTCAC
Source organism: Mustela putorius furo (assembly GCF_011764305.1). Classification (NCBI taxonomy): domain Eukaryota; kingdom Metazoa; phylum Chordata; class Mammalia; order Carnivora; family Mustelidae; genus Mustela; species Mustela putorius. Next base: position 7,502,500 of record NW_025421485.1, read on the forward strand.
TTGATCACGTTTCTTATTTATTGGGAAAACTGTTATGTGGCATTTATCCCGTGCCAGGCACCATCGGAGGGACTTACATGAATGAGCTCATTTCGTCCCCCTGAGAGCCCTGCAATTTCATCATCGCTGCTGTGGCCGATCGGCAGATGTGGACTGGGGGACCTCGGTCCGGAGCCATGCGATGCATCGCTGGCAAACCTGCAGCTGCTCCCAGGCCGTCCGGCTCCAGACTCCTATGCATCTCAAGGGCATGAGGATCATCCCATGGCCCTAATTTACACATTACCTACCTCTTGCCAATTAGACAGTCTTGTGGATAAATGTTGACAGAAATGATATCGTTTTTAAAGATACAATTGTTAGTAGGCCCATTTCCGTGGGAACTCTGTACGAGGGCAGCTCGAGGAAAGGGTGCTTCACGCCAACCTACAATTCAGGTATAGTGAGAAACGGTACGGAAGTACCGTGGTGGAATCAGTCAGGCAGACATTATCAAGCCCATTTTACAGATGAACAAACTGAGTTCAAAGAATTAAACGATTAAAGAGTTGGATACCTGACAGTTGCACCAAGTTGTATTTTAGGAAGATAAAATTTCACACGCAATTTCCTGGCTCAAGAGATAACAGGTGGCTTATAAAAGCAGCCTGTATCAAGCTCACTCCTGAAGGACCTGAAGAAATTCCAAGAGCTCTAAGAAGTTCCCGAGAGTACCAAATTCAGAAGAAACAGACACAGACTGCACATTTCACGATCGGTGAGGTAGCAGCATTGTGGCTGATGCTTAGACTCCAGAAGGATTAACTAAAGCAGCATTCTGGATCATTCCAACAGTTTTTGGAGTCGCAAAAGTCTGGTATCCTGTAAATAGTTGGGTTTAAACAACATTTACTGCAATGGCAGTCATTTCTGTCTTTCATGTCTGACTAGCCCTTTCTAGATGTTTCCACCTGCAGTTTTCTCTGAGAGTCTCCCAGGAATGGGTGTTGAACGGGTGGGGGCTATTATCCCCACGGGGGAGCTGAGCACCATAGGGGAGATACATGTGGTGCTTCCATCCCCTAGGCCTGCTGAGGGTCAGCATGGCGGGGAGAGGACTGAGGCAGTTACTCTCTGGGAACCTGTAACCACACTTAAAATGTTGGTTTAGTTCCTTGAATTGGACAGGTGATAAAGGTTACTGTGTGGGGAAATGCCCTGTCTGTGGGTTTCCAGGAAGGTTGAAAACAGCAGAGTTGAAGAGAATCCGGGTTAAGCAGGAACACATGTGTCCCTTTGGGAAACAGCAGGTATCACGGGGCAGGGGGATTTCCCCCAGATCCTTGCCATCCCCATCCTCTGCTCTCTTCTACTGCAGGACAGATGGTGGGGTTTGTCCCTCTCAGTCTCTGTACTTAGGGAAAGGTTGCCCCTCTTTTGTTTTAATTCCCCTCCCCCCCATCTCTGTCTCTCACTCTCGCCATCTCCCTCTTGTGTCTCTTTCTGTCTCTGTCTCCCTCTCTCTGTCACACTGCCTTTTCAATCAATCTTGGGGCATGGCGGTAAGGATTACTCCCGAGGCCTGAGTTCCTCTGAATGTCTCCTATGACATTTTCAGATAAAGTATTTGTTACTCGGTGATTTTAGTTTTCCTTTGCAAGTGTCTTAACAAACATTCGAATCTAAAATTACTCAAATCTCAATTATCGTGAGAGTGCTAAAAAAAAAAAAAATTCAGCACGGACATTAAACACCAGTTCCTTTGAAAACATTTAAGAATAAATGAATGCTTCAGAAAGTACTTGACAGGATGAATCTCATTTCTACTTTCACTTATTAATCCGGAAGAGGGGGTGCCTCATGTCGTTTCCAAGTTTGCAGACAATGCTAAAAATGCTGTGGAACAGAAAGACGTCAAGCTGACAGGGATAGACGGCAGCAAAAAGATCCCCCGAGGCTGGCACGTGGGCACTGAGTGGCAGATGAGCTCCGGAGCGGGCCAGTGCAAGGAAACGCGTCGGGGGGAAACTCAGTGACAGCAGGACTCTCTCCTCGCTGCTGGGTGCAGGGTACAGGGAAGACCATTTCAGACCCTCAGAAACCATTATGTAATGTACTAATGAACATTAGCACTTCATGGAATAATGTTTTATAATTTACAAAGAAAACTGTGTGTGTCTACGTGTGTTGGCAAATATGCGTGTGTGTCTGCATACACATGCATGAAGTAATCCCACAGAATGGTCCCTGGACTTACATGGGAGTCGCTCAGGTTTGCAACTTGGTTCCAGTTCCTGTGGCTGTTTCACGAGGAAATAATTGGATAATTCTTCTTGACCTCACAACTCCCCATCTTGAAGGAAGTCATATTCGTAACCTGGGTCATATCATGATTCCTGGGCTGCTTTACCCAAAAATGCTGACTGACTCCTACCCAGGCACTGGCAATTCTTCAGGAAGCAAACACAGAGCTGAAGGATAATATTCGGGACGGGCCCTTCACACTCAACGTTGCATTTACCTTAAGAGCATGGGGGAGAATATCAGACATTCTGTGACATGATGCCCTCTGCAGAATGTTGGTACACTCTGTGTAATTCGCCTCTTGTGGATAGACAAGAGAACACTTGGCTTTATTTATTTTTATCAATCTGAGAATTTTGTAACTGTTCTTTTTTTCCCTCTCTGTGTTAATGTCTAAGAAGTGAAAAGTCAATTTGCAGCCCACATGCAGTAAATTTAGGGAAACTTACAGAAACTAGGGAAAGAGAATTCATCATTGACTCTATTAGTTTTATCCGAAGCAGACACAGAGCAGAGGACTGACAGCCCATATAATAAGCCATGGGCACCTCGGTTCCACGGACAGTGGCCACTCAGAACTCCCTGTCCTCGGCACAGAGCCCATCGTGTGATTCAGTCTGTCCTGTCCGTGAGCACCGCCTCTGAATTTCCAGTTTGGTCTTCCCGGCCTCTGTATAACTTTGCCTTGGCTCTTCCCAAGGCCTCCGTCTGTCCCAGTCGACAGCACATGGTCCCTCCCAGCTCGTGGCCTCTCTTGCTCTCAGCTACAGGCCTGGCTCGGCCACACAGGAGGGGATGTTTTTGCCCAGGTGAGACCAGCAGCAGTTTCTCTAAGTTTCTCCAGTCATCCCAGGAAACCAAATCAAGTAAACATCATTTATGTTTCACTGGAGGCCAGTTTAATTCCTTAAATAATGACATGGCACAATTTATGATAGAATTAAAAGAAAAAAGAAAAAAAAAAAACTTGTCACTGAGATATAGAGCCAGGCAGTTTGGGAGCAAATACTTGCTTCTCTACAAGGTATGGACTGGCTATTAGTGACACTGTTCATCGGCCGTAGTGTTTGCTGGAGAGAATGTCCCAATCCGAAGCAGAGATCTTTGCAAGAAATCACAGATGGGGGTTGCAGTATCAGTAAACTTTGCTATAACTTTCTCTCTGGCCATTCATCACGAATATTTTCCCACGGAACACAAGACATTCAAAAATGATTTTTTTCCCATTAGTTCTGTATATATGTCTTTCTTTTGTATTTATCCCGATTCCTTTACTGAAACAAAGAGAAGTTCTTTTACCAGTGCACAATTCAACGTCTGGCATGCTTTATCTGCACATAACATGTTTGTTTAAAAAATGAATTTGAATTCAATCACCTTGAATGTTTTGCTTGATTACTTTCTGTTTTCTGGAGGCAGGCAATTCTATTATCTATACATGATGAGTCGAGAAGATACAAGGGAACGTTTTGGGTCTAAAACATGTGAAGTGAAGAATTTGCGGTAAAATGGTCAATATCTAAATATGCGTATTATTGGACAGTGTACTTCAGAGACAAGAAGAGTCCTTGGATCTGACCTATCAAAGCACTGAGCGTCAAGGAGACAGAGGGACGGTTCTAAGTCACCCAGCTAGTTCTTGGCCTTGGGGTCAGAAACCCTCCCCTGAGGGTGGGTGGCTCCTAGCCCAGGACACTCTTCCTGAGAGCAACTCCTCGATTCTGAGAGGCGTTCAGCCTTCCTTTCTCCAGACATGGTGGTAGAAAGAAGCTTAGTTATTAACATGGTGAGTGTTTCCACACCCCGAGGGGGGCAACTGCTGCGTCCGTGACAGGCTCGTCAAACCAGCTTCTGTCTCTGGGCAGGTCACTGCGCGCTGCTCTTCGTGTCCGACCCCAGCGGTAGACAAAACCAGGAGGAAAAGTCTGGTGTCATTTGAAAATGTGATCCAGTGGCCTTGAGTGGCATCTCTTGAAGGAAAGGTAAGACAGCGCTTGTCTCCTGCATGCCGACTGCCTTCCGAACAGAACACGTTCTTTTGTGAGCTCGTGGACAGGCCCTGAAAGCGTCCCCATCTTGAGAGCTAAAACGAAGATCCTTTCTCTGGCCTCTGTCCACACTGCAGAGCGAACGTATCTCCGTGTCAAAAATAAAAACCATATACAGCGTGTCCCACACCTTTCCCTAATGACTGTGGCTCCTCCGTTTCTGCCCCTTCAGGGAACCCCTCCCTCCATAGCTATGTCATCTTTAAGGAAATTATTTCATTTCTTCCTTTTCTTCAGGGAATTACTTGTCTTTGTTGGATGTAACAGTGAAGTATCCTTCACTCCTGTCTCAAAATGCTCAGCTGTGTGCCTCCACATGGGGCCACCATATGGTCCCAACCCGGACTTGGACCTTCGAGCCAGCTGACAGAGAGATGGCGCCTCCAGAAGGTCCCGGGTCCCAGCAGAGTGCTCGGGTAAATGGCTTCCTGGGGCTCCTTTCACTCTGACTCCTGGATATTTGCGCGCCTCCTTCTCCAGCCCTTTGGTTGGTCACTTGTCCCTCCGTGCCTTACTTGCTTTGGTTCACTTGTGCATACTCATGTGGGGAATCACTACAATGCGCTACTCCCTGCTGAAATGCCTGAGGGCGCAACGGAGAGGAAGGAGGCCAGTCTGGGTGCTTCCGGAAGAGCTTTCTCTCTGGGATGAGACCTGAAATCGAGTAAGAGCTGGAGAGTGGAACAGCGTTGACAGGGGACCAAGTTGGAGAAGTGGTGTGGATGGAGAGGGCAGGAGCCTGTGCGAAGAACCAGGCAGAAGAGGAGTGGAACTGCAGTAGATCCCCACCAGAGCGCTGCTCTGGGTGACCTGATGGAGGAGAGTGTCCTGACTCTGCGACAATGGGGGGAGCCGCTGAAAACCTTCCAGCAGAGCAGAAGAGCATTCCGACCATCACCTCGAAATACTGGAGTCTCAAAAGCTGGTTGCAGATTCTGGGGGCTGCATTCATGGCCGCTCACTCTGGTTCCCTGTACGTTCCCTGGAGAAGTTCATCTTCCCTAGGACGCTGTTCTCTTCTCTTCCTGGCCAAGCTGATCTGCACCTGTCCTTCACTTTCCATGAATATGACAATGGCCCCCCAATTTGGCCTTAGCCTAAAATGATCCTCAGAGCTGTAGACTTGTGCCCGCCCCTACTGCTCCACCTCCAGTGCCCCCACTACAAAGCATCATTTCATTTTTCCCTCGTAACATCTGCCTCGTCCTCTGTTTCCTTGTCACAAGTCCTGGAAAACACTAAGTTACTGAAGTTGGAAGTCTTAGACTCATTTTCTTTCCCTTCCATTTTCCTGAATGTGACCCTCAACCATCGACTTAACCACCAGATCTTGGCTTTTATTCACTGAAAACATGAAATCTGACTTCTTCAATACCATTGCTTTACCTAAGACTTGATACTGACTCATATGCCTGGAAATGTTCCTGGTGGTCGTTCTGTCTCTAGTGCTTGCGTCCCTAACGTTTATCCTTCCCAAGACAACGTGGATCCCCAAGGTCACACTTAAAGGGGTTGAATGGCCGGGCCCGCCAGGTTTACCTTCTTGCCTCCCAATTCCTCCCTCTCCTCTCTTCCGAGCCTACCTTTTCCCTTTCCGTATCTGGCCGCATTTGAAATTCTCGTGGACTTTCTCAGTCTATCTGGAGCTTTCTCCTACCTCTACTCATTTGTAGGTGGATTCCCTTCGCTAAGAATGTTATTCTTCCTGTCTTAGCTCAGGCTGCTGTAGCAAAAATACCATAGACTGAGTCGCTTATAAACAAAGGAAATTTATTTCTCACAATTCCAGAGGCCGGAATTCTAAGATCAGGGCACCAGCATGTAGCGTTCTAGTGATAGCCGCCTTCTGGGGTTGTAGACTACTGACTTTTAGCATCCTCACATGTACAGGGATGACCCCAGGGTGACTCTTAGAAGGACACTAATCCCCTCATGAGGGCCCCACCTCCTGACCTTATCCAGCCCTAATTACCTCCCAGAGTCCCCACCACCTAATACTATCACACAGTGGAGTAGGGTTTCATCCTATGAGTTTTGGGGGGGGGGGAATCCCAAACCTTCCCTTCTTCCGTTTAACCTTCAGATGAGATGTCCTCTGCTCCCTCCTTGGGGGTCAGCTTCACTGCCTGCAGCTTGCTTTTCCCTCACATTGAGCCCCAACACAGGAATAAGCCCGGCCTGGGAGGGCCCCCTCTTGGGTCCCACACAGCCACCCTGCACCCCGCGGAGCGCTTGGTGAACCATGAACTGAGGAGGGAGTGAGACGCATACGGTGTACATGATGCCAACAGACGGGATGTCTCGTGGCTTGTGGTCCTGAGGAAATCATTGACTGTGGCAGTGTTTCATTTTATAATTTTTTCATGAAATCTGTAGATTTACATTTATTTTCCCTCATGACATTAGTTCTGCCACATTAAACAATTCTATACTATTTGAATATTTTCACTTTAAAATGTGTCCGGGGGTAATAAAGTGAAGAAACACATTTGCAGATGAGAACAGTCTAGTCTACGCGGATCCCTCCCTGGGTCCGTCTGAGCAGCCCTCCCCCGACGCTGTTTTCTTGAATACAGACGTGCTAACATTTTGTGCAACATTAATAAAACAGTGGGGACTTTTTAAATAAATGAAAACTGGATTCTCCTGTCCAAGAAACATTCTAGTAATAGTGGAAAATAGAAGCCAGCATAGTAATGAGTTAAACAAAAGTGATTTTCTGCATTTTTTGCTTTTACATTACATGTGTGACAATGCAGCTAATCCAAAGTACATTTTTTAACTTTTTTAAAATATTTGGCCAATATGCCATTTCCAATGACTTATCTTGAAAATATTACGTTAATTTCTGCTCCGCTCACCTCACAAAGTTAGACAAAGCATATGAAAGTGATTTATAAACTTTGAAGAACCGTACACATATTAAGAACTTTTTTAAATACTAGTAATCAATCACGAATCATGGAGTGTCGACTATGTAGAGGCTGTACATGCTAGATATAAATACAAAGATATGAAAACCCCAGTCTCTGGTGTGAAGTAATTTGCGGTTGGTTTTGAGGAGATCAGGGAAGAAATGATAACTAACCACAGCACAGTCTGCCGCGGGAAGCCCGGAGCTGACCCGTCCAGGCCAGAGCAACTCGGGGGCTGGGAGCGTTGATTCCAAATGCCATTTTGAAGAAATAGGATCAGAACTCCTGGCTTTGAAAAATAAATGGAATACAGGAAGTATTTGTTTTGGAATATGGAGTTCTAGGATGGTCCTGCGATGCTAGGCCACTGTGTTTTCTCCATCTCTGTCTTGAGGTCATCTCTGACCTCAAGCACAGAGGGAACTTAGATTAGGAAGAGGCATTTGCCCTGTGATTAGGTTCCATTACACAACAAAGATGAAGGGATCCAAATGTAATTAAGGCCTCCATCAGTTAGGAACTTCATCGAGGGGCGCCTGGGTGGCTCGGTTGGTAAAGCATCTGCCCTCTGCTCAGGTCATGATCCCAGGATTCTTGGATGGAGGCCATGTTGGGCTTCCTGCTTAGAGGGGAGCCTGCTTCTCCCCCCCCCCCTTCTGCCTGCTGCTCCCCTGCTTGTCGTCTCTCTCTCTGTCAAATAAATAAATAGAATCTTTTTTTCAAAAGGGACCTTAATCAAATTTGAGATTATCCTGGATGAGCATGACCTAATCAGGGAAAGCCCTTGAAAGAAGAGCTTGACCCTGCCTGAAGAGAGAGATGGTCTCTGGCTGGCCTCGAAGAAGTAAGCAACCATGAGCCCTGTGGTCACCCGCCAATGAGCTCTGAGGGCTCTTGGAAGCAGATCTCTTCCCACTCAAGCATCTGATGAGAAAGCAGCTTGGCGGGCATTTGGGGTACAGCATTGTAAGATCTGGAGCATGAGACCCAGCTTCGCCAGCGATCCCTGGATTTCTGACCCACGGGGATATCTGAGTGTGTGGTAATCTGTCTTGCAGCAACAGAAAGCTAATACAGCCCACGTGGCTCAAGATGTCCCAGACTGGAGTTGTCCTCGCGCTGCTCTTCTCTCCTTCCCGAGCCAGCATCCTCTGCAGGGCACCTTCATCATCGGCGCTGCTCAGAGACAGGCAGCAAGGCGTTGCTGTCAGTCGCCTCCTGCGGGCCCTGAGCGCGCTCCCTAGGAGAGGATCGGGCTGTGTGCCCAGAGGAGAGACGATGGCGCATCTACGGGGTACGTGCAGGCTCCGGAACACACCTGAGAACCATAAACCATCTCTGGAAGGGACTTCAGGTTCACACTGCACTTCTCTCAGTTTACCCCGGAGGCTCTGGTGGCACATCCAGGTCCTGGGAGAGCTGCCTGTGGAGTCCAGGAGTTGGGACGCTCACGCCAGTGTTCTCAGCATCACCCGAACTCCGGCCCGGGTCAGGGCCAGACCGCGCCCTGCGGACCCAGCCCAGGACAGTCACATTCCCGCGGAATCTCACTAAGGTAGAAAGAACAAGATGAGAGAGAATCCAGGGCTCCTTGCTTAGATCACAGTGCTGGTTGCTTTCTCGTGATAAATTAGTAATAACTCTCAGGCACATTTGGCAAGCCGAAGAAAAATGGATTTTTTACAGCGCACTGCATCAACATCTTCGCATGAATCTCTGCCACCTTCGCTGGCCTCGCTGCCGCGGGAGCTCACTGACGTATGTACCCCAAGCGCTGAGTGAGGGATTGCTTCATATATTATGCTGTGCTACATTACATCGTGTTCCTTTTCTGCTTCCATAGCCCAAAGACTTATTGGAATCAGTTGTTTCAGACTCATAAAATAAACATGACTTAGGGGGGAAAAAAAAAAGATTATTGTGCTAAGACTTCCACCAGTCTTTTGAAACTGCGTCCTCGATTATTTGTTGAAATTCATTTCATTTTTCTACCATCATCCTAGTGCGTGCTAAGTCCTACCACAGAGGATGAACGTACAATCTGCTCTGCGAGGCAGTTCGTAATAAGCTAGCACGAAGCGTTTTCAGTGTTATGTTTGTTGACTTTTTTTTTTTTTAAAGAAACTAGCGCCCATAAAGCGGAAAGTTTGTTTGAAAGTGTGAATTCTAAAATGAGACTTTTTCTAAAACAACCCCATCTAAAATTTAATTAAACTGTCCTGTCTTTATCAATAAACCATCTACATTTCATGCAGTACACATTTTTAACAGGAAGATTTAGGAGCCTGTGGCAGCCGCAGGGTGCAGGAGAGGATGTGCAGAGATCCGGGGCTGGAATCCACGGCCGGTCGCCCTCCATCAGCCCTTCTGGACCGGCCCTGCACTCCCCCACCTGGCTCTGCGCAGGCGCCCGGGTCCGCCGCCTCCCGCATGGGCTCTTCACGGTTTGCCTTCCCGTGGAGCTGGGCCATCGGGAGGCCTGGGCAGGAGATGCGGGCGGGGCTGGATGGTGAGGTGGGGGAAGGCAGGTCTCCTTTCCCTTCCTGGAAGGTCCCCCAGACTTCCTCTACGAAGGCCACAGCTCTTCTCAGGGTCCGTTCCACCGGGGGCCTTCTCGAGGTTACATAGGGTCCACTCCCGGGTGGTCCTGCTTCGTCCTGACTTTCCCGGAACACGGCCTGTGCCGTTGTCAACTGTCCCTTTGTAAACTCGCCTCTGTGTCCAATTTGATTTTGCCAACTGTTTTTCGCAGGGGCCCATGATCACACAGTGGTGGTTCATTTGCAATCGCTGTATCTGTGTCGTCTTTTTCTCTCTTCTAAAAATAAGGGGTAAATATTTCTGCTCAGATTGCCTCATGAGCCTATTAGGAGTATAAAATGTGACAATATGTGGCTAAATTCTTTTCAAAGTTTAACACTTTTATTCAACACATGTATATGGAAGGCCTGGTTTGTGCTAGACGCTTCAGAGTTGCTATGTAGGAACACACAAAAGCAGAGAATGTGACCTCTGCAAGCTGATCACGGCACCCTGAAGGCTACAGTGAAACCGAGGGCACACCAAGGGCAAGGACAGCCCAGCTCAGCTCCCAACTGGGGGACGAGGGAGGGCAGAGCTCCGGCCCAAGGTGCCATTTGCAGCAAGCAACAGAGGTCGGATGCAGGAGTGGGCTCGCCTGGACAAGCCCAGGAGGACAGAGAATGGTGAGCAGCAGGGGCGGGAGCTCGGATCAGCCTAGTCCTTACTAACGAGGCTCAGAGTGTTCAATTTCTTCCCCATCTGCGGGGTCTCAAAATGGGGGCCACTTTCCTAACAGGCATCCTCCGTGTTCTAGCTCAGTGGCTGGGTCTCAGAGTTTGGTCCCGAGACCAGAAGTGTTGGCATCGCTGGGAATCTGTTAGAAATGTGAATGCTCAGCCCCACCCAGATGGGCTGAATCAGAAACTCTGGGAGTGGGGCCCAGCAGGTCTTTAACTTAAAGTCCTGCAGGGGTGCCGGAGTTGGAGAAGTACTCTACAGCTATGCACGGTCTGCTGCAGCTGGGCATTGGAGGAGCCTGGGAGCCAGGTGGGGAGCCGGCGGGGCTCTGGGCAGCAACCTTGGCCACAAAGGACCATGAGTTTGGAAATCACCCCACTGTTGCCCCAAACTCCACTGATGACTAAAGGCAAATCTAGATTTTTCTAGATTTTTACACATAACACGAGGAACTTGAATTATCTTATTTTTAGGATCTCTCCCAAATTGGACAAGTATTTTTTTCTCGTACAAATAATGAGGTGGTGTTGAAGATAGAGATATGCACCCAGAAGACCAGGGAGTGGACCCAAGGTGCTACTTCCTGGTCCTGCGACCCGAAAGCCTTGTTTAGCCTCTGCTTCTTCTTTGACACCAGGAGTCACGCCCTCCACCCTGCAGGACCCCTGGAAGGACAAAATAGCTGCTACCACTGAAATGTGAAAGTGAGCCTTGCTTCCTGTTTACTTTTGTTTCATGCCAAGTTCTCCGCGCATGTTTGGCATCTCGCAGACATTCTCTCCAGCTGCCCAGGCTAGGTGAGATGTCTCTGTTCCACGCTGTCACAGTCTCATACAGCCATCTCCTAGAGTTGGGTCCTCATTTCAGCACTTACGGGATTAATTGGTTGATGTCTACTCACCTAGTAGGCAACAGACCCCATGAGGGAAATAGTCCACTGCATATTTAGTGACAACAGCATAGCACACACTCAGCAATATTTCTTGAATGAATGCATGAGAAGCCCTTAAAAATAATTTCCAAGCTCTCTAAATAATCATGCCCACAAGTGCCAAAGGACTGTAACGACGTAGACCCTACACCTTTACAAACACTTCTCGGCATCCAGATTGAGGGAAGCAGTGTTCTAAGTCATTTTCCATGTGGGATGTTTCACCACTAAAGCATAGGAAGGCAAGGGCCTTGCTCTTTAAATATGACCTCAGCCAACCAAACCCTCTGCCATAATTTATCATAGTGCCCTGAGTTTTATCCTTAAGTCTCCATCTTCCAGACACCTGGGGCACCTTGCTGAGCTCTGACTTTAACGCTGGCATCCTCACACCTGCTCTGCCACCTGCCCCCACTGCATTTACTGTTTCTCTGGTCCTAAATCCTGAGGCTGCCTTGCCTTGGATCCTTCCGCTTTATTCTAGGTTGATACAGAATGTTCTCATTCATTCTCTCTCTCTCTCTCTCATATTTACAACATCAATATATAGCAATCTATACTGATCTATCTAATGTATCAGCACATATTACGGTCTATGCATGTAACAATTGGCTATGTCAGTGTTCCCTTTGTTTGACCACTGAGAGCAGAGAAGGAGGACTTCCCAACTGTAATTCTATATTTTGAGAGATGCCTGTTGCCAAACCATTTTAACACCTATTAGTAGTTAACAAAAGGCGTTTGGATCATTCGGCGATCACTGTCTTCAAAATGCCAAATATACTGAGATCTGCTTTCCCTGTGCTTGAGAAATCAGCATGACCCGGAGCTATAAGGGTGATCCGTCTACTCAGATATCACACCCTGGAGCAGTCGGGGGCTGGCGCCGTCCAGGGAGATGCTCTTTCCTTGCGCTCCCCGGAGTCTGTCAGGTGTTCTCACAAAGTGCCTCCATGTCTCTCCAACTAGGCGATAAACCCTGTGAAGGCAGAGAGTGGGACTCTCCTCATTTTATCCCTGGCAAATTTTTAATGAATGACGAACAAATAAAAGAGATTTCAGTTCACAACTGGTGATATTCCAATGGCCATTTTTAGCCTGGGTAGAGGAGACCAGATGTTTGATCAAGGATAACTTTTCGTCATCCCTCGTGATTTGCAGTCTTGGTCCTAACATGTGAGAGATCCATCTGGCCACGGATCCTAAAGAAACTAAGGTGATCCGGGAACTGGTTTTCCACTTACACACACGGAATGGCAAGACATAACTGAGGGGTTTCTCAGCCGCCTGTTTGGTGCCCGGAAATCTCGCCTCTCGCCTGCTGTTTTTCCTGTTATCGTATCTTCAGGGCATGGTATGAAATTCCTTGCAGTTTGCTTTCTTGATTGGCAAACAATCTAGAATACCAGTGTTTTTGAAAGGGGGGAAGGAACTTAGGGGGATGGAAGGAAAAATAAGATGAAAACAGAGGCAGACAACCACGAACGACTCTTAACTAGAGAAAACGAACAAGGTTGCTAGAGGGAAGGCAGATGGGGGATGGGGTACCTGGGGGTGGGCGTTAAGGAGGCACGTGATGGAATGAGCACTTTGTTAGAGACAACTGATGAGTCACTAAATTCTACCCTAATAATACACTATATGTTAATTAAATTGAATATGAATTTTTGAAAATTACTTGTAAAAAAAGAAGGAGGGGATGATGGTAGTTATGAAAATATGAGCGTCTGGGTCCACAGAAAGCTAGAGCACAGTTTCCAAGAGCTCCCTCCCTTCTGACACCAACTTCAAGGTTAGGGGTTCCCACAACTGCTCCCAATTTTGATAATTCACCAGGAGGATTCACAGAACTCATTGATTGCTGTTGTACTCACAGTTATGGTTTATTAAAGGAAAAGGATATGGATTAAAATCAACCAAAGGAAGAGATGCCTAGGACAGAATCTGATAAGGTTTCAAAAGGGAAACTTCTCATGGAGTCAGGACAGATTACTCCATGGTGTGGATGTGTGATGACACGTAGGGAGGACTAGCCACTAGAGAAATGGCCCATGGTTCAGACTTCTTGGAGCTTTGTGAAGTAGGCATGATTAACTGATTGCACACAAGGCTGATCTCGGCTTCCAGGTCTACTGAAACTGTGATCCAAAACCCTACCCTAACCACATGGTCCTCTTTCTCAGGCCTTTCCATCTTAATGGGCGGGTAGAGCCCACCCATCCTCAGACCAGGTCCTGTCCTAAACAATGACAATCCTATCAAGTACAATAAAGATTACCTCCCAGAAGCCAAAGGCAAATCTTACCCTTAGGCAAGGCCAAATTCTTTATACTATAGGGAGCATTGAGGAACCCATAGTTCAGAGAGCTCAAAGACGACCTGACACACCCCTGGAGAATATTAAGTAGTGGCAGTATTGAATGTATAAAGAATATTGCATTCAGTGGGAGATGGATGACCTGTGAGTTTCAGCTTAGCCAGTTATTTACTGGAAAATTCTACCCTGGTCCCTTCGTTTCTTTGAACCTTGGTCTCCTCATCTATGAAGTGGAGAACATGATTGTACATTAAACTGAGAGGCTAACTGAGTTTTAAGCATCTGACATAGTCGCTGGCACCAAACAGGTAGCCAGAGAATGACTTTTCTCTCCCACGTCTTTCTTTCTCTGCTTCTTGCCCCTCACTAAGGAGAGGGTCTGTTGAGCACAGATACCTCTCCCTGGCGGAGCAGCTGCTTCTGCCTCCAGCAGAACGGTTATAACAGGAGAGATTCTTTTTTGTTAAACATGCGCACGCACATATACATATATACTTTAAAAAAATCCACCCTTCAGTGCTATGTTAGCGATTTCAACAGCTGTGAGTCAAAAGGAACTATCACAAGGGTGTGTTTCCATGGCAACTACCATGGTTACCCAGGAGAAAGGAAGGGAACAAGAGACAGACTTCTTGTCCACTTTCCTCCCCGGCATCCGCTGAGGGTCACTTCACACTCCCGTCCAGAACAACAACCTGCTTATTTTACCAGAATGACTCTTGAGTGATGGTGTTGGGTCACGTGCATGAAGACTTCGGAAGGCTCTGGTTTCTTAAGCCTGTTCTCTACCTTTAGAAAACCAACAATAAAATGAATCACTTCAGATTCTAATTGCTTTATCACTGAATCTAGATCTAGATAACCAGCTACCACAAATGCTAAAGGTAGTGGGGAGAGGGGAACATGAGAAAGGGATGGGGTTGGGAGGCTGGGGGGTGGGGTTGTTGCTCTTGATGAGCTGGAGGTATGATTCAACTGCCTTTTAGGGCTCATCCCACCCTGAGTCAAGAATAATCATTTCAGGCGTGTAGCTATGGCAGTAGTAGGGTAAATTCAACAGCCCAGAGGAAGAAACCATCATTACTTCCTAGAAGTCAAGTACTCATGAAGGAAGCACAAAATAAAACTACTTAACTAAAAGCTTTGGATACTGAGTAAAAAACAGATACAGAACTATTTTAAGTTTAGAAAGGAAGTCAAGACATCATGCAAATCAGTGGAATGTCGGAGTGGACAGTAGTCGCCAATGTATCCGCCATGTTGGAAAAGGCTGGCCGTCAGCTACACAAAGGTTCAGATGACCTTTATGTCACTTCATGTCACATCCAGAGACTCATGAGCTGCCCTTTGCTGACTCTTCTTGAGGGCTGCATGCTTTCTCTTGCATCTTTGCCTCTGCAGGTAATTATCATTCTATCTGAAATGAATGGCAACCAGCACTGCCATTACCATCTTCCACCTTACGGATGGAAGGTGGTCACACCTCCTCAAGTGATCTCGGCCATCTCCTCATCTGTAAAGCCATCCCTCCTTCCTGGCTAGTCTTGGGGCACCTGTCTCTGCACAGGTGCTCTCAGCTTCCTGCCTCACCCTCCACGGAGCCACCCCCAGCAGCTCCAATGTCCCCTCTCCCCGAGCCCACACAGATTTCCCAGCAAGCAGCCCTGCTGCACTCGGGCTGCACCTCTCTTGGAGGGCTCTATGCCATCACATAGATTAATTGCTACGGAGGCCTTCACTCCACTGCCAGGCTGTGATTCTTAAGAATTAACATAGATGCCTGATTTATGGTTGTGTGCTGGCCATGACTGGCATCTAGTAAGAAAACAATCGTGTGTTGAAAGAGCAATTCTGGAAGAATGTAGATTGAACAAGTATCTGTAGGGTGAAAAGTACAGTTTTATCAAAGAGGATACATTCTACAGCTTGGTTTTATTTTGGTCGTGCTCTCATTGTATGAGTTTCCTCTGGCTGCTGTAACAAAATGCCACGGTCACTTAAAGCTCTAGACCTTTCCTCTGTCACAGTGCAGAAGGCCAGGCTTACAGGGTCCTGCTCCCTGTGGGGCCTCTAAAGGGGAGGCCCTCGTCTCTTCTGGCCACTCATAGCCCCAGGCTCATTCCCCAGGCCTCAGCCTCCACCAGCACACACACACCCTGCTCCCTGGGTCTTCACACTGTCTCCCCTCCGTGCATGGATCTGCCCACATTTTTCTCTTCTTAAAAGAATCCTATTATATTTGTAGGGGCTCATCCTCCTTCACTATGACCTTGGTTTAACTTAATCACAGGTAATAATGGCCCTCTTTCCACCTCAGATCACTGTCTGAAGGGCTAGGGGCACTGGGACTGCAGCACGCATTTTTGGGGGACACAGTTTGACCCACAACACTCATCACTCCTCTGGCAAGGACAGGAGGACTGTACCTGCTTGTGGGGTCTGTATAATTTGAAGTCTCCCTCCTTTAGGATTGAGGTCCTTTTATTTTGTTGGTTTCTTTTCTTTTTTTCTTTTGCTACTTTCAACTTTTGCTACTTAAATGCCAGCAGCACCTGGTTCAGTTGGCCTCCTGACCCTTCAGTTGGGCAGGGCTCAGTGGCCAGGATGAGGAAAGCCGGCACGTGCGCACACAGCTCTGCAAGGAGTGGTAGAGGCAGGAACGTCCCCAGAGCGTAAGGGGAACAGGGAGTTGCAGAGGTACGCTGGGAGCTGGGATGTCACCAGGAGCTTCTCAGGGCTCAGGTGTGCAGGGGAGGGGCCGAAATAACTAGCAAATCCATTCCCTGTGGAGAACCACCAGTGAAGAGAAGCCACAGTCAAGCGACAGGAGTAAACAGGACATAGATCTGGCCTCGCAAATCGGACAGGATGTGGCTCCAGATGGCAAAAAAAAAAAAAAAAAAAAAGAAAAAAGAAAAAGAAGGAGCCATGAACAACAACAGCAATTTTATTCAGTTTGAACACTTGCGAAGTTTTCTTCAACCATTACTCCCTTCTGGGACTCCAGCTGCATGGAGTAAAGGGGCAGACTCAGCAGGCTGGCTGGCGAAGCCAAGAGCCCATGGGGACTTTCCACAGGGCCCGGCCAGCTCGGGCTCTAACCAGGAAGAGAGTTCTCGACTGGGTTTTCCAAGCGGCTCAGACTGTGACAGGCTGTCAGACGCGTGGCTGGGGTTTCTTTCCCTCCAGGTATGAGTGCTTTGAGCCACCGTGACCAGACAGCTGGGCTGGGAGAAGGCGGTCTGGTGCCTTGGTCAGTCACCACCTTTGCAGCAGGTGCTGGGAGGCTGCCTGGCGGGACCGTACGTGGCGCTGGCCCAAACCCAGCAGAGGAGACCGGGTACATGGGGAGAGAGAGTGAGCAAAGCAATAGCGAGTGTTTTCAAAATATCATTCTGCAAAGACAGAACCTCCCTTGGAAACTCAGCTGCCTCACATGGAGTTCAGGGCATGCATGTTTGAGAGGCGGTGTGGGCCCGGAATCTTGCGGAGACCTTGCGAATCACCACTGGGGAAATAGACCCCGAAAAGATACAAGCCTTTGATTGCCTCATTTTCTTACGAGCCCCAGCAAGCCCCCTTTCTTCTCTGGGTAGTGCAGTCTGAGGTGTGCACGTACAAATGCACGGGTGTGACCGGCACACGCGGAGGGCACGTGTCCTGCCTCCCAGCTGTGTTTCCTGAGGGCCCGTCCCTCTCCCCTTCTGGTTGAGAGAAAGGTTAGTCACATTCACAGGCAGGGATGCGAACCAGTTCTCAGTGAGGAAGAGAGCTTCTCTTTCCCGTTCAGCTCTGCAAGGAAATGAGATCACCCTAGATGGGGTGACAGCCCACTGGCCTTGCCCCCACAAAGGAAGGGGTGCACCAGGCCACTAACTGAACACGATACTCAGCTCTGCTTGGTGAATCCATCAGAAACATATTTTCCTTCAATGTGTTTTTTCCCTTTGAGACCTTGTATAATTATTTTTTTTTAATTTTTATATAGGGGCACATGCACCCAAATGTTTATAGCGGCAATGTCCACAATAGCCAAACTATGGAAAGAACCTAGATGTCCATCAACAGATGAATGGATAAAGAAGATGTGGTGTATATACACAATGGAATACTATGCAGCCATCAAAAGACATGAAATCTTGCCATTTGCAACAACGTGGATGGAACTAGAGAGTATCATGCTGAGCGAAATAAGTCAATCGGAGAAAGACAACTATCATATGATCTCCCTGATATGAGGAAGTTGAGAGGCAAGGTGGGGGATTTAGGGGGTAGGAAAAGAATAAATGAAACAAGATGGGATTGGGAGGGAGACAAACCATAAGTGACTCTTAATCTCACAAAATAAACTGAGGGGGGCCAGGGGAGAGGGAGGAGGAAGAGGGTGATGGGGTTATGGACATTGGGGAGGGTGTGTGCTATGGTGAGTGCTGTGAAGTGTGTAAACCTGGAGATTCACAGACCCATACCGCTGGGGATAAAAATACATTATATGTTTATAAAAAATTAATAAAAACAATTTTATATCATTATTTTAAGTCCTCCAATAATACGACAATGAGTTTTCTGACTCTATTTTACACTAAACAACATTCTAATACCTAAACTATATATATATATATATATTTTTTTCCCCCTAAACAATATTCTAATAATATGTCTACTGAATCAAGGTGAATCGACAGCTGAAGGAGCAGGGTGAACCCAGAGAGAAGGTCTCCATCCAGATGTCAGTAGATTGAGGTATAAAGTCATGTTTCTTTGCAGGTGGAGTGGACGACCTTGACCAATCACTTGTCATGCCTATGCCTCTGTCTCCCCGACCTGAACACGAGGTCCCAAGTACAAGGCTGTTTTGCCTGCCGAATGAATGCTCAGGTGAAACAGAACTCTTAGACTTGTAGACCGCTCTCGTGCATATACAGATAGGGACGTGTCCCGGTACACACTCATGCACACCCGTGCACACTCGCCCACACTCCTCTGCAAGGATGCTCAGAATATCCTTCTGAAGTAGAACTTTATTGCAGATCTCAACACTTAGACCTTGATTTAATGGCGTGTTCTTACGTGAGAGACCAGTTCCTTGAGGAAATTGCTTCCCATGTTAGATGAGTTCCTGTAGAGTCTTCACACCCCAAGTAGAGGTGTCCTTGTGCTGTGAGCACCGTGAAGATAGGGCTCAAGTCCGGGTCTCTGTGTCATCCACAAAGGTCCTGGTGCACAGTCAGCCCTCCGTGCTTCTTTGTTGGATGTCCCCCAGACAAACCGGACAGTGAGACCCAGGCAAGTGCCCTGCCCGTGAAGTAACAAGCCTTTGGAAGAGAGGTTGATGCTCTAAGCCATCAGATCCCCCCTGGGACTCACAATTGTACCAGGTTAGCAGCCTCTAAGGGCTCAAGTTCCGTGCTTCTCAGCCAGGTGCAGGGAGTGTGGGCTTGGCCGTGGACAAACTGTGACTGCTCCGAGAGTGGGAGGCTGGAGGGAAGGCAGGGTTCCTGCTGGACAGTCTTGGCCCGAAAGTCATGACAGTCTCCAACGACAGTATCAGTGAATTTGGATAAATCTGTTGGTCCAACTGGAAGGACATTTCAGGCGGGCGGACAATTCCAGAGTGATTATTTCTGATGAGGAGATAAGGGGACGGATTTGCAAGAGTAAAAAGAGGAAGAGAAGTGTGTCTGCTCCGTGCAGAGTCTTGTTGCTGACCGGGGCTGGCCACTCAAGGAAGCAGCGGAGGCCAGCAGCGTCTCGGCTCCCCTCATGAGAGCAAACCCAAAGCACCTCCTTCCCAGTGGCTCATTCTCTCTGCTGGGGGAAAAATGTAATGATCTTCCAAGAAAGGCATTGTAAGGGACGAATCTTCTTGGCTGTTCTCAGCAAGTCTCCAGAAGCCTCTGGGAATGACCAGTGGTCTCCGAGCACAGCACTCGCCTCTGTGCCCTCTACTCCAGGTCACTGGGGAAGGTACAGGAACGCTGACCGCAGGTCACCCTTGGCACAGCTGACACGAACAATAGTCTGATGGAGGTTCGAGCACAGACCTTCACAGGACACAAATCAAAGTGGGTTCTTGGAGGGGGGGGACGCCCTGGGATTGCACTGAAGGGAGAGTGGGCAGCGTCTGAACCCCAGCTGGCTGCCTCCCAGCACGGCAGTGGCTTCTGCTCCAGAGAGCTGCCGCCCCTGAACGTGGCTTGTTCCCGGCGAAGGTCCAGCTTCCCAGGAAGGGCTTCCAGGCTTACAACTAATTAAAGTTTCGCGGGAGGTTGGGGGCTTGGCACTGAGCTGCTAATGCTTTTGACATTTGTCCAGATTAAAAATAATCCACCATCCATTGTATCAGAGCTCTTCCTGGCGCTCCCTGTTCTCACAAGTGATTCTGGTTTTTCTCTCCCTTTTGCTAGACTAGCAGTGTTTTGGCCCAAGACGGAACTCAGCAAACAAGGCACTTGGAGCAGATTGGAATTGAGAGGCAGCTTCTCGGAGATTCTGACTCGTCCTGCCTGCCCCGCTCCCTCTCTTTTCCTCCTTTCTTTCCTTCAGTTTGTTAGAAGCAGAGAGATTAAGGCTCAAAAGAACGTAGAGCGTTACCCAGTGAAAACACAGGTATGACCACGCGCCTCCTCCTTCATTCTTCAGGCCTTCAGAGAATTGCAGCTTTGCGGTTTAAGTCAATACTCGTTTGCTGGGCACCGAGGATAGAACATTGTTCTCAGCAGGCGCTGAGCATGCAAGCAGAAACATGACCTGCTTAGACCAGACTTTCTGAAGAGCAGACAGCAGCTAAGCATGATCTCAGAGCAGGAAAGAAAAGGCCCGAGGAATGGGTGAAGGTCCCTAGAGGGCAGGTATCACTGAGCTGGCCACCACTTTGCCAAGAGCTACAGTGAGCTTCCAGGCCCGTGGGACCCCTCTGGACAGGATATGCAGAGCACAATGCATAGCGTGAGTTCAACACAGAAGGATGGAGAAAACTGTATCTGCTGGCTCCCGCAGGTCTGCAAGCCCCACTAGTCAGAATCCCCTGCTCGGGATAGAAACTCTGCTGCTCTCTGTGCCGGGTCACCTGCGCTTTTGACCACCACCGAGAAAGTCAGGGCCCATGCCCTGTGGTATGGCCATTCATCTGAGTCCACGATCCAGCACATGGCGCGGCTCAGCGGGCCGGTGAGGCACAGACAGCGGGCAGGTGAGGCTGTGTGCGTGAAGGTGGTGAGTCCAGTGCTGGTCCTTAAGAGTTGGTGATGTCATCACAGTAATATTTATTAACACGCTGGCTGCATGCCAAACGCAGTGGTAAACCTTGATGGGAATCCCCTAACCTCATGCTTACCAAAGACCAAAGATTCTTTCCCAGATTTAGCTCCATCACAGGCTAGGAAGCTGGACGGCAGAGTGATGACAACTTGTTCAAGGCCACTTAGCTGACAAGTCCAGACATAACCGTAGTTACTGCCCAGGCTTCACCCCCACCCCCGTGACTGTTGTTCAGGGCTCGGGTGTTCAGGCTGTGGATGGGAGGCATGAGTAGCAGCCTTTCGCGGGCCTGGGCTTGGCCAGGCCCTGCTGTGCTCCCCATACTCTGTGTCCCCACTCAAGCCAGGTACAGATGGATCTGGGGCCACAGGAGGGTGTTTTCTCCGCAAGTTAACCTAAGAAGATCTATTTCCACTGGACAGATTAAGTGTTCAGGACAGCGCATGGATGAACTAGAGTTTAGGTCATGTTGAGTCTCTAAGAGGTTCCCATTTAGACGGCAGAAATTTCTCCATCGGGATTCAGGATGAATTGAGAACAGAAATGGGAGAATGGCACCCAGATTCCTGTCAGCGCCTCTGCCCAGAGCCAGAGGTGAGAACGCCGGGGCCCTGTGGGGAGGTGGGATCTCAAAATGAGGCTGCCGAACCCACCATCAGTTAGGTCAGGGAGGTCAGGGAAACCTCCTCCCTCTGACGGCCTCCAGGAGAACCCCCAGGGGCAGGGGAGAAGGCAGGAGTGAGACTGAAGCTTAGGCAAATCCTTCCGGAGATGGTCCCATGTCATAGGCTGAGCCACCTCAGGGGGGCAAAGGGCTACCAGCTGACCGAAATGCAGCAAAACCTCTTCACAACACTAAGGCCCGAGGGCCCATGTAGCTCGGCTCTGGTGAGGTCGGAAGACAGGACTGTGTGGGCTGGGAGTGCAAAGACCTTTCATTCCTCCCCGTGTATCCCGCTCAGGTTGCCTGCTCATCGAGAATGCTCCTGAGTACGGGGCTTGCCTGCAGGGGCTGCCTGGAAGAGTCAGGCCCCAATACACGTGTCATCTCTTCCTAACAGATGCGGCTCTTGCAAATCAATAGATCGTGCTGGCTACAGACACCTGTCTCTTGGGGGCTTTGTTAGTCTGGATCAGCATCCGTGAGAGTGATCAATACTGGGGTTCTCAGGAGACAGGGTTTCTGAGTCTGCAGAATGAAAGGTCATGGGATTCTGGGGGACCTGGTGGCTCCCACAGCCCCCCACCCCTACATCACACCTTCACTTTTACAGGTCTACCGCTAAGATGGCAGAGTTCCCACACTGTCTTCCTCAATTCTTTTTCCAGTGTAATTACGGCTGTAATGAAAGAAAACGTGATTTATTCATGTTGCCTCATATGGCCATTTCACATATTCTTAAACCTCAAACACACACACGCACGCGTTAGGTGTCAGGCATTGTGCTACATGATTACGATCCAGGGACAGTGAGGACAGAGCCCCTGCCTTTAAAAATTATACAAGTTAGTATAGAAACCTGCGTGAACCTGAATTACAATGCCGTTTTCTAGGCCAAATAAGCTTTAAAGAGGGAGCAGAGACTTTTCCAGAAGAAGGAACAGTGAGACGAAGAACATTTCAACCAGAGGGAAGTGAGCAAAAACATCCAATGCTGAAGACTAATGGCCCTTGGCGCTTTGAGGGTGGCGTGGGCCCCGAGCGGACTGAGAACGTCTGAGCAAACCCAGAGTCTCATGGACGGGCTCCCGGATCTCTGCACTTCCGTGGGAAGGTGGACAAGGGAAATACTTTGGGGTTCTTTCCAGCTCAAAGACACAACAAATCTTTGGCCTAGATCTGGTATAGAGCCAGTCAGTACCTTCAAGTATTCTGTTCAATACCAGTGCACGGGTGACTTCCCAGCATCGGCAACGGTTTGCTCAAGCGGATTAGCTGTCAGTGGCAGAGCTGGGGTGGGGTCTGGCTTCCTGTCCCCGGCTTGTCCCTTTGGGATTCTGCGTCGTGAGAGGAGCTCTGTGTGGCCCGAGGGCTGTGATTCCAGCATGCTGCCATTTACCATGCACTCTCCGATGGCAATCGCCGCAACGTGGGAGCGTTGACCGCTTACTCCTCGAGTCCTCCAATGCACGGTCACCTTGTCAAGGCAGGTGATGGCTTCCTTACTCAGGACTCAGGGTAGCCCCCAGACTAGAGTGCTGTCGAAAGACGTCGAACGAATGAACGTGTCATCTGATTAGTGTTTTTGCAAAACGAACAGTGAGATAGATTTATCTCAGAAGCTCTCTGGAAGGTGAGACTCTCATTATAGCGTGCATTATTTCAAGCGGAAAGAACGCCCCAGGTGCCCCGGCGTTCTGAGATTGCTGCGGACATGTGCTCGCGACTTTCACCCTGACTTTCGGATCCTGCACTCATTTCGTGTTGGTCTTCTTACTGTTTGTGGATGAACATTCCACTTTGTCCTGCCTCCTCTAATTAACTTATCCCTGAGTCTGGCCACAGGCGTCTCTCCTGCGGAACGCCGCGGAACACACTCATCACGCCCTTCCTTGAGTGCGAGTCCCTGATCTATATGAAACCATATTGATCTATTTTTCCTTGGAACCCATAAGACACACATTGTTTTCACCTATAATTGGCTGCTCTGCTTCACTCACACGGATCATTCGTTAATCCACGGGGCTGTTTACACCATCACAACAAACCCAGCCCGAGGAAGCTTATTGGGGCCACTGGGTTTAAGGCAAGAGTTCGGAAACTCTTATAGGTTAGCGGCTCCTAAAGGTGAGTCTGAGAAGTATAGGGGCCCCCAGGGGAGGCTCACGGGGAGGCTTCTTATATTTTTGCTTTGCTTTATACTTGGCCACCGTGCCAGCAAGAAGTCCAAGAGCTGCATAACTAATCCTGGGCTTCTAAGTGGTTCAGGTCACGATTAGGACTTTTTCATCTTCTAACTTTACCAGGAAGCCTCATGTTCTTCCATTGCCCAGAGTTGGACACCTTAGAGAATGGGAGGCAAAAGGGTGTATCTTCTATCTCAGGGTGGCTCCTTGGAAAGATTTATGCATTCATTTGTTGCCAGCCTTCTGCAAGGCACCAGGTCGCTACCCTAGCGGTAATGGAGATAGTGCCATGTCATCACTCTGCTGCTAGGGCTTTGCCTACGACACAATGGCAACAGAGAGCAAGGAAGCCCGGTCAGTCAAGGGAACCACGGAAGGCTGGCCTGGGGAGGTGGCCCTTGGCTGAACCTTGAAGGGAACTGAGGTTCGATCAGGACCCGCAGTACAAGCAGGTGGCAAGTGCTGTGGGCTGGAGGTATGGGCGAGGATGTTCTTGCAAAGTTCACCAGTTCTGTTTCTCTGGATAATAAAGGACATGGGTGGGTGGGAGGGAAGAGACGAGACAGGCAGGTCAGGGAAGAGATGAGGCCTGCACGGCCAACCTTGTTTGCCATGTTCAGGATTTCACTCAGAAGGCTACGAACGGCACTGACAAGATCGAAGCAGCAGAGGCGTGCACTCCGATGTGTGAGTTAGGGGGTACCTACCGTTAGGCACCTCTGTGGGGGGCAGATTGCAGGGCCTCCGGATAAAGCAGACCCCTGTTGGGGTGGGGGCATATGAGGCGGAGTCCCCTAAGAATGAGGCCTCTCCAGTCATCTCATCATCTGCTGCCCCCTCTTCAGCAGAGCCCCCAGACAAGATGCACCCCGTGAGGCACCCCATTTACTGCCTTTTGCACCACCTAGAGGCATGGGCCTTCAGCAGCTGCTATTTGAGCTACTCCTTTCTCCCATCAGCTGGAGCTCCACCAGCCCAAGAGCTTCATCCGGCAGCTCCAGGGCCAGCGCCCGGCCGCGTCTTCCAGGTCATCCTCCTTCGGGATTCGCTCCAAGTTCTCTCACGTCAGACTCTAGCTGGTGGTTCGTGTAACCCTGTCCTGTCACGTTCCTGGCTCCTCCTTCAGTGCCTTGCTCCGTCCTTCAGCTCTTTTGTCTTCTTGTGATTAACTGCGATAAGGACACCTAGCGTGGGATCTACCCTCTTAACGGATTTTCAGCCCATAGTGCAGGATCATTATCGAGGAGCACCAGGTGGTGCACCAGGTCTCAGAGCCTACTCACCTTGCATCACTGAAGCCCTGTACATGATGATCAACACCCCTACCCCGTCTCCTGAGCCCCTGCAACAGCATTCTACTCTTTGTTCCTGAGTCGGACTGCTGTAGATACTTCCTGTGAGTGGACCCATAGCTGAAGCGCAGGTCACCTCCCAGCTGTGCAGAACAGAGTCCTAGGGCTCCTTCTCTCCGTTCCCTCCCTCAGATACCGTGTGGTCTAGTCAACTGATGAATGATGTCCCGCTTTCCTTGCCAGGGCCACACGAGCCTGCACCAGATTCAGAAGGGCTGGGGGTTTCTTCCCTTCCTTCTCCATTTCCTCCTCTTCCTTCATTTGTGCTGATTACAAAAGGTGGGTGCCTGTGTATAAAATATGTTGCATTTTATATAATATTAGTATGTTATATAACACAATTTATATTATATTATATAATGCTATTTATATTATATCTATATAGTAGATAGATTGTAAGTGGACGGACGGCTGGATGGCCGCATAGACAGGCGGATGAGGAGAGAACACCGTCCGAGTGAAACCACTCCAGGTCTCTCCAGATTGAAATGAGGACAGTGTCCGTATGTGTAAAGCCCATGAACCCCACTGTCCCACCCCCCACCCTTCATCCGGTGTGCAGTTGGCCGTTCTCCACTGTGAGCTTACGGTCCCTTTTTATTGGATATATTTTACCACGTACGCAGGATTCTCCAGACAACATAGTTAATTTCTGAAACTTACAAAGTGGACTCATTTGGTATTTGTTTTTCTCAATGTGCTTTTTTCCCCTTTACTCCACATTTCTCTCCATGTCGATATGTGCACCTGTAATTCTTTTATCTTCCTGTTGTATATAGTGATTTGCAGCCACATGGTTTCTTCCTCCCCCTTTGCTAACTGTTGTCTTTCTCCCTCCGCAGACATTTGGGTTGGTTCCGTTTCTTACCTCGACCGGTGCTGCTCTGGATACCCCAGAACCAGTCTCCGAATGCTGGGATGGGTTGCACGGTGACCTCAGCAGCGATGGGTATTCTGTGTGATGAATGTGTAGGCCTGACAGGGTGTTCAGTGTGTCTTTTGATTGATTAACACATTTGGAAATTCTTCTCATTGGCTATTAGCCATTCCCCTTTCCTCTTCTGTAAAATCCTTTTTAATGTATTTTGACCAATTTTTTGTCTTTTAATTATTGATTTTAAATAGCCCATGGTATATTTTGTTAACTGTATTGCAAATATCCTCCCCTGGTCTGTGACTCACATTTCATTTTATCTGTAGTTTCTTCCTAGGAACAGAAGTTTTTGGTTTTTCTCTTTCTACTTTAATATAGTCAAATATATATTTCTACTCTTGATTACTTGTTTGGAGGGATATATTTTATACATATATACATATATACACACATATATATTATATATATTTTATATATATATAAAAATATATATTTTTTATATATGTATAAAATATATATAATATATATGTGTGTATATATATGTATAAAATATATCCCTCCAAACAAGTAATCACATGTATATATGTATAAAATATCCCCTCTCCCAAAGGTCACCAAGTATTATGCTATGCAGTCTTAATTTTTTTTTGTCTAAGTTGGGTTTCATATATAAACTTTAAGTCACATGGGGCTCATTTTTGTGTGTGGTGTGAGGTAGGAATCTCCTTTTATTTTTCCGTATAGTTAAATAATTTTCCTGGTTTCATTTATTTAATTTTTGTCAATGACATGTCTCTGCTTTTTGTGGTTGTTGTTTTCTGTTCTGCTTGCCATTTATTTGCATATTTGTGTACAAACGCCATCTTTACATTATAATATTCCTATATGTTAGAATGAGCTATCTCACCATAGATTTAACTTTTATTCTATATTTTATAATACTTCAGCAATTTATTTCATCATAAGTTTATTTGTTTATTTGCTTATTTGTTTATTACATTTATTCCTAGGTATTTTGCCTTCCTCTTGTCTCACAGTTTACTACTGCAGTATGGAAGTGCATTTGACCCTTACAAAATTTTAGATCCATCGATGTTGCTAAGCTGTCATAATAATGCAACTGATTTATTGGCTGTGTGATATTTATAGAAAATCATATCATCAGCAAATAATGACAAATTTATTTCAGACTTACTTTCCAGGCCATACATATTTTTTCTTGTCTTATTTCTCTGGCAAGGGTGTTCAGTATAAAATTGAATAGAAATATGATGGTGGGGGATATTTCCTTTTTCTGACAACTGAGGGAATTTTTAAACTTTTCCTTACTTAATAAAATTCTCTAACATACTGAGGAAATTCTCTTCTCTTCCCGATTTTTAGTCATTTCTATCAGAAGTGCACAGTAAATGGCTAAGAAAATTTTCCACATATGCTTAAATTATTTTTCTTCTTAAATGTAGTAATATGATAAATTGTATTAAGAGATATTTAAGTGTTGAACTAAACCATGCATCTTTTCTGCATTTACTAGATTTGATTTCCTAATATTCTCCTTAGATTTTTTTCCATACATATTCAAGAATAAAATTAACTTTGTTTTAAAAATTAACATATACTGTATTATTTGCTTCAAGGGTACAGGTCTGTGAATCATCAGTATTACATAATTCACAGCAATGACCATAGCACATGCCCTCCCCAATGTCCATCACCCAGACACCCTATCCCTCCTCCCCACCCCCTCTAGTTTCATCCACATCATTGCAAAAGGCAAGATTCCATTTTCTTTTGATGGC
Organism: Mustela putorius furo; assembly: GCF_011764305.1. Taxonomy (NCBI): domain Eukaryota; kingdom Metazoa; phylum Chordata; class Mammalia; order Carnivora; family Mustelidae; genus Mustela; species Mustela putorius. The sequence continues at coordinate 7,530,387 of NW_025421485.1, forward strand.
TGCATAGTATTGCATTGTATATATACACCACATCTTATTTATCCATTCCTCTCTTGATGGACACCTAGGTTCTTTACATAGTTTGGCTATTGTGGACATTTCCTTGAGTGGCTTTGTCTGGTTTTGGTGTCATAACAAAATGAGTTGGGAAATGTTTCCTCACCTTCTAGTCTTTAGAAAAATTCACCTACAATTATAATTATTCATTCTAATAACAGAAAACATTCTAACATTCCTAGGATTTTAGACATTGCTTTAAAAAAAAAACTATCTAAAACTAGTGTTTCCCTTGTGAAAATATTTTTTGGTGGTTCATCCCTTTCTTCTAATGGTTATAAAACTGTTCATTCACTCTATTTCTTATTGAGTCTGAACTGAAAAATTGTGGTTTTTTTTTTTCAGGAAGTTTTCTTTTTTGTCTACGCTTATTAGTATAAGGTTGATCATAATATTCTTATGTTTTAAATCTCTGTTGCCTATTTAACAATGCCCTCTTTCTTATTCCTACTGTTTTGTTACATTTTCCCTCTTTTTTGTGTTTTATATCTTAAACAGACTTACAATTTTTTTTACTATTATCAAGAAATTACATTATTGATGCAATTATTATATCTTATTTTCTTTTGCATTCACTTCTGGTCATTTTTTTATTATGTCTTTCCTTTTTTCTTTTTTTCATACTATGTTTAAAAATATAATTGTTTACACCTATAACTTTCTCTAAGAATGCACTGATGGGTATTTAAGCTTGATATGTTTTATTTCATCATCATTCAGTCAGTTCTTATTTTTCCCATAATTTATTATTTCTTCCTTAACCTGTGAGTTGGTACAATTCTGAATGATTTTGCCTGCCTTTCCTCCCAAAACTCGATCATTGTCAGGGGCAATTATAAATATAAATATTCTTCATAAAAAAAAAGATTCTTCATATTCTTTCTTTTCAAGGTGTATAGACAATAGCACAATACTTAGTGAGATTTTAATGTCTCACTATTATAAATATTTTATATCCCAGCAAACAAGAAAAAGTGAATTTGTGTAGAACAAAAGCAATGTTTTAGCTAAACGACTTGGTGTAAAATATTAATTATAAAAGCACCTAAGTTTTGCTTTATAGTTCACTGTAAGACTTTTGTATACGTTCCAAATTTTGGGATATGTGGTGATTGCGGGGCAATGTCTGGTGCATGGAATAGCCTCAGGACCAGAATTCCGATGTTTTCATATCAGTTCCTACTTTTTCAACCACTGGTTTTCTCTTTATTTCATACCATTTGATCACATTTGAAAGGGAACCTCTGCTGAGAATTTTCTCCTGGTGTTCTTAATACCTCATTAACTTGCCTTAGAGGAAAGCTCAAGAACGATTTGCGCCAAACCATTGTGTTGTATATAATAAGTAAGATTTTAGTTAAACTTGGCAAAAATTATCTTGCCACTCTAAACAGTAATGGTGGGCCACCCAAATCACTGGCTTCATCTCATCACACATAATGCTAATCACCACAGACATACATTTCTCTCTCCAGGTATCTCTCATACCACAGCATATTTGCCATGAGATTAAGACAATCTCTTCCTTTGGATTTGTGTTTTTCACCTGCATTTTCATGTGGTATTACCAAACTGATGATCTCTTTCAACATTTCAATTCAATTTTACTATTTGATTTCACCTGTTGTGTTAGAATTACACATTGAAGAGATGTTGCCAGCATCAAGATTTGTGTGTAGAATCTGTAAAAATAAAATGCACAACTTAACTGGAAATATTAATAGAGTGGGATTTCATACCCTATGTCATTTTCCTTTTCAGAACCAATTCCCAGTTGGTGCCATGTCACCACATGTTCTAGGAATACACCAGCATCTTTCCTTCATGTCTCAGAGAAAGATTCTCTCCTATCGTTTAGGTTAGTCACAGGCACCAATCTCATATACTTGGGTATTTTTAGACGGTTGCATTTAAAAGCTTTCTATTTTTATTTTCCTCATCTTAGATGTCATGAGTGCAAAATTGGATAAACACATGTTGGCATTGCTCTTGAGTTATTTTATCCTATCTATTTCTAATTCATGATCTGTACGTACACACTTGATGTGGTAAGATACACACTTGCATAAAATTCTTATCACCCATTGTTCAGAATTGTAGTTGAGTTTCCATAAAGGTGTTTGAAACTCTTTTAGTGTATTTTCCTTTAATCTTTCCAGAAGTAAACATGCCCCATAGTAAAGGCCGGACCAGCTGCACTGAGCAAAACATACGAATAAAAACACTGTTGGTGTTCAAGATATCCTTTGGATTCATATAAATTCGGAGATTTTGTTTACTCAAACTCAGTCGTGAGCTACTAATCATGTATGCCATGAACCTGAATGAAGCTAGGAGCAACAAAATGCATAATGGATCAGAGAGGGAAATTTGAAGGTCTGCTGCTGAAACTTCTCCTGCCTCGGGATTCCTCTATCTATGGTCGTGGCTTAGATGCATAGCTAGTATTCTAATACAAATAATTAAATTCCATGTCTCCACTTTCTGTATTGATTTATTTGATCATAATGTTCAGATTTACCAGAAGCCACTTCTATTCCAAGGTTATAACCAAGCAGACACTCACCCAGAACATAAAAGTCAAATCTCTGAAGGCCAAAGTAACTCCTGACCTAACCAGCCCCTCGGGTGGCAGAATCTTCTGCTTCCGAGTGCCTGCAGGAAGTTCTGGTCACAGGAGATGATCCCTGATTTGCCATTTGAAGGCTACGTGACATCCTTGAATCTGCAGTGGGCATACTGCTGGCATCACCACCCCGCCCCAGTCATTGTGAGAATTAGATAGATCTCCGAACATGCTAACCAGAGTTCCTGGTGTACAACATGGCCACAGCTGTTTATTGAATAAAGAAATAAAGGACGAATAAACCACATGTTTGTGTATATGATCTTCTCTTCTTGTGAGAATGTTGTGATATTTCTAGAAGCCCACGTAGGCATGTCAGGCCAATGCTGGACAGAGTAACAGGAATCTATACAAGTCCCTTCATTGGTTAGAAATTCTGGTCTAATCCTCCTTCCTCACAGTCAGATAGGGGTTAAGATGGATTTAATTTCACGCTTCACAAACTTGTTGTAATAACTTTATTGAGAAGTTGAGGGGTGGGGAATGAAAACATCCAATGTTCTCAATATATATGTGCATGTATTTTAAAATTATATGTAAGGCCAACAGAGCTTTTGCTTATAATTAATTATTTTCATAACTAAACTTCTTGCACTATAGATTCTGTTCTTTATAGATGGGTAATTTAAAATCCAATTATCGCTCATATACATCAAAATAACACATTTGATATTTATATTTATGACAGATCTGCCATTTAACACCTCCGTATTATGTTCTGCTTTCCTCCCGGGATCACATTCCAAAATATATTCTACAGTCCAACTTTTTTGCTTTTTTTATCATGAATTTGACATTCATATTGGAATCATTCTATCAAATGTCAGTTAACTGTACCAGGTAGCTTTACCGACACAGCCGAGAACATAGGAGGGGCTCAACACGTATTCTCACTGCTGTTGCTACTATTTGCATATCAGCATTCACAATAATCACCACCAAATCATTGAACAGTGGTCTTGATAAATTGACTGGTGTTGCTTAACTATTCTTTAGTTCACTGATACCAAAAAAAAAAATTTTTTTTTAAAGTTTGGATGGACTAAGGTAATGGAGAGACAAAATTCCTTCTGCAGAACCTTCTCTGCAGGCTAATTAGGTACTTAAGCAAAGACCTCGTGTAAAGAGATCCTCCAGAGTGCGGGGTAGACACACAGAACCTCTGCCTCCTAATAGCTTGCAATCTCGTAGCCTTCTGAGTGCCTTGCCTTGGTTTTACAACACCGATCCTTACCGGACATGCTCTACTCTCTTACAACAAATACGAACTGTAACTTTATTTCCCTAATGATTTGGAGACTGTCCCACGCTGTTTCGAGTAATTGGACTGACTGGCCCTTAGGTAACCTTCAGTATTCAAGCTGAAACGTGTCTTTACGTCCTATGAGGACTCAGGAAACCATGAAGCACAACCAGGGGGCAGGCTTCGTTTGAATGTGTGGCCTGCTCTGCTTTTCAAAGATGTGTACTTTGCCAATAATGATACAAGTAATCATTTCCTGTTTCGCTCTTAAATCCCCGTTATACTTTCACAGCTCGTCTCCTCTCTGGCTTATTCTAAAGAGAAAGACTGTTCCATGATCAGATTCCAACTCAGATGTGTGACTTTGAGAATGCAGTGACGTGTGCCTTTAAAATGTGATTTAACCAGTGACCAAAACAGCTGAATCGTGGCAAAGGTGAAACTTGCAAAGAGACCTAAATCAAAATCACTGTAAATATATACATCTCATTCTCCTAGGAAGCTGTCACATAAATTCTGCCTAGAGGGAAAAGATACACATACAGTAAACTGACAATAATACTAGGTGTATAAAAAAGACCCCGGACATGCCTAGTTAATTTTCTTTCTGACTGGGCCTTTGCTTCTGCATCCATCCTTGAAGAGAATGACTACCTGTGTCCCACCACAAGATCACTAACCTTCCTTTAGATGGGCCCAGTGGCTGAGCTGTGGAGAACGGTGGTGGGAGCTGCCCCTGTGTCTGGAGGAGAGAGTCTGCACCTTTTGGGAACAACACTCAGGCTGAGGCTTCTAGAGTCAACCTGGATCGGGAACAGAGACTAGAGGTTTACTCCTTTCAAGTAAGTGGAGGAAGCTCTCTGACCCTCTGTCTCGCGTACCCGTAAGAGGGAGATAACAGGGCCTCCATGTCTGCTTCATGACTTGGAGATAGCTGGCTGTTCCGTTCAGCAACCTTTGTCCTCACTCCTGTGGACTCCCAAACAGTGAGATCGCCAGATGCCTGACATACAGAAGCAGGAGGTAAGGGTATGTGTGAGATGCAATGTTTACTTATGCATTCTATATACATATGTATGTTCAGACATAAACATACTCTTCAAAATTAATTTTTCAAAATGTTCTCTGAAATTCGTTTCCATTTTGGTTATTTCATCTCTTCGTGCTGTCAGGAGCTTGGCCCCTTCACAACTGATAAATCACCCACATTAATCTGTCTCCCACCCGCTTCCCTCAGATTGTTCCCTCAGCCACAATAAGAGCTGAATGTGTGCCTCTACACATGGCATCCCAAGTCTCAGGATTGTTTTCAAAGGGCTAAAAATTGCCGTGCTCATAAAAACAAAACAAAACAAAAATGGCAACCGTGTTTGCCTTGCCAGTCTGTCAGAGCTTGAAAAACAAACTTCATCCCAGAAAGACAAACACACACAGCAAACATGGAGAAGTTGCTGCTGACAGAGCCCAGAGAAGCTCCAGGCCAAGGAACAATAGAGGAGAAGGCAGCCAGACGGGGTGCGGAGACGCAAGTGCTGGAACCAGGGTGATCGGGAAGGAAAGAGCATAACCCCAGCCCCGGGGACATGTGTGTCTGGAAGAACCTTCTCCTTTGCACGCACCCTCCTCCAAATGCCCACACATCCCCGCCGTCAAGGCTCATCCACGGGAAGCTGAGTCTGAGTTCCGCTCTGCTCACCCCTTCCTCTTGAAAAAAATTGCCAGCTAAAAGGCATGGGTGACCCTGGTTAAACAGAGGCGTACGTACCTAGCCGAACTCCCTCTGGCATAGACCATCAAGCACACAGACATCCAGATCCAAACAGACACTGAAATCCTGATTTTGCAAATCATTGTTAGAGTGAATCCAAGCCAATCAAGTGCATATTTCCTGGAAGGCTTCATTTTACAATCTCTGATGAGATACAAAATAAAAAGGCGACTTTGGCGGATTTCTATAATAACAGTTTATATTAATATTCTACAGGAATCCTTTCTTCCAAGGAATCTAAAGTACTTGCAAGGAGATTGGATTCTGCCCCAGCTCTGGTTCCAGCAGGAATAAATGGCAGTGCTTGGCAGTCGCAGCGCAAACCTTAGCGATGTCTCGGGGATGTGAACACAAAGCCGCACATGTTACAAGTAAGTCTTCATTCACATACGCTCTGGTCTGTCAAAGCTTAGCAGGTGTTGGCCCCAGGAGGATGAGGACAGATCTGTCCCTAGTTGAGGGGTCCAGAGTTAGTCGCTATGCAAATAAGTTCTTATTGTGGCCAATGAACTTGGCGGTGCTACCAGGCACCCTTTGATGAAGATTTTCTACAAGTGTGTGCTGAACTAGACCCTTTCCCTATGTCATGGGGTGCTCAGGGCAATCCTGAGGTTGGCTGTTGTTATCATGCACATTGTCCACATGAAGAATAAAGATTCGGGATACAACTTGTCCATCGCTGTAGCCAGTAAGCAGCAGAGTCCGATCTGTACCCAAAGATTTCTGGTTCCGAAGTCCATGCCTTGTTACTCTGTTGCTTTGATGCAGAGTGATTCCAACTGTAGCAAGAGATGGAATCCACACTGTTTGCTCACAGGTGTGATGCTCTTTTCACTTAACTCTGCCAAGGGAAAGGGGCTGAGGATCGTTCAAGTTCCTTGTGGCCAAGCTGCTCCCGGTCATTCAAGTTCCCTTGCCTCACCTCCTTCCTCCATCCGTGCAAGACCATGCGTCCCAGGTGGCATCTCTTGCGTAACTATCTCTGGATCCTGAGTGCCAGCTTTTTCTTTTTTCTTTTTTTTAATAAATATTTTTAACATTTATTTATTTGACATGGAGAGAGCAGGGGAGGAACAGAGAGGGAAGGAAAAAGAGAGAATCTGTAGCAGACTCCATGCTGAGCATGAAGCCTGACGCGGGGCTTGATCTCACCACCATGAGATCATGACCTGAGCCAAGATCGAGAGTCAGTTGCTTAACCATCTGAGCCACCCAGGGGCCCCTGGCCTCAGCTTTTAAGACTAGTTGGAAGACGTAGTGTCTTCCTAGGTCGCCCTGACCATGGAAGAACACAGACACAGTTCTCCCTTTGATTCTCCGATGAAGCAAACATCTGTTTCATGGGGATCGCATGCTAGGCTGGGATATGGGCAGGGTCAACCAAGTACTTCATTTTCCTCAGTGCAAAATTTAAAAAGATGTAAAAAAAAGTTCATTATGATTAATAGCATTTCGATATAGTGTTTAAAAAATCAAAATTAATGCAAAAATCATGATAAAAATACACAATTTTTAAATAGAGATAAGATCAGTATTAGCAGCTGTTCCTTTCACTGTAGGCATCCAGGAGCTCAGCACAGCTCTGTTCTAGACACTAGGCCTCCAGAGGCCCGCCAGGACCTGGAGGGTAAGGACTTCTTAGAAATCTGATTGCAGTCTTGGATGCAAATGACATCAGTTTCCCCACCTTCACACTGGGAAATATAATCTCTCCTTCAAAATGAAGGTACTGGAAGGTTATTGGACCAGAATAAATTTAATTTTCCTGACATTGAACAAGAATGGGGTAGACATGAGTACACTCTTACAAGAGACAGTCTCATGTTTTCACGAAAGCCAGGGGGTGACTGTTAATCACAGTCACCTACAGCAGCTACACATACCTTGGCAGGTAAGCCACCATAAACTTCCTGTTCCTTCTGCCCATGGGGCCCTTCATGTGGTAAAGAGTCCTGCTTCACACCCCAAGGCAGCTCCCTCTTGTGGACTGCGGTGACAAGGGTACTGTGGACTCAAACGGGAAATGTGATCACCACCTCTTCCAGTCAAGAGCAACAGAAATGAGACAGCGGGAACGGAACCTGACTGCCCGTGGGGTCAACGCAAGGGGAGGGCTATGGAAATGACTGGAACCAGGTCCCCTTGCCCCGGGTCCATGTCCCCTTGATGTGTGCAGCATGCATTCAAGTAAACCTTCCCAAGTCGATTCTGCAATGACACAGGTTGCAACTTGGCCAATAATAAATATCAGAAGAGACTCATTCCACACATCAATGTCATCACTTCATTGGGGGATGACAAAGCATATGTGGAGGGAAGTCATGACTGCTTCATTTTATAGACAAAGAACACACATACAGGAAATGACACGATATATCCCGAACCACCCACCCTTTGTGGGGAAACCAGACTATTGTCTCCAGCCTGCAACTGAGTCCAGGCTTCAAGTAGATGCGACACAAAGAAGCACATCTCGGGACTATCTGTCTAATGCTGCCGTCCACACATATCTCGGGAATATCTGTCTAATGCTTCCGTCCACACATATCGAGGAAGGAAATCAAGGAAATGCCAATCTCCAGTTGATTCCATACCCAGGTATAGAATCCCTGGCAATCATATTTGTTGTATCTCATGTTAAAAAAAAAATGAAATCCTCAAAATACTAAATGTAGAGTTACCATATGACATAGTACTTCCATTCCTGGGATTATAAAACTTGGATGTGAAGGTCAGTCAGCTGATGAACGGACAGACTCACGGGGGAACGTCCACATGATGGGATTCTACTCAGTAAGAAAAAGGAAAGGAGCAAACATGGGATGCTCCGTCATGAGCCCTCAATGCGTGATGTAAGTGACAGAAGCCGGTCACAGCGGAGCACTTGTCTGCAGTTCCTTTTACGTGAAATGTCCAGAACAGGACCCCCAGGGCTGGGGAGGTTGGGAATGACGGGTTCTGGGTACGGGGCTTCTTTCCGGGCAGTCAAAGTCCTCTGGAATTAGATATTTGTGATGGTTGTGCAATTCTGTGGAGGTAATAAAAGACAATGGATTGTACACTCCATTTAATTCTTTCTTTCTTTCTTTTTTTTTTAACTAAGCTTTATCCCCAATATGGGGCTGGACCTCATGACCCGAGATCAAGTCACGTGCTCTACCAACTGAGCCAGCCAGGCGCCCCTGAATTGTGCACTTAAATTGGTGAATTGTAAGGTTTGCCAATTGTATCTCAGTGAAAATGGTTTACACACACACACACACACACACACACACCCTGCAAAATTGAACTAGGTGGGACCTGGCATCAAACTCCAGAAATCCGGCCAAAAGTGGAGGTGTTTTCTAGGGAACCCTGGAGGACCGGCAAGGATCTGAGGGGCTGCGCGCTCAGAGCCCCGGAGGCGATGATACAGATGCCTGGGCAGCCCAGCAGGAGGGCGGCGGTGGGGCAGAGCCTGGGCAATACCTGAAATGACCACCTGCCCTTCACCACGGAGCATAGAGGTGAAGCTGAGCAGGCTCGAGTCCAGGGTTGGGGTATGGAGACCAAAGGCCCAGCATGCCAGGCTGTGCCCTCACAAAGGCAGCCACAGCAGGAGATGCCCATGACCTGGAGGGCCCAGGCTGTCCAGTAAGCAGGGGTGCATCAGGGGCCTCGTTCTGGGTGTGTGCCGCTAGGAGATCTGTGGAGTGTGGCCCCAGCAGGCATCGGTGAGCCCCTCTCCTCAACCGTCTCCATCCCACTATGGCTGGAGTATCTGTTTAATCCTCTGCAGCCCAGCATTTTAACTCACACTGCTGGAGGGAGCGGGGGCAGAGACAGTCGCGTCTGACTCTAGACTTCCCTCACCCCTGCTCCCAGGCTATCTCAGCTCTCATCAGTGATCTGCGCAGCGTCAAAACAGTGGGGCCATTGGCAGAGTGCTCAGCAGGGCACACCGTGGTCCCCAGACCTCAGTCCCTCCCACTGAAATGACCCTCAACCCCATCTGCAGATCCACTCAGGTCCAGCATTTCTCTGCTGGCGGCCCATGCCCTCTTCCCTTCAGAAAATCATTCTACTGTCTTTTTCCTTCCGGGTGAACTCTCTCTCCTTCAGGACCCCAGCTTCAGGGTCAGCAGCGAGGGAAGGTAGTGGGGTGGAGAGCCCACATATTGGCACACGCTTACCTGCATTTCTCTACCATGAATCCTTTCTACTGAAGGGATCCCTTCCATTCTCCTGAAGGCCTCATATTTGAAGCTGAAGAACTGAAAGAAAACACTCTCCCCGTCTGTTGTCTGGTGCAACCTTGAGCCAACGAACCAAGATTAGACCAGCCTCTGGGGTGCTCCTACAGGGCAGTGCAAGAGAAAAGTATCTGGGACAAGTCATCAAAGAAAATCACCAACTAATCTTAGTATTTTGTAACATGCAACAATCCACAAGTACTGATATGTTTATTCTTACTTATTTTATTTTTTAAGACTTTTTTATCTGAGAGAGAGAGTAAGAGAGTATGAGTGCGGGGAGGGGCAGAGGGAAATGGGAGACGGAGAAGCAGACCCCGGTCTGAGTAGGGAGCCTGACGTGGGGCTTGATGTGGGGCTTGATCCCAGGACCCTGAGATCATGACCTGAGCCAAGGCCAGATGTTTATGCTACTGAGCCACACAAGAGCCCCTGTTTATTCTCACTTAATTGTTCAGTGAATCTTATGGAGTAGAAGCATTATCTTGCTTCTAAATGAGGAAACAAGTGCCTAACAATCATGCATTCTCTTAAGAAATATTTACTGGATACCAGATACCCTTCCAAGGGGTAACTGTGGTTAAAGGTAAATTCAAAGCTACTTTGAATTTGTAGCTAAATTAGAGTATGAACATTTTTTTCCTACTCTACATTATCTAGCTGTTTGAGGCTGAACTGTGTACACACAGACACACACACACACACACTAACACACCCAAATTCACATGTTGAAGTCCTAACCCCTAGTTAACCTTGGAACATGACTGGGTTTGGAGGTCAGGCCTTAAAAGAGATAATTAAAGTAAAATGAGGTCATACATATGGACCTAATTCAATATGACGATGCCCTCGTAAGAGGAGATTGGGTCACAGGCAGACAAGGAGGAGAGACCACATGAGGACACAGCAAGATGGGGCCGTCTGCCGGCCAAGAAGCGAGGCCTCGGGAGAAACCGGCCTTGCTGATCGTTGATCTCAGCTCTCAAGCCTCGAGAACTGTGAGGAAAACCCATTTCTATTGTTGAAGTACCGGACTGTGGCACTCTGTCATGGCGGCTTCAGCAAAGGAATACACTAGCTCATTGTTTTTGAACAATACATGCCTGTTCAATTTTGGAATTACAGAGAAACAAGCAGTGCTCTGATTTCCTCATTCCACAAGTGTCTGCCATTCGCCGGACCTGCTGCTGGGCTCTGGGAAGACAGGGAGGGAAAGAGCCCCTCCTGCCTCTGGGAGGATTCAGTCCGAGGCAGCGCGAGTGACCGGTGGAGAGTGGGGAATGAGACACTAGCTCCTCGTCGGCAGGAAGGATGACCACTCAGTCTGGGTTTGTGGGGAGAGGACTGCGTGCTGCTCTCTGGCAACTGAGGAGAAGTAGTGAGCCATACAAGAGCTTAAAGGAATTCTGTGTTGAAATCCTACTAAGACTTCCACTGATCACAAAAAAAAAAAAAAAAAAAAAAAAAAAAAAAAAAAAATCTAGATTTCTCAGAATGGCTTAAAAGACCCTTAATGGTTTAGCCTGCATCTTGTACTCCACTCCTATCCTGAACTCATCCTACAGTCCCACTGGATTGCATACGATTTGTCAGACACCCAGAATGTTCCATGCCTTGGCTTTTGCTGGGGATACTCCTTCTGCAGGTAAAGCGCCCCCATCTGAGCTCGCTCATAAATAGTGCCTCAATCCCTTGAGATCTCACTCAGAGGTCACCGCCTCCCTGGCATCTTTCCACATATCCCCAAATGGACTGAACTGTTCCCTTTTTTGCCCCCATTCTAGTTGGTGCAGGTAACTATTTGTAGCCCAGTATGACAGAATGTTACCCTGATATATTTATAGACCTGACTCTTCTCACTCTATTATAAGCCTCTTAATAGTAACAACCATGATTGATTCATGTTGGTATCCTCTGTACCCTTAATAGATGCTTAATACATGTATGTTGGCTGAATGCGTATACAAAGACACCAGAATGACAAGGAACACTCTGCATAGAGGGCAGCCACTTGTTAAATGTGGAAGGCATGTAGAGAGTTAGGGTCTAGCGCTAAGAACCAGTGCAAGAAAAGTAGGCTGGCCTCTTATGTAGGGTTGTTAGATTTAACAAATAAAAACAAAGGAGGCCCAGTTAAATTTCAGGTTCAAATAGGTCATAATTAATATTTTTAAATATAAGGCAACTCATATAATATTTAGTACAATTTATATTAAAAAGATTGTTTTTTAAATTTCGTTCAATTTTTTGACTTGGTGTGCTATACTTTATCTGACAATCTTAATCATACATCACGCTAAGGAGTTTACATGGCTAACGGCATGTAAAAGAGACAAAGACATATGGCTTTAGTAGACCCTTAGTTTAAATCCTACCTCTTTCCAAGTGATAGGGTAGGCAAAGGCACGGCTCTTCCCCTTCCTATGTTCTTAATTCTGTAATCAGCTCTAGAGTCCGGTGAAGAATTAACCTCAGAGACTAAGCAAGATTCTGCACAATGGGCTCCTAGATGCATGAGTGCTATACAACATGGGGAAAGAGAGGAGAGGGTGGGAAGATTAAAAAAAAAGAAAAAAAAAACAACCAATATGGCCTTGGCCTTCATCAGAGATTCACACAGCTTTGGGGATATATTTCCAAAGCTGAAACTTGAAGGGAAATCACATGGATTTTATGCCACCCTTTCCAGAATTTTAAGCAGAGGCCAAATGAATGTTTCCCCAGAATCCCCCATCAATTGCAACTACTGACATTCGCGTCGGTCTCGTGGCACCTGCTCCCACCAAATGCTAGTGTTCAACATTTCTCGCAGTGTTTCTAAACGCGCATTTGCTCACTGCTACCAGCGAGGAACAGATGCACCAGAGAGAACCTATTTGAAAGTGGGTGGCTTATTATGAACAACTTAGGGTCTATAAAAAAAATCCCAACAAGAGCTGGAAGAAAAAAATAAAAACTGCCAGAAGCTCTAAAAACTCTCTTCAGAAGAGAACAGAGTGGTTATCTGGAAATTCTGCAAATATGTAAAGGAAACTTGTTTTAGCACCGCTTTGCACTTTGGTATCATTTCCTAAAAGTTGCCTCGAACTTGGACTCTCACAGAATTGAGTCACTGCCTCCCACAAAGACATCCTCTGAAGGCCAGTAAGGAGCTCCTGTAGCACGAACCTAAAGAGAGTGATCCCGCATGAATGAATATATCCACTTGCGTGGTTCCCATGGTCTAATGGCACGGTGATAGTACAGTTCCTGTAGTTCAGTTGGTTTCCTGCAGTCATGCCATGTGACAGAGCTGCTAGTCTATCTCAACCAAGACGGCAGCCATTAGACATATAGGGCTATTGTGCACATGAAGGGTGGCTAGTTCGAACTGAGAAGAGCTGTATGTATAAACGCCAACCAGATCTTGAAGACTTAATTATAAGGAAATATATGAGGTCACTCATGACTTTTATATTGGTTACAGGATGAAGATTTTTGGATAAAATTGATTAATAAAATGCATTATTTTAATTTCACCTGTTTCCTTTTTTAATGACCAGAAGTTTTTAAATTGTATTTTTGGCTCATTTATTTGGCTTTCATTAAAATCCAAGGCATATTTTAATGGAAGTTTAACAATTGTCTTAGCTCTAGGAAGAAACTGCGATACTCGAAATTTTCCACCTTTGATATGGACTCCAGGTGTCTCTGGTGTGATTATGAAAGACCACAGTGTCAAGGTGGAGTGAGCAGACCTAGAAGGACATTTTGTGAGATTCTAATCAACAACTTACTCAGCCAACAAATAAAGGAGGAATTCGGGGGACTGTTTAAATTATACGCTGGGCCTAACCTTGTACCTTGTACCTTGATTTGTGTCATGCCAGCTCAGGATTCTTAAACATTCTTGTAACATTTTGAACAACTCGTGCTCTATGTGCAGAGATTTTCATCTCGGTGATTCTAAAGAGCAAGATTTCAACATGTGCTGAAGAATACTTTCAACACTGTTTGGTCACTGATTTATCCCAGGAACATTCCCCAAGCCTTCCCTGAGTGCCAAGAACTGACACTGATTATAGTGGCAACTGGATGGAGGTGGTGGCCTGGGTAGATACAGTCAGACACAGTACAGCGGCCAGTACCAAAGGGTATCTGCATGCAAAGAGCGAAGTTGGATCTGCCTTTCACACCATACAAACATTAACTCAAAATAGATCAAAGGCAGAAGGATAAGAAGTAAATTATGACCCTCTTAGATGAAAACAAAGGCCTAAGTATTCGTGTTCTTGCATTAGACAATGTATTCTCAGACAGGACACCAAAAGCAAAAGGAACAAAGGAAAAAGCAGATTAATAGGACTTCATCAAAATTATAAACCTTTGGGCTTCCAAGGACACTATGAAGAAAGTGGAAAGACAACCCATAGAATGGGACAAAACATTTGCAATCCATGTGTTAGATAAGAGACTGTTTCCAGAATATGTAAAGAACACTTAGAACTCAATAGTAAAAAACAAACAAACAAAAAAAAACCCAATTTAAAGCAAACAAAGAATATGAATAAAAATTTCTCCAAAGATGACATACAAATAGCTGAAAAACACACAAAAAGACACCAACATCATTAGTCATGAAGAAAACACCAATCTAAACCACAGTGGGGTACCGTTTCCCGCCCACTAGGATGGCTATGGTCAAACAAGCAAACAACAAGTGTTAGGAAGAGCACCGAGGAATTCAAACACTTTTATGTCACTGGTGGGAACATGCAACGTTGCAGCCACTTTGTGAAACGCGTTAGACTGTTGAACAAAGAGCTGTCAGATGACCCAGTAATTCAGTTGTTAAGCTACCCTTGAAAGATATGAAAATGTGTGTGTACACCAAAAAAGGTCGCACACAAACGTTCACAGCATTATTCAGAATAGCCCCCAAGTCTGAACAACCCAGATGCCCACTAACTGATAAATGGATAAACACCTGTATTGCATCCAGAGGATGGAGTATGACTCGGCCTTAAAAAGGAAAGGACTGAACCCACTAGAACACGGATGAACCTCGAAAATATGACAGTAATGAAATGAGCCAGACACAAAAGGCCACATATTGTGTGAGTCCGTTTATACGAAACACACAGACCAGAAAATCCCATCATGACAGAAGTAGATGGGCTGTTGCCAGGGGCTGTTGGTGGAGAGGGGGTGGAAAAACCAACAGTGACTGCTCACATGGGTGATAAAAACATCCCAAAATTTGATAGTGGTGATCATTGCACACCTTCATGGCTGGACTCATGCACACCGAATTATAAGTTCAGAAAAGTGACCTACGGGAGGTGATTATATCCGCAAGACTGCGACTCCAGGGAATCTGAGGTTCCGGGAGCCCTCCACAAATTGCGAATGTGGTCATCCATACAATACACACACACATGAAGCATCTGCCATAAGCCATGGCCTTTTTTGACCTTGTCATCCATATCCTTGATCCGACTGACTCTTTACAATGAAAGTGGGAATTAGGTATTAGTGCTCACATTGCAGATGAGGACACTGGGTCTCAGAGACCCATCCGTGTGGAGAATAAATGAGCTGATACAAAATGTTGAAATTATTTAGAAAATGTCCTTATCCTTATAGGGTTCTGCATCCATTTCAAGCAGTTCTTGATGACACAGGTCTCTTCTAGGCTGGGATTCGCACAAAGTGGCTTCTATCTTGTTGACCGTCATCAAGGCATCTCTGCTGGTCAGTGTGTCCTGGAGAGGAGAACCAGATCTCATCTGCCTCCTGTTTCTCTGGCACTGATACAGTGGTTGAGGCCTCGAGGCCCGGAGTGTTGCCCGTCCGTTAATGGAAGATCCCTGCTGGGCAGCCGGTTCACATGGGGTGAAACCAAGCAGCATTAACAGAACATTCTCATTTAATCTGCAAATGACCCTCCGTACTTGCTAATGAAAAGGCTGGTTTCGTGAAGTGGAAGCAGCAAACTTCACATTGCATTTATCTGGGTAGAGGCCAGTGATTCAAAAAGGGTTTACCCTGGATTTCTGTAGTGCTAACCGGTCTGCAATTTAGCCCAGAGGCCACAGGGGATGTGGGGAAGTCTGGTGACCACAAGGCCCTTCCTGAGGCTGGACTGTCAGATGAGTCCACAGAGGCAAGCCTGTGGTTCTGGGGGATTTACAACCACAGGAGAGAGTCTGAATGGAGTCCTAAGGTCAACAGGAAACACGGCAGGCAGGACCATAAGTGTGGCATCTGAGAAGGAGAGACAGGATTGCTTTCTACGGAGCTCCTGCCCAGTCTCAGGCAAGGGGGTGATTCTGTAAAGAATCCAGAGATGAGTAAGTCTCAGAATCTGGCTTCTTTTGAAAGGAAAGCCAAGCATGGAGCAAAAGATTAAATAAGTACAAAATAATATTTATTAAATGCCAACAAAAGTGCAGATAGGAAGTATTCTAGGAATTCAGGGAAGGAGAAATTAAAAGATGGAGTGAAGAGGCCGAGAGAAAGAAACTGAGGAAGCTGAGACGCGCAGGACGTCATCAGCCCCGGAAGGTGGATCCCAGTGAAGGCAACCAGGGGCGGGAGGAGCCAGCCCCCTTCGGTGGCCCTGGGCTGGGGGGTGGGGGTGGTCAGTATTAGAAGGAAGCCTCCAGGAGGGAGAGCAGAGCTGCTAGCACCTTCTCGTCCAACGGCACCACGCTGTTCTTTGAAAATAGCCCTTTTGGGAGCAGAAGTTCTCTCCTTTAAAAAACTAATCCAGTCCCCGTGGGCCATGGTTTCCACACAGCGCAGGAGTCCAGTTACACTCGGGAGCAGGGTCCCCGACCAGGCCCTGGGCCGTTGGCTTCCCCGCTCCAGAGCCTCGGCGGCCTGGGGGTCAGTTATCTGCCGGGGCAGGAGAGGTCGCAAGGCGGACACGACCGGAGGAGCCGGGCCACCTTGGGAGACGCGGAGCAGCGACGCCGAGGTCGGCGGATGGACGCAGGGAAACGTCGCGGCGGCGGGCAGCTCCCTAAGCCCAGGCGGGAGGAAGCTGGAGCCGGCCCAGGTGTGCAAGCGGATGGATCCGGGGTACACGTTGTCTGCTCCCTCTTCACCCGCTCTAATTCTGCAAATCCTGACGATGCCATGGAGGAAACGCGCACCTGCAGGAAGAGGCCTAGACCTTACCCGAGGACCCGGAGTGGCCCCAGCTCTGCCACCTTCCAGGACCGCACACTTTTCCAGGGGCCCCGTTTCCATGTGGTGAGCGGGGATGGGGGGGGCAGGGAGCTAACAGGGCTCAGGCGCATAGTTGCCCCATGGGACACCTTTCCTTGGGACTCCCCGCAGGCTACCTGTTCCATTTCATGGGGAAGAAGGAGCTGCGGAGCTCACCCAACCAAGCAGCCGGGCATCGAAGCTCCTAGGTACCCCTCCCCCTCCGCAGGCCGATCCTACCCAAAGCCCCAGCTCCGTAGACAGTCATGTCATGCTCCTCTGGGGCCTTGAAGAAGAGACGCCCAGAGAGAAGGGCCAGGATTTGGAGCTTGTGGTCCATGAGTTCTGGCTTCTGGGGCACGTGGTGAGGAGGGAGCGAAAGAGGAAGGGCCGCTCGCCGCGTCAGATGGATGGACAGCGCGCCCCCCTGTGCTCTCGCCGAGACGTCACACACCTACTGGGGCAGCTTGACCTCCAGCTCGTGGATATGCGTGTGCCCCAGGACACGGGGGAGAGTCGCCAGGCCTAGCGCTTCTTCCCATCAGCCTGACCTCAGGCTCTGCTTCGGGCACTGATTCAGGGGCTGGTGGCCCTGAGGACAGTGGGTCGGTCAGCTAGCACAGAATGTCCTTCCCTGCCAGGCTGGCCCAGCTCCCGTGGACGGGCTGAAAGCTGAGCAGGCCGATGGGAGGGGCCGCAGCAGGTTGTGTTTGCTTGTGGGGAGAAGGACCTCGGAGGAGCAACCGGTGAGATTCACCGTGAGTGCGCGGAGGTAGACGGTAGGTAGGGCTAGGGTCGGGTCTGCACTGGAAACCCCCAGCATTTAGGGACCCTCTCTGAGCTTCATCCCCACATCTGTGAAAGGGAGGTGATCATCTCTCTTCTGGAAGGTCGCCCCAAGAACGGAGTGAAATGAGGTGTAAAGTTACAGCTGCACAAAGTTCAGCAAACGAAAGCCCCTGTATCAAGGATTCGTCTGATGAGGAGGATGCAGGTCCCTTGTGTTCCCAGAATCGCAGGGCTTCCTGCGTCTCCACTGTGCTCCGCATTTTACCGGACGCTTTCCTGGCCTGGTTCCTACTGAGCTTCATGACAAGCCCCTGAGGCAGACGTTCCCCTGCTTACATATGAGGAAGCTGTGTCTCAGGGAGACTGAGAGACCTTCAAGGGTGACAGAGGGCTGGGTACTGAAGCCAGGACCACCCCTGGGTCAGATCCGTCTCTCCCGCAGACCGGCAGCTGGCTCCCCAGCGCTGGGGCTGGACCTCTAGCAGGAAGCTGACTCATCTCGGGGTTGCACCCTGGTGGAGGGAATGCTGGAGTCGTCTCTGTGCTGCCCAGCCAACAGGTGTCAGGGTGGATGCTTCTTCTTGAAGGGGACATGAATTCCATTGCAAAAGTTTTCACACAAAAAGAACAAAACATGCTTAGTTACTGATCTTCCTTTGGGTCAGGGTATGACGGATGACAAAATGCAATTGCCGTACCGAGGTCATCTAGGAAGATCTTCAAAACCTCTCTCATGCTCTTTCCAACGTGCTGTACCCAAAGAATCCAGTGCACCCGAGGGAATGTGGGAGCAAGTGCCAGGAAAACAGGCTCTCATCCGGACCTGCCCTCTGCTGGGGATGTTGGACAAGCCACCGAAATTCCGGGCCTCGGCGTCAGCACCTTGAAAGGAGAGCTGTGGGACATGCATGTTGCTCAGGGGAGTCCAACCCCAGGGACCCCACCGCACATCTGGTGCTGAGGAAAGGGATGCTGCGCCTGACAGTGGACGGCAGAGGGGACACGCAGGACACATACCCGCCCCTCCGCTTGCTGGTCCTCTATACTGGACTGAGCTGATTCACATTCTGACCACAACTTGTTACCACCCACCTTCTGCATCAACCTGCGAGGACAAGGGTTGTATCCTGGGTCACGGTTATGTCCTCACAGAGGAAAGCTCCCTGCTCTGTGTCTGGGGACCCACAGGAAGGCCGCTCAGAAACCACGTTCACCCAAGGGAACACTGCAGGTATATCTGATCTGGTTTCAGACCTCGAGCTCCTTTGCTCAAGCCCTCTTATCTCCTGGGCTCCTCTCTGGACACTGGGTAACTGCTCATTTCCCTGTTATGGCTCTTCCCATCTGGCACAGAGCCTCGCCACCTCTGCCACCCCCTTGTCCTGACTTTGCGGGACTCTCTTCTTCAGCCCTGGGCCCCTCCCCGCCACCATGTAGTGAGCAGACCAGGAGACCACCGTCCCTCCTGAGGCTCTGCTTTTGACAATAATGTTAACATAGTTGTATTTCCATAGGATTTAAAGGTTATTGCATCATTTCCTGCACATTATCTCATTTAGCAGTCACAATTCTGGGAGGAAGACACTTTCTTTCCACGTCACAGTTTTGCAAACCTAAGATACTGCGGTCCTGGGGTCCTTAACCCCCTCAGGCAGCTCGTCCAAAGCAGGAGTGAAGGCAGAGCTGAAGCAGGAACCACGCAGGGATCCGGTGAGTGACAGACCAGACCGCTGCCTTGGGCGGTTGCACACCCATGGTCTTTTGGGCTGGTACTGCTTTCCCATCAGGATTGCTTTGGGACTCCTTTTGTGGGGCACCTGGAGAGAAAGGCCTTAGAGAGATTGTTTTGTGAAGACAGAGTGACTGTTAGCCCAGCCATTTTTTTTTTTTTTTTCTGTCTTACTGTCAATGTTCTTCCCACCACAGAGCCTGGGGATGCTGTTTTTCTTGGGGGAGAGTGTACAAACCCGGGCACCGATTCTCTCCCAACACTGGATTTTGTCTCAAGAGGACTCCTTAGAGACTAAAAAGAGACCATGACTTAAAAGAACGAAAATATGTTCTATTGCTAAAACAGATTATAGATCAGATAAAAATATTTGTTAGTACTGTCCTAGACACTTTGGGGAAACAAAAAAGCAGAAGAAAGAAACCATCCTTGTATAAGGTGGCTTGGTGCTTGAGCACTGCAAAAATACAGACATGCCTCACTGACTCAGAAAAAAACAAACCAAACCATGGAGGGAGGAAGACGGACAGGGAAAGAATGAGAAGGAAGAACACTTGTGGAACACCGGTGTTTCTGCGTGTGTGGTGGCGGAGGTGCGGGACGGGGCGTGTGCTACTTTTGTGGCCACTCCACGCCTTATGGCCGCTGGCGAGTGTGTCTGGGAAGAGTCCTCGGGGCCTCCCTGTAATGGATCCTAATGAAAGGTTAGCAGCTAGTGGATCAGTATTGGTAGCACGGTAGCGGTCTCTCAAGCATTTGAGAACAGTCTGTTCGTATGCTACGATGAACATTCCCTTGCCTGACATTAATTTTCATAGCAAGTTAGCCTTTCATTTTGCAAAGGTGAGCTTAGCCTAGCTTGTCAGAATGAAACTCAAACTACCGCAGCGCCCATCAGGCCTCAGGAGCCAGGCTGAGTGATGGGGACGTGGGGATTAATGCTCTGTCTTCACCCTTTAAGGAGCAACTGTGGAAGAAAACTCTACCTACCGAAACTTAAACGAGAAGAAATGTACAAATTAAAAGATTATTGTTAATATTATGATGGGATCTCTGTGTGTGTGTGTTTAGCAAGACAATTAGTGTAAATTTATTGCAAGTAATAAAATACTGTTGATTGTTCTATTTTTCAGAGAGACGACTTCAGCTATTATGTCTCTTTTAATGCCTGTACATTAAGGACTTTCAATATATATTCAAGATTGAAGACTTGTGCTTATTCAGATGTATGAATATTGAACATGACTGCCAACACACCAGGCAAAAATTAGACTATTAGTGCTAATAAGAAAAAGTTATCCAATTAATTTTGATTGATTGATTGATTGGTTTACAGCTGTCAGAAATATGGTATATTAAAAACCTCAAAGGAAAAATTCTCAGATGATACCTCCATCCCTCTAGAATGGAATCCATTTATGTAACTTTGGTACAATGCAAAAATAATTAAGTAAAACACATTTCTGTCCATTTAATATAAAATGTATCTTACATTTTTTATATAATCTGCATGTATATTTATACATATGTAAATAGAACCCCAAAACCCATAACAACATGTATGGAGATAAACATAGTTCTTAGTGCTGCCAAATAAAGGAAAAGTCACGTTTCTCTTATTTGAAGAGTGACGGTTAATATGGGAGAGAAAACCCATCACGTGGCTGGCCGTGGGCCACCTGTAAGCAGCACAGCCATGTTACTGTCACTGGTCTGAGTACCTGCCTGCCCATGTATGAGTCTCAAGTCCTGGTTCCACCAACCACTTCCCACTGACCATCAACACCACATGGCAATCCTCTGTCTCTGGTCACGCACTCCCTCACACCCACCTTGGGCAGTCTCTCTCCTACCTCGCAGGTGTCTTTCCTTCCCACAGCACCCACTCCCTCTGCCCCCCACACCGCAGCCCTGGGAAAGTCAACCACTTTCCCACTTGGAAGAGAAAATGCAGGCTGTTAAAAACTCTGACATTCCTAATTTTTTAAAAACTCCAATGCAAACACATTGGTATCCACCAGTCTTCTTCTTAGGAGAGAGTTCGACCCTCCTTCTACTGAAATGGATCCCTTTAAAAATGGTTTAGATCTTATACCTGCCTGCCCAATTTGATGTTTCTAATACAGTTTCTCCTTTTCTTTTATATTAAACCTTGCCTCTCAACTGGATTCTTCCCCCTGGCTCTCATGCATATTTAAATCTTTTTCTTTAAGAAAACCCTCACCCCCTTCCAGCTACCTTCCCTACAGATTAAAGTGCCTCAAGACATTGTTAGCACTCCATCTCTTGTCTCCCATCCACTTCTGAATCTGCATTACTGGGCTTCAGGTGCCATCTTCCTTGACCTTTCAGGGTCACTTGACACTTTGGATCTGAAGCTCTGTTGTGGGTTAAATTGCATCCCCTCTAAAGATATGGTGAAGCCCCAAAATGTCATACTTATGGAAATAAGGTCTTTGTGGTTGTACTCAAGTTGAGATGGGGTCATTTGGGTGGACTCTAATCCAATCCAATCCTTATTAAAAAGAGAAGAGACACAGACCTATAAGGAGAAGAAAGCCATGTGATGACAGAGACAGAGACAGTGACATGTCTGCAAGTCAGGGAACCCTGAAATTTGCCAGCAACACTGGAAGCTAAGAGAAAAGCATGAAACAGATTCTTATGTAGACCTGGTGACCCCCTAACTTTGGGTTTCCAGCCTCCATAATTATTAGCAAATAAATTTCTGTTGTTTTAAGGCACCCAGTTTATGGACTTCGTTAGGCAACCCTAAGAAACTAATAAAAGGAGTAAGAAGTAGAGTTCTTGAGGACCCGGCCATCATCAGTTTAACTTCATTCATTAGGATAGACTAGCTCGCCATAAATAAAACAATGTCCATTCCTCAAAAACCTCCACAGAATTTGGCTAATCTTATTGTATTTAGTTGCAATTAATGTTTTTCAGAGATGCCTCTCTCATACCTTCTTTTCAAATAAATCTGCAAAACTTTAAACCTGAGCGATCATTCTCTGTGATTTCAAGTGCTGGGACCCCTGTGGGATGCTGTGGGTGAGGATTTCCATTCTACATCTGACTTGTCTAGGACCACATATCCTGGTTGGTTCCTAAGAGTCTCTTGGTTTCGCCTGTGTGGAGTCCCAGTGGGGACAGCCTTCTGTTCACTGTCACAACTGGTCTTATTTTGATGATAAATCATGATGTTGCCCATCCAGTGTCACTCACTGAGTGATTACCTGTCCTACCTTGTTGTAAATCTAGTCTTTGTTATAGACAATGCATGTTTTTCATAGTGACTGTATAGGACCTACTTGCCAAGCCAATTCTGGGATTACTCTTTAGTGGCACCAAAAGGCCCTCAGAGTTCACCCAGGCCTTCCTTGTTACAGACATGTTTTTAAATTCTTCACAAATTAGAGGAGATAATGTTTTCCCAAAAAAGATGATGAAACACCAGTGGAAAAGCCTATGTCTTTTGGCTAGAGATCAGTGTGGGAATTATATTTTATTCTGTAAATGGTGTCTATAATTTAGCAACATTTTATAAACTTTTTCCATATTATGAAATATTCCTCTAGATCACCATTTGTAATGGGCTAACTCTCCTTAACCTACTGGAGTGCTTCCACCCCCATTGACATGGGTCTACACTGCTCTGTACAGGGGTCAAGGCTTCACAGCTACACGTTGCCAAATCCATTCCTTTTCTTCTTGGGTTTGTTGATATCACTTGGTTTTTTACAAAGAACCACAGAGTTTTATAAACTCCAGTTCTTCAAGCCTCCTTTTTCTGTGATTGTCTCTTCCTTTTCACAGGCTTCTCAAAAACCCACATTTCAGAATTATCCAGCTGTCTGATTTCCATCTCCTTTGAGAAATTTCACAGCCACTTCAAATTCAATTTGTCCAGAAATGATCTCAAACTCTAACTCTCTGAGGGCAACTGAGAAGAATAAATGTGTTAAGTTTTCAAACTCTTTATAGTAGAAAATCAGTGGTGTAGAAAAATAGTGAACATGCAAATAAAAGTAATCATTCACAACTTCATCTTCTTCATGTTTCCTATAAACTTTTCTTAACATCAGAGTGTTCTTTTAGAAATATCTCTTGTGAAAAATGTTAATTTTAAATATTTACATTTCTTTATTTTCCTTTAATTATTCTGTCTTTTGTTAGTTTCAAGATAAATTTAATTAAACTAATTGAATATGTTTGATTATAAAGACCATTCTCTTACACCATACACAAAGATAAACTGAAAATGGATGAAAGACTTCAACGTGAGATAGGAATCCATCAAAATCCTGGAGGAGAACATAGGCAGTAACCTCTTTAATATCAGCCACAGCAACTTCTTTTAAGACATGTCTCCAGAGGCAAAGAAAACAAAAGTGAAAATGTACTTTTGGGGCTTCATCAAGATCAAAACCTTCTGCACAGCGAAGGAAACAGTCAACAAACAAAGAGGCAACCCATGGAATAGGAGAAGACATTCACAAATGACACTACAAAGGGCTGATATCCAAGATCTACAAAGAACTTCTCAAACTTAACATCCAAAAAACAGATTATCATGTCAAAAAATGGGCAGAAGACATGAACAGACAATTCCCAAATGAAGACATACAAATGGCTAACAGGCACATGAAAAAATGTTCATCGTCCTTAGCCATCAGAGAAATTCAAATCAAAATCACATTACCTTACACCTTACACCAGTTAGAATGGCAAAGACCAAAAAAGCAGGAAACAACAAATGTTGGAGAGGATGTGGAGAAAGGGGAACCCTCTTACATTGTTGGTGGGAATGCAAGCTAGTGCAGCCACTGTGTAAAACAGTATGGAGATTCCTTAAGAAATTAAAAACAGAGGGCACGTGGGTGGCTCAGTGGGTTAAAGCCTCTGCCTTCAGCTCAGGTAATGATCCCGGGCTCTCTGCTCACCGGGGAGCCTGCTTACTCTCTCTCTGCCTGCCTTTCTACCTACTTGTGATCTCTCTCTCTGTCAAATAAATAAATAAAAATCTTAAAAAAAAAAAAAAAGAAATTAAAAATAGAGTTACCCTATGCCCCTGCAACTGCTCTACTGGGTATTTACCCCAAAGATACAGATGTAGTGAAAAGATGGGCCATCTGTACTCCAATGTTCATAGCAGCAATGGCCACAATCACCAAAATGTGGAAAGAGCCAAGATGTCATTCAGCAGATTAATGGATAAAGAATATGTGGTCCATATATACAATGGGATATTACTCTGATGGCAGAGTAATCAGGAAAGATGAATATCTAACTTTTGTGTCAACATGGATGGGACTGGAGGAGATTATGCTGAGTGAAATAAGTCAAGTAGATATAGTCAATTACCATGTGGTTTCACTTACTTGTGGAACTCAAGGAATAACATGGAAGACATTAGGAAAAGGAAAGGAAAAGTGATTTGGGGGGAAGTCAGAGGGGAAGACGAACCATGAGAGACTGTGGACTCTGAGAAACAAACTGAGGGTTTTAGAGGGGAGGCTTGTGTGAGGAGGCACGAGCCTGGTGGTGGGTATTAGGGAAGGCACATATTGCATGGAACACTGGGTGTGGTGCATAAACAATGAATCTTGGAACTCTGCATCAAAAACTAATGATGTACTGTATGATGACTAACATAACACCAAAAAAAAAAAAAAAAAGAAAAAGAAAAAAAGGAAAAGAAAGAAAAGAAAAGAAAAGAAAGAAAGAAATACCATGCATAATAGGTAAAATATTCCTATGGCTATTTTGTCTCTTGATACATAGGTAATAGACAGAGATAAGAGGTCAAGCTATACACATATCAATATATATGGAGATGAATATACACACATATATGATATCTGTATCTAGCTAGCTACAGTGTATATATTCAGAAAGAGCTATACATATTATTCAGAGAAGGAGAAAGGGAGAGAAGATGTCTAGAATGATGATATGATAAAGTAGTGCCAATGTTTATCTGTGGGTGCTGTTTTACAAATGAACTTTGTTGTCTTCATGTGTTTGCTCTGTTTTAGTTCTTTATGGCTAAGCATAAAATTGCTCCTTCCTTCTTTCTTTCCTTCCTTCCTTCCTTCCTTCCTCTTTCTTTCCCTCCTCCTCTCACGAAAGGAGACTATAACCCCTACAAGGCTGTGAGAAGCCACACAATGGAAGTTGTGTTGGGACACTTGGGATGCTCAGCTGTCCCAAGCCATGCATCTCTCATCATCCTAGCAGAATCCATGTGGCTGTTCCTCAGCATTGTGAATCTTTCACTACCCCACACTGGAGTCTACCGTGTAGATTAATCTCTTTCTTAGAGGAAAGGCAGGAATGTGTTTTCTTCAGTGTTAACTTTCTCTTTCCCCTGCACAAAAATCACTTAGTAAATATTTGCTGAACAAAAAGGTAATAATATAGGATTTACTAAGTTCCCTAAAGGCACTACATTTTAATTCATTTAGTAGCTTTTTGAGACCGGCACTAGTGCTTTTCCCATCCTACAGTTGACAAAACGGAGGCACAGAAGTGTAAGTAATAGGGGCCCTCAACTAAGTGGACATCGAGGGACTGCAGATCCAAGCTCTTAACCCAAATGGTCTCTTAATTAAATTATTTACTTTTATTTTTAATAGAGAGAGAGAAAGTGCCCATGCATGAGGGGGAAGGACACAGAGAGAGAGAGAGAATCCCAGACAGGCTCTATGCTGAATGTGGAATCAAGCCAATGCCGGGCTTGATCCCACAACCTGGGGATCACAACCCGAGCCAAAATCAAGAGTCGGACACTCAACTGACTGAGCTACCCAGGTGCCTCTAAATTATTTATTTTCTAACAAGGCTTTAAAAAATCAAATACAGAACAAGGGCCATTTCTGATGACATTTTCTTTTTTGTAGTTGTTGAACTTCAGAAAATGAAAAACAATATCATTAGACTTGCTTATTATGTCATGCTTTCATATGTTCTGGCTTCGCTGTGTGATGGAGTGAAAACAATTCCAAGGGAGGCATCTCGTTGTGGTCTTTGTCATTTCTTCACATTGGCCGTTGCCACCCAGCAGAAGGTAAGTCTGCCCCCAACTCCCTGTATCCTGGGGAATTGTAAGTAACAGGATCAGACTTGAACATGACCGGCTCCCAGATGATGAGAGCCCCACTTTTCCCAAGAGAGCATCCAAAGTTAGGCTTCCCTTACCTTCCAGTCAGCATGCGCTGTGTCAGGAGTCATGCTGGCGCAGGCTCGGGGTGATTGATTGCCCGCGACACAGTTTCTGCTTCTGCGCTCGTGAAGGCCATGTCTGCAGGATCTGTGTGCCAGCTTGCCACCCGTACTCTGAGCTGAGATGAATACACGGATAATTGTTTTGATAATATTAAGCAGGCATGTGTGATGTTGCTTTGCAACATCTGCTATTAACAACATAAACAAAAGGAGTCTTTCCTGGTTCTATGTTATAGTGCTTTCGGGAAGACTGTAATGTGTCTGATTTGGTAACCCCTTGCTGACATCAGTTAGAGCAGAGTATTTCTCTGAATATTTCAGGGGGAATATCAGAGTGTTTAAAATAAGATGGCTGGATAAAATAACTTGTTGAGTTTATTCAAAATAACAACCATCCCTCTCACACCCAAATATTTTAATTCAGCATATCTCAGAATAGAGTACGAAAATCACTGAATGTTTTAATAAACGCCAGAGGTTATTATCATGTGTGGCCTGGTTGAAAAATACCACTGATCTGATGTCATCTCCCACTGAACTAGCCTCTGATATAGTGCTTGAGATTCTCAACAACCTACCAGACAAACAATCCATGAACCTGGATCGCTTCCAATGATGAGTGACTCACCACCTTGCAAGGCGATCTACCCAGCGCCACAGCTTGGGTGTAC
This sequence comes from Mustela putorius furo, assembly GCF_011764305.1. Lineage (NCBI taxonomy): Eukaryota > Metazoa > Chordata > Mammalia > Carnivora > Mustelidae > Mustela > Mustela putorius. The sequence goes on from NW_025421485.1 coordinate 7,557,926, forward strand.
AATAGTACGATAGGATATTCTGATTTATTAAATAGGGTCTGGGTATGCAATGAACTGTAATGTTTTCCCTGGCTTGAGAACAGTCTGAGCAGACACAGTGAGTTAGAACGCCCGGGACCGGTGACCATTGAAAGGAAAAAGGACGCAGAACAGTGCCCCCAGTGGACTAGTGGCCACATAGCAGATGGAGATGGGGTCCTGAAAAGGGGTCCCCATGTGCCCATCACCTTAGAAACAAGTAAAGGCTGCACTTATCTTAGATACACCTTGTGGAAAGGGTGACCGTGAGTTAACTGAGAGTAAGTTTCCGCCACTCACTGGAGTGGGCAGAGGAGTGGAAATAAAAACTGAATCCTGGTTCACCATGAGAGACTGTGGACTCTGAAAAACAATCTGAGGGTTTCGAAGGGGCAGGTGTGGGAGGTTGGGGGAACCAGGTGGTGGATATTAGAGAGGGCACGGATTGCATGGAGCACTGGGTGTGGTGCAAAAACAATGAATACTGTTATGCTGAAAATTTTAAAAAATAATAAAAAGATAAAATTATGTAAATTAGAAAAAAACAAAAAACAAAACAATCCTATTGTGAAAGCAAAGGAAGAAACAGCATTCTTACATATCGGAGGACGTGAACTACCTTTTATCTCAACTGTTGTTTCAAGGAGTAAGATCTATTTCTCTGTAGAAATTTCTAGCTTGTTCTATCTTCTAGGGCTACTCAAAGTAAATCTTTCTTCCTTGTTTCCTTTTAGCTAATGGCAGATGGAGCTGGTTTATTTTCTTTTCCAGACTAACCATTCTCAATTCCACGATACATCACGTGGCATAGCTATAATCTACCCTTCTAGGTACTCTATAATTTGTATGTATTTTCCATAACACAGGCAACAGAATTATTCATCTACACTACCCACACATGGCCCGAGATATTATTTTTTCCAAGCAAGTTTTGATGAATGCAGCTCAGGACATCAGCTATTCTAACAATAGTTTTGAAGATAATATATTAATAAACTAGACATAAAACACAATTTAAATGCTATACTCACAGCTAGTGTATATATGGTTCTGACCCAGAGATTCTATTGCACACATTTTATTAATCTAGTTGATCGTGAAGCTCTCCTGAGAGGGTATTTTGCTTTATTTTTATTTTACCTTTGGGTTTTCTATTTATTCAGCATATTAGAGAAAAGATAGGCTTCTTTAACAAAGATTCTTATAAACCTAGAGCTTACACATTAGAGAACTTCACTCTCTCATATGTAGCTGTCCTAATATTAGCAAAACAAGGTGTTAGGGCAAACTTGTCCCTCAGCGTCCTTCACAGAATCAGATTCTTTCCAAAGCTTTTCTTCTCCACCCTCTGGCTCCCTATTCCCAAGTATAGGAGTCAGTATTCCAGGTCTGCCATCTGTTTTTTTAAATAAAGTTTTATTGAAACACAGCCATTTGAAAGGCATTGTCTATGACTGCTTTGTTGTGGCAATGGCAGAACTGAGTAGTAGCCTTAATGACTGTACCACCCACAAGATCTTAAATATTTACTCTGATCCCTTACCAAAAAAATTTCTGACCTTTTCCCTGGGGTGCTGTCATGGTTGAAGGTAGGTCACCACCGTTTCTGGGTTCGGTTTGGAGGAAGAGGAAGAGAGCATGAGAAAGGCACTCCCATTTAGTCTATAGTGCAGAAACAGTGCACATCACTTCTGTTCATATGTTGGGGAGAACTTGGCTGCCATGGTGCCCGCCCCGAGAGAAGCTGGGCTATTCGGTAGAGCAGCCAGTCACGCACAGGCTGCAGGGCCGGGCGAAGGGCCTCCTTGCTCAGTCACCTGCAGTCTCAGCCACACCCAACAGAACAGAGGGGAGTGTGGCTCTACTTCAGTGCCCGAGCATTTCAGTCTTTTCCAACAGATTAAGTTCTGTCAATCAAATTTCCCCTTTGATTTAATGCCTGTGTTTATTTTAAAGAAAATTTTATCCATATGTTTCTGCATCATTTATACCTCTCATCAAAATGTTGTTTATCAACAGCTGCTTGGCATTCACAATTCCTAGTAGAAACTGAATAAGCAAGTTTGGCTTTGTCGTGTGAAGGTAGGAAGTGGATGTGGCCTCAAAATCCAGCACAGTGGCATGCACCTGGAGAGTACAGTTCCTATAACAACTGCATGGAGCTGATTGCAATAGAGATCTTCTTCAGTCTTCACTGACCAAATTGGATTAGTTAAACCTATTGTCAGGTCATGGTATCCAAAACAAAGACACATGGGACATGTAAGGATCCCAGTATTGTATAAAATTACTCATTTCATGAAATCATCTCAATTTCACTGTCCCATTTGGCTGGCACTATACTCTGTGGGCACAGCTCTGGGATGCCCTGTTCTATTCGCATCCTGACCACTCTTGGCAAGAGAGCAGCTCCAGCACCTTTCCCAGATGTCAGAAGTTCAGGAATCCAGAGAACAAGCAGTCACCAGTATCTGGGAATTCCGATATTGAGAGAGTGACACAAAGATGGAAGGGGACATTGGAGCTGGGCCTGACATGGCAATAGTGCAGAGGCCTGTGTATCGTGTCCACTTTCCTTTCCTGGTCCTTGAACACTCCTCTGGTTCTTCTCTTGCTTCCAAGGCTGAGATGTGCCTCAGGCCACTCACAGGTTCTGTGAGCCCTCGTTCAAATAATTTCATAATCAATTCCCGTTTTCATTGAATGCATAAGAATCAATGTTTTTGAGTGGAAACAGGATGATTATGTCCCCCTCACTTTAGAGGAAGATACTGAGACTCAGAAAGTCCAGCTCACAATTTCAGCGAGAAAGTGGCAAAACACAGCACGATGCTAGGTCTTTCCATTCCATATTCAGTGAAATTTTTGCACCTGGGAAATGACCTAATAATCCCCTTGCCTTCTGGGAAATTAAGAGAAAATTCCTAGCATAGCCAGGAGGCCCTTGTTATCTGAAAAGTCTCAGCAGAGTATGGTCTCCTCTCCAAAGCCTTCCACCGTCAAGGAGCCAGAGCTGGTTGCTCCCTTTCCTCTGTTTCCAAAGCCATCCCCATACATTTCTATTAGAAAAACCATACATACTTTATTAAGGAGCTGCAAAATTTTCTATATAATTCACTTAAGTAAACTATAAATAAAACAAAATAAAAATTCTTCATTACAGGAAGACGTTTCTTCTGCTTACCACATTCATATCCCAGTACCTTGTGTGTCATGGGTACTCAATTATTTTTGTTAAGTGAATGAACAAATGAGCAAAAGAATGTAGTAGAAAGAGATGTCAGAAATCTCAAGGGCGATTTTCTGAAAAAGAAAGGCAGAATTAAGCATAACTTCATTCACAATCTAGTAGCAACGTCTCATCCAGATCCAGGAGTTCTGCTGGGGGATCACTAGCTGGGAGAAGATTGTACCGGCACGCCTGGGGGAGTCCGCAGTTAGCAACGTTTCTGCTCAAATGCTGCAGAGAAAGATATAGGAAGCCTGTGGGAACACTCTTCTCGATTTTGTCCTATGACTGATGATGCTGCAAAGCCCACCTCTATCCAGAATTGTTTCTCCTGCTAGATTACTGAGGAGCCCAGCTAAGCGGGGCCACGTCTCAGATGGGACATCGTATCTCCAGGAGGCCACATTAACATGAAAATATCTTCCCTGGTAGGATAGCCCGTGGGCCAGCGATGTCTATGGCAACCCTGGGAAGTCAGATAGAATCTGAAGAGACACAGGAGAGAGAGAGAGAGAGGGAGAGAGGTGTGCTGCCCTGTGCACGAAGCTCATCTGCAAGGATGGCAGGACTGGGGCATGTTCTCAGAGGAGCGAGAACAATGGCCCAGAGCGGGGGCAGGAGAAAGAGCACAGCAGCTAAGGTGCCAGAGGGCAGGTGCAGGCATGGGGGTGGGGAGGTGTTGTGCACAGAAAGGCCCAGTCCCAGATGTGGGAGACAAGAGGCCTGAGATTTCTCCCCAGAAGAGACAGGATTGGTTCTCCTGGCTTTTCTAAAATGGTTCCCAGAATTCTATGTCCTAGAAATTAATTCAGCAGTGAACACTTTCCAGAGTCCAAGCTGGATCCGTGGAGATAGAATGTATTTTCCAGGGCAGCTGACTCAGAGAGCCCACATGGGAGACAAGGAAGGGGTGTGTAAGAGAGACTAGGGTAATCAAGTGCATAGACTATGTTTTTGCTTCTACAACACATCTGTGGGGGTCAAACCATAGGTGCCATCAGCTAGGCATTAGTGTCTGATCTTACCTCTACTACTCCCCCTAGTAAATAAGCTTAAAATAGCATGATTACAATGGAAGTCTGGGACCTGACACTACACTTTCCCAGACGGACTCCCTGTAAAGCTTCTTGACTGTCTTGATGATACAAGCAGGATGTTGTGGATGCCCCCATGGAAAGGAAATGTGAGGCATCTTCTAGATGCTGAGAGTAGCCTCTAACCAGCAGCCAGCAAGAAATACTGAAGCTCTCAGCCCTATAACTGTGAGGAACGAAGCACTGTAGGCAATCGTGTGAGAAAGAGGACCCTTCCCAGTGGGGTGTCTATAGGAGCACATAGCCCTGGCCAACTCCTCTGATCACAGCCTTGGGAGACCCTGAGGATGCAGCCCGAAGCCACTAAAGCTGTGGGAATTTGTTCTACAGCCCCAGAAAGCCAACGCGGTGCCAGCTGGTATCGCACCTGGAATTCTAGAAGAATTCTAGTGTAGAAGTTTTTCATGATCCATATCTCAGATTCCCACTGGAGAGAAGGAGGAATGGGGACTGTAGTGGAATATGGAAGAAAGAGTATTTCTGCTCTTGGAGAAAGAGAGATGTGTATTTAAATAGAAACAGTGTCTCTTGCTGCTGTGTGTTCATGCACAAGTCACTCAGCCTCTCTTACTGCACAATCTTCTCCAGAAAAATAGAAAAATTTGTTTTTTTTTTTTTTTGTTGTTGTTGTTGTCTTGTTTTGTTTTATTTTTTAAGTGGGCTCTTGAGTTGCTATGAAAGAATATCTAGGTCGGGCAGGAAATCTAGTCATGCCACTTATTAGATTGAAGTAATCGTTTGCTGAAAGGTGACAATAGCTAATGTCTATTGAATACTTTGTATCAGCCAGTGAACTAAATGAATGATAGCTATTTACACAGTTAATCTTTATAGTAACCCCAAGAAGTAGATACTATTATGGAGCAACCAAAGGCCATATCCAAATCATTCAGCTGGGATTCAAACTTGGGCTGCCTCCATTGGAAATCAGCCTGGAAGTGGCAGAAGGTTCATGGCCACGAGTCACCAGTGGGAGCCAGGATCTGAGACCCCAGTAAGCAGTGCAGCTACCCCGAGAGACTTTGACCTCTTCCCCACGGGAAGCAGTAGGCAAGAGTCCCCCATTCTCCAAAAGCAAACCTCTCCTGTGAAACCTCTGGTGAGCCCCACTGGCTTAAATCCAAGAGTCCCCCCCAAAGTTTATCATCAACCCACTTTGCTTTATGAAAGAACTGCATTAGTATGATCACTGCTTTTCTCATAAAAGCCAAAATCCTCTTCAGATTTCTCTTTCTAGGTGAAAACAGGCACTAATGTGGGCCTCTTGTCAAAGCAAAGTGGCACCGTGTGAACTTTCAGACAGTGAGGGGCACCTGGGTGAGGAAGGGTTCCCGCAGGGACACAGACGTAAATCAATTCCTGGGTCTGAGCACAGTACGTCTTTATGAAAACATTGCCACACATGGTAGTTTCTCTAGGAGACTGGAGGCACATTCTGGGCTAGTTGGGCTTCCAGAAGATCATCCCAAGAGTCTACCAACCAGGTATGAAGTCATTCTATGGAGAAACAGGTTCCTCATCCCCAACAGCTGACTTACAGATGATCTTTTGAATATTTATTGTTGAAAAGTGTGTCTGCCTTCATGTGTGTGTTTGTGTAATTACATGAGTTCTTTCATGGAGTCTTTATGTACAAAGCCCAACAAGACCCTTTGGTTGGAACCCTAAGTATTGCTCAAGGTCATTGCAGCCAGGAGGGAGTCATCAGGGAGACCCATTCAGTTCTGGGCCAGGTTTCCTGAAGGCAGAGGAAGAGAGACAACAGCCCCTCCCTCTGTGCTGGGAGAGCTTGGTGGGATGCACATGTGAGAACTGCAAGACATCCGAGCATTCTAGATATCAGACTTGTGTATGTGGCCATCCACAACCCTTTCAAAAACACAGCTGTGCCCCTTGCCACAGTAAAAACGAATTGTCATTGGGAATTTTAGGATGGTCAGGATGAGCTAGAGATGTTATGGCCTCGTGGATGAGGAAGTGAGTGCATTTGGAGCCTCAGGTTCTCCCGGGTTACACTAAGTAGAGTATAATCCACCATGGGCATTGCCACAGCAATGACTGGGCCACCCCCAGTGCCACACTGCAGGGGAACTTGACAGATCCTGCCATGTTCTCAAGGCAGCAACTACCCACCTGCTATGTGGAGTGATTTTCCATGGTCTAGAGACAGACATCAGAACACAGAGGTGTTTGGGTTTTGTCAGCTCTTGTTCCAACAAGCCAGCAGCTCGATGGAAGATCCCCCAAGGGGACCAAGGGAGCGACCGTTAGAGGACAAAGAACACAAAACACTGGGTGTAATATGAAATATTTCATATTACACTGGGTGTAATATGAAAAGTAGAAAATATTCGGAAAGGGAGGTTGAATCCAATGACCCTCGCACTGTGATTAACAGTTTTTGCTAAGGAAATGATTTGTAATTCTTCTGGGGAAGTTACCTGAAGCACAGCGTTCCTCAGGAGATTACCTGAAATGAAACTTGCCCCTTCTGTTTGAGAACAGGCTCTTAAGGACACTAACTTTTCACAATCTAACATTGTTTCCCTCCCTCTTTGCACCGGGGCCTGCTGTTAGGCTCTGTATGGCCTCTAAGCCAAGAGTGGATTTTGTATTTTTAAATAGTTGAAAAAAATTAAAAGACTGATCTTTTTTGCATAAGATATTGTATGAAATTCAAATGTTAGTGTTTGTAAGTAAAATTTTTATTTTTTGCCTTTGGTGCTATTGGTGTTTGGGGGCAGATGCGTCTTTGGGGGGAGGGGCTCTGTGCACCAAAGGGTACTGCATGGCATCCCTAACCCACATCCACTAGATGCCAGCAGCACCCTTTTCCAGAAGGACAATCAAACACATGTCCAGATACTACCCAGTGGCCCCTAGAAAGCAAAATCCCCCCTGGAGAGAGGGGCCTCCTCACTGGACCACAGCCATGATCGTTCATCTCGCTGCCATCTGTCTGCCTTTGTGGGACAACAGCAGGGTTGACTAGTTGTAACAAAGGCTGTCTGCCCAAAAAAGCTTAAATCATACTCCTGGCCCGTTACCGAAAATGTCCTCCAGCTGCTGGCCCAACACAGAGAAGGAACCCGTGTTGGAAAAAGGATGAAGAAAAAAGGAAGGGAGAGAGTGAGAGAATAGATTGGTCAGGCAAAATAATTTCTGAGGAAAATGAGTTCCTCTGTTTGTTTGTTTTTTAAATAAAGACCCGTCAATGCACAAATGTCAGACTGTAGGTCAGCCTTTTCCTAAGAACAGCACAAGTGCACATTTATTTCTAAAGCAATACCATTGGAGTTCTCAAGATTGGCCTCTTTTACTTAAACTTCAGAAAGCCACCATCTACCATAGAAACACATGTCAACCAAAAAGAGCCGATAGGGAGAAACGCGCGTACATACTGACCCTTGTAAGCAGCGCCACAACTACGGGAATTTATTAGCAGCATGTAATGGTTCAACAGGCTCCAGTCCATGGACTGAACGCCATATTGTGAGAGCCATGGAAGAGAAATGAGGCGACGTTTGTTGAGCATTCACCATATTCAGCCAGTCAGAAAGAATCCTTGCCTGTCTGAGGCTCCCAAGAGCACTCTGATGCACTATTTCCTCATCTGCGGGATGAGGGAGCTGAGGGTCAGACACATTAAGGGGCCTGACCAAGATCTTACGGAGTCAGGGGCAGAGACGGGACCTGACAGGAACCTGGATCCTGCCAAAGCCTTTATGTCCATCACTGTCATGCCACATGTATGGTAAAATGTATTTGAATCAGCCACATCCACAAGGACAGCAGATTCTCTGGAATGAATCACCATTTCTAGATATTCTGAACACAGAGGGAAGCGAGATAGAGGCAGGATCACCAGGTCTAGTCTGTGGTCACACTGCAATGCTTCTGTGGAGCAGCCACGGTCTCGTTTGCTTGGCTTCCAGGGAGTATGAACTGACATTTCCTGGGGTGACCTGGCCTGTCTCAGGTTTTGATAGTGTGTCAGCATTTCCATGCGCCATGCTGAGCAATGTTAGAAAGACACTCGCAGACAATCTGAGAAAGTAAATGAACTGAAAAGGCATGTGTGTAGAAGCAGGCAGTATATAGAGAGATTTGTCACTTGTTCTGATAAATTGACAATGAAATTAAAAAGCTTAATTATTTCAGCATGAATTTTGAGAGGCATCTTTTCCCACTGAACATATGAAAAAGTTTCAAAGCATTTTGCAGCAATAAAACATCTGTGACCCAGTTTATAAAAAAATTTAAAAAAAACAAACAAATAAACAAACAAAAAACCCAAAGAATAAGACTGAGAGTTTCCAAGGTAGGAAAGAGCATCAGGATGGGTTCCATCTTCTATCAACAGAGGGACGCTCATGCATGCTGCAGGCCTTACAAATCCCGAGTGTGTGGGAAGAAGGCTAGGGGGCTTTCTTCTCAAAACACCACTGAGAAGAATGTATAAAGGTTGGTGACTGATCAAAGACCAAAGGAAGAGGTACATGAGATTCAGTAATGGAAAGATAATGGCCTTCAGGAGCTGGTGAGGATGACAAAAATACAATGAATGAATTTTAAGGACAAAAACACACTTCAAAAAAATGTGGCAAAATACATTATCTGAAAGCACTGAATTATAAAAATTCCAAAACGTTTCATTCCATTTGGTGTGCTGCTAATGGAGAGAGATGGTTGATATAGTCTAAGGGCTTAATGGTTTGATTTTAAAAGGTTTCAGCTATGTCTGGGGCTTAATTAGAAATAAGTATCTTTTGAAGAAAACCAAGATCAGATGTAATAACTTCAATAAATATTTGCAATTCTTGAATGATTTGAAGTAGATTATTTTAAACTGATACAAAACTTGACAAAAATCTGTTCTGAAGAATGTATAAAAATTTACATATGGTAATTTACCAATTACAGAGAAAATCCGCAATATTTCTGAAGATGTGAAACCTAAATTGTGCATAGAATTAACTGGATTGATTCAATGATGAAAATTCTTGGACTTTGCATATTTCTTTTAAAGATTTTATTTATTTATTTGTCAGGGAGAGAGAGAGAGGGAGCGAGCACAGGCAGAGAGGCAGGCAGAGGCAGAGGGAGAAGCAGGTTCCCTGCCGAGCAAGGAGCCCGATGTGGGACTCGATCTCAAGATGCTGGGATCATGACCTGAGCTGAAGGCAGCAGCTTAACCCACTGAGCCTCCCAGGCATCCCACTTTGCATCTTTATCATTATCTCAATCTGATTCCCCAGTGCCCCAGTGCCCAGGAAATTTTATGCATATAAAGTGGCCATTTTTCTACGAATATTCTAGCAAGATTCTAATTAGTAAAGAATAATTAAGGTAACCAAAATGAATACATACCTGAACGTATTTTCCAAAGGAAATTTTTGTCTTCATAAACAGTACATGTATTTTTACAACGTAATTGTTGTGACTACCTTTTGAATGAGTGTTTTTACATAAAAAGTTAATTCATGAAACACTAAGACAATGATTCTCAAAGGGAAGCATCATTTCCTGGTGGGGGAATGAGGATATAGTATAACTTGGGGGCCTCTGGAAATACAGAACTACCCACCACCCAGTATACTTACCACCAGAAAAGAAATTACAGTATTTATCTCCAAAGTGCCCAAAAAACCCATCGCCCTATGTCCCATCCTCATTAGAAATCAGGGCTTTGTTGATTCTTTGTTAATGATGAAAAAGGATCATTGCTCCTAAATGTACTAGGAGCCTGATGCAGGAATAAACCCAGTGGTTTAATGCTCTGCTCAACTCAGTCCTTGCCCAGGACTCGAGTCTACCATCAGCTCAGCTGAGTCAAAGAAGAGAGTTTAATATTTGGTTGCTAATATACATGAGTGCTGCCATAAGAATGACCCTAACCTCAGTGTCATTCAAAACCTTTAGAAATCTGGGCAGAGAGAAGCAGCATTAATGGGCTTGTTTGAAAAACGAAAAGTCCCATTCATCCTCTTGAGGAGAGTTGTCAGTGAGGGTTGTGCCTTGTTTTGGGTACTCTACTGAAGCGTAGAGCCAGACACATAGGGACACTTGTCTGGGTGCCATGTTATTTTGCTTCCATCCCAATGTCCCATAGATTGTTTTTCATGATTCTCGGGGTTTTTTGTGGGTTTTGTGTTCCATTCAGTGAGAACAATCGAAGGGTATTATTTAAGGTAGCTCTGTGAAGCCCATCACAGGCTTTATTGTAAGAGCGAATGTGGCCATGGACATCACTGACTGCGTAGTACACTGTGCTCTATGGGAACAACTGAGAAAGATCTGCTTATGTTTTATTATCAGAAACAACTATGCTTGTAAGAGGCAAATAATTCATTTTTTTACCTTACATTCTCTATAGCTTATCACAGATCCTGCGTACATTTTGGCTTTAGATTCTAGAAAGCTTGAATTGGAGTCTGGATCCATCCTATTTTCCCTCACTCACTCTCCTTTTCTTAAACATTATTCACATTCTTACTCATTTTTATTCAGTTTATCTTGTTTTACTGACTTGTTTTACTGAGATGAATTTGAGTCACATCCATTTTGAAACAGAGCAGAAAAGGAATATGGGACAGGTATTTTAAAAACAAATTTTAAATATGTATAGTTTTCCTTCTTCTAAAAAGCAAGTTGTTTTTTACGTTAAGTGGGGCAAAAAGTGGAGGAATTATTATATGGAGTGGTTCTGGGCAGAGATCCTGTGATTAAATGGATTCAAACTCAGAACTACCCAATAAAGAGGATGAGTGTTAGGGGGAGGGCACTGGTGAGCTGGAATGAGAGAAATACCATTAAAGACTCAAGATTTATCTACTCACCTACTAAAGGACATCTGGGTTGCTTCCAAGGTTGGGCAATTAGAAATAAAGCTGCTATAAACATCTGTGTGCAGGTTTCCATGTGGACCTAGGTTGTCAACTCCTTTGGGTGAATACCAAAGAGCACGACTGCTGATTGCATGGTAAGATTATATTCAATTTTTTAAGGAATTGCCAAACTCTTAAATTGGCTGCACCATTTTGCATTCTCATGATGTTGGCTTTTGATTAAAATCTTTTGTGTGTGTGTGTGTGTGCATTTTAAAATTTAAATTCAATTAATTAAGATATAGTGCATTATTAGTTTCAGAGGTAGAGGTCAGTGATCCATCAGTCGTAGAAAACACCCAGGGCTGATCACACCATGGACTCTCCTTAATGCCTGTCCCCCAGTTGTCCCACCCCCCACCTTCCTCCCCTCCAGCAATCCTCAAGTTTGCTTCATGTGGTTGAGTCTCTTCTGGTTTGTCTTCCGCTCTGATGAAGTCTTGTTTTATTTTTCCCCTCCCTTCCTCTATGTTCCTCTGTTTTGTTCCTTAAAGTCCACCTTTGCGTGAACTCATATGATAACTGTCTTTCTCTGGTTGCCTTATTTTGCTCAGCATAATGCCCTTTAGTTCCACCCACGTTGTTGCTATGGCAAGATTTCAGTTTTTTGAAGGATGAGTAATATTCCATTGTATATATATACCACTTTGTCTTTATCCATTCAAATATGAACTGAACAACCTTGGGTTGTGTATTTACTATTAGAATGTTTCTTTTTCTTAAATTTAATTTTATTTTTTTAGTGTTCCAAGATTCATTGTTTATGCACCACATCCTTCTACTACTAACAAACTACTGCCAGTGTAAGGATTAAACTATACCTATAAATATGTATTTATAAATCATATGTAATTGTTCATCTAGAGACAGCCCAGGAAAAATTACATAAATAAGTTCAAGGATAAATGAGATAAAATCAGTATAGAAAGGTATTTTAATAGTATTTTCTCAAGGATAGCTCAATCTGGGAAAATATCAAGCATGAAAATATTTCAATAGCATATTTATAAATGTAATCTAATACATGCATATAGGTATATATCCATGCCTCCAAACTATATGATCCATGCTCTATTTAAGCCAAGAGAAAATATTTTCTCTTGCACACATAACATAGAAAGTCTCACCAAAGTTTCTAAAAGATATATGTAGCAAAAACCCCTCTGACCTCAAGACTTTTAAATTAGAAATAAGCAAGGGGCACCTGGTGGCTCTGTTGGTTAAGCATCTGACTTCTGCTCAGGTCATTAACTCAGGGTCCTGGGGTTGAGCCCTCCACTGAAACCTGCATCAGACTCCTCACTGGTCTGGAAGGCTGCTTGTCCTCTCCCTCTCCCTCTGCCTTTCCTCCTGCTTGTGCTCTCTCTCAAATAAATGAATGAAATTAAAAAAAAAAAAAAGAAGCAAAACCTCATACATTTGTAAATTTAAATATTAAAACATGATCCTGAGTAACTCAAGTATTAAAGAAGAAATAGAAATAAGTATTTGAATTGAAAGACTGTGTGAGTTATTACGAGTCAAACTCATGGCATATAAGGAAAGTGGAATTTGACGTAAATGAATAGCCTGAATAGATATTATGAAAATAAGGAAAGAAAGAAAATAAGTGAGTTAACGGAACAACTCAAGAATCTTGTAAAGAACAATAAATTATACACATAAATAATTTAAGGAACTAAGTTCCCTTCCCCATCCATTCCCCATCCATTTTTTTTTTTTTTTTTTTTAACACGCTTGACTAAGAGAAAAAGAGAAAAGGCCTCTTGAGTGGATGGCAGGGTCAAATTTATGTTCTCTTTCTCTCCATGGATAGATAGGTAGATGGATAACGTTTTCATCAAAATGGGTTACCTGTTCAACAGCCCTTCCCTCCCGTTCTAGATTGCTGATCAAACTACCTCCCACACACTGTCGGGCATGAGCAGCCCATTGCTCCTGTTCTCTGACATCTCTGTAGTAACCCAGTCCCGCCCAGGGGGACCTGAAGGACACCTCCACCTCTTCTTCACTGATTTAAAGAGGTATTTGAGGAGAGATTACCCCACAACCCGCTTTCAGATATGGATGGATGAATGTGGCAGTTTTTTTTTGGATCTAAGATACATTTTCAGTTAAGAGTCATCCTCTAAGAAAAGAATAGAAGAAATTTGGAGAGTGCTGGGCCCCCGATGGCCACTCTGAGGCCATTGAACCAATCTCCTGAGGCAGTGCACCTGCCCAGTGTCAGAACCCCTCAGTATGCGGAGAATGCGAGTCCAGTCCATGTCATCCACGCCCGCTGTCCGAACCCCCACACACAGAGTGAGAATCCTTTTCGAGTAGCCCCAGACAACATGAAACCCAACATCGGTTGCAACCAGGTGTGGCAGTAACAAAAGAGACCGCACCTACACAATTACACTCTTAGACCAAAACACACCCCAGCAACCCCTCTCTCTGAACACAGAAAACTAAAATCATGCAGAATTGACATGATTGGATTTCTGCTGGATTTCCAGTAATTTGATGATTCAAAACATTGATGATTCAAAAATACATCTTATTTTAAGAGAGTAATTGTTGATGGCAATGGCATTAACATGACCTCTGGTTTTGGCACTTTAGAAAACGTGTCTTCTATATCCAAGCAATGTGATCTCTGCTTTCGTGTGGCTCCATCTCGTTGAATTTCTACAGCAACCCCACGTAGTTGGAAATATCCCCATTTCAATAATGAGAAACTGGAGACGAAGGAAGTTAATTAGAAGAACCTGACAAAGCATGATGGGAGAACTTGTGAGAATAGTAGTAACAACAATGGCAGAGCAGAAGTAACAACATTATCTTTGGCCTACATGGTTTGGTGTCCAGAAGGCAGCTTAATTACCTTTAGTTTCCACACTAAAGTGGGCAGTGATCAAGGGTCTGGTGGTGCTGTCAGATGAAGATATATTCGTTCAAATATTGCATTGTGATCTAATAAAAAAAAAAAGAGTGAAAAATTGTTTGAATGGCATGTTGACTTTGGCATCAGACAGTCAAGCCTACTTTATTGCACATGACATTTTTGGGGTCTATTTTACTTATATTTGACGTTCTTCTTTGAGAAATTATCACAGAGTCACAGATGTCTTTCCTCAAAAAATAAAATACTGCATATTGCACTTGAAACAGGACAGGGGCTTTCTTTTCTGAACAAAAATGAGCCTGTGACACCCAGGTGGCTGGAGAGAGGATGCCGGGCCACTCCTGCAGGAATCCCCTTATAGGCAAATGTCAATGTCAGGTGACAGTGCAGCCCAGAACCCAAGACAGGCCGTGTGGGAGAGGAAACCTAGCATCCTGCAATTAATGTCCCTTGGGCCCCTGATTTGTTCTGAAGCAAGATGTCTACATACTCTCCTACCTGCATCCTGACAAAATGATTCTGGGAAAACCATTTTTCCATTCTAGAAGTCCTACTTTAAATTCCTTTTCACCATTTTCTTTAAAGCAATGCTGATTTTAAGGAGTTGTACCCATTTGAAGCCACTGACTTCTCACCCTTCCCAATTCCTTATTTTTTTCAATAATCGTGCAACATCCCTTAGCATCACAAAACGGTGTTCTTCCCTAATTTCCTTCATTTCATCATTATCATTCCAATGTGCTTCTAGTTCAATGTTTAGGAATCTACCCTGTGAACGGGATCCTCAAGAACCACTGTACCTTGAGGGGTTTTGGGAAAGTGGAAATGATTCGCATTAGTCGTAGCCTGCATTTACACAGTGCTAGAACCTGAGATGGTTTGCGACTGGCCTGTTCCTCTGCCCTGGACAGAAACAGTCTGATTGTCTTGACCTCTATTTCCCCAAGTACAGGCCTTCACATATGGATGGCGACCTGGCTACATTGTAACTTCATCTTTCAAGTGGAGTAGTGTGGCTCAGCCATAAATCCAGCAAATGTGGCTGCATCCAGTGTATTTGAGCATGCCATCATTCCTTTCTTTTCTTTTTTAAATTTAATTTTATTTTTTCAGTGTTCTGAGATTCATTGTTTATGCACCACATCCAGTGCTCCATGCAATATGTGCCCTCCATTACACCTACCACCAGGCTCACCCAAACTCCCACACCCTCTCCTCCAAACCCTCAGTTTGTTTCTCAGAGTCCACAGTCTCTCATGGTTCATCTCTCCTTCCGATTTTCCCCAACACACTTCTCTCCTTCTCCCAATGCCCTCCATGTTATTCCTCATGCTCCTCAAGTAAGTGAAACCATATGATAATCGACTCTTTGCTTGACTTATTTCACTCAGCATAATCTCCTCCAGTCCCGTCCATGTTGAGTATTCATCCTTTCTGATGGAGGCATAATACTCCATAGTGTATATGGACCACATCTTCCTTATCCATTCATCTATTAAAGGGCATCTTAGTTCTTTTCACAGTTTGGTGACTGTAGGCATTGTTGCTATGAACATTGGGGTACAGATGGCCCTTTTTTCCACTACATTTGTATCTTTGGGGTAAATACCCAGTAGTGCAATTGCATGGTCATAGGGTAGCTCTATTATGAATTTCTTAAGTAATCTCCACACTGTTTTCCACAGTGGTTGCACCAACTTGCATTCCCACCAACGGTGTAAAATGGTTCCCCTTTCTCCACATCCTCTCCAACACATATTGTTTAATATATTGTTGATTTTGGCCATTCTAACTGGTGTAAGGTGGTATCTCAATGTGGTTTTGATTTAAATTTCCTTAATGGCTAATGATGATGAATATTATTTCATGTGTCTTTTAGCCATTTGTATGTCTTCTTTGGAGAAGTGTCTGTTCATGTCTTCTGCCTATTTTTTGACATGATTATGTGTTTTGTGTGTGTTGAGTTTGAGAAGTACTTTATAGATCCTGGATATTAGCCCTTTGTCTGTAGTGTCATTTGCAAATATCTTCTCTCATTCCGTGGGTTGCCTCTTTGTTTTGTTGACTGTTTTTTTGTTTTTTTTTTTTGTTTTGTTTTTTTGGTTTTTTTTTTGCTGTGCAGAAGTTTTGATCTTGGTGAAGTCCCAAAAGTTGATTGTTGCTTTTGTTTCCTTTGCCTTTGGAGGCATGTCTTGAAAGAAGTTGCTGTGGCCGATGTTGGAAAGGTTACTGCCTGTGTTCTTCTCTCGGATTTTGATAGATTCCTGCCTCACATTGAGGTCTTCTATCCATTTAGAGTTTATCTTTGTGTATGGTGTAAGTGAATGGTCATTTCTTGACAAACTAGTCTGTCTGTGGAAATGGGAGGCCTAAAGAGCAACACAGAGCAGATATATTTATATACGCCATGCATGCTTTGGGGGTAGAATAATAATTTTAAATGGTGGAGAAACGGCTCTCAGGATTAATTTTGATCCAAGTCAATAACTAAGGATTTGCTTGATTTTTGCCAATGACAAAAGTGACAAAGATCTCACTGTGAACTCTGTACTAGGGCTTGACCTTTCATACATGGATTATTTGAAAATATGCTTTTTCAAAAATTATGTTAGTTACCACATGATACATCATTAGTTTTTGATGTAGTGTTCCATGATTCATTGTTGGCATACAACACCCAGTGCTCCATGCGATCTGTGCCCTCCTGAATACACATCACTGGGCTCACCCATCCGCCCACCTCCCTCCCCTCTGAGACCCTCAGTTTGATTCCCAGAGTCCATAGGGTCTCATGGTTCATCTCCCCACCCCCATTTTTCCCTTTTTTGTTCAAACTTAAAGAAAAGATGTTCAGCTAAGAAAATCCAATGAGACACAGATGCCTCTGATTGCTACAGCAGATCTGTCAACCTTGGTGACAATTTTGCAAAATGGGAGTCATAAAGGAGAACAGACATAGACAAAGACTTGGGGCAAGTTTGCTGGTAACATAAGATGTATGTGGGAACAAAGGGGGCATTATAATGAGATCATGTGCATAGATGTAAATCCAGAGAACTCAGAGAAAAATGAGAGTGAATGAGAGGGACCATGGGCCCATAAGAGCACAGTGACGGGCTCTTGCTGATTTTAATGAGCCATTTCTTGGGAAGGAATACCCCAGCATAACAAAGTAGCTGCTGCCAGTCCCATTCCTAAATACAGAGGCTGTGGACAATCTTCCCATACACTCTGCACCTCGGAAATTTATATCATTCCTCATTCATGATGAGTCTCAAAACTGGTCTGATCCCCAGTGATGTGTGTCTAGGAAACATGGGACTCGGGAAAAACAGTAGGACTGCTTCTGGGAAATGTGGATGCCTTCCTACCACCACACACCTTCGTGGGAATAAAAACAGACCACTTTTCATGCAGCAATAGTCATAATAGTAAAGTCTCTTCTATTTCTCTGGCAATTAAGAGTTTACCATTCCGTTTCATACTTATTCAGGTGTCGAACATTCATCGTGATCCTGTAAGGTAAACTTCTTAACAGAGACAATCTAGAAAATAGCACCCATGTTTAAAAATAATAATAATAATTAAAAATAAAACACACAAACAACAAAATCCTCCCAAATTTACACCCAGACAGCCTCTAGGACTCTGCTGACCAAATACTCATGTTTGTAACTAGCCCATGAGCCCTCTGGGTGGTCTTACCTGCACTCCCACCCCTATCTCTGCAGCCAGCCCTCCTCTGTTTTTGGGTTACCTCATTCGGGTTACCTCATTTGTTCAGCTCTTCTTTTCTCTGCTAGTCTCATACATAGCCCTGTTTTATTCCCCTTTCTTCCTCACAATAACCTGATTCTGAGGCAACCAAGCCACACCATAGGCAAACTGGATGTTGCCAGCCCCTACGATGGTGGTATCATGGACCTTATAGCCATGGGCTCATTGTGAGTTTTCAAAGAGCTCTTCTATCCATTTCATATTTTTCATCACACCATGCCAGGAAGTAGAAAGTTTCCCTTACTTTTCTGGTCAAGTGTAAGAGCCAAAGATCTGAACTGATGTGCTCACAAGCACATAATTAAGAGTGATGGGAAGGAGACTTACCTCTAACACCAGCATCAAGAACTGTGCAAAATATTTGAAATCCGCCAAGTTTTATTTGTGTTGGGCCTCCTTGCATTAAATAAATAGCCTGGAATTTATATAAAACATCTGACAATCACCACTACCTGATGATATGTAAATAATATTTTTTTGTGCAGAAAAATAGAAAATACACACACATACACACAAACACATTTATATACATCTTTATTAGGACCAATTCATAGCAATAATTGATTCTCTTATTAATTGGAGATGCCATTCATTTCTGGGGGAGGAGGAAGTTGGCAGGAAAAAAGCCACACCTGCAATTTGCAAATAGAGCTAGACATTCACAAGCTTGGCTTACTCATCCACTGAACAGTTGTCCTTCCTTATCCGTGTGTGGTACAATCCAAGACCCCCAGGGGATGCCTTGAAATTGTGGAGAATATCAAACCCTATATACACTACTGCAAGTTTTCCTATCCATATATCCCTATGATAAAGTTTAATTTGTAAATTAAGCACAGTAAGATATTAACAGCAAACTAATAATAAGCCAGAACAGTTATAGCAAAATGCTATAATAAAAGCTATGTGAATATGATCTTTCTCTCTCCATCTCAAAATATCTTTTTGCATTGGACTTACCCTTTCTTTTTTTTTTTTTTTAAACTTTATTTATTTATTTGACAGAGATAGAGTGAGCAGACACATACTAGGAGACGGGTAGAGGGAGAGGGAGAAGCAGACTCCCTGCTGAGCAGAGAGCCCGATGTGGGGCTCAATCCCAGGATCCCAGGATCATGACCCAAAACAAAGGCAAGCACATAATGGACTGAGCCACCCCAGGCATCCCTGGACTCATCCTTCTTGTGATGAAGTGAGATGATAAAATGCCTACATGATGGGATGGATAGGGTGAGTGACATGGGGGTTGTGACATAGCCTTTGGCTATGTTGACCTTCTGGCCATGCCTTTGGCTATAGGCAGTTAACACCATGGAAGGCAAAACCACAGGTAAGGGAAGACTGACCACTGCAGTTCTTCCAGATGGCATCACGGAAACCATGAAAGAGTGATCAGAGCTGACCTCGAGAGCACTCCAAACACAGAGTGATTACCTCAAGGATCAGCAAACAGAACTTGTGGAAAGGTTAGGATGAATCCCCCTCCCATAAAGAATAATTTAGTTTGAATTTCTACAAGGTCAGCATATGTATTGCCTTAGATTATTTTTTATTCCTTTTCTGAGGCTTACAAGAATGCCCAATGGCCTCTAACATAATCAAACCAACCAGCTAACCAAAGGACATAACTTGATCTACTTACTGGGTTCTGTATGGAATGACTACAGTCATAGGTGCCAAAATGACAGGAATCTAAGCAAAACACAAGATTGAGGGAGGGGAGGAGTCAGTCCATTCCAATGATTCTTAACAAGCCTTTTGCCTCCGTTTCCATTTGGGGCTAATTGAACGAACTGAATAGTACTCGTAAGAGTAAATAGAACATACGCATGCAAGTGCCCACACACATAGACGATCCGTAATTTAAGAATAAAGTTTTATTAATTCATTCCATACCATTAACTACATAAAATTAATACATAATTACCTATAACATGTGACTCTATGTATTAGATGTAAGGCAGTATACAAAACAATCCCAGTCTCCAAAAGACCCTTCGGGCAGCAGGAAAGCTCAAACACGCCTGCGAATCCGTAGCATACGCTGACATTGGGATAATCAGCAGAACAGAAGTACAGCTACATAGTGGTGTGAGGCTACAGGGGAAAAACAATTTTCGTTTTGCCAGACAGAATGACTGACATGGCGGAGGGCTAGAAATTTGTGTTCTTCTTTTAAGTTTCTTATTTGCATATCAGAGAATTATAAATTGAGCATAAATTTTACTTGATAAAAAGGCTGAGATTTAGAAAATTGGGAATTTTGCCCCATCCAAGGTAAACTGAGTCTGAGAAGAGCCATTTCCTTGATGGGGAGCCTGGTGGCACATCTTGCAATAAAATACACTCTCTTCTCTTCTCGCAGGGAAGGGCCGTTACTGTTCATGTGAAATGGCATGTTCTCGAGAGGTAATTGCACATTTCCTTCCCAAGCTGAAATTTAGGAATTACCAAGCAGGCCTTGAACTCCAAAGCACCCGTTGGCTCCATGTCCCTTAGCACATTTTTGTCCAGAAGTAAATAATTGTTACCGGCTGAAATGACGTTCAGCGAGGCAAGAGCGGCCCTTCGGAGGCCCAGTGGGTGCTCATGTCAGACGGTATGTCCTTAGCTTGCTGCGACTTGGCGCCGCGCACGGAGTCTTGCCCATTTGGGTGGAACACGTAGCTTTTCGGGAGGGAGCGCTCCGGGGGCGAGGCCAGTCGCTCGGCCTCAGAGGGAAACCGAGGAGGAACAAATGGAAACAGAACTAACCTGCGGGGGGTTTGCTTTTTGGAAATTTCTAGAGTAGAAGCCCGGCTCAGTCATGAACAACGAGATGTCTGCTGACAGTGAATCAACAACACTGACTGAGAGAAGTGTTTCCGAGTGGGACGAGTGCCAGGAAGGCAGGGAAGGCGGGAGAAAAGGAAGGGGGAAGAGAGGGGAGGGAAGGGGGAGGGAGGGGGAGGGGGAGGGGGGGAGGGGGGGGAGGGGGAGGGGAGGGAGGGGGAGGGAGGGAAGAAAAGGCAGTGCCTTACCTTATTTATTTGTTTATTATAGATATTTATTATTTATTATGTGTTTTATAAAAAACATTATATGTTTATAAAAAACATGGAATGTGTTATTAGCCCCGGGGTACGGGTCTGTGAATCGCCAGGTGGACACACTTCCGAGCACAGACGTGACTCCCTTCTCTCCACGAACTGAGTCAGGCGAGCGGACCGAGTTGCTCACGAAAGCCTCCTGCGCCCAGGCACGGCTGACACAAGGCCGACTCTCTGGTTTCCAAACTAGAAACCCTCCTTCTAAAGGCCTTTAAGTGAGGGGTCACTTGCGCCTCGGACATAGAGCAGACACAGGAGGGCAGTCTCCCTCACCTCCACAAGCGACCCTCTGCTTACACTCTTGCTCCCTGCGACCCCACGGTGCCCTTGTGGGTCCCGCCGCCGGGGCCTGCCAGACCCGCTGCTTGCTCTGGGCCTTCTTCTTTCCTGCCGAGCGCATTTCCAGGGGGGGCCTGTGGGGGCGGGTTCCCTGCTGGGGCCATGTACAGACCAGAACCCCCAACCTGGTACCTTTCCGACTAACCCCAATACGACCAACATCCCTTACACGGTGTCCGAGTCCTTCTTTGGAAGGACCTTGGAAGGAAGATTCACGCCTTTTCATGGCGGTTGGATCGTGCAATATTATTTATTCTTACAGCAACTCTGTAAGTTGGGGTACTTGCCCGTTCTGTGAAGGAGCATTTGGAGGGAACACGTCCTTGTGCACGCACACAGGGTCGGTAAACGGTGGGTCTCAGATTTAATTTGCTCCAAAGCAGTGGGATCTCTGCCCTATGGGACGTGGTAGAGTGTGAGGAGCTTGGCTACATTCTCAGGGATGCTCTTGGAGGCCAGCGCTCACCTGCTTGCTGCCCATTTCCCCAGACCGCTTCTACATCCAGGTATCCTGTTGATTCTTTGAGAAATACTGACTCCTCCCAATAGATTTCCTTTCTGCGTCAAGTATCTAGCTCTGCCTCAGGTACCTACTTGGAAATCTGGTTGCACCAAGATCTCTGAGTGGCACAGAGAATTAGAAAGCTGAATGCTAGGGAATGAGTCCAGAGGAAGTGATCCCACTGCTGCCTGGGCGGATGGCAGAAAGTTCCATAAAGGAGGGTTAGGTCTGAAAGGATCTGAACCTCAGGATCAGGGAATAAGGGACAAGAGTCCCAGGCAGACAGAACAGCATTAGCAAAGGCACCGTGGCAGAAAGGATGTGACCTGTGCTGCTGCTCTGCAGAATCATTGTAACTAGTTGAGCTGACTTGCTGTGGACTCTTTAACTGAACTTCAGGGTAACTCTGCTACCACGAGGGACTGTCTCCTGGTTTCTCTAAATTCTTGATTTCCATTTTCCATGGGGTTGAATTTGCAATAAGCAATCTTTTGTCTATAACTTTAGCTCAGAAATGCCTGAATAAAAGGTCACGGGTGCAACCAGATAAACACAGTGGTGGTTTTTGTTTGTTTGTTTGTTTTTGTTTTTGTTTGTTTTGTGCATATATTTTCCTGATGTATCTACAGACCTTGAAAACAAAAGCAAAAATGAAAACTTTTGTGGCAAAAATGATTTCAAATTTCTGTTAAAAATGTTGATAAGGAACTAAAGCTGGTATGATATTAAATAGGGAAACTGCTTTAAAAAGAAAAAAAGGAGAAGAAGGAAAAGGAAAGAAGACAAGTAGTAACATGCTGCTTCTATTTAAAGAAAGAAATGGGTCAAAATGCATGCGATTAGTCTTCCAAACTATGCACCCTGAAGTATTACGCAGTTTGATCATCCTTCTAGAAAGAAGTTTGCTTAGAAATCAGATGCATCTCTTAAATCACGCACATCAAGTGACTGAACAGTCTGTCAAGACATTATTCATGTGAAAAACATTCTTACTACATCTTTTTCTATTTAAAAAATAAACAAAGTTAGAAATATCCACTTAACCCAACATAGTTCCCTACCAAGTAGCTCATTTTTCATCGTTCTGGATACAGGAGGGGGATGGAACACTTTAAGTAAGACCAGAGCTATGATTTGGGCATGGCCACAGGACCAGTGTGGGCACAAAACAGTTGAAGCACCCTCCCATAAGAATGCTGTTTTCACTGAATTAAGATGACAGGTCCTTTGTCTGAGGCACCCAGGTTGGCTTGGGTGAGTTTGCCAAATGGCATCAGAGAGACCTGCACCAGAGCAAAGCCATTGGCCCACCCTTGGCTGTTCACCTTACAGTCATGATTCATGACTTTGGGCAATCCAAGGAGCTCATCATATGGAGAAACTTGTGCTGCAGGGGCCGGTCCCTAATTCTGCGTTCATACCTCAATGCCTCCACATGAGGCTTGGAGCAGCAGTGGCTCCAGGAGCCTGGGAAAAATATTGTGATAAGAAAAGCAAAGTCCCAAAGGTTTGGCTAGTTAGGAATCAAGCTCTATAATCTGTATCCATCAAGATGGCACAACATCAGAAAGCTATAGGAGTCCTACAAACGGTCAACAAGCAAGATAACTATCCAAATTGCATGCAGGAAAGGCTCAGTGGGTCCTCTTTGTGTTCCCCATGTGTGTAATTCATTTTAGATCATGTAGTTATTCAGGGTTACTGGAATGCTTATTCTGTCCCTAATTCTGTGCTTCCCAGGGTAAGACAGAAAAACAGACAGAAAATACGTTCCCTGTGCTCAAAGCACACCAAAGAGACACAAGACATATCATAAAAGTACCATAACACAGGGGCTGTAAAATGAATGGCCTGAAATACAGGCACTATGATCAATGATTTTTTTTTCAGGTATGTTTAGGAGTCAGAAATATATCAAAACATAATTAATTTTTATGTCAGTTTATTCATCAAATGCTTACTTAATACCATATGATTCTATTACTACTCAACCAGAATTTCTCAAACTTACTATGCTTAAGTCTCACTTGGGAACTTTGTTAAAAAAATGCATATCCTGTGGCCTCAGATGCATGTTCTGACATGGGAATCTGTGTGGGTATAAGGCCCTAGGTGATTCTAATTCAGACATGATTCCCCTCATCCTTTGGGAAACTCCATGGAATAAAGCTCTCTGCCCAATCTGTTAATCATCATAGCCTCATATGGAACTTGTCATATTGTAGATATTTAATACATATTTATTAAACAAATGCATGACCACCATTCCCTGTAGGGCAGGCATCGTGGTGAGTGCTCAGAATGTGAAAGTTGGTAGGTCACTGGACTCGGAGGTCCCACTATATAGTTTCTCACGCACAAGAGAGACTCTGCAAATAACACACTGATAAATATTTATTGTTGCTCGGGTCCTGGCACTGTGAAAAGACTGAAAACACAGCTCCCAAGGACCCTGATAGAGGGAGTGTAGGCTGCTATTAGAACTCAGAAAAAGGTCTGGCATGCATCTGTCCTCTCAAAGCCTTGCTCCAGGACCTGCCTTGCCAAGAGCCAGAATTTCTACTTAGTCCTTCTTTTGCCAACATCTTCACTTCTACCATCAGGTTAAATGGTTTATGGATGGGAAACTGATGGGAAAGAAGCCACCCACAGGCTTCCAGAAATCAAAGGATTTTTTTTTCCAGATATATATATATATATATATATATATATATATATATATATTTATTTTCAATGTTCCAGAATTCATTGTTTATGCACCACACCCAGTGCTCCATGCACTATGTGCCCTCCACAGTACCCACCACCAGGCTCACCCAACCCCACCCCTCTCCCTTCCAAAACTCTTGGTTTGTTCCTCAGAGACCGCAGTCTCTCATGGTTTGTCTCCCCCTCCGATTCCCCCCAGCTCACTTCTCCTCTCCATCTCCCCATGTCCTCCGTATTATTCCTCATGCTCCACTTTAATAAAAGACATAAGGATCCCCAGTTCCTCTCTCTACACTTGGGAGCTGAGTACTCAGAGAATGAACTGCTTGCTGAACTAAGAAAGAGAGAGAGAGAGGGAGTGAGCGGGCGAGGGAGGGGTAGGGAGAGGGGGGGAGAGAAAAGAGGGAGAGAGGGCAGAGAAAGGGGCAGGGAGGGACAGGGAGATGATAGATTGAAAGGATGCCACAGGTTAAGAGTCTGAGGATCTTGCGGCCAATGGAGCTGTGTTGAAAATGTTCCCATAACCTAAGGGTTTCTACCTTTTTCCCACGGGCACAAGAGAGCTACCTGGGCTTAGTCTCTTAGTCAATTTTGTTTTGAATACATCACTCTGAATGTGGTGAACCAGGATGAGAGAGCAACGAATCGGAGGCAGAAGGTCAGCGGTGAGGTTCCTGCAGTGGCTAAAGCCAGGCTGAAGGCTTGTACTGAGGCGCTGGCTTGGGGCTTGGGAGGGAAGGGACAGATGGAAGATAATGCATTTAGGAGGTAGACTTGGCAGAGTTCAGACAACCCAGGGTAGTATTTTGAGAATTTCCCAAAGACACTCCCAAGTTTAATCCTCTGATTGCCAGTTTCACACATGCCAGCTGACATGTGTATCATTATCTTATCATGGCTCTCCTGAGAGGGAACAAAATGCGGGATCAGTGTCATAAACACAGCTCTCTGTGCCACAGAGGTTAAGAAGGTGGAACAGATTTACAGCGGTCTTGACAATCACTGATGCCTAGCTTTCTTCTTGCTCATTACCCCTGGTAAGGACCCATGGGCTGGCCCAGCAAACCTAAGTCTCACAACGAGGCCCCTGAGTGCGATCCTTTGTGCTTCTCCTAGACAGCCAAGCAGCTCTGGCTTTGACATTTTCGTTCAATTGGACTCAGCTAGGGCCGCAGACAATCTGCTCGCCTGCTTTGGAAGGATTCTCAACGGCTACTCAACCTATCTCCCTCTCCATGGGGCTTGTCAGAGCTCCTGCTTGCACACACTTCCGGCAGAGATGGCATGTAGAAGCGTGCAGAGATGGCATGTAGGAGCGTGCAGTCATGGCTGACTGGTCTTTTCATCCCCTGTCCTCGCCTCTGTTTTGTCAGTTGTGGTCCTTTCTGCCCTAAATAACCAGGCACAGGGTCACCTGGCTCCCATCCTGATGCATTATAGGTTCCACCGAACTTTTCTGGCTTCCCATGGAGCTCTCCTCGCTGATGTCCAGTGGCCAGCCAGATCAGGTCTATCAGCCACATAAAAGTTGCTGGTGGAACTGACTCAAGACCATGTCCAGGCTACTCAACCCTTCTCATAGTCCGCCTATCAGGAAGGTCTTGTCCCATCTCCTCACTCAACAAACACTGATTTGCCTCAATTCAGCTTAAGGATTTTGGGAAAACCTACCATGTGCTTGTCACTATAAAAGGCAACGAAGATACAACAATAAATAAAACAGAAGCTTATCATCAAAATGAGAGCATATACATACATAAAACCAATTAATTATGAAGGCATAAAATGACATAACCACTAAATAGAATATGAACACCATGCTAGGCCAGCAATGAGGAAGAAATAGATAATTCCAATCAGCAAAGACATGAGAAGAATGGTTCAATGGGTTTTCCTTGGTTTGAAGTCAGCTCTACTGAGGCATAATTTAGAAGTTCAGTAAGTGTTGATAAGTTCATGTACACCTATGAAACAACAATCACAACCAAGATAGACAATGCCTCCATCATCCCAGAGGCTCCCTCTGAGTTCTTCCTATCAACTCTTGCGCTTGCCCCCAAGATCTGTGCTCTAGCAACATAAATTAGACTCCAGCTGCTTACATTGGGTACAAACAAAATCTCATAATAATCCCTTTTGTCTGCCTTCTTTGTTCAGCATGATACTTCTGGATTTCATTCGTATTCACACAATAGTACCTAACTTCTTGTTCTTGTGAGTGTTGTCCGATTGTATGCAGATATGGCATTGGTTTATCCACTCACATGCTGATGGCCAGTTGGGTTGTGTCCAGTTGTAGGCTACAATGAGTAAATCTGCTGTGAACATTTGTATGCATACAGATGTGTATTGTGCCTGTAAGCATTTTGCAGATTTTCATTTCTCTTGCATAAATACCTGGAAGTCGAATTGTCAGGTCACACAGTAAGTTTCTGGTTAACTTTGTAAGAACCTACTAAATTATGTTCCGAAGCAATTGTAATAATTTTATATTCTCATCAGCAATGTGTGAGAGTTCCACCGGTCTCCATCTTGGTAACACTTGGTAAGGCAGTCTTCTGTATATCTTAACCCTCTAAGCGGGTGTTAATTGTATCTCATTGGGATTTTCATTTGACTTTCCCTGATGACTAATGTCCTTTAGCAGTTTTCCTTGTGTTTATTGACTCCTCGCACATTTGTTTTTGCATTACTCCCTGTTCAAATTTTGTAACTGTGCATCTGTCTCCTTGAATTGTAAGTCTCCTCCCCCAACATCATGTTCTATATACAATATCTATACAAATGCATATATATTGTCAAAGGCTTGTGTGTGTGTATATATATATGTGTGTGTGTGTGTGTGTGTGTCTTTTATAAGGTGTCTTTTAAAATGCAGAAATTTTAAATTTTGATGAATGCATGTCACCAGTTTTTCTTCTTTTTTTTTTAAGATTTTTATTTATTTACTTGACAGAGATCACAAGCAGGCAGAGAGGCAGGCAGAAAGAGAGGAGGAAGCAGGTTCCCTGCTGAGCAGAGAGCCGGACGCGGGGCTCGATCCCAGGACCCTGAGACCATGACCTGAGCTGAAGGCAGCGGCTTAACCCACTGTGGCACCCACCCAGGCTCCCTGTCACCAGTTTTTCTTATAGGCATTGACTGTTTTGTCCTATCTTTGCCAACTCCAGAGTCACAAAGGTGTGTCTCTTTTCCCTAGAAGTATTACAATTTTAACTTTTAAGATTTAGGTGAATGATGCAGTCTGTGTTAATTTTTTGTGTGTACCATTTTCATATTGGAAAAACTAATCCTGTAGTTAAATTCACTATTGAGCTTCTAATTTCAGATAATGTATATTTTCCTTCTGTTTCATCTGTTTCTTAATTAGCGATTCTGGCTCTCTGTCGAAATTCTCTGGTTTGTTTTCTCTTCTTTCATCTATTTCCTTATGTGTATTAATCATAGTTACATGAGACTCATTTTCTATTATTTCTCATGAGAATGATCCGTTATTCTCTTTCCTTTGTCTGCTTTGTCTTTGTGTTCCATCCACTTTCAGAGGGGTTTCAATGGCGTTAGCTTCTTGACCTGCGTAGCGTCTCTATTACAATGTTTCTTGCCCTTCCAAATGCCATTCTCTGGGTGAACCCCAGATTCTCAGCCTTTTGCTCTATAAGCAGATTTGGCAAATGGCTCTGGAGTACCAGCTTAGTCTTCTGAGCTGAAATCGTGGCCTCTCCAGGTTCCATTGCATCATAAGCTCACCAACTACCTCACATACAATATACTTGTATTTGACTTGGCATATCTTATTGTTGCAGCAGACATGTTGATCTTTGCAAGCAATCCTGCCTTGTCCAGAATGCAGTCCTTGCATTTTCCCACATGTAGTGAATATGCATGTGAAAACCATTCAGAGACAATGCTGTCTTGCTCCCCAACCCCACAGAAGTCATTGAATCACCCTGGACAGTAACTTCAAAAAATAGCAAAGCTCACTTCAACATACTAGGGTACAAAATATGTCATGTTCTGCTGCTGAAATAGTTTTGAACAGGAACTCCTTTTGCACTGTGGTTCTACTCAGCCGTGTCCCTCAGATCAGGCAAAGAGAGGCTGATGCACACCAGCTTGGTAATTCCTCAGCCTGGACAGAGCCTATTATACATCCTCTGACCTTCCATTGGCTCCAGCAAGTCACATGCCCCCCCCCCCCCAATGCAATGAAGCTTGGGAAGAGTCGTCCCTGGCAGGGAAGCCGCTTGTCAGAAACATCTCTGTGCTCCAGAAGACATCTGGGAATCTTTGGTGTCCATGGACCATCCCCGCCACAGCAGACAGGTAGGAAAACAACAAACTCTGGAGGTAAGGCTCAGGAAGAATATACTCTCTGGAGGGAAAGCAGTAGACGTGAGAGAATGTGCTTTTTTGGAACAAAGGAGAAATCAAATGGGTAGACCAGAAGTCAGGATTATAAAATGCAATATTTTTCACAAACTTATGCTGTCATGTAGGAAATGTTTACATATTTTGCATACCACACAGAAGGAAAAGGGCTACCCACCATGTAAGGTACAGTGCTTTCTATTAATACGAATTATAGTTAAGCCTGTCAATTTTGGTTATTAAATTGTCAGAGAAACAGTCGCACGGTTTTCATGAAGTAGGGTAATGAGACCTTGAAGAGTGTTGACCCCCTTCTCCCCAAATATGCAACCTCGTCAGCTGGGGCTTTCAGTAAATTAGGGTCAACAGCGGGGTTCCACAGCTGGCATCATGAGGTCCGAGAAAGACTATCAACTTGGTGTTATTGAGGCCCTGACTATGACCTCCCTTCAAGGGGTTTACTTTCATTTTTGTTTGACCTAGTTTGTTGGTTGGGTTTGGTCTGTAACTGCCTGGTCAATTTTCCTATTTGTGCCCAAAGACTTCAGCTCCCACAGCTCTGAAGGAGCCTCCTCAAACCCCTGGAGGCAGGGATTTTAAGTCACTGAGGCACATTTTCTGAGGTTAAAGCAAAGAATATGACAGCTTGATACAGTAAATCAAGGTCTTTGCCTTTAATACAACCTGCAACTAAGTATCCTACATTTACATATTCTATAATAAATAAATGTAAATTCCTTAATCATTTTGTATATGTGCTAATTTCCTGGCTTTTAAATATGGGAAATTTAACTCCAATTCAGTTTGATTTTTAGTTAGTGTGTGGTAAGAGGAAGAGGGACATGAAAATCTTTCCGTTGTGACAGGTTTGGAAGATCACCACGGAAGACAACATAGCTGTTATTATAGCTACTACTAAAATCCAAATGATTGTGCTATCAATCAATAAACATATTTTCCTGAATATATACATAATGAATATGAACTCATTACAACCATATGGGCTCCATGGGTCAAAATCATTACAACCCACTGTCCTCGGGAGATTGAAATTTCTTGGTGATATAACAAATGTTTAGAAATTCTGCATTATAATTTTGTTGCCAAAATGTTATTATTACTCAGATTAATCAGATCTTAGCACATTGTAACAATATTAGTCATCATCCAAGCACATTATCATAACAAATATCCTGCTCTATGAATCTCCTAGGATGCTTGCTTAGGGTCAGAACATTTCAGGGTTGGCCGGGCCCTTGGGAACATCTGATCGAGTACGATCCTGGACTCCATGCCTCTGTCCTCTGCTTGGCTCTGAGTTCGCTTAGCCACTGTTCGAGTACTTCAAAAGATGAGAGCTCACTACTTCTAAAGCGCTGATGGTGTTGTTGAGAGCTTCTACTTAGGAATGTCTTCCAACCCCCTCCTTTCAATCCCCATCCACTGCGCACCACACGCCTCCCAGAACTACAAGAGGGATTAAGGAAGATAATGTTTATGGAAGCTTGGCAGAGTCCCTAAGACACAATAAATGATCCATACAAGCCACCATTTGTTAATTTTATTTCCCTTCTACCCAACTTTCACCTATGGAAATTCTAGTTTCCTTTCCGATTTTGCTTATGTGTAGCTTCCTCCCAGAAGTCCTTTCGGGCTCCTGACCCTGGGCAAGGTTCCCTTGCCTGGTGTTTTTATGGCATGTCAGACTGACCACCTGACACCCACCCCATCACGGACTCCTGTTGGTGCTCCCCATCCAGTCATCATCTTCCTCAGGGCAAGGGCTTGGTCCTGTTTTCCAGTGTTGATACACCCAGACAATTATTTGGCACAGAGTAGACGGCTGATATGGTTTCTCGCATGAATGACTAAAATGTGTGAATAACTGTAGCATCTTTTAGGTAAAGCGACAACTGCTATGCCCAGAACAATGTCCAAAGCTGAGTGATAGGATTTGGTGTGAAATATGACCCAGTAGGATCGACAGCTCCACTGGGGCCTTGCATGTCAGTGGACAAGCAGTTAGAAGTGGAGCGTGTTGAAATTAGGCAAAGTCACGATTTTATGAGTGCGGAGTAGTTGGGAGAAATGGAAGCAAAGCCAGATCTGAGTTCCTGCAATTCTTCTATCTGGGTATGATGCAGATTGGCCGCTTCATACCTTCCCCTACAGAATTGTTCTTTAATGGGACAGTTAGTTCTTCTACCATTCTAAAATTAATACTCATTATTTAGTTCTGCAGAGTTGTTTTTTTGTTTTGTTTTGTTTTGTTTTTTACCTGATCCAGTGTTTTCTCTGTTCATTGTGACTCTTCCTAGTTTTCTTTGCAGAAAAACAGGAGAGATCTAAGAATGTCAGTCAGTAAGAATGCAGTCAGGAGGCTTTGAGTTCTCTACCAAACACAGATCATTTGCATTTGTCAGTGTTCATTTTCGTCCGGTTTTATGTTTGTCTAGAAGCAGCAGCACGTGGCGAGCTCACTCTGAGCTCTGGCCCCATCTCTGACATCGCTGTGCTCTATATGCAAAGCAGCTGATGTCATAGCTGCAATTAACGAAATGTTGCCCAATCTCCACGTCACTTCTGTGTCAGAATCCCACACTATTTCTCTTTCTTGCAGAGATCCAAGCAAGCAATACGTTGGGTTTTCTTTTAATTTTTATTTTGCATTTTATTTATGTTTGTCTCAGAGAGACTTCCCAAAAGAAATAAATACCAACTCAAGCTAAATCCAATTAAGGGTCAAGGAAAGAGAACTGCCGTGCCATGTGAGAAGAGCCCCGTGGGCCACTATTCTCGGTGCAGCAGTCTTTCTCCCGGGTGACAGCACCGTATGATCTTATGTCCTCTGTCATTATTTCCTTTTTTGGGGGGTCTGAGTCTTTCCTTGGGGCTCTCTGGTCCTGTTTACCGGAGTAATTGCACACGTGCGTCTTTGGGCTGCCATGGCACTGCCTCTGCTTTCTCCGAAAGTTCCAGCACTCGGCAGCATATGATGCAATCATTTTGTCACTTAGCTTGATGGAGAAAAAAGAATCTGTGTGGGGCAACCTCCTTGATTGATTCCAGCTGATGGCCACTGCCAGGAGGGTGGAGCCATCTGGTCTACATGGGGACACATGGCCACGTCCTCTAGGGGTTGCAGCCCACACACAGCCACTCCAGGGCCATGACATCCCCTTGCACGCGAGCCTGCTTCTCTCTGAGGAGCCACCAGCCAAGAAAACTATTATTAAATTCCAGCACAAAATGCTTCTTGATATTCACCCCAGTGACATGGGAACCCCACTAAATACTGCAGGTACTTGAAAGATCTATTCTGTTACCCCACTGAAAGGTTTTAAGTTATTTTTCATCAAATACTTAAAAACTGCCTGGGGAGTAGTTTCTAAGCCAGACATTGTATGTGGCTACAAAACACTGGCTCTTTCTTTAATTCATCCTTGTTCTTGTATGGCCGGATTTTTTCTTTTTTTAAGATTTTATTTATTTATTTGATAAAACGAGATCGCAGGTAGGCAGAAAGAGAGAGAGAGAAGGAAGCAGGCTCCCTGCGGAGCAGAGAGCCAGATGCGGGGCTCGATCCCAGCATCCTGGGATCATGACCTGAGCCGAAAGCAGAGGCTTTAACACACTGAGCCACCCAGGTGTCCCTATATGGCTGGATTTGATATGAGATTGGCCCAGCTAGTTTCTCAGGCATAAAACAACTATCGGGCAACTTTGTGTGCAAAGGTATTTACATGGCAACTAATTAAAATACGGATGAACACAACTTTATCTTGTTCTCAGAGCCACATCTAAAACTCATATATCTCCATTCTGAAGCAGACAGTACAGGCCCTAATTCAGTCCTTCATTTTTCAACAACTTAAACTCATTATATACAGATGAACACACCATTCATGTGCCTTTGCATATAGAAACTGAGTTGTCAGCTAGATTTTATTTAATTGTATTTCCTCTTTTGGGTGTTATTTTCTTTTTCATCATATGGAAACTATACACTGTAAGGCAATGACAAATGACTGAAGGATTTGGGGATGGTGATATGGATTCTTTGCCCTGGTTGGTAGAAAAGTAGACTGCTTGATAACCTACCAATGATAGTTTGGAGTTGGCTTCTGTATTATGGAATCCTATGTCCTCAAGGACGTCTTTCTGCACTCACTTTCCAAAATGTTGGCTCCGTCCATTCATGCACTTCCATCCCGTGCAGTGACTGCCTGGTCCCTGCTCTGTCCTCCTCACTGGGGAACTTCATAAGCTTTCCTCTTATTTCTTTGGAGCCATTTCTCCAAGGAAACCATGATAGATTTTTCAGGAATCGTCTACTTTCTAGTTGAAAACCCAGGGATTTATTTTCTTCTCTCTTATATTTCAAGTTAAATTATATTCCCTGTGACCCTTCCAAGTGGGCTGGCACACACACACTAAGGAAGGCCCTGAACACCCCAGCTGTACCCACAAGAGACGTTGCTAATTACACACGGCACGGTTTCCAGATGGGTCCACATACCCTCAGTCATTCTCAGCACATTCCTTCTATCAGCAACCTGATGGAATTAACGTGGGAGAACAAACCTATTTACAATCCCTGGGTCGCTTATTCACCTAATAAGCATAAGCTAAGAAGTGAGCTTTGTGCTGGAGTTCGCACAGGAAGCCCCTCCCACCCTGGGGGGTTCACAGGTAATGCCTTAAAGAAATGTCAGTTCCGTCCACAGCCTGATGGTCAGCAGTACAAAGGACAGTCCCCATACAGGCTAGAGGGCTTCATGCTGCACGCATGGGGACAGCGGGGCCAATGGGAAGGCCGCCTCACTCGGCAGGAGATCGAGAATGGAGTCTTGAGCTCACTTAAAAGCCGCTGAACATCGCAGGCAGTATAAAGGACAAGAGGAGAGCAAGCAGGGGTGGAAACTGTGGCTCCGCCCGGCAGCCGTGACCAACCAGCAGGGCGTGGTCACCGGCAAGACGGAAGACAGGTGTTAGACGTTGAAGTCTGTCCTCCCCAATTAGTGTGTTGAAATCCTAACTCCTGTCCCTCAGAATGTGTTCTCATTTGGGGATAGGGTCTTTCCAGAAGTCATCAGGTAACTTGAGGTCGTTAGGGTGGGCTCTAATGCAGTACAGCTGGGGTCCTTATAAAGGGGAATTTGGAGACAGACAGGACTCCGGGAGAATGCCATGTGGATGTGGAGACAGCCACGGAGAGGCAAGGGGAGGGGCTGGAGGCTTCTGCACCGCCTTGAGGAACGAGCATGGTGTAAGCCCCGGTCAGACTTGCTGCCCCAGAACAGTGAGGTCCTGGTGTGCTCTGGTACAGCAGCCCCAGGAAACACCCCAGAGGCTTGGCAGTATCGGGCTCCCTGTCACAGAGCATGACCATCCCCCTATCGCGAGGAAGCATCCTCAGAGCGCCTCCAGGAAAGTGTGGCCGGCCCTGCTGTGCTATGGGAAGGGAGGAAGGAATTCAGTGACCCCGTTCAGCACAACATGCCTTTCCTGATCCTTGGAATGATCTGCGCAAAGTGTTTTAGGAGCCATGGTACCTGCCCTCAAGGAACTCCCCAACTAGCAGACCAACGCAAATGTAAAACTTAGACCATAAGAGTGCAAGATAGGAAACGTTCTCTTCGGGATGAGAACAAACAGCTCCCGGAACACAGACGAGGAAGGAATTCAAGCTGATGTGTGGAGGGAAGCTGGGGAACACATTACAAAGAAAGACACAGCAAACTCTTGGTGAGGAACTAGTGTGCTCTTCAGAATATTCTTACTACGATTAAGCTACTTGGGTGTAAGAGTGTGGTAGCCGTCGTGCACAGTTAAATCCGGGTACGTTCACGCAAATTTCATACGGGCGGAATCTGCTGTACACGTGCGCCTTTCGAAAGAAAAAACGATGTGACAGAATGAAGTCTTTGCTGCTTGTGATGTTTCAGAGACACCTCAGTGTCACCCAGGAGACAGACTTGTATTTCCAACCAACAGAGAGGGTGAAAAAACTGCAAAAAATTCTTAAAAAGTTGCCAAATTGTCATGATGTTTGACGAATCACAGGCAGATCTGACTGCAAAGGAAGCCCGTATCATTCCTTTGAGATGATTAAATTCTTCTAGAAAAACCTTCTGTCAGACTTTATGAGCTATGCCTTAACCTTCACCCATTACTCTTTCGGCGGGGTTTTGAAAAAAAAAAAAAGTTCTGGCCTCCCCTCCGTCCTGTCTCTTGTTGTCTGACACATCAAGGTTCTGCGGGAAGGCTTAGCAGCAGCTCTGATCACGAAGGGCTACGGTGTTTTCAAGGGCTTGTTTCTGGGTCCTGCTTTCCAGCAGCCTGTGGGGTTGAAGCAAGGGGAGCTCTGGGTCCAAGGACCTGCCGGCCAGTCTGACCAGCGTGTGTTTATTACAGACTCTTCTCTCACCCTGACCGTAGGGTGTCGGGTGTTGAAATAAAAGTTCTGCCAGAATGACCTGAGGGGTCGGTGAAAGTTTTCTGTTTGGTAGCAGAAAACTTGCTTTTTGTTTTTCTTTTGTTGACAAACCCCTAAGTTTTCTGCCCTGTGGGAAAGAGTCTGCAGTCCCTCTGGAGTCTGTTGAAGCGGAAGCTGTGCATTATTACTCCCCAGAGCTGGCAGTTAAAGAATGATGGTTGAGCAGTGGAAAGAGCTAAAAAATCATGGTAAAAACCGTAGACGAAATATTGAGAGTCACCGAAGGGTAGGCACAGGACCTCATGGCTTCCCCCTGGCTTCCCATGACACCGTGACATGCAGAACATCCAGGTCCCTCTTCCTCAAAAGTACCTGCTCATGCTGGACCTTGGAGTGGGACACCAGAGGTTAATTTCGTGGTTGGCCACTAGCTGACTCAGGGGTCCTTGGCTCTGACTGCCTGTGAGACTCACCTGGGCAGCTTTTAAAATGCTCAGTAGGCCAGGAGCACCCCAGACAACTTAGATCAGGGCTATGGGGTGGGGACCCCAGAGGCAACATTTTTAATGTTTCTCAAGTGATAACGCAAGGCCCGGTTTGAATCCAGCATGCCTTTCTGTCCTGGGTACGTTGTCTCATCCGTCTCCATCTCTGCCTCCCCACCTGCAGAATGGACCTCTGAGAATGTCCCAATCTGTCCCACTCTGCCTGGAAGGGCGGGGAAGGAGGCTGTTTGACCCAGCCCCCTTCTCCGTAGCCACAGTCTCTGTGCATGACTCCACAGCAGGGCTCCTGGGGGACACGGCCACAGACGTGTGGCTCAGCCTGGGGCACCTTGAGAAGGGAGACAGGGTGGCCTCGTGCTGAGACTTCCCTTCTGACAGCAACCGAAGAGCAGAGGAAGCGCGGCTATTCTGCTGACCTGCGGGTCAGTATTCTTCCTTCCAGGCCAAGCCCCACTTGTCAACACCATCCTGGCTTTGGAACATTCCTTCCTGGGCTTCGAGCAGAGACAGACCTGGAAGGCTGGGTTCTGGCTACTGGTTCTGCTTAGAGACGAATCCGCGGCTGCGGCTCCCAGCGCTGAACCAGGAAGAGCGCAGCAAGGCAGGCCAAGCGGCGCCTATAGCTGGGCAAGGAGGACTTACAGGGCCTTGGAGGAAAAGCAGGAAAACAAAACCTGACGCCTCAAAGCCCCAAAGCCCACAATGGAACAGCTTCCAGTCAGCAGGAAGTAGGTGCTGTGGGGGACGGAGCCGGCTCAGGTGACCAGTAACAGAGAAGCCAGGAGCGAGCTACCGGCTCAACCCAGGGCTGCCTCCCGGGGGCCCAGACTCCCCAGGGAGAGTGGGTCGGTGCCTTTTCGGCAGAACAAGGCCAGTGTTTGGACCCCCTTCCACGGGGCTGCTCAGAGAACTCCTTTTCTTCACGGGTTACTCTGTCCTGTGTGTTCCACAGGGGACGATTGGTCTGGTTCACCTGCAAATGGTCCCGCGGCCGTGGGAACCTTTTCTTCCTGCTGCTTCCTCACCTTGCTTCTTTGGGTCCCCTTTATGAAGTCAGATTCACCTTCCATTTGACTCAGCACAGATCTTGGCCAACCAGACACACTTCACAAGTATCTTTCTTTCTTTCTTTTTTAAAAAAATTTTATTTATTTATTTTTTTAATTTCTTTTCACTGTTCCAGAATTCTTTGTTTATGCAGCACACCCAGTGCTCCATGCACTACATGACCTCCACAATGCCCATCACCAGGCTCACCCGACCCCTCACCCTCTCTCCTCCTAAACCCTCAGATTGTTTCTCAGAGTCCACAGTCTGTCATGGTTTGTCTCCCACTCAATTTCCCTCAGCTGGGGAGGAAGCACTACAATGGGGGGTGCTGAGGAAAAAAAAATATATATATATATGACTTTGAGGTAGGTGGGCATAGAGGCATCTCGGCCTCAACCACAGGGTCCAACGTGCATGTCTCTTCATTAGAAGTTGCTGCTGATGTTGGAGGCATCGGTTAATGGATCTCCTGCCTCCACGTGTCTGTAGGCTCTCAGAGGACAGGGTCTGGACCCTCTTCTTTTTAAATTTCATACCCACTAGGCCTCAGGAAGACCTGGGATTATCACAACAGGAATGGCATTTCACATCAATATTTTAGAACAGGCTCTTGGACCTCACTATGGAGACCAAAACTGTGAGAGCCTAACCCTGTAATACTAAAATCCCGGCGCCTGAAAGAGAAAACACTTCATCTAGCATATAATCAGAACTTCGGGACATGAACATAGGTCCACACCAGGCTGTTCTCTGTAGGAGTGCAGGCAGGAATGATAGGAAGCTTTCCCACCTCCAGAGAGGTTTCTCGGCAGCCAACCTCCTGTGGGAACCAGGAAGAGTGCAGAATACAGAGCTGAAAGGCTGTGAGTCTCTGACAGCACTCACATCCCTAACCCGCCCCTGCTGTCCAAGGCCTGGAGAGGATATAAGAGCAGGACAAATGGAATCCCTAGACAACTTGGAAATGCCACCTCAGAAGGGCACAGGACAACTTTCCAAGGTGTCCCCCAAGAGACTTGCATTCTCTTAGAAAGTCTCATCTTCACCTACTGTGACAAGGAAATAACAGTCTGGCAAAGTCATTGACAGCAGCCTCTCAGAATCCACACAAACCGTGCCATTTGGGGGAACGAATCCACACTCACCTCCTGCCTTGTAATGCTTGAGAGCCGGCCTGTAGCCTCAAGGAATTGACGTCCCTGGAAGAAAGCTGTACAACCTAGGGATCATGGCATATTCAGGGCCGAGGAGCCAGCCAAGTGTACAGTGAAACAGAACTCGTGTGTAGGATTACCTAAGTGGGGCCAGACCTCCCATGGGTTTGGTCAACAGCTCTCACCCAGAGCCTCCTAAAGGAAGAAGATGAAGAAAGAAGAGGAAGAGGAGGAGGAAGAAGGGGAGGAAGGGGGGGAGGGGGAGGAGGGGGAGGAGAGCAAGGATCTACAATTTGAATAGCTTCCAAAGGGGAAGGAACTGGGATCTGCACTGGGATCTGGGGGTCTGGTTGATGAGTTAAGTGTCCCCTTCTAATCAGCCATGGAGTCTGTAAATGCTGTTGTTCCTAAGCTTGAGTCTGGTTATAGAGAAATTAAGCCAGTTACGCGTTGGGCCCCTGCGTTTTGTGGACTAGCATTCCTGAGACTTTGCCACGAGCTGCATTTTGTAGCCCCAGCCTTTCGGACTCTGGCCAGTGATCACCAGAGCCAAAGTACTCGCTGGCACCCTCTCTGCTTTGGGTCCTGTGCCAGGTCCTCAGGATACACATTGTCAGGTGGCAGGCAGGTTCTCGTTTTGTGGAGCCAGAAGTAAGTTAGGAAGGGAGAAGTTACCAGTGACCCAGGGTGGCCCATGGGGACATGAAGGATGAGAATGAGAAGTAATCCGGAGACCTTGTTTTATCTGGGACTCAAAGGATCCTCCCAGGGGTGTGACCCCTAAACTCAGACCTGATGGAGTCAGGCAAAAGGGAGGAAAAGAGGGTCCCAGGCAAAAGGAATTGTCCAGAGCTCTCAAGCACTGCCCCAAGAGGTCAGTGCGATGCTGATCCCCATTGGAAAGGGATGACAGATACACAGAAACTCAAGCCTCAGGATGAAGGACGCAGGTACTGATCTTTCAGATTCTAAGCAATCTAGCTGCTCCTAGAGCCTGGAGACAGCTCTTTTCTCAGTATAGAAAGTAACCACATTTTAACCACTATTCTGGAGATACAACCTTGGACCCTCTGGATTAAGTACTTCCTGAAATTCTGGCCAAGGAAGTCAACATATTTGGAAGAGTCTAACCATTCTTCTAGCAAATATTTACTGCCAAGGGGGAGGAAGTAAAGGCTCTGCGGGCCATAGGTTTTCTACCTCCACCACACAACTCTGTCTTTGCAGCATGAAATCGGCCAGAGTCACTAAGTGAATGAATGGGCATGTCATGGTGTCATACGACCTTATTACAAAAATAAGGTGCTGTGACCACAGCTTGTCAACAGCTGCTCTAAATATGCAAAATACCTAAAATACTCTAAAATGTACTCCTGAACTGACCTGGAGGACATTGAACTTTGATCGCAGATGACATGACTGAACTTTTGCAGAATTATTAAACCTTAGCTGGAGGCAGCACAAGCAGACCACAGTAATGAACGTTGCAGGAAGATCATGGTAGGAAACCCCGGTGGATGGGACTGGGGTGGATGGGGAGCCCATGCCTGGTTTCAGGAGAGCTAAGAACACAAGTAACTGCTCTTTCCGAAGCTATGGGGTGGGTTGCTCAGGCCGACAAGCCTGGATGGGCTTATGTAACCGCTGCCTGCGTCCTTCCCATTGGTGGTTCTTCCCGCCTCTGTGGAGACAGGCTCTCCATCACCACCAGTTTCACGTGAGGACCCTGGGTGACAGAGGGTGACCCTCTAGAACACTGCAGGCTACTATAGCAGAAGGTGTCACTTCCAACACCACAAAAGTCTCTTAAGTATGGGAAGTCTTAATGGCATGGTTAATGAGAATTATTGGGAAGTCCACAGAAGGAAGGAGACAAAACCTTCCTTACCAAAACTCATGCTACTGCAGGGCGTGCAGCCGTCCTACTAGCCTGTGACATGAATCTAGAGAAGAAGAGATGAGGGCTCTGGGACATACAGTGGGATCAGCGACAGACTGGGACCAGCTCCTCCTTCCCAGAGAGAAAGTGGCAGCCACAACACCAGCTTCTAGAGTCAACAGCATGGCCCTGGGATTGGGATTCTCACAAGATTCTATCTGGGTTAAACACTAAGTTTTTAAGCAGGTCCCACCTGTCAGGCTCATGAGAGCCCCCTTCAGTCCTCAGAGCTACCTACCGTGTCCTAGTGGGTCCCACAGAAGCCAGGGAATGTGTCATTGTCCCATCAGGTCACCGCTCTTGGGGAGCAGGAGAACAATGGAAAATTTTCTGTGAAAACATGCACAAACTAAACCAAAATGTTAACCGCACACCTGCACGTGGGGAAGGATTTCACCTCATTATACCTCTTCCTTCAGCCCTGCCACCCCCCACCCCCACCGCCCATCGTCCTGTGTTTACTTGTCTCCCACCAGCGGCCACACCAGGGTCCATGGCGCGCTCTCTTCTCCGGGGCAGGGGGCCCGGAGCCTCTGCTTCAACAGCTGGCTCTGCGCGGCCGGCCTCAGGCCCGGGGGCTCGCCTCCCTCTCTCTATCCGGTTGTTTCACGCGTCAGTAGCTAACCCCGAGTCAGCACCACTGTTCAAAACACCAGTTGTTAAAGACGAAACAGAGATGGAGCAGGTGGGCTGTGTGGGCTGAGATATTACACCTACCAAACCGGCGGAGAAAAAGAACTTCACTGTGCAGTTCACTGCACTTTAAAACACACACACAGACATGCATCTACTTGGAGCCAAAAAAGAAGAAAGAGCGTGCCAGGGAGGGAGTGTCGCTAACACAAAGGCAAAGGCGGCAAGTCCCCAGGCTCTGCTTTGAGAAGTGCCAATATGTGAGAGCCCAGAAGATGCACTTCGGGTTTCTCTGCCCTGCCTGTGTGAGCTTTGGCGGGTGGAGACCTTGACTCTTGCATCTCAGCAGCCTGAGCCCAGCACACGGCCTTTGGGTACACAAAATAAGGTCGAATCAAGAAAGAAAAGAGTTAGGGGGAAAAAAACAAAAACAAAAACAAAACCAACGAGGAAGATTGCTTTCTTCCTTCCACAAAAGAATCTGATGTGAGGTCCCCCTACATAGTGTGCTTTTGGGGGCACCTGGAGGGCTGCTTAGAGACCATTAATTACCTGACACCTGGGCACAGATCAGAAAAGAAGTGATGAAAATCGTTTCTACCTCCTCACATCCAGCTCCTGGATGTGAGCTCCTGTTCTGTTTCTTTGGTTCTCTTAGCTGAGGCTGATGACATGCCATCGTCCGCTCTAACGGTGACATCATTTATTCCCATAAGCAACTGGAGAGTGTGGCTCACCTGACAAAAATTCATTCATTCTTGTATTTATTCATTCATTGGATAAATATGTGGTAAGTGTCTACCCTACGCCAGACGCTGGCTAGGGGTCCATTTGTTCCTAAGTTGCAACAGGGCTATAGAGCATGGAGTTTTTAAGTAAGAAATACTGAAATGGAAGCTTCACTCTTCCCCTTTGTAATCATAGGACAGCCCCTGTATCTCTCGGGTTATCTCAGCTTTATCACAGGTGGAGTAGGGATGCGATTCCTACGTGAAGCAGTGACATGAACGGAAGAGGAGGAAATGCCATGTGCCATGCACGCAGTAGGCTCTAGATCAAGTTTATCGTTCAAAAATTGGGGTCAGATTAACCAATTAAGAAACGTATTTACTATTTTTATTATAAAGGCTATCAAAATTTCAGAATTGAGGTATTCATTCTTTTTCACTCTCTCTCTCTCACTCCCACTTTCTCAACAATATAAAATTAGCAGAATGAGCACAAGGAGGGTGAGAGAATCCCATTGTATATTACACGTATAGCACAGTTATACAGGATCGTGGGGAAGAACACCCCGTCCAGCCT
The DNA here is from genome assembly GCF_011764305.1 of Mustela putorius furo. Taxonomy (NCBI): domain Eukaryota; kingdom Metazoa; phylum Chordata; class Mammalia; order Carnivora; family Mustelidae; genus Mustela; species Mustela putorius. Next base: position 7,599,854 of record NW_025421485.1, read on the forward strand.
TGACTTCTCCAATGCGTCCGTCCTGGGATCCTTCTATGAGCCAGATCCCCCCATGCTGGCCCCTCCCAGGGAGCACAACTGTGGGGCCTCCAGATGCTCAGGGACCCTCCACACAAATGTCCCCTCATGCAGGTAATGCGCTCGTCATCTGACCCCGTCCAGCTCTTCCTTAGGGCCTGTTTGGGGTAAACCATGTATGCTGGACTCACTTTTCAGGGTGAAGAATGTACAGAATGTCCCCAGTCCAGCTAATTTCTAGGGGGATCATTCTGGTCCAAGGGAAATACTTCATAAGTCTTCCTACCAGATCCCGAAAACCCAGTGTGCTCTCACAGAAGCCTTCCAGCTGCTCAGCCATCAGGAGATCCAGCTAGCTCTATTCTTCTAGACCTTTCTGGTTTAGAAACCAATGGCTGCTACTGACCCTTGAGTCTCTGTCCTCCAAACCCCAAGAGACATATGCTTCCCCTATTGTGCTTTTTCTCTAGAAATTCTCACCACGGAGATTTTCTATCTTATTTCATAAATAGGCTGGAAATTGGGTGAGAGGCTCAGAGTCCACAGAATTATTATTGGACCGTTGACTTTCCAAGTTCAGCAAAGACTCTCTAGCAACTTCCTTTAAAATGTATGTTTTTCTTTTAATCTTTACACACAATTGAAAAGTAAAAGCCTTAATAAATTCATCTGGATTCTGACTTTAGGTAATTAGAAAAGTGTAGCCTTTAGATATGATTTCACAGGTTATAAATGCTTTGTTGTATGGGAGTTACTTTTCTTTGAAACTAGATGTTTTTTCTCTTTGTTGGAAAAAAAAAGGCAGCTAATGGCACTGGCTGATATGATTATCTAGTGTAACTTTACTTTTAAGAAGAGAACACTTTATACTTCTATGCTTGAAATGATGCCTTCTATAATAAGGATTCCCTTCTATTGTGCAATTCTGGACTTTCTCACCCTGTAACTCAAATTGAATGATAAATCTTCTGTATTAGAAGAAAAAGCAACCTCTTCACAGCTCCAACAAGAGGAGCCATTCTCTTTGCCAGAATGTTAAAACTCTTTTCTGTACGTGGCTTCTGGGTGATGAAAGGCAAGACACAGAAGAAATAAAATGGATTCTGGCCCAACTTACATCTGACCCACGGGTTCTAGCAAGTGAATGACTGTATCCTTATCTGTTAGAGTGGTAAATCTTCAATTACCTGTATGGAATGCATGATGTCAAAGACTGACTGAGATCTTGCTCGTCCATATTCTGGAGGCATTCATGGACGCTGTGGGAGGAACTCTGGGAAAGGCACGCACATGCCTCCTTAAATACTATTTTTCAGTGAGACGGTATTATGCACTGGGGAAAGCACAAGACTTGGAGCTAGTCAGACGGCTGTTCTGAACCGGAACCTTCCATCAGTTATGATCTCAGCCTTTGTTTCCTGCTGGGTGATATGGGAGCAACGCCGACCCTGGAGGGCTGGGCATGGTGGGAAGAGGCTGAGGCTGGCTCTGAGTCCCTAGGCACATGGAAGGATCGGCACAGTGTGCCCCACAGCACTCCTCCCTCCTCCCCCGCTGCTTCTCTGGCCATTGTCTAGGACACGCACAATAATAGATTTCTCTCTCAATAAACAGCCATTGGATCAGGTTGATGTGACTCTAGGAAGCCAGTCTCCTGGGACTACGTACTGGCATCCAGCGTCCGGGACCCCTGACAAAAGAGCCTAATTGAGGCTATTTCACATTTCATACTACCTTCTTCCCCGGTGAAGGAAAACATGGTAATTTCTACTCACCTCTCTGGATTGTATCATGAAGTCACAGATACCCAAGTGTCTCTTTGGCTGTTTGTGTGAGGCACTTTCTGCAGCCTGGCTAAGGTTCACGCAAAGCCCGTGGCACCCCTCTGACCTGGCCCCTCCCCAGGAGAACACCTGCACCTCCCATCCCCCGTCTCCCCCCCCCCCCCCCGCCGCCGCAACCACGGCGCAATGCGGGGGACAGGGAGGCGCATGTGTTCTAACCCGTTCCAAACTCTGAAAGCGTCCTTTTTCCAACACTGGCTTGGAGAGTTTATCGGAGCTAATGGGATCGGTCCCCCAAGAACATGGCAGGAGCGCCCGTGCCAGCCCAGAGCAGCTGAGTCCAGCGGAGCTCTCGGGCAGGCTGGCGGCCCGCACCTGCTCTCCACAGGGGCTGCGCCGCGGTGCACCAGCAGGGCGGTGCGGACAGCAGCTCCCGCTGTGTCTCTGCAGGAGCATCAGTCACCAGCTCCCCGGATGGGACCCACCTCCCTGCCCCGGGCTCCTCCTGCCCTCCACACTCACACGTGCCCACAGCACGCACACACACAGGCACACGTGCACACACCACTGCTCTTCCTCCCCTGTCATAGCCCTCCGACCCAGCACTGCGCCTGGGCGGACCCCTCTTTCCAGACCAGGGCTGGCTCAGCTTCAGTTGCTTTCTCTCCCACAAACTACTTCGCCTCTGGAAGTACTAAGGACCCGTCAAAGCCAGAAAATAAACACTGGTCATCCCCATCCCCTTGAAGACTTCCTCCAGGTAGGAAGCTCCGAGAGAGGGAAAAGAGAGTTAAATTGCACACTTACAGAGCTGTTATCAATCATCCCAAACGGTCCGATGTCTTTCTGGAAGAATGCCAGGAGAGTCGAGGCCAAGCGATTTGAGACCTCAGAGTGAGGCATCCCTAACCTGGCCTCGGGGAGTTTTCTGTGCACCCCCTTCCCCATGCCCCACGCAGCATGTGCCCTATACCAACCACACACGTCCTGCTTCTCTCCTGAGAAAGGCTCCCCCTCACTCTCCCGCTTGGCAAACTTATACGCATACATCAAAGCACAGTTCGGAGGTCCTCACTTCTGTGCAGGGGTTTTTATCTTCACCGACCCCTGCCCCAGGGTGGACATGAGTGACCATGCCTCCTGTATTCTAGGAAGTTATTAGGCTGTCATACTGTCAGCTCCTTCCTGACAAGTGTGCTGGTGGAGTGATCTTTGACTCGTCACTCTTCACTGACCTTTGAGCAAAGCGAGCCTCCGAGGGGTGGGTCGGATTTCCAAAGCCACCTTGCTTAACTTGGAAAAGCCCGCATGTGGACTGAAACGTGTCTGGAACGTGCCCCATGCTCTTTTTCCTCTTTCTTCGCACGGTGGGTACAATAGAGGCGGAGGAAGACGTAGAGCTCATGAAGCAACTTCGGTGGCCATCTGGGCATTTGCTCAGTGTCCCCCCCACGGAGACCCCAGGCTTCTCGGGAACAGAGCAGAGGCTTTTTCATGGCTGTCCTCTGCTCTGTGTCTGCATAGTCCACGCGAAGTTGAGCCCTTGAGATACGGCTCCTCTATCACCAGTAATAAGAATGCTTGCACTTGGAAAGCACTTTCCGTGTGAAGATGTGCTTTTGTATTGAACCCTAAAAGTGGTGCTGGGCAGTAACTTAGAGAAAGTGTCATTTATAGTAGGACCATTGGGGCAGACGAGGAAATAGAGGGTCAGAGTGGTTGGCTCACCCAAGCTTGTGGAGCCGGTGGGTGCCGCAGGAGGGACTGGCGCCCTGAGGCCCTGCTGCTATGGAGGCCACCTCCCCACAGGGCTCAGAGCTTCTGTCTACACTGTTGTATTCCGGAGCACACTCTCTATGTTAAGTGCTGACATCGCCTACCAAAGGCCTGAGGACGGACACCTGCCTTTCCTGTGGCGAGTTGTGTACTTCCCCACACAGGCCCGTCCGGGAAGACATGCACCGCCTTCATCCACATCCGAACCCGTGAGGCCAACTCTCTCTCTCTCTCACACACACACACCCTTGTAGTTTCCTGTTTCCAAAGCGCAGTAGCAATGATGTGAGACAGGAAGACAGCCAAGGAAACACACCTGAGGACGCCGGCCTCCGAGAGGTCCCAGGTGAGACTCAAGCCTTATTGGTGACTGTTTCTGGAACCTTCTTTACTACCTGCCGGCAGGAATCACACTCAGAGTGCTTGGAGGTCCACTTCTCTCTGGCAGGGCCTGGGAGGCGGCTGCACTCCTGCTCCTTTTCTGTCTGCATCCCTGTGTTTCCATCCCAGGGTCTGTCACGCGGGACACATGGTGGGAGTGGGGTTCCCACAGCCACTGGAGGCTCTGAAGAGTGGAGAAGAGGGAAGAGTCTGGCACGAAAGTTGCAAAGAGGCTGAGACGACTTCAGAGAAAGACTCTGTCCTGAACAAAGACCCCCAGACCCAGCTCAGTCCCACGCAGCACGTCCCACAAGGCGAGAGGGATTGTGTCCTTGCAGCAAAAACAGCTGCCACCTCTCAGAATGTCAGAACCTTGTTCCACGGACCCCGGTGAAGGGGCTGCCACTGGGAAAAGAGCACCCTTCACGTGGCCTCTTCTGCAGGGAGCATGCGTCCTAATGAGGCAGCGGCCTCCCCTCTGCCCAGCCGACCCCAAGGGACAGCAGTGCAAACAGAGCACAGGATACCACTCAGAGAGGGGCTCTGGGCTCTTGAATCAAGCCCAGCCAAGGTGAGAGGGAGCTGAGGAAGCCGCCCCCAGCAGGTCCGTGGCCCGTGGCCCGTGGCCCAGCCCCAGGAGCCTGCAGGGAAACCAGGAGCCCTGGTACCACAGGGCAGCCTGCTGCAGACCCCAAAATGCAGGCCTGTCTGATGATCCAGGAAGACCCTTTCCTTTCCCTTGTGTCTTATCAACTCCCTCTCCCTGAAGAGCTGTGGAACATGCAGGGCCATGGCGAGCAGGGGAGGAGCCGTGAGCAGCCCAGGATCTGAACCAGACCCACCGGCCCCGGGCCCACGGGCCCGGACCTCAGCCTGGCTGCCTCTGTCCCCTCACGGTGCAGACCGCAGAGGACGACTCCAGCCATGACTGGGCCCAGGGAGCTGCTCTGACATCTGCTCACGGCCTGAGGCAGACAGTGGTGAAGAGCGTCTCGCTCGGGGGGAAAAGCTCGGAGTGACCCTCGCCTTATTCAGGTGAGGGCCAGATCTCTTCAAATGCCGTGAAAACAAACATAAATACTGTTCTTTAGTCTGAAAAAGACAAAAAAAAATTATATCTACGTGTATATATATATACACACATATATATATCCCTCCCCATATGCTCCTCTCTCCAGTATGAGAACACAGCTCTTCTCCTCCCGAGCCACAGGAAGCCTGTATTTCACAGTATTTTGCACTAATTTCTGTTTGGTGGTTTAGAACGAACCATAATAATAACCCTTGGTTTCAAAAACAAGTCAGAGTCTCATCACCTGAAAAATATGTGCGCGCAGCACATCTCAGGTCTGGAGGGAGACGGGCTGCTGCAGTTTCTGAGAGGGTTTGGGAGGAACGCAAAACCGCCAGGGAAGTGGAGAGAGCAGTGATGGCCTCCGTTTCGCTTGTACTTAGGCTGCCAGCGGGACAAGGAGAGAGAGAGCGTTTCACACAGCTGTAGCCAGAGGCCAGTGCTGTCCAGAGGGCCAAATCCAGCCCACTGCCCAATGTGGTCAGCAGGGTTTCCTTGGAAGGCTGCGGTGTCCATGGATGTACAGAAGGTCTGCGGCAGCCTCCAAGCCACCACAGTAGACCTTGGCGGTTGTGACAGAGACCAGAGGGCCTGGGAAGCCCAGCATGTCACATCTGGACCCTCACAGAGAAAGTTCGCCCACACCTGCAATCCGCCTTCAGAGTGTCTCGGTCCTTCACGGACATCTTCAGCTACGTGACAAGGTCGTAAGCTGCCTGACACTGAAGTGTTAAATCCAGGCGACCTTCAGTCAAGAATACTAAAACCGGATGACTGCTTCCCCGCAGAAGGTGGGCAGATGGTCCCTAAGAAGAGGCTTTCAGGTCCTAGGTCATTCCAACCGTGCTATTGTCGCCACAGGCATCATCATGTTTGGTTGTCCCCATAAAGACCTAACAATAATAATGATGGTGATGATAATAATAATTATCTACATTCATATTTAGGGTCATAAAAAAATGGCCCCCACGTCATCTATCTGCATAAAATCCGTGTCCCCTAGTAGGATGGGCTGTCCCCCTAACCTCCTTTACGATGGCTTTTCTACCAGAAGCCCTCTGCTTTTAAGGCAGCTGAACTTAAGAAGATCAATGCTTGCTAAGTTAGGAGCCAAACGTTAGAAAAGGCAAAATCATAATATATTCATTATTATACAAATTAAAAAAAAATCCTTTTTACTGAGGAAAACACAAGGCCCAGAGATTTGGTGACGGTCCTGGAGTTGCCCAGAAGGAAATGGCAGAAGTGACCTTGGGAGCCAGGTCTAGGGGTGTCCTCAGCCTTAGGGCCGTTCCAGGCCCATGGCCCTCAGCCCGGGTCAGACAGCCTACCTCAACTAATCACGGTCAAGGATTCCCCCCATCATCCCCGCAATGCCCCGGTGCTTCTTAGACACAAAGACAGAGTACCTGCAGGGCTTACACATTAATCAAGCCCCTGATCCCCCCCTCCCCTGATGCGGAGCTGGGGACCCCCACAGCTGACAGTGAGCACAACGGGCTTGATGGACTGCCGGGCCCCGGTCACAGCCGGCTCCGCCACGCAGACACCAACCCGGCTGGATGAGAGTGAGGATTTCTAAAAGAACCTTGTTTGAAGAGTAACAAAGGGCATTGAACAGCCTGCTTTCCCATCCCAATCTGTCACAGAGACGGCACATTATAAAAACATTAGCACTCAACCACGGCTTGAGCAATCCCAGAATGTGCGGTAGGGACCACACTGGTGATTTATCGAAGCCCCAGACCACGCCAGATAAGAGCAATTCTCCAAAGTCCTCCGGCGGGCCAAGGTTTGCGCTCACAAGATCGGAGCTGGCGTCTCTCCAAACACGCAAGTCCTCTCCGTGCTGGGGCAAGTCTCGGGCCTGGCTTGGGCATGGAGTATGGGCTCAAGCTTACACTTCCAGAGTGAGCAGATGGTGTAGCCCGTGTTGCATGCGTGCGAGAGCTCACGCCCAGCTAGCGTGTGCATTTTGACAGTGCACCAGATAACGCATTTATCAATCTGACATGGAATCTGACAGGGGCTGCCTGCTGGCCCCCACCCCCCTCGCAGCACGGCGAAACCTTCCAATTATTGAGGTCACAGATGTCAAAGCCTTCTAGCATGTATTTGAAAATGTCAAAATCACCCTCTGCATCTCTTTATTTGGTTCTCTGAAATCAAACCTTAACCTCTCATCGCGTGTCCAAGGGTATAGCTTAGAGATTGGACCTCCTTTGGGAAAACGGGGGTATTCAGTCTTATTTCAGGTGGCTTTCCCAGTACACCACATGGTGTCCTTTACCTGCATTCGCTCTGGCAGACAAGCTCCTGCGACAAAAAAAAAAAAAAAAAAAAAAAAAAAAAAAAAAGAGAGACCGAGAGCAAGCGAACTCCGGACTAGGAATTAGAGCCACTTCTTATTTGTTGCTCTTCCACTGGCTTTGGCTTTGGTTCTTCTTGCTTTAGGACTTGGTTGTTTTGAGCTTTAACATGGAAGTAGAAGGTACGGTCAGGACTACCTTACAGAAGTGCAACGGGGGGTCGGAAGCATCGTGCAAACCTTGAAACAATGTCCACCATGATAAACTGATGGACCTATTAAGGAGAAAAACCGCTGCTGATGGTGGCTGGATCGTACCGCCTGTATTTTTCCACAACCTCTCCCCAGGGACAGGTTGGTGGGAGTGACCCCTGCTGTGGCTTCGGGGAAGGCTGGGTCAAGCCAGAAGCAGGGGACAGGGGGCTTGGCGACTATGCCGAGGCACAGTGGAAAGATGAACGCATAGGGAGGAGGGCAGAGAGGGGAGAACCGGGCCGGGCAGGGCACGTGTCAAGTTGAAGTCAGGGCAAACAGGTTGAGAGGCAAGTCTGTGGCCAAGGGTGTGCTCATTATATCAACAATGCACATCTTTACAGAGCAGTGAGGTCACAAACCAGTTTCATGTCCATATTCCTTTAACGATGATTATTAATGAAAGGCTGTCCAGGCCCTAGGGATTCAACAGATTAGAATCAGGAGCCCGGGACTCCGCGTGGACAGCAGTATCAGGAATCCTTCCCTGACCCCCTGCCCTCCTCACTCCTGCCGCATGTCCTCATTGTCCCAAATATAACCGGATCACTGCAGCCACCACCGCCCTTCAGCAACAACCCCCTTCGTCCTTCCAACTGACCATGTCGCTGCCCTCCCCCCGACCCTGAGCCAGTAATGAAGGAAGGGGCGTTATTCCTTTCTGCATCTATATTCTCGGAGTAGATGCTATAAATGTAGGTTGCAGGAGTTAGCTTTCCCTTCTCGAAATACTGCCAGTGAGCAAGCACTATAATCACTCATTTGCCTCAGTCCCCACACAGAGCAAGGAAAATACCACACTGAGAGAGAGAGAGAGTATGTTACATCCTTAAGGGTCATGGGCATGACGGAAATGGAAAGACCTTAGCCATCATATCAGTAAATAGTCTTTGACTTTATCCGACGGTGTGTCAAGAATTCTCAAATAGGGCACATATTGCGAGGTAATGATTACAACGGTATGGCGTTGAATCGGAAATACGAAAAAAATCCTCTTAATCCAGTTTGCACTGGAAACCTCACAGGTCCAAGCCCTAACTCTGATCTCTCCATCCAAATGATCCAGATAGAATCACGTATTACAAAAAGTACCCCCATCATATCGGATCGTCACTTGCCAAGTCAGCCATCTTTACGTTTCTGAAGGAAATGTGGACTCTTGGCAGCATTTAATCACTGCAAACCTTCACAGCTTTCCCCATTACTGGTTTCCTGCCGCAAATTTCAGCAGATTGGACACATGAGGTGTCACTATATTTAAAAGTTCATGCTGAACATTTTGCTCAGTTGGAAAAGATTAAGAGCTCTGAACGACGCGGGGCTTCGGCATCTGTTCAGGTAAACGGCGACGTTACTGACCCTCCCATGCGCGCCCTGTTGCAGACAGTCCCACGCTTGGCCGTCTACCCTGCTGAAAACAGGTAAAATGAACCATAGCACATCTCTGAGTGGCAATTTCACTACATTGTATTGCTTCTGTATCACATCCCGAACTGCCCACACACACAAACAGAACCTTATTTGTACTATTTCTGCAAAAGGAGATCTCCTGATCCTCAAAAAACAATAGCGCTTTGAGGTAAAACGCTCCTGAAACTGCATAATATCAATGCAATAATTTGAAAGATAGAACACAATTTGGTGAATCAGCTGGTTGTTTGTCTTCCTTTTGCCAAACTGTTGGTTCAACTGGGAATTTCCTCCCACTGAGTGGACAGGACCGAGTGGCGTTTTTCTCGGTGTCCCTTCCACGTACAGGTGTAAGTTCAAGAAGAGTGCTTCATCTCTAAGGCAAGTGGCCATCACCTAAAACCCCTGGGATGCTTTTCCCTTCCACTTCCCCTGAAGAAATCCTATATATCTTGTTTGCCCAATGGCTTCTTCTTCCCAGGTGCCTTCCCCAACTCCCCAGTTACAATTGTTTAAGTTGAAAGTTCATTTGTTGTAGCCTTTTTTCCATTCTGGCTACATGGTAACTGATAACGATTGCAGAGATCTCTTCTCAGTAGTAAAAAGGGTGTCTTATTTATCACTTTAATAGAGGCCATGTAACTATTGATTCCATAGAATGCTGTAACACTAAGGAATAATAATGAATCAAAAGAATTATTTTGCTTATCTCTGAAAAGGCCATTGCCCTCAGCTCTGCCCTGAAATCTGGAGTCCCTTCGTTTGGTCCATACATCACGGACAGTATGACTGAAGTCCCAGGCCTCCATCCATCTAGTATCTTGGGACACTAAAGAATGGGAAGTCCACTGATTTTCCCCAGCTGTGCTAGACAGCTGCCCAAGGACTGAGAGATCTATAATTCGTACTTCTAAGCAAGCTTTTGAAGGCAATGTAGAGGCAGGAGCAGTATTTCAAGACAAGGATCACCCACCTACTGCTTTGATGATTGTGCAGCAGAAAAGAAAGTAGTATGCAGGATAGCTGAGTCATGGGGACATGGGCAGCTGACGATAAATAACACCCAGCCAAAGTATACATGTGATGGAGAAATGTTTTGAAATATCTTCTTAAGCATGTTTCCTCTTTATTTTTTTTTTTAAAGATTTTATTTATTTATTTGACAGACAGAGATCACAAGTAGGCAGAGAGGCAGGCAGAGAGAGAGGTAGAAGCAGGCTCTCTGCCGAACAGAGAGCCCGATGTGGGGCTCGATCCCAGGACCCTGGGATCACGACCTGAGCCGAAGGCAGAGGCTTTAACCCACTGAGCCACCCAGGTGCCCCAATGTTTCCTCTTTAAATTCAAAGCTCCTTCTTTCTGCCATAATCAGTCCCAGTCATGTCTAGCCCCATTCCTGCTACGACACTGCTGAGATACCTAAGTAACACATTCTCCCACTCTGATGCTTTATCCTCCCCTCCAAGGAGATGGTCCAGCTATATCCTAAGGAGATGTTCAGATCTGCCAACCTACAGAGCAACTTTCTCTAGCCAGAGTGCTCCAACATCCTAGATCTCGGTGATATTTCTCCTCTGTCTCTTCTTTCTTCCCCTTTGTGAAACAGGAAGGATCGAATTACTTTCATTGATATTTCAGAGACAAACCATTGTACCCACTAGATTAAACAACATTTCCTACCCCACGTGGCTGGCCTTTGTGAAGACATCCCCCAGGTCATGAATTAGATGGCACCTGTGTTGGGTCTTCAGAGGTTAGTTTGGGCATTTCTCAATCCTCTTTCTTTAACATTTGCCATTTGTCTTGGTTAGCCCAGGCCGCTATAACAAAATGCCCTAGACTGGGGGGTTTAACAAGAGAGATTTATTTTTCACAGTTCTAGAGGCTGAATGTCCGGGACCAAGGTGTTGGCAGGCTTAGTTTCCGGAGAGTTCTTCTCCCATCTTGTAGTTGGCCACTTCTTGCTGTGTCCTCACATGGTGGAGAGGAAGAGAGAGAGGAAGCAATCTCTCTGGTCTTTTCCTGTAATGTTCCCATCATGGGGTCCCCACCTTTAAGACCTCATCAAACTCTATTACCTTCCAAAGGCCCCACCTCTGAAAACCACCACCCTGGGGGAGAGAGCTCCAACATATGAGTTGGGGGCGGGGCAGGATCATTCAGGCCATAATACCATTGCTTTGAAAGAACATTTTACTTTTGAAAACTCCTGCCCCTCATCTTATTTTCTTGAGCAAATAAGAGATTCTGTGGTTTGGACAGTAGATTTAAAAAAAAAAAAAATCCCAAAGACATTAGAGCATACCATATAGCCAGAACTTGAAGTTCAGACAGTAGCATTTCACTGTTCAAAGGTTCAAATGTGAGCGACTGAACCTGGGCCCCAGCCCCTAATCCTGCATTTTCACCCATGACCATCCACCTATCACTGCTCTCCAATCCTGGAAGCCAAAAAGGTGCTGTGCCCCTCAGAAGTCTGAGAAGCCAAAGCGATAAACACCCCCTATATGTTTGGTCTGGTGTTTTTTATGTGCTTATTTTTGCTTTAAAAATGATTTAAATAAAATAATCAAAAGTTTATTTTTTTAAACTATTAGAGCACTTCAGATGAAGCTTTCCATCTCACAAAATACACTTCCTGATCCTAATTCTATCCCTCAGAAGAAATTTATATTGAAATCTAGTTTTCTCTTTCCAAGGGTATTTTGCTTATTGTCTCATTTTGTTTTAATTAAGAATACGTCTATTTATAATATCATTTGAGAATATATAATATTGATTTCTCTGCTTTTTCTTAACCAACATGTTACCAAACCCTAAAATCATACTATACCCTGCATTTTTCACTTCCCATTAATACTTTCAAGATTATTGGTGTTAACATGGGAGGGTATAGCCTGTTCCCAGGGGCATGCGGGACCCGGCTGCCTGGCTCGCCAAAGCACCATCTCCCAGCTCACGCTCACTGGTTGAAACTGGCCAGGATGGGAATATTTAGACCTAACATACATCGGCTGCCCACTGCAGCCCTTTCCATTGTATATAGCATTTTATCATACTAATGGGTGTCATTTTACTTTATCGGTCCTTGATCCATGAACAGTGAGATTATTTCCAATTTTCTATGCTATCAGAAGCTTTAGTAATGGGACACCTGGGTGACTCAGTTGGTTAAGCATCTGCCTTCAGCTCAGGTCATGATCCCAAGGTCCTTGGATCAAGTCTTGCATCAGGCTCCTTGCTTGGCAAAGAGCCTATGTCTCCCTCTGCCTGCCACTCCCTCTGCTTGTGCTCTCCCTCTCTCTGGCAAATAAATAAATAAAATTTTTTTAAAAAGAATGCTTCAGTAAACATCTTACATTTCTGTTCTTGCACACATGAAAGTTCTCAAGGGTTAAACATATAGAGGTAGTTTTCTGGGTAATAGATATGCATATTTTTAACTTGAGTAGGTAAAACCACTACTTTTTTAAAGATTTTATTTTATTTTAGAGGGGGGGGTGAGGAGCAGAGGGAAAGGGAGAGAGGAAATATGAAGAAAACCCCTGCTGAGTATGCAGTCCAATGCAGCGCTCCATTCCATGCCCCTGAGATCATGATCTGAGCTGAAACTCAGTCAGAGGCTCAACCAACTTGGCCACCCAGGTGCCCCAGATAAGACCACTACTTCTTAATCAATAAGACTCACATTTCACTAATTATCTATTGCTTACTAAGCACTACTGGTCAGATAATCCTGTGGGTAATCCCAACAGCCTTAAAACAGCGATCACTCTCTGTTTTCCTTCTCCTCCTGCTGCGTCTGGTCTTCCATTGCTCTGGCCCCAGTACGGACCCCATCATCTATGGGAGAAATCTGGACATCAGCCTAGCTCTTCTCTCCTGCTTTCACTCCACCCCTATTAACTTCCTGGTGATTCTACCATAACTGTGACCCCCTCCCCTCACCCCCTTCTCTCTCACTGGTCCAGCCTCCCAGGAAGGCTCCCTAGCCCCGGTGGTAGCTAACCGCCCCCCTCCAGTCTTTTCTCTGCATCTTCAACAGAAAGTTCTTCCTGCAGCTGAGATGCAATCATGGTATTCCTGTCATCTCAGTGAGTCTCCCATGGTCTCTGCCAGCTCATTGCATATAGAGCCCACCGCCTCGCAGAGTGTGAGAGGTTGGCCACACTTCGCACCTATCCCGGTAGCCAGGCTGCACCCCAAGACTACGTGTTGTCCATGAATTTCCACTTTCTTCATCTGTGCTCCTAGAACATGTCTGTGTGCCTCTATTTGTTTTATAGAAACTTAGACATTTTGAAGGTAGACTGAAGAGCTAAAGGCCTGGACTATATGGCAAAAGCAGTGGGGATAGCGAGAGGAGAAGAGAGTCAAACCACACTGCAGTTTTAAAAGTGGTTAGAATATGATAATTAAGTTACCCAGGTGAGTGACAAGAGGCACAGGTGTTTAAGGTGGTAACATAATTTTTAGACTGGGCAAACATGTTGCCAAAGGGAGCAAGGAAGTCCAGGAGGGGATCTAGATAATCAAATAGTCCTCCTGCTTCTTCGATGCACTGTAGTTGTGTATACAGAATTCCTGTTCAAATGAAAAAGAAAGACTTGAGAGAAGAAATGATAGCACTGTATACTTCCTCTGCCTTTGCTACATAGTTTCTTTTAGTATAAAACACAGAGCCTTTGTATTCTGGCTTTTAGAACTGGGTGCAACACCCATCTGTTCAGTCAATCATGGAGCAGATGGAAGTGGGAGCTTAAGGAAGTGTATGACCACAATCTCGGATAATAATAAATATTTAAATATGTATTTGTTCTTTGTAATGGATTTAGAAGCTGAGTAATGAACACACTTAGAAAATCAATAACAACAACAATAATGAGATGCCTTACTAATCACGGATTACATACGCATTTGAGTTTATCCTAAATGCCAAACTTGAGGCAGGAAGGCATGTGTGAGACTTCCCTGGAGCTGGGAGAAGGCACAGTGGGGGACTGGCCCCATGTCTCTCCTCTGAACTAGAACAAAGAGGTCAACCCTGTGAGCCAGTGGGATGGGGAGCGGGAGGGGGTGGTCTTAGAGAATGACTTGTCCACTTCTCTCCCATTGCAGAGGAGAAAATCTGAAATTCAGAGAGAAATGGCAAGCATCCCACTTTGGGAAAGCCAACACCAGACCCCAACCTGCCGGGCCCCCATGCTTGTCCCTCCCAAGGACAGCCGAAAAGCAAAACAAAACAACAACAACAACAAAAAAACAATGGGAACACCTGGAGGGGATGTTTGGAAGGAAATGCATCCAGGGAAGACAGGCAACGTTGGAAGCCTAGAAAGTACCACACGGGCAATTCTAGTAGTGATTTTAGGTGCTGAGGGCTTTAATAGCTGAGAATTGCCAAAATTGCATAATGTTCATGTCCCACTGTGAAACTTAAAAACTGTATTCCTTTTGATTTGTTAAACTGCATCTGGGATGCTTTCTAGTTCATCTCTCTACTTTGTGGAGGGAAACCCACTGTAAAACGTACCTTGCAAACTAGCCAGTTGGTTTTGTAAAACACAATCTCTTCTCAGCTCCAGTGCACCCGGTCCTCCCCCAAAATGAACAGTCCCTAATTCCACAGGGCACAGCCTTCTGCAAATCCACCACCCGGCAGGCTCTGAGCGAACCCCAGAAACCAGTAAGATGAAAGAATTGCATGTTTCTTCATGGAGAGCTGGAGGCCAATCATGGGACTCCCTGCTGCCCTAGGTATAGGAGGAAAATGCATATGTGTCCTGCGTTTTCTTTCAGAACAAAAATTACACATGTAAAAATTCCAACGGTATAAAGGCATGAAAAGTAAGTCTTCTGACCATGACCTTCACTTCTTGGCTCTCCCCCACGGGAGCCTGTTACTGGTGTCTTCCTCATCTCACATTATGAGAGCTATCCAGAGAAAGGGCATCAGACACCAGCAAAAGGACAAATGAATGAATATACAGGTGCAGTCCTACCATAGACTGTACCAGAAATGCCTCGTTTTCATTCACCAGTAGCCTAATTTTTTTGAAGTTTGTAATTAAAGAAAAACAAACAAACAAACAAACTCAAGTTGGCACCCTGAATTTCATAGGCTGGTTTTGACCCCAGGGGAATATAAAAGACATCTTGTCTCCAAGTTGCCCAAGTGTGTTTGTCTCAGGAGGTAGTGGTGATAGGAAGTCCACACTCAGTCATGCCGTCCCAGCAGTGGGACCCTGGGATAGGGCTAGAGGCACCTCCAAAACTCCACTTCTTTGTCTGTGAAAGGGATGTGGTGACTGTAGGTGACTGGTTGGAATCGAAGTGGAATCTGTCCAAGGAGCTCACTCATGCCAAGTGTGCATGGAGAACAATATAGAATACGTGGTAGTTACTAGTTCCACACTGGGATGTCTTGAATAAATTACCTTCCTCTAGTTTTGGCCTCTCAAAATGTCATAAAGGTACAATTGGTAACCCCTTAATCCTGTATACTTGGGGGTATACAACTCCTGCAAAGCGTAACGTTTCTGACAGGTGACCTGTAATTACAACCCCAGTGGGTTCTTTTCTTTAAATAAAGAGAAGCACACTTCAGGATCGTATACCTCATGCCAACTAAAAGCAGGACCTCCCCAAAAGTCAGTCTTGTTCCAGAAGCTCGTACATAACCGTTGTTTAAGTGCATGGGCCTAAGATTCCCTAGGTGTCCTGCCAGGTGACTGGAGAGAGAGAAAGAAAAAGAATCTGTTGTTTTAGCTCAGCAAAGTCTACACATGTTAAAGTTTCTGAAATTCCAGTCTTGTCATCGAGGTGCCAATGCTGAAGACAGAAATTTTACAGTGAGCCTTTGTCAAGTGAGCATCAGCTGCGAGCTGGGAGTCCAGTCCTTTGTGTTTCTAAGAGAAAAGGGGCAGGAAGAAGAGTGTGTGCAGAGTCGGAGGAGGAGACCACACGGAATGAGGGGTCTCCTGGGACTTTTGCTTCCTTGCCATATGACCCGACCACAGAGGCCACGGGATGTGAGGGAGGCCAGGTGTCAAGGTGTGGCCATGTAGCTAGTATCCCCTTGCACACGTGCACAGAAGATATTTCAAAAGCCCCAATTTCTGTTTGTGGGTCATGGAGAGTCAAGTACATGTGTGGTCCACAGGGACGGAAATAAATCTCTTGGGTCTGAGATCCAGCAAAAGTGGACTAAATCTCAGAAAAGCCAGACCCTGAGCCCCTCCTGGTGCAGGAGGCCGCAGCAGGGGACGGAAGTGCTCCATCTGTGATTCCTGGCAAGTTTCTCAAGGTGCCTCCATGCCTGGCCTCCCCAGAGCTCTGCTCCATGCCCCGGTTGAGTCTCCCCCACCTGACCTGTAGCCGGGGAGGACAGGCAGCCCTGGATGTCACAGGAGGAAGCCCATGGCCTGCTCAGGAAAAGGATGGCCACCCTGGCTTTGTCCACTGTGGGTACAGAAGAAAGAGGTAGAGACAAAGATACAAACTGTAGCTGTAAACTGATCTCTGGGTATAGTTCTATGGGAAACCATTCATTCTAGGAAGTGGGTCACATGCTGAGAGAGGCCAAGGCAAGAAGTCCTACAACCTGCCTTCGGAGCACTCATGTTCGAAGACAGGGGGACACAGGCGCCCCAGCTCAAGCAGAGAGATGAATCCCACCTTCCTGTCTTTTCGTTCTCTCAGGCCTTCAGCGGAGTGAACGATGCCGTCCATATTGGTGAGGGGAACATGCTCCGTGGCCTGACTCCGTGCTGATTTGTTCCGGAAACACGCCCACAGACACGTCCAGCAGTGACGTTTTACCAGCAATCTGGGTGACCCTTAGCTCTGTCATGGCGACACGTTCAATCAACCATCATAGATGAATGGCCTGTTTTCTCACTCAAACCAAGAGTGGGGGCCTCCGCAAACTCCAGACGCTGGAGCTGTAAGCCAAGACTTCCTGACCTCCAGAAGAGGGACCCATCTCCCACCCCACATGGCACTTTGACCTTCCTAAAATCAAGGCTTTCCTAGAAGCTTTCCTGCATCTCATTCTTGTCCCCACGCAAGGACAAAAATCTGTCTCACTGAGGAAATTGGTAACAGAAAGAAGTCTGGTTAATGACTTTGATTTTATGATTCTGCTTGTCATTCTGTAGTCTTCTTATTGTGACGATTTCTGAAAAATTTTAAATCTAAGGTGGTGTGACGTCCATATTATATATTTTTTCTGGTGTATCCCTCAAACCTATTAAAAATAAATTCTTTTTGGGGGGCTGTTATTTCTGTTTACCATTTATTCACCTGAACTTTTTTGGAATTTCTCCAGACCAGAGAAAAGTGAAGGCCTTAAACCATGCTCTAGGCCCCTGTAGACACTCAGGGTCCAGCTGGTGCTCAGACCCCTTCCCTCACGCCTCACCTCTTCTTTCTCCACCCTCCCCGCTGCAAACACAGACTCGCGTGGGCACCGGTGGTTGAGCTAGGAGGGTCCTCATCACATGTGTGGATGTGGCCAAGGTCACCTGGGGTTGAGCATTCCCGGACCACCCAGTGCATCCCAGTGGCCACCACACCCCAGGACTGACGGAACATCCTGGCTGTCTAGCCCTGCCTGCGTTCAGAGACATCCCACAGAGTGCGAGGCTCTGGACAACTAACTGTCTTGTCTTCCAACAACGCCCAGACTGAACTTGCCTTCATTCCTGTCCTGGCATTTCCCAAACGGGGGGCCATCCTCCGGGAAATGGTGATGGGGCTCTTCACGGCAGGGCACCCATCAAAGTTCTCTCCCTTTCGCTCTCCCACCCGACCCTTTTCTTTTCTTGACACGAATTCAATTCAACTGCCACTTAAAAATAGGCCTGCTTGTCACATTCTCTTTGCCAGTTGGAGTGAATGTCACTGAGTGTCACAGAATCTGTGGCTACAGCTTGTGGATTGATTGCGGGAGAAATGGGGTCCAAAGCGGAGTGAGTCCCTCTTATGACCTCACCCGATTTACACCCACAGAGAAAGCATGGATTTTTCTTGCCATTGTCTTCTTTCCCATTAATTTCTTCCCATAACTATTTAAAACCACCATCTGTTCTCTCCTTGGAAATTGAAGTAACTTACAGCACAATTTTTTGATTTTTACCCCCAGTTGTAGATAAGCCATATGTGGGGAGATTGGGTCAAATGCCAGGTATTTAAAATGAGGTAAGAGGAATTATGCAAATGATTTGACAATCTCTTTGGGGCCATTCATCGACTGCTGCATATTCCTCCAGCAAGCATTTATTGAGCACCAGGTGTTTGCTCGGCACTGTTCTACATTTTGGGGCTGTAGAGACAAAAATGGGGGCCCCAGAGTCCCTGACCTCCAGGAGCACAGTGTGGCGTAGAATGTGAACAATGCCTAAGCTCCTGCGATGCAGTGGCCTGAGACCTCTCCTGTGTAGCTATGATA
Organism: Mustela putorius furo; assembly: GCF_011764305.1. Lineage (NCBI taxonomy): Eukaryota > Metazoa > Chordata > Mammalia > Carnivora > Mustelidae > Mustela > Mustela putorius. The sequence continues at coordinate 7,618,306 of NW_025421485.1, forward strand.
ACGGCTCAGGCTGTTCCCTCTGTGTTGATGACATTGTCCCCCAGTCTACCTGGAAACTTCTGCTTCCAGATATAATTTAAGTGCTTTGCCTGGGCAGGTTGACCGACCTTTCTCACTAGATTTAACTGACTCTTCCTTAGGGGCTCCCTTATGCTATGTACTGAAATTTATAAACATGAAACTTGTGTTCATCCACCACATTATGAACCCCTTGAAGGCAAATGTTCTATCTTATTTGATGTGAAAACACCCGCCAAGGGCTCACCCGGAGTAATTTCTTAATAATATCAGGTTAATGACTGAATGATCCCCTCTACTTAAAAATTTACTGAACACCTGTGTTGTCCAGCTACCATGTCAGGCAAAGACATGTGTGTGTGTGTGTGCCCATGTGTGCCTCATGTGTGTCCATGTGTGTCTATCTGTGTGTGTGCCTATGTACATGTCCAGGTATGTGTCTGTATGTGTGTCCCTGCAAATCTATCTTTGCATGTACCCCAAATGTCTGTGTGTGTGTCCACTGCATATCCACTGTGAGTATGGCCATGTGTTTTTGCCTGTGTGTGTGTGCCCATCTGTGTGTGGCGGGGGGGAGATGGTCCCGGGGGGAGCTAGGCAGAGGTGAACAACAAAACTCCTGATCTCATGGAGCTCACAACTTAGTAAAAGATACAAGTAATACCTATTACTCAAGTGTCTGTTTTTATCCCTTGCAGGAAATCTTAAGGAAGGGCTTGAGATAATTATAAATATAAAAAGAAATGTCTGTGTCTCATTTCAAGATTCATTTTTAGTATTCTGTTCTCAAATTCTTTATGTTGGATTGTTAATTTTGCCTTGGCTATGAAAATAATATTTGACACATGAATACACCCTTCTTTCTTTCACATCTCTTCTTCCATCTGTGGCTCTTATTGTGAGGAGTTTGGGGTGGCTTTTATTATTGTATGTAGAATTTTTCTCTGATGAAATACACTTTGCATTTCTGGATTTCCCTCCTCTGGAAGGTGTATCCCTCACACGGGGTGCATTTCTCCTCATCTGTGGTGCCCTGAAGTTCACCACCTCCTCTCAAAGTGAAGTTGCTGACCCACGCCACCTCCAAGATCTCTCCCACGACCAGCATTCAAAATAGCCAGGTTAAAGTCAACTCGACCAAGGCTTTCTGGGCACCTACTCTGTGCACACAACTGTACCCCTTCTGGGATGGAGTCCAACATAAGCAGAACAGTACCCCAAACCAGGTGTGGGAAACAAATGTTCTCTGAATGTCAAGGAGCCTTCTCAGAGAAGCAGTCCTTGCCTCGGATGAGTAGAAAAGATAATTCCCTTTTTTTCACCCAAGAATTGGAGCAGCTTGCATAATCAAGTCAGAACTTACAGAATTAGTAAGGAAAAGCATAAACAGAACAATAACACCACCTGTAACTTAATACCTCTTTTCTTGAATAGAATTTTACACCTCTATGTTAAAGAGGACATCCCTGCCCTTGAGGTGTTTGGTGACTTCCAAAAAGACTGAATAACTCATTATTCCTTTCTTTGGGTCTGCCTGAGCTCTTCAGTTCTTTTCTCCTTTCTCTTCCCCTTGTAGAATTTTCTCTTCTCACCCAGCAGCTACTCTACTCTTTGGAAATGTGTATTAGAAAAGATGCCTTTCTCTGCCCTCACTGAGGATTCACAAATCTAATGCCCAGAGGTGAACATTGTCAAGAGTCTGGATACTGACAAGCCCAAACACCAGGCTAGAGCTGCTCGGTCCACGCCTGCCCAAGCAGGATCCCTTCTGCGTGCAGCCCCGGTCTGCAAACTGTTGACGGCATTTCTACTCGGCCAGTCCTTTGTTTGAAGGGGCTGAAGAGCAGATGCTGTAACCCAAACGACCAGCTTCTGTGCCGCTCACAGCGTGTCGAAGTCTCGTAGCCTCAGCCGTGGTGGGTCTCCGTGACACGGGAGACATTTTAAGGCAACCGGGTCCCAGGGGAAATCTTCTCAGCCCATGATGTCCCCAAACACCGTCTTATGTAACAACATCCCACAGCACCTGAGCTAAAATATCCACAGTGTAAACACAGGCAATAGAAGTGCAAAGGAAAATGTATTTTTGGATCGGTTTCAAACGCAAATGCTTCTTGGAAAGCAGATATTATTATTTTCCGTATTGTAAGGAGTGTTTTAGCAGCAGAGTGGGCTGTACTATAAAGATGGAGAATACCATGCTTGATGCTGGGTAAGAAAGTCCCATGTTGAGGGCACTGACATTTGGGGGAAGTGGTGGGGAGATGGCAGAGAAGGTGGGAGCTCTATGTAGCTAAGGAGCCTGAATGAAAGTGACCCCAGGATTAATTGGGCTCTTGATCCCGGGAAACTAGGATGGTAAGGGCTGGATAGAGAATGAACCTCCCATTGGACCAGGTCGCCCAGATGAGGTCCACCATGGAAGCTCACGAGTAACTGGCGGGCGGAGGGGTTTGAAACGTAGACATCCTTCACTGGTGAATGGGGAGAAGCAAGGAAAGAGAATGACGGAAAGAAACTGGGTTGTAAGAATGTGTCCAGGGACCCTGATCTCACGGGCAAATAACTCAGATAGAACAAGCAGCTTCCTAATTCAGTGTGTTCTGAGTCCTACATGATCTAGTACAGCACTGTTACCGACTTGGAAAGTAATGGAAGATGGAATACGCACCTGGCCAGGTTGGCAACTTGACATTCGAAATGAGTTCCCTACCTCATTTCCGAGGCTGATCGTTGGATGTCCTCAGCATTCCTCTTAGGTCAGAAAACTCCCTACATGTCAATACGATCTTTGAATTAACCTTAATTTCTTCTTTTTTCTTAATTCCTATTTAATCTCAGTAAAATGTCAATATTCCTGTTTGACAGAATTCCTTCCAGCAACTGCTTCAAATATGGGGATTTATACAATTGCTCCCGGTGTTGTATTTTTAAGAGTTAATTATCTTAGAGCAGTTTCAGGTTCCCATTCACCTCCTGTCCCCACACAGGCACAGCTTTACCCGTTAGCAATATCCTGCCCCAGAATGCGACGCCTGTTACCATCCATGACCTTGCATTGACCTGCCATTATCATCCAAAGTCCGCAGTGTACATCAGGTTCATTTTTGTTGCAGATTTTCTCGCTTACCTTTTAACGTCTTATTTGCCTTGACCCCAGTTTCTGCAGACATCCTAGACCACAGGTGATCCTTGTCACCAGCCCCTGGGGGCCTGGGCAGAGGAAAGGGCTTCTTCCTTTGTGCACCTTAATGGTTGGACGCAGGACATGCCCAGGAGAGAACACGAGGTAGTCTCCTTCCGGAGCTCAGCATTGGAGGTCAGTCCTGCTATCAGACCCTCTACAGACATAGAAACAGTGTGTACTAGGGGCTGTTCACAGTGAACTGGGCCTCAGCGTGGCTTGGAAGTTAATTTTGATCTTGTCAACATGTCGCACTTAGAGAAGGAGCCGCAATCATCTTTGTAACCCACAGCTTCAGGGATGCAGGAGTCCAGGACCTGAACTCCGAGTCCGACTCTGAAGCTGGTGAACCAGTTCCAGAAAGAATATCTGGGGAGGCACTGCTTGAATTGAGTATTTTTAAATTGTGTCTAAGTGTAGGATATTCATTTTAAGTCATGTTTCAAAACCCAATATTTACATTTTTCCCTCAGTTCTACATTAATGTTCTATAAAGTTTTGCCCTGTGTGGTTGGTCTCGGTATTCCAAAATTCACTTCAATATTCTGATATGCTTTTTTTTTTAATTTATTTTTTATTAACATCTAATATATTACTTGCCCCAGGGGTACAGGTGTGTGACGCGTCAGGCTTATACACTTCACAGCACTCACCATTTCACATGCCCTCCCCAGTGTCTACCACCCAGCCACCCTATCCGTACCTCCCCACGCCCAGCAATCCTCAGTTTGTTTCAGGAGATTAAGAGTCTCTTATGGTTTGTCTCCCTCCTGATATGAGGAATTTGAGAGGCAGGTCGGGGGGCTTGTGAGGGGTAGGGAAGGAAAAAATATCCTGCTACGCTTTGAGGACTCTCTTTGTCTCAGTGAGACTGACCACTCAGCTCTTTCTCTGGGAGGGGCTGCAGGTACTGTGTGATGGCTGAGAACTATGTTTTTCAAGGCAGACTTGCTCCTTTGCTTGTAGGTTTCCTGGTCTCAGGCGAAGTGCCTCTCTGAGCCCATTTCTCCATCTGTTAATTGGGGATAATTACAAAAACAGGACGGTTCCTCGTTCGTATCATTATCTCTATTATGTCTTGTTTTATTGATGACGTACACTTACACATCCTTTTATGATCCTACACTGTTTATAAACAGGAAGATTTTATCCTCCTTCCAGTAATGTGCATTCCTTGTAGAACATTCTCAACACCCTCACTGCTTGAGTCCAACCCACCAGTTAAGTCACCACTAAATATCTGAGTGATTTAATGCACATTTTCTCTGCCCCCTGAGGATTATAGGAGTGAAAGCAACTCTGAACTTCCCCTTAAACACTTGGATGTTGGCTATTGGTCAAGTCTGGACCTGTGCAGTGTCCTAAAGCAAATGGATTTGTCTCCAAGAAACCACATGAATTTATGAATGTCAGGAAATAAAATATGCTCTTTTTTTAAAAAATTTTTTGATATAGAGATAAAAATTAGAATTCTGAGGATTCTTTGGTCTGTCCATTTTTCAGGGCCCATAAATAGGTGTACATTAATATTTTCTTTGCCTCGGGGATTCTACTAAATTCCAAGCATTCTAAAAAAAGACTTGCCAATTTCACACCAAGAATGTAATGCCATTCCTTGAATACCCTTGGAAGCTTCATTATAAAGTTATCCTCAGGCCTTATGGATGACTTTTAAATTTCCTTTAAAAGATTCAGAGATTTATAGGGAATGGCCAAGTGTGGTAGTGAGGGCTTTTCAGCATCCACGGAAGAAAGCCCCACTGAAGAGAGGTCCAAAGGCGCATCCTGAGCAGAGATGAACAGCAGGAGAAGGCGGCTCCAGGGGAAGGGAGACTGCAGTGACCTCACCATGTGAAGTATCTCTTTCTGGGTCCTTCGCTCCCACGGTCAAGAACTTCTACACTTCGGGCGGAATTCTTATTTTTCAAAGATCGGTGAGAACACGATAAAGGCCAGACTAAAATAAGAGAAAGCACTCGAAATCCCAAAGCAGATTTCCTTCAGGAATACTCTCTTTCTAGAGAGGAAACGAAGACCAATGCACCCAACGCACAAATGCCAAGTGCGAAGAAAGAACTCGGCTAAGCGTGCCCCACTCTGAGAGCCGGGCGCGGCCCCTCGCTTCCCCTCGGTTCTCGAGCCCCTCGCCAACCCGAAATCCTTTCCCCGACTGAGTCGGGCTGGAAGCAGGGAAAGAGAAGAGTAAGTTTTCTGGATGTTGCTTGGGCACTGACATTTGCGATTCGGTATGGCTTCTTGGTCCCCGACTGGTCCTGGAAGGCCACAGCATCCTGGAGGCCAAGAGCACCTTCTGCCCTCTGATTTGGGCACAGCGGTGGCCTCTCCGCTCAGATGTGAGCCTCCCGGCAGTCGCTCCTGCCTCGGGGCCCGCAGGCTGGCACGCTACAATATGCTCCGCCTGGGGCTACACCTGAGACCATATGGACCTTCAGCTGCTGCACCATACAGGGGCCCGCCTGCGGCAAGGCGAGGACCAGATGGAGCAGACGATACCTGTGTGGGGCCGTCTGACTCGACGCGGCTGGGGACGTGGTGTGCGGAAAATGGCAGACTATAAACATTTAAATAATAATACCACAACACATGCCCATTCCTTTCCACCGGGAAGAAGAAAGAGCACCTTTCTGGGAGAGATAAACCCGAAGAAGATGAGGCAGTTGGACGGGACGTAATTCTTAAAACAAAGCTACAAGTCAAATGAAGGCATCCAAAAGCAGAGCTGGAAAATAGCTGTGAGGGCGAGCATGGAGCCCTGGAAAGCAGGGCAGCGGGAGCCGGTGTGGGGAGCTGCTCTGTGGCTTCTGCAAGTCCGCTCTCTCCCTGTGCCTCAGTCTCCCCACTGATGATAGAAAGGAAGCAGCCAGTGCTCTCCAAAATGTCAAGGCAAGGAGCTTGTGCTGGGGGATGAATTAACACATGGAGACACCTGGAGAACCACCGAGAGGGTCTGGTTAATGGAAACCACATCAGTGGAATTAAGCAAGGTGCTTTGGAATGCTGTTGAGTCCCATTCTGCTGCAGAAGTCTGTGGCTGCAGACAGTTCGCAGATCAGACAGACCCTGGCAACCGTTTATGAACTGCTACCGGCTCATGGATATTTCTAGTGGCGTTGGACCAGGTTCCCTCTTTACACTCCCAGGACTTCCAATTTTGCTTCTGTGGGAGTCTAAGTAGAATACTATTTTTATTTTATTTTATTTTTAAGATTTTATTTATTTATTTGAGAGAGAGAGAGTGAGAGCAAGTGAGCATGAGAGGGGGAAGGTCAGTGGAAGAAGCAGACCCCCCTGCCGAGCAGGGAGCCTAATGCAGGACTCAACCCAGGACTCCATCCCAGGACTCCAGGATCATGACCTGAGTCAAACCGAGTCGCTCAACCTAGTCAACCAGGCGCCTCGGAAGACTATTTTAAGCTTACTTCCTTTTCACTTGCTTTCAAATATAAAACAAATATTTAAACAATGGGATGTAGCTTCAAGGGTCTTATTTTCTCTGAGTTCTAAAGTCCCTCAAAGCATAAAAAAAAAAAAAAACCTCAGTTTTTCAATTATGCACGCATTTCACACATGTTCATAAACTCCTGGCTAGCTTCACAGAAAAATGGCTCCCGTGATACAATGTGTCAAGGGTTCTAGCTTTGATGGCTTCCTGGAAGATGCGACTCTTGAGCAAAGACTTCACTGATGTTGCTAGACAGAGAACCAAGAATAGTGATGAGAGAGAAGAGGCAGTCCCCACTGAGGGAAGGCACAACCACGTGATGAAGGACATGTTGTAAGCAGAAATGCACAGTAGGGATCTGTTGCTGGGACGCAGATGTGAGAGTGAACCATGAGAAGTTTGGCACACTTTTGGTCGTAGAAGACCCAGAGCTCCGGAATGAGAGATTCAGCCATCTCCTACAGGGGGTGGGAGGTGACCCAGGGGCTGTCACCCTGTAGGGGGATGTAGTCAGCCCTCCGACATCTGCATGAAGAATGGTTTCGGGAAGGGGAAGTCTGGGTACATAAAGAAGAAATCCAGTTAGGAGGCATTTACAAACAGTATCTTGGGTTGAAGAGATGGACCAAGTCCTGAAGTAGGTGAGAGGGAAAACAAAGTAGAGTCAAGAAACAGGATCAAATTCATAGGCTGGATTTTTTACTGGATAGTCTTCATTCCTTGATTTTGGCTTCTTTCCACCAACCTCTCCAAAGGCATTTGGTTTAATTATTGGTGACTTGGAGATGGCACTCTTAGAACCTTATACAATTGATTCCTCGACTTCCTGCACCCAATGATTTTGTCATCCGCTGGACCCCAAGTTTGTGGCGTTGGCAATGGGCACGACTCCTTCAGTGCCCGCATCTTCCATGACTGCCTCTCCTCTCTGCAGGCTACTCTCTCGTGTTTCAGCACTGTCTTTCCATCGCAGTGCTGCCACTGATCCAGGGCTCCTATAAGCCTTCCACTGTCCCTCAGCCCCTGCTGACCTGTCTTCTTCTCTACCGCCTGCAATTCCGCGATCCATCCTAACCGTTAACCCCCTGCGTTCATTCATCTTCAACACCTCACCCCTTGTCGTTCATTGTCCTCGTTTGGCACAATCACAGCTTCGGTAAACTTGTTCTCTACCCACTCTGCCCCCTGCTCACATATCAAACCACCTCTGGAGACAAGCCTACAGCCACATGGAATCCTGTGAAATTAAAATTCACACCATCAACTTCAAATAGAGCATTACTGCTGTTGGGTCATCCTAGCATCGTTTGGCCTCTCGGCTCTGTCACTTCCAGATTACAATTGCCTGACTTCCAGTTCCTCCTCAGACCTCCAGACCTTCCCTGCCATCCTCACTATCAACTAATGTCTTGATTTGGTATTTTACTGATATAATTGCTGTTGTCAGAAGAGAATTTCTAAGCCTACCAGCATCAACTGTACCAGACATCCCATACCTGTGCCTTTATTCTCTGACTTCTCTCTCATGACTGTGGAGGAACTCTTTCTTTATTGAAGGCAGACCCCTCCACTCACACACCACTTTTCCCAGCATCTTCCTTGCCCAAGGACAGTCACTAGACCAATTGTCCCCTTCCTCTCCCCCCCAATCCTTCTCTACCCTCCTGGACTGCTCTTATCGATATGGATATACTTTTATTATTCCCATTTTATAAATAAAAACAAAACCCTCTTTTAGTCATATTTCTTCCTTTCTCTGATCCATTATATAGAAATACTTATTGAAAATATTTCCTCTACTTTTTGTCATAACCTGATGCGAGCTGTTGTCTGCCTTGGCATCTTTTATGAACCCTTAATTGTTCAATTAAACAAAAGTGAAAGTTCTGTTTCACTATTCTACTTAGATAAGCCCATTTCCAGACCTCTCCTGACCACCCAATCTCTGATTTTACCCACCACACATATAAGGCAGCTGACACCAAGACCCTCAAGTTCCTGCCAGACAGGCTCCAGGACCCCTGCCTGACTACATACTAACCAGTCCATCGTGAGTATGGGAACCCCGCTTGGCCAATGCTCTGGACCCCAGTGAAGATCCCAGCCCCCAGGTCCCTCTCCCTCCAACTGCTGGTCAAGCCCACATGTCACCATAACTTCCTGCAGGCTCAATAATGTGTGCTGAAGTTTCCTCTCTGGGACCCGCGAGTCACAAATTCCATTGCCTTCGGCATTCTGGTCTCTTGAGTGTCATTCGTGGGGCTGCCCAGACACGGCCATGGCTCACTAAACTTTGTGCACTTAGTCTGTTCCATGTTCAAGCCCCATCCTCTTTGGGGCTCCCTCGGAATGAGCGTTTACTCTTTTCTCTGATACATCTGTTATGAAGAGTCCCAATGGCCTCTGTGTAGTTAAGTCCATAGGTCAGTTCTCAGGCTCGGCTACCAGAGCACTGGACCTCCCCCGCAGCAGACTCCTTGGTCTCCCAGATGCCGAATTGCAGCCGGCCTCCACCTGTGCCCTGGGTCCTCCTTCTGGGTTACTCTTGATCTCCTCCCCGTGTTCTACTCTCAAATGTCCTGGACTGAGTCCTGGGACCTCTCTGTCTATCCCCGGTAGTTTCATGATCCCATCCATTCCACGGGCATCAAATACCAATCAGAAGTTAGACTTTTCTCAGATCTGTGTAGATCAGCCTACATGTCGCATTTGAATTTCAGACTCATCCATCTGCCTCCAGTTCTTTCTCTGTTTTCACACAACCAAATCCAAATTCATGCTCTTCCCAAGCCTCTTCCACCTGAAGTCATCCCTCATCCTGGTTGCTGGCAACTCTATTCTTCCAGTGGCTCAGGCCAAAAACCTGGAAGTGACTTTGACTCCTCTATTTCCTGCCAAAAACACGTCCAGCCTGTTAGACAGTCTTGTCGCTCAGAATGCAGCCAGAGTTCACTACCTCCACTCCCTAAATGCTTCAGTCTGGGGCACTTCACCTCTTGCTCGGTTACTGCGATGGCTTCCTACCCAGTCACCCCTACTCTGCCCTTTCCCCAACACTGGGATGATCCTCTTAAGAATGATCTTGGCACGCTTCTGCTCAAAACCACCCAGTGGTTTCCCATCTCACTCAGAATAAAACCTAAGGGTTCAGACCTCTAAAGCCTTTCATGACGTGGAGCCGGGACTCTTTTGGAAGCTGGCCCCCCCAACTCCTCCTCGCCATCACCTGCTGGCCACTCTGCATGCCCTGCTATTCCTCAAACACAGGAGCTCTTTAAATATTCTAGACATGGGTTCTTCAGGAAATACATGTAGTGAAAGTATCCCCACCTCCAACTACAGGTTGCTTTTTCCCTCTCTTCGAAATGTCCTCAATTTACTTTTAATGGATAGCAGAGATTGTAATAAAAGAGAAAATCTTTGTTACCAGAAGCGGAGAAGTACATAATGGCCAGAGAGTGAGGTCCCAGTGCTATCGCTGCTCTAGTTCTGGAACAACTGCTGTCCCACAAATGCTGTGTGCTAAAGCCCTCACGACCACCCACAAACGAGAGACAAGTCCTCAAACCCACAAGAAGTGGGAGATGGGAGGTGATATGCTTGCATAAAGTCAGAACTTCCAGAGTGCCCCTGCTTCAGAGAAATGGAAGCTAATAAAATCTGTCCAACAGCCTAAGGAGAAAAAAAGAGATGATTTTGCCCTCGTTGGACAAACAATGTATTCCATTGGAAACCTCCACTAGAAACTAAACCATGCCCTTCACTTGGATTTGGAGCCCAAGATTATGTTTTCCTTATTATGAAGGAAAACTCAAATATGGATTAATGCTTTAAAATAGAAACGGTCCTACATTAACAGAAACACACTGAAGATCATTCACCAACTCCTGCCTCATGCAGTTCTCATGGGAGAAGGAAGGCAGGGACTGAGACCTACCAAAGAGCAGTTTATAAACAAAACCAAAAAATGAGGAATCCCATCAAGGGTCTAGAGTGCAGACACAAGACAGAGGGACATTAGCATCATCAGTGCCTGACATCAAAGAGCAAGTTGGAAGGAGGTCCTAAACAATTTTTTAAACTGTTCAAAGAATAAAAGAATGTTTATAAAAATTTCTGGAAAGAATGAGACAATGGGCAAAATCAACAACAACAACAAAATACTTGAAGAACCAAATAGAACTACAAGAATCAAAGGTACAGTAATTAAAAAATAAAATAAACTTAATACATGATTTAAACAGTAGGCTAAACATGATTTAAGAGAATATTAATAAGCAAGAAGGTAGATCTGTGAGAAATACCCAGAAAAGAGGGAACTGTGATGAAAAACATAACTGCTTTTAGTGGATACACTGAAAGACCTGGCTTTCTGACTAATGGGAGCTCCAGGGAAGCGACCAGAGAGATAGAGGGTGGAGAATTACTAATAGGTGATGCAAAGAACTTTCTAGAATTATTTCAGCATGAGTCAGAAAAATCAGTTCTAAGCAGGATAAGTAAAAGTTTGCTTTCCTTTAGTGGATACAAAGTGATATAATTGATCCTTTATTGAAAATTCAGGTTGCTCTCATTCATCTTATTATAAGCAACACCATAATAAATATTTTTGACAGATAAATCATTTCACATAATTTTTGTCTATAGGTGGATTTGTGAAAATGGGATGGGTGAGTGAGAGATGGGTGTAATTTTAAGAATATAGATAAGCAATAAGTATTTTTTTTATTGTTTGAAAGGGCTGCGTGCTGAAACTTTGGACATATTTACTTACATTTAAAAATATTCAAGGCTGACGTCACTGTTTTTTTTTTTTTTTTAATTTCTTCCTTTCTTCAAAACATGCAACAGGAAAGACCCAGCTCATCATTTGATTTACATGTGTCATGTGCTTTAATAACCATGTCGACCATACCTCATCCAGGTGCATATTTTCATTCTTTTACTCTAGGGCTGTTGTGTGACTCCCAGAACAAAAATGAAACACGATGTGACAGCAGACACACCACCCGTCCCCCGCCTTTAAGAATCATTCTTCAAGGGACGCCTGGGTGGCTCAGTTGGTTAAGCGGCTGCCTTCGGCTCAGGTCATGATCCCAGCGTCCTGGGATCGAGTCCCACATCGGGCTCCTTGCTCGGCAGGGAGCCTGCTTCTCCCTCTACCTCCGCCTGCCTCTCTGTCTGCCTGTGCTCGCTCTCTTCCTCTCTCTCTCTTTCTGATAAATAAATAAAATCTTTAAAAAAAAAAAAAAAAGAATCATTCTTCAAAAGACACATCAAAAGCCATGTGTAGCTTTTGGTTCTGGTTACTCTGAGCCCCATTTCCCCCAAATCAGAATTTGTCAACTTTCCACTTCTTCAGTTCCTTGGCCTCACCCAAGCCAACTACTGACTCCGTTTCCATGTAACCTGCTGCCACCTGAGACCACAAGCCTTCCCGAGGCTGGGACAGGCCACCTGTCCTACCCCTGTGCCTGGCTGAGTGTCAGGGTGATACAGCCCAGTAAGCTTTTACTATGCTGAACTGAAAATAGAACACGGTTACATTGCAGTTCCAACTTTGAATCATGGAATATTCCAAAATTGACATAAAACAAGAAATTAATAAGCCAAAGTAAACTTCAGGACACAAAATATATTTGGTTCAGTTTTTGAAGCTTCCAGTGTGCAAGATGAACACTCAAACGTATGCTTGGGTGGCAGTAACACTTCTATAGGCGAGCATCAATTCTCCCCCAGAGACTTCTGACATAGTAGATATAGAGACCATTTTGGAACATTCTCTAGCTCTGGAATTGTGACCTTGCAAAGTTTTCCAGGTGCAAGAGAACTCAGTTATACTGACCTTGTGGCCGTGGTTGTACGTACTCTGAAAACAGCTTATTGGGCAGACCTCCCAGGGTGTGAACAGAAAGGTCCATCCGGCAATGATCTGTGTGAACCAACGCTGAATCTCCTGGAATTTCTGGAGAATTTGCATTTGGTATCAGGGATGGAAAATACATAAGAAATAAAAACAGGCTGAGAATTTAGTGCAATTTGCTTAAAATTCTCCATACGCTGATCTGGTCTGCTTGGCCTCTGGGGCTCCAAGTACATGTTCCCTGGGTGAATCAATGTGTCTGCCCAGCAAGCAAGCAGCTGTCAGCTGGGGACTTTCTCTTTTCCGGGTTTGCAATCCTGAGGCTCTGTACAATGCCCGAACCTAGTATGTTCTTGCTGTATACACAGCAATCATGAGATATCCTCCCCTTCACCTGTAACTTTGCAAGAACAAAACTTCCAGATGAGCAAAATGATGTAAATGCATTAAGATTGACAAGATTCTTCCAAGTAGTAATATATTTAACTTTTCCTCTGCACATTTTTTTAGGAGGTGGATCTCTTTGAGGAGATGAGTGTTATAAACCATGAAAATTTCCTATATTTTATTTCAAAAAACAAAGACCTGCTGAGGCTTTCTTTGATTCAGCTCGAATCAGTAATAAATTGGGAGCATAGTTTAGGTCAGTATAACATTCTGTTTAATTCCCAACAAAGTATAATTTTCAAGGAAAAGTACTTGGTTCTTGAGAGTGAGAGAATTGTTATGAGCATGGTCATGTAAGTTGCACTGAAACTACACAACATACATTTTCTTTAATGCATCCCAAGTAACAGTAGCAATTCTTCAAATGCTTCATTCCAGAAAGAGAGCTTCGAAGCATACTTTTATATTTCATTTGCCCACAAACATTTTAGGTTCTCATAAAGCTAATGAATTTCTTCCAAAATCGTAAGTCACCTTACCAAATACAAATATGTTGCCACTTGAAGCAATTACCCCAAATGGGTTGATTTATACATCTTCACAAATCATAAATTTCCAGGCAAATAAATCATTTTGCATTTGGTTTCAACAAAGATAAAATGAAAGATTTTTTAAAAGGTGCTGACTAAGAACTTTGTGGCATTTGCTTGAATACTTCATACTTTAATTAAAATATATATCAATGTGTTTCATTTCCCTGAGAGCAGCAGTATGGTAATGAGTTCTTAACAACTCAGACCCATGCCTTTTCGTGGTTCATTCGGCAATTTTACCCTACTTTTTTTTTTTTCTTTCTCTAATCAGTAATCAGTACATTTTGAGGTTTATGTGTACAGTATGTAATTTGATTTTCTTCCCTGGCGGGTTGTTACATAGACTGAATACAGAAATTGAAAGTACATATATTTAGAATCCAGAGAAGGGTAATATATGTTTTTGCTGCTCTTCAATGATGAGCCCTATACATTAATCAAGGTAGCAGGTTTCAAGCAAAGCACTGCAGTTTCTTCAGCTCAAAAAAATAACAGCAATTCTTTAATCAGTGTCTCAATGTCAGGCATGGAGCTGGGGAAAAAAACCAGAAGCATGTGGTCTCTGGCTACAAATGGCTTTAATCTTAGTGTCAAAGGGTTGCTCTTTGGTTCCCAACCCTAAAGCCTCAGATAAAGTTGTGATAGAGACTGTCAAATGTATTGATGATGATAATGACATTTAAATCTTGCATTCTTAGCTAATTGGTTCTATAGAAGGATTGCCTTTTTCTAATTTTTTTTTTTTTAATGCACTTGTAGCTTTAAATGCAGAATCTAGAATCTGTCTTAATAGAAACCACCTGTTGGATTGATACCCAGCTTTGTTAGCTGGGCCTTGTTTGTGTGCTCTCTGGTTTAATTGCTGCGAAGTACACCTGGGATACAATGGCATGAGAACACATTGTGGTTTGATTGGAGGTTAGAGACTGAGCAGGTTCCGTGGAATTATAGAATTTTATAATAATCAAACTGGCTTAAGCCCTGTAGTTACTTATCTCTAACCTCCTTGGTTTACAGATGAAGAACCTGAGGCCCAGGGAGTAAAGAGAATATATCAGGTTTACCCAGCTGATCGCTAAACAAAAGAAAACAAGAACAAGATTCCTTTGATCACAAAACCCAGGGATTTCACATGTGGTAAAAATTCAAGCAATTTATAGATTGATGCCTTTGGACAAGCTCAGACCTTTCTCCTCCCCAGCAAATTCCATTCCCGATTTTGAATTTGTATAGGAAGCAAGATTTATGACTTTCTAATAAAGCTACATCTTTAAAAGAAATTAAATATTTCAAATAATAACAACAGAGGAGTCATTTATGTGTTTTTTGGGATCTGGATACTACTCTAACCTAAATACAATGTGATATGAACAATGTCCACAATTCAAAGGGAAGAATTTCAATGGTTTTATTTATTTTTAGGAATTTGCCTTTTAATCATTTTATTGTATTTTAGTCTCGTCATGGTAATTATTCTCTTTAATCCTCTTCACCTATTTCCCTCACCCACCTACCCACTTCCCTCTGCTAACCACCACTTTGTTCTCTATAGTTAAGTGTCTGTTTCTTGGTTTGTCTCTCTCTTTTTTTCCTATGCTCTTTTGTTTTGTTTCGTTTTCAATTCCACATATGAGTGAGATATATGCTATTTGTCTTTCTCTGACTGACGTATTTCACTCAGGATTATGCTTTCTAGCTCCATCCACATTGTTTCAAATGGCAAGATTTCATTCTTATTTAAGACTGAATATTATGCCTATATATATATCTCACATCTTCTCTCTCTCTATATATATATATCTCACATCTTCTTTACATATATATATCTTTACATATATATATATATATACATATATATGTGTATATATGTATGACATCTTCTTTATCCATTTATCAATCAATGGACACTTGGACTACTGGTGTACCTTGGCTACTGTAAATAATGCTTCAGTAAACATGAGGGTGATGAGAATTTTTGAATTAGTGTTTTTGTATTTTGGGGGTAAATACCAAGCACTGCAATTCCTGGATTGTAGGGTAGTTTTATTTTTAATTTTTTTGAGGAATCTCCATACTGTTTTCCACAATGGTTGAACCGATTTCCACTCCCACCAACAGTGCAAGAGGGTTTTCTTTTCTCTGCATCCTTATCAACACTTGGTGCTTTTTGTGTTTTTTTTTTTTTTATTTTAGCCATTCTGACAGGTGTGAGATGATATCTCATTGTAGTTTTGACTTGTGCTTCTTTGATAATGGGTGATGTCGAGCATCTTCTCATGTGTCTGTTGGCCATCTGTATGCCTTCTTTGGAGAAATGTCTATTTATGTCTTCTGGTTATTTTTAAATTAGATTATTTGTTTTTTGATTATTAGGTTGTATCAGTTCTTATATATTTTGGATAATAACACTTTATCTGTTATGTCATTAGCAAATACCTTCCCCCATCCCATAGGTTGTCAATGGCCTGATTTAGAAAGAGAAATAATATCACTGGATGTCTGGGAAGATTACTATCTGTGACAGAGTTGGGTAGCACCAGTCTCATTAGCAGGGGGCTTTCTGACCCACAAAGTGGATTTACAATCAGAATTCCCTCTCATCCATACTATGATGATGATGATGGTGACGAGGATGATGAATGTGTTAGGTGCCATATATTGTGCTAAGTTCTTTTACTAGTATCTTGTTCGACTGATCCTATTACCACTATTATTCCTACTTCACAGGTAAACTGCAATAGGTAAACTTACTTTTTTACTTTACAGGTAAACCTCTATGATATTTATACTATTCCATTCAAGTTTGGGTCTGATTTAAGCCCAAGAATAACAGTAAGTCTATATCCATGTTAGCTATTATTGGGATACAACTGGAGGGACATCCAGGCATCTCAAAGGAAGAGATCTTGCAAGGATCATTTATTTTAACTATTCTACTTGCTAACAAAGATTCCTGGCTCAGTTAGATGGTGGTATCATCAAAGGGCTAAGAATCTCTTCCATCAAAAGGACCCAGGTAACTACTTTCAGCTAGAAAGTAAGGGATACTTGATGCTAGTAGAGATCTCAGCTACCTGAGGAATTCTTTGACTGTGGAGAAGGGGACAGGCCTAGGGTGGGATTTATTATTGAAGCTGGAGCACTAGTATATCTATAAGGAAAGAGTGACTTTGGTCAGTAGTTAATGACAATTTTTCTTTAGGCTTAAAAAAAAAAGTGTTGGAAGCTGGGAACGAAGTTCTCCCTCAGAGCGCTCTTCAGTGAGACTATTTTTTAATGCATTTCTTTTAGAATATTTTCCATGCCAACTGATAAAGGCAATCATTAAATGTCAGGAATTGTCCTGTCTTTTTTGCTCTGAAGCACTTCAAAGAGAGATAATTTGGTCATATCAAAAGTTCTCCAAAGTATCTCTGGTGAGATTATAATTGATGGCATTGTGCCATTTAATGGCATGTGCAAGCATGTGGGTTATAGAACTCACAAACACGTGAGTTACAAAGATGCTAATTGGAGACAGGCATCCAGCCTGGCTACAATGTCAGAAGTGATCTTTGTAAGCAGCTGGTTGAATGTGTCCTTAGAACATCTTGTTTCATGCCAGCTGACCAGAAGTTGGCTGTTTCTGACCCCCAGACACAACAACTTGCCCTTCCTAACACAAAGAGGCAATTCTGGAGATTTCATCTTCTAAATCAACTCTCAGAAATGCAGACAGGAGAGAGGAAAAATAGACACCTGAAGGTTTCCACATGACAACCCAAGGCAACGTCTGTCTAATGAAGGGGGGCAGTATGACAAGATGTGAAGCTTTTTAGTCCATGGGGTTAGTTATCATTGGTGGGTTTATTGGGATTCTCTGTGTTGGCTCATCCTATTTCAGATAATGTTCTTAACAATATGGAGCAAAGCAAAGGCAGGTCAAGTGAACCCAATTTCACCAAGAAATTTTAAGAAAACAATTACGAGCGAAACAAAGATTTCCACAAGCGAAGTATAATTTTTCCCAAGACCAAATAAGTTAGAAGCTTCTGCAAAATCAGAGCAGAAACCGAGCATGTGGCCAGTCTCTCTGCTGTGGCTCAGGAAGCGCAAGAGGAAAAAGACATCAGCTGTCTTGACAGATGCTAACTCAAGTGGCTCGGATCAAGAGCTCTGGTCCATGCCATGGTCATGGGAAGTCACAGCTGAATTTTGTTGAATCGTCCAGTCACAGAAAGTACCCTCCTCAAACCAAAACCTCTCATAATGGAGTTTTATTGACTTACGGCAGCACTTGGAGAAACAACATAGGCGATTTGTATATTACTTTTTTTCCCAAGAAGTGAGCATGCAGCTTTGATTGCTGATGAGTTGGGCTCAGAAATTCTTGATGTGGCATACCCGGAGGGGAAACATTTGGATGGGTCCATATTTTGAGGCCAGAATCAACATGAGCGAGTTGAGGTTCTGGGAAAAGGAAACATTGTGTAATTGGGATACTCTACAATTGCTGAAGTCTAACTGATGCAAGAGGTGGTTGGTCTAATTTTCAGGCGTTGAAAAAAACCTCACCATGCCTCCCCAGTGTACAGCTCTTCCATGTTTCTGCATAGTGGTTCTGCATGGTAAGACTTTGAAGCAGAGGCTTTCTGCTTGATAAAAATTCCCATTTACTCATTGTGCCTAACACAGCCCTGGGGCACAACTGACCCAGGTTGACTAGTTGGCCCCACTCCCTGGCCCTCTTTTTGATAAGATTCAGACTCTGATCCTAACAATGCTGTTGAATGGGTCAGTGTTTGGCCTTCTCTGCCAGATCTACATGTTCCCTGGGGCATCCCTCCCTCTTGAATGCTTTGCCTCTGGCTGATGAAGACCCTGCTGCCTCTGCCCCCACTGCTTCCACGCCCTACGTGCAGGTGACGCCGTGTATCCCCAGCTGTTGCCACACATGCTCCTATCGTTACTTCAGCTCCAGTTCCCACCAGTCACTGTGCAGTTTCCCCCGACTGCCACGATCCTCACCATGGGAAGACAGACAGTTGCCTCAGTAAAGTAATTATTGTATTTTACAATCAGGTCGGCCATTTTTCAACACATGTGCATTTAATGGACGAGAGCCACAGTTCTCAAAATCAAACAGACTGTCCATTTTATCTGAAACAAACTCACCATGCTTCACGATAAGTCCAGTAAGGCTCTTCAGAGAATTATTAGAATGTCATGACTTTGTTTCGGAGTATTTGACACACAGGCTGGAGGGGTTGGTAACACACTGTAAGTAGTACCCGGTTACAGCGATGACCGCAAAGGGCCACATTCGATATAGAGTCCAAAAGGAGAGATAAGGTCACTGAGTCATAGTATTCAAGGAAAACTGTATTTTGAGAGGGGACACAGCCAAGGGAGCCCAGGTGACAGGTAGACCCTAACTTGTCTTAATTTTTTAAAGATTTTACTTATTTATTTATTTGAGAGAGAGAGTGGGGGGAGGGGGTGATGGAGAGGGAGACGCAGACTAGCCCTGCTGAGCAGAGACCCCGATGTGGAGCTCAATCCTAGGGCCCTGGGACCATGACCTAACCTGAAGGCAGACACTTAACTGAGACACCCTGTGACTTGTCTTTAGGATCTAGCCCAGAGTCTCACAAGTGGTAGGCAGGCAATAAATCCTGTGGATTAAGGACAGATAAGCAGATCCCAGCTCCCAGGGGAAAAGGGTGACAGGCGCCAGGCCGCACTTTGAAAGCCCAACTGAGGGACCTGCTATCAGGGCAGGTACTGAGGGTCTAGGTGTGTGCCTGAGATGAAGTTGGGGATCAAGACTGGTGGGTGAGGCAAACCGGAGTAAGGTATGACTCAGGGAGCTGTGGGTAGGTGAGATTCCCCTCAGTCACCCCATCAACAGGTCTTGACCCCGACTGGGGCCTTCTGGCTGGATAGATGGAGTTGCTAATGCTTACCTCGTTGGTCAGGACTGGCAGAAGACAAGGGATGACAGAGTCTCCAGGTAGAGGGCATCCCTGATGACGGATTCCCGTGGTGTAAGGAAAGCGAGAGGGGACATGGGAGAGCTGCCATCCTTCCTGGAAGTAGGTCAGCCTGCGGTCTTCCTGCAGGAGGTGTTCTCGGGGCTGGTTGGATGGGAACTGAGCGAAGGTACGGGGCCTCTGGATGTCCCTCTGACTGGGTCATTGGCGGACACGGTCACTGTGTCACCCAAGTCTCTCCTAAGGCCCACAGGCATAGTGTGCTTGTTGTGGGCCGCACTGACAGTCCTGGCGCAGTAAATCCCTTGTTGTCAGAAGGCAAGGCCAAGCCTCCCATAGGCTCTCACACACTCAGGCACCAGCTCAAACTACCAGCTCTCTCACAGAAGCAAGACCTCCTGCATCCAGCCCAGCTTCACAAGAGCAGCGTGCAGCCTCTGGGGCTTCTGTGATCACTATTTTCGCTTCTCTCCCCATCTTCCTGTGTTGTTCCCAGCTGTCTCCCTCTGGGTTATGCTTCCTCCTCTTTATTTTGTCTCCCCATCCCAAGGCTTCCCTCTGTGCCCCACCCTCAGAGTTCCCGTGCCTCACCACCATGAATCGGTCCTTCCTCTGGGACAGGGAGCACATCTTCCAATATCCCCCAGAAGTAAGGAGAAGTATTTTCCTTCCCGCTCTAATTGCAGCAAACGAAAGGAAGGAAATTCCTCAGGGACCTTGTTCAGGTCAGGACACCCCTTCCCATGGAGGGTTGGTTAGCGCTCTACTGGACGGGGTCTTGCCTTCAGAGTTTATAATGGTGACAGAAGACATTGTAAGACTGTGCAGAATGAACACCGACCCATCTGACACACAGCGGGGAAGTATTAAATGGTCTTGTGAGAAGGAGATGCAACTATGGGAATTGTCATGGGAAAGGTAGAACGTAAGTGGGTTTGGGGCTTAGACATGTTCTGGCCAGTAGAGACAGAGGGGGAGGAAAATTAAGTAAAAAGAGAAGAAGGGAAGAATATGGCTAGCAAGCCAGACCAAAGGGAGCTCTGCCTTATCAGAGGGAAATGGCAGTCTGGAGAAATGAGAGGTTGCTTGATTCTATAGGGAGGAATTATATAGGACATTGAAACCAGGAACAGAATTTAGACCTGGTATGAAGTAAATATGTGAGCAGTAGGGTGTTGAGCAGATCTGCTGGGAAGTCAGGCAGCCAGGATTCCATTTCCCTACAGAAGGGTTTGGGCTGGAAAGACATCTATGGGAAGACATCTATGAGGACTTCAAAGTGTGTTGCATGAAAGGGCTTGTTCATGTGCTGCAAGCGTTGATCTTCCAGAGCTGTATTTCTTTCTTCTGTAATATCAGTGGACCATTTTTCAAACAAGATCGTGTTCAGAGGCTCATGGGCCATGGAGCAGAGAGGGAGCAGAGTCTTGAAGTGGGTGAAGAAGGGGTAGGAGTCAACCACCATGTCCATTTTCTCCCCAGGCTTCTATGCATGCGAAAAGGGTCTCCTACAGATATCCTCAGGGCCCCAGAGACCATCCTGGGTTGAGAAGAACATGGAGCTAAAACATCCTATTGCACTGAGTGTGCAAGGAAAGCCTGGCTACTTATGGGCCCTCTTGATGATGCTCACTGGGAAACTGTGGGGCCAGGAGGGGTCTGGGGAATGGAAGGGAAAAGGAATTGTGTACTTGTCACAGACATGACATGCCCTGGGACATAAAGCCAGACAATTAGCACGGAAGCTGTAGACACAGAGAACAGCAATACAAATGCAAGGAAAAGTATAAAGATGGTTAAAAAAGGGAAGACTCAGAATCCAAGGGTACAGTGGCCACCGACAAGTGAGTTGCTGAAGCAGTTTCCTACATGACCTTTTTGACCTACTCTTGGTGTCTCCTATTTATTCCTCAGAATGTAGCAAGAAGAAGAATTTTGAAATAAGCATATTTAAGCCCCTTCAATGTTTTCTATGGTTTTCAAGGTGAACCCCAAACCTTCCGCCATTGGAACTGAATAATCTATGTGGTTTGGTGACCTTCCCCGTGCCATTATCCATCTCAGCTTCTCTTCTCATCCATCTCCCGTTATCTCCTTGAGTCTCCTCAAGTCCCCTCTGTCTCTGTCTCTGACTCATACCTACCCACCCACGTGCACGTGCGCGTGCACACACACACACACACATTCCCCACACTCTTATCTCTGTGCCCAGCCATCCTGGTCCCACGTCAGCTGTTCTGTGGATTTCTCTCCATCTCTTTCTTACTTCAGGGTCTTTACATGAGGCAGCCCCTCCCTCAGAAGCATTTTCACCTTCTTCATCAGGTACTCGTCCTCCTGGTAGTGATCTCAGTGCTATGACCTCAGTGAGAACTTCCCTGAAGCCTGAGCCTCACACAACCCCTTCCAACTTCTGCCAAACCTGTGAATGCACGTGTCTCTTTCACCATGAGATCAGAGTGCCATTGGGTGGAAGGATCAGCGACTAGTGCTCTGGCTGGCACGTGGTGTACAATCCAGGGACAACAAGAGAAGGGGGTGCAGAAATACTCAAGGAGCCACCTCGAGGTTTTAGTGATATGTCCGCTGGGATTAAATTTGTTTGCTTGTAACAGAAAACTTAAGAAAATGGTGGCTTGAACCCAAAAGATTTCATTCATTCCTGAAAAAAAAGCAGTCCCAGATTGATATGGTGGTTCCTCCACGTCTTTAAGGACAATATACGCGCTACCACTGCTCTGTCATCTCTAAGGTGCCACACTGATCCGCTGGTCTGAGCAGCACATCCGGCACGGGGACAGGACGCAGATCCGGCACGGGGACAGGATGCAGGAAGAACAGAAGGGGCCCCCTCCCACCCTTGGGCACAACCCCAAAGCCACACAGAACACCCATTAGTCAGAGCTTACCAACGTGGCCACATGGAGCTGAAGGGAAGGCTAGAAACGTGGTGTTTAAAATGGCGTGTACAGAATTAGCAGTCCCAGCGAGGAAGGGGGAAGGAAAGGGGTCATACTGGCCTTCGGTGGCTTTCCACCACAGGAACACCTTCCTGTGTCAACAACTTTGTGATTTTGCTGCATGTCTACAGTAAAGACAGGATTCTAGAGTCCCAAAGTTGCCACCACTCTCCAGCGCCAAGCTACAAGGAGCAAAACAAAGCAGAAAATAAAAATGAAAAGAGCACAATAAACAACAGAATGGTGACTAAAAACCTGACATACAGAATCTCACAAAAATAGGAAATGTTTTCCTTCAAAACCTACACTCACCCACAAACACACCTCCTTCAAATTTGGTAGCGTTAAACAAAAACAAACTCGTGTTTTGCTGAGATTTTCAAGTCAACACGAAGCACGCCAGAATTCCAAAGAGGAGCGGGGATCCGATCAGCGGCATCACGGGGTCGGCTCAGAACACCCGCCACCGGGAACTCAAAGACTGTTGTGCCGCTGAGAAACGCTTCCTGAAGCCTTGGCTGTGAGGGAACGGAGGCGGGCCATGGAGGCGGGCCATGGACGCGTCCAAGTGGTGTTCTTTGCCTCCTGCAGCCTTGCTCTGAAGCTGGCCTGGCAGCTGGACTGATTGAGTTCTATCATACATTAATGGAAGGGATGACAGAGTGTCATCTGCGAGGGTGTCATATGTGCAGGATCACTGGGGCCAGAGGTCTGGGAGATGGAGTGTGATGGGGCCATCTGTCACCCGAGGCAAAGATGTTCTCCAACCTGAGGCTGTGTAAGGCACCTAGGTCTCCACCTGATGTTAGACAGCCTGTTTCTTTATTTGAAAGAAAAATAACTAGGGCTGGGTGCCAGGGAAAAGGCGTTGGCTCCCCACCACAACAGCAGGAAAGCTCATTAGCTTAATCTTCAAGCACTCGGAATTGAAAACAAGGTGGCTCCACAGAGAAGGACCAAGGCCCGGCTCATGGCTCACCCCATTCAGCTCCACAGGATTCAGGCAAGCAGAGCAGAGGACTCCAGCCCAGCCCTCCTAGAGATTTCTCTGTCTCGACTCTATACACATCATGCCCTTAGGAATTATATGAGCCGCCCCTTTCCTGATCGCTGGAGCTCGGGGACCACTGTCCCTCTGAAGAACTCTGAGCCTGAGGTCTGTGCTGGTCGTCTTCCTGTTAGAACTCTGATCTCACACTGCTTCAGATATTTTATGTGCATATTTCCATGATATTACTTGAACTTAGGCTTCTATATAGTTCTTCCTAAAGCCCTCAGAACTAGCATGCACTTAGCATGTAGTGAGTATTTGCTTCAGGAAGTTGTGTGGGAGGCTGAATGAACCACTACCTTTATGCCTGTCATCTTTGGTCCAGGTCCACCAAACATCTCCCAATGCTGTCCCTCCAACAGGCCAGGTGAGACCTCCCTCCGAGCAGCTGTGCTCAAGCCAGGTGGGCTATGGTCCACAGGACCTGAAACCCCACTGGGCACCTCTGTCAGGCTTGAGATGGGTCAGTGTAGGTCTTCATTGGGAATAAAGACATCCAGTGCTGGACACAAGTTGTACCATCACTTTCTTACAGTTTCATCAGCTCTCTGGAACCTGCCTCATCAATGAATGACTTGGGCAGTTTCTGATGCTGCCATGATATGGTGTATTCTACAGTTCCTTGGAAGCCCAGATCAGCCTTTTGCTCATCAGCTTTGTCCCAGCATCTAAATGACCTCAATGTCTTCTTGCCTCCAAAGCCTACACCCTTGGTAAGAAATGAGGTTACTTCCTCATGCACAATTTCTAGCAGACTTGCATAAGAAGATTGCATAGCAAGGCTTTGGGGCTCACTTAGGGGGAATCAGGAGAAAGAGGAACTGCCTTCACAGTATATTGGAAGATACCACCATGAACAATTTCACAGCCTCAGAAGACTTCAGTGGCATGCCTCCCTGTACAGCATGGTAGCCTGAGCTTCTGCCTGAACGCAGATGGCCAGGTTGAAATGAAACATCAACCTGGCAAGAGCTCTTCTTTCTGTTCAGTGAAATTCGACTGCTATGTGAACAGGGAGATTTATGGCTTCCTGTGACAGGCCAACATGTTTACACCTTTCCAAAGTACGATTCTTTAGAGACAGCCAACAGAGAGTGTTCTTGGGACGGACATCCAGGACAATGGGCCACTGAATGCTCCAGTGGCCCAGCCGGCAAGGTCTGCCTGTCCTACAGTTCGCGGGGGTCTCACCGTGCCTCGGGACAGTTTGAGAAAACAGGTGGTAGGGGAGGGCAGAAGAAGACAAGATTTGGTATCTGGGGCCTTCCCAGCTGTCAGCAAATGAAGAGTCCTGAGAAAATGTGAAAACAGAGGGAACTGGCTGAAATCAAACAGGGACCAAGCTCAGACGGCAAAGGCAAAGTCTACCTGCTATTTTTGTTTTGTTCTCTTTTCCCTACTTAAGAGTGGGACCCGTTACCCGTTAGCGGGGGAGAAAAGGTGGTCGGGGAGAGGAGGTTTCTGTAGAGGTGAACTAAAATGCACTAAACTCCCCAAAATATTTTTAACAATAGGTACATTTTGAGATACTCAGAGACCATCACGTGGCAGAGGGAGAATTCTGTTCTTCCCCAGAACTCAGTGTAAGCACTGATACGCAGACACAGTAAGGAAGATCTCTCCACAAAACTTAAAACAAAACAACAACAACAAACTCTCCAAATATGTAGTTTTCCTGGGTGAAATAGAGCACCTAGAGACAGGGGGTTCCAGGCCCATCGGTGAGGGCTGGTGCCTGCATGGGCCCCATCGGAAGGGCTCTTGTGTTGAGTAGGGCAGAGAACTCCAAATTCAAGAGCCCCACATCTCCTGTGTGGATCCACATGATTGTGTTACCATTTGGAGGCAACTGGCACGGGCCTGATGACCTGGACCACCCTCGCTCAGACCACATGCTCAACATTGTTGCTAACAGGCTAACCCACGAGAGAAACTCAAAAGAGATCACCATCATTGAAGCACGTAGTAGGTGTCGCTCATAAAGGTTATTTCAACTCCTAGAAACTCTGGCTCATGGATACTTGGGTTCTCTAAGGCTACAGAGCTCGCATGCAGCATATCCCTGATTTGAACCAGGTTGTGTGACCCCAAAACCTATACTCTTACGACTTTGCTACACTGCCCAGTGCAAGCATCCCTTAACCACTAACCAGATGGTCTTTTCTAGGGTCCTTTGTTCTATGGCTTACCTAAGAGCAGAAAGCTCCCTTCTTACGTAAGATTAAATGTGACTATATAATAGAGATTCACTGGGCAGTCAGTATTAGCAAAGATCTGATACGGAAGTGGGTGCTTTGTGAAAATACACAAGGATGGTCTGTGCCCTCTAAGGAGATCCTCAGCTTGGGAAGAACTTCGGAGAACCACAGTCGTGTGCTGAACATTGGCCCAAGGACTTATCTGTAGCCTGATTTGATCTTCGTAACACACCCAGGAGTAGACAATATTATTATCCATTTAGAAGGGAAGAAACTGACTCTCAAACCATGTGGCCAAAGGACAGAAGATCACAGGTGGGGAGTGGAGCTGGGATCTGTGCACCGGACCGGAGCGAGGGCTCGGCTGCCCCTGGCCACGGATGCACACACAAGGGGGGGGCAGGAAAAGCCTCTGCTTATAAACCGAACTCGTATTTGCAGGAATCACTATGATGTGTTCTCAGCCAAGTGGCATTTGAGAAACTCGTACAATGGGGTCCACTGACACCTGATGAGAGCCTAAGGTGGACTCAGTGGAGTCACTCTTTGCTTCCCGGGCTTTAGTTCTGGAAGAACTTCCGTCATCCTCACCTGATTCCCCAAGAGCCTAAGTACAGTGGTTGTGTCACTCTATAGCTAAGACGACTCAGACGCAGTGATTTGAGGAACACGCTTGGTGAGTTAGAGGGAGAGTGTGTATCCCATGCTGATACCTGAAGTCTCGGAGCCTTCTCACCTGTAGTCACACCAACACCAGGTCATCCACCATGCTTTGTGCTGAAGGAGGAGGGTTCCCACGGTTTTCCTTTCAACTGCATCTAGGTGCTTGACTTCAGATGCTGGTGAGCACAGCCTCAACTTGATATCAGCAGGCGAGGAGGCCCAGGGACTCCCTTCTTGCCCCGAGTCCCTGCTGGTCCTCTGCCTCTCCTCCTCTGTGCTCGTCAAGGTAGTTCTGGAGTCTGCTGTACATTCCAGCTCCCCTGCCCACACACCAGCCTGTGCTCTGCCTCCCACAGCCCAGCCGATACCTGCCTCTCTCCCCTGCCCGCCACCTTCCTCACCAATGGGCTGCAAACATGTGGCAAGCCTTGGTTATTCAAAATAGCACTGGCCCTGCCTTCTGACATCTTTGAGAACCTGTCTGCAAAGGGGACTTGAAGCTGAGGGGGATTTCAGTGTCGCAGGTTACAATCCTAAAAGCATTTCTAAAAGGACTGCTTTGTTCTAGAGGCAAACCTGTTTCTTGCAAACTGGCTTGGCCAGTGGCTTAGTTATCATATTCCTAGAGAACAAAGTGGCTCTCCCCAGTGCCCCCGGAAGCGTTCGTGTGTCTCAGTGTGAATGCGGAGATGTGTGGGGCTGACATTAAGGTCCTTTTGGGGAAAAGGCCAAGGGTTTACCAGTACCAAAGGAATTCTGGGAGGGACTTAGGGCCCAGACATTCGAGCTCGCTCTTCCTGGGGAATCCCACATCCACCTGCTTCCACATTGTAATGAGATGTGGCACTCCTGACTGACTGTCAGATTTAGGTAAAAATAGTAGGTGCTTTAGATTTGTTCCATCATTCAATTAGTACGCACACTGATTTCTGGAAAACTGTCAAATGGAACTAGCAGTTTTCTTTTGCTGCTGCTTTACATACGAAGCTGAGCCCGTGGGTCCTGGCTGCCGCCCGACGCAGCTCTGTGCCCTTTGCACACATTATCTCACGCCCTCCTCTCCATAAACTCCCGAAGTGAGTCCAGGACCACACGGTGTCCATCACAGAGTGATCAGCTGCTCTCGGTGGCCATCGCTGGGTGCTGTCATCAGCTTCATAAGTAGCTGACACACGTCCTCCATCACAGAGTGATCAGCCGCTCTCGGTGGCCATCGCTGGGTGCTGTCATCAGCTTCATAAGTAGCTGACACACGTCCTCCAGTAGGCCGGTCCTTATTTCAGGAAAGAAGTCTTGGGTTTTTCCAGGGCATCTCAGTGCCTCGGGTCTCACCAGTGATCAATAAACAGCTACTTGGGGCACCTGGGTGGCTCGGAGGGTTAAGCCTCTGCCTTTGGCCCAGTTCATGATCTCAGGGTCCTGGGATCAAGCGCCACATCGGGCTCTCTGCTCAGCAGGGAGCCTGCTTCCCCTTCTCTCTTTCTTTCCGCCTGCCTCGCTGCCTACTTGTGATCTCTCTCCCTATGTTAAATAAATAAAATCTTTAAAAAAAAATAAATAAGCAGCTACTGATTGACAGGCAGGAGGGAAGCTGTGTGGGAAAAGGTACGGAGGACCCAGTGCCGAGGCTTTGTGCAGGAGACCTCCTTATGCACCGATCTTGCCGAGTCCGAACGCTTGTGCTGCTGGTTCTCCCGTTGCTGACCCCGAGCGCGTCAGGCTCTGCGCTGGACACAAGAGCACCACAGTGAGCAAGACCGGTCCTGTGTCTTCAAGGAGAGCAAAACCCAGCAGCCAACGCACTGTCTACGGGTTGTCCCTGCTTTGGGATTCAGGTTGAGCTATTTCTTAACCTTTCCTCCAGGCAAAACATAGAAATACGTAGACACCAACGTACATGGAGCCGCTGGGGGAAGACAGCGTCCTGCCCGGCCGCGGCCACGCGGGCGTCCTTCCTGCTCTTTGCATTTGAGAAGATTTGGGACTAGAACAAACAACAAACTTCAGTCATTTGAGTCCATCTTATAAATCATCTCCCAGTGGGTTTTCTTTGCAGGAATACTCGCCGTTTACCTCCCGAGACATGGCACAGGTGACCAGCTGTCCGCTACGTTTTCAGGGACGAGGCACGGACTGATGCTCCCGGCCTTAAGGATGAATGAGAATTAATTTTGCTCCCGTTTCTACCTTTCGGGCCACAAAGAAATGTGTGGAAGGGCTGGCTTGAGCCTGGGCGCTTCCTCACCACTTCCCGCTGCAGAAGCGCTGTTTTGGTCGAAGGGACATGACATCAGTCCTCCTCCGTGAGCTGTGCCCGCCTTCCTCTCAAGACCCAGCCTCAGCTGAGCGGGTCCAGGGTCCACGGGCCAGGGGCGACTGCAAGGGGTATCAGACCCCACAAGCACCCACCCATTCAAAGCCTTTTGTAAACAGTCCCTGTTTAAACAAAGCCTGTGTTTTAAGGTTAAAGTTTTACTCACCTTGGAGCCGTAGCTTCACGTTTTAGTTACAGTTAATAACTTAGTAACCGGAGTTCTCCAGAAACTGGTCACCTCTTGGTCGGGGTGATGACTAGGCTCTCCCGTGACAGAACAAAGAATTCTGGGAGGAGTACATTTGGTTCTCAAATGGGAACACATTGCCTACATTTCCTACCATAGAACAAAGAGGCAAAAAATTCTACATTCAGGCAATGACATTTTCCTTCATAGAATCTGTGTTTAAATATTATTTGTTCATCAAACGTTAGCTCATTTTAAGATGAATTCACTCTTTGCTCTACATTTGAGACTGAAATAATAAAATGTTAGTAAATAAAAACTAATTGACAAATACTTCTTGAGAGTATCGCTGCCATCAAATTGTCTTTTTTTTTCCCCCAAAGCAGAAAAACAGAACTTACATTATTTTGTTCTCGTTATGCTATCTTAATTTTTTTGGGGGGGAGGTTAAATTATTCTGAAGAGCTATGAACCATCTACATATTTATTCTTTTTAAAGGTTCTGTGGTGTGTTAGCATCTGTATTGCCAGAAAACAAAATTTTCTTCAAAGTTATTCTTGGGCAGGCCTGGGACTCAACCCATATGTCTCAGAGTTAGCTGCCGCTCAAGGCTCTAATTTCTGCCACTTGTTCCAAACTTGGCTGCACAGGAATTCAGTTCGGTGAATGCGTGGCGCCACCTATGGGCGGGCCCTAGGAAGTTCCTCTCCCTTTATCCGAAGATCATGCATTTCACATTATTTTACAAAAATTATATTTTGGGGGGCCTTCAAGATTTCAGAGAGTATGGCTAAAAAAAAAAAAAACAACAACATACTATCTCGATTACATTATCTTCCCCGCAATAACTGAGAAGGTATCATTCTTCCCGTTAAGGTCCCAGGCCGAGTGATTTAGTAGGAACAGACAAAGAAGTATTTTTCATCTGCTCTTGCCTTCCCTTAAAATATTTCTGCCGGGTTGCCTTTCAGAGCCATCTCTCACGGAAATCAAATCCATGTCTGTGTGCCGGCTCTTAAGGAGGGAAGGACACCGTGCCGGCCTGAGAGCAATTACCAATAAGAATCTAATAGAACACAGTGATATTCACCCTCTATCATTTCCTTCCACCATCATGTGCAGAGACACACAATTTAGAGACTAAAAATTCCTGTGCGTAGAAGCACAGGGAGAATTTCACAGTACATTATTCTCATGCAATAAATATCTTTCAGAAAACACTTGGAGCTTCTGATAGCCTCAGAACTTCGATCTTTCTCCTCAAACCACACTGGCCTTGCTATATTAAGGACTTCTTACTCCCCCACAAACAAAGTGACTGAGGGCATCTGACTGCAGAGAAGCCGGGAGCTTTGTCCCTTGCATGAAAATTAGGGGAAGTCAACAGAAGCAAAAATGCTCTTCCCATTGGTGTCAAATACCCAATCCATACCTTCTTTGCATCTTTACAACAAAAATCAGGGCTTGGATGGGAAAAAGAAACAACTTTTAACATTTCTGTGAATTCAGCTGCCCAAGAGCGAGCGCGTCTCCCTTTTTGAATCTCCGGTGCAACAAAGAGCAGTCGGGCGGGTATGGGTGGTGGGGCACAGCAGTCAACTACCTTGTAAATCAGAAGCTGTGGTTGTAAAACCGGCTTTGTATATCACCGGGAGTGGGGAGTGTGTCTGCCTTGTAAATTTAATTAAACAGCAGGTGCAAAAATCAGGTCATATGGCTTTGATGTGCCCCGTGCGAGGGTGACAACTAGACAATGATTCTAATATGAAGAAATTTGCATACATTTGCATTGGATAGCAGAGAGCGTGTAGCTCTCACTCACTTTCATATTTCATTTCTAGGAAGTTGAATAAGATTTGAATGAACAGTTTCTATTTAGACGTTGCAGAAAAATGCTAGGAAGGTTTTAGCACTGAGACAGACCGTGTGGACTGAAGGCTAAGATGTCCCGATGCACGCTTAAACATGCGACTGCCCTTCCTGAAAGACAGGGCAGGCAGAAATGGCAGAAAAAAAGTGCAGAGAATAGGGAACATACATGTGTGTGTGTGTGCATATATATATATATATATATATATATATATTCCCCGATAGAAAATATATCTATTCTATCTATATTTTATCTATTCCCTAGGAGAATATATATATATTTCTTTCTTTCTTTCTTTCTTTCTTTCTTTTTTTTAATAGATAATGTAACATTGATTGAAATGTTCCTTGTTAGGATCTACCCAGGGGGTGCTTCACTTGTCACACGTTCTCTTTGCTCCCATAGTCAGTGTCATAGATTCTGAAGTGGCAAAGAATAGAAAGAGGACTTTTCACATACAGCAATTAACATTTTACATATATTTTTAAAAATAATGTATTTTCCTGCCTTACTGGGTAGACCATATCTTTGATAACAGTAAACCAGAATGTTTAGTATAAACACCATCTTTCCACTCCCCGCGATTGCTTGCCCAGGTATTAGAACAGAGTAAATAAACAGTCACTGCCAGAAACTAGCATCTTCTTTAAGGTGCTGTGGGCAGAGGCTCCAAGGACAGAGGCGCATCAAAGCAGCCCCGAGCAAAGAGGTCCAGGAGAATGTACCCGGGAGAACTCAACCACTCCCCTCTTGTCTCCGTCACAGGACAGCCTGTTCCTAGGTTCTCCAACCTCACTAAGAATTTTTCCACCTCTGTGCCCATATCCCCTCCACATCTCAGCCCACAGGGTGTCTGGTTCTGAGGCTGCACGGAGCTGGTTCCCACCTTTCCAGCCCCTTCATCTCTGGTGTCATCCCAGGCACGCCACCTGTGTGTGTATTCGACGAGCAATCCCATCAATTTTTGTGGAAGTTATAAGATCCGACGTCAGAAGAAAATATGTCACTTTGGGATCCCAGTAAATTTATTTTCGGTATGACTTATTGGAACCAAACCCTACCGTACCGTATTTTGGCTACTTCAGAAAAATCAGCTTTTAGTGCATAATTCTTTCCTTGTGACATCACGTAATTTATCCTTTGTTCTGATGTACTTGCTAACAATTCAGAGTGTGGCAAGTTATCTTAAAATACGACATTCAGGAAATGGCTTGTTCTCATATTTAAGTACATTTTTCCAGACACTCGCCATGCGCAGTTCTACTTGCTAATTGTATTCGTCTTCCCCGTTGGCTTGCAAACTCCGTGAGGGCAGGAGCTGCTTCATCTTGCTACCTGTATCCTCAGAATTTGCCCCCGTGTCTGGTGTAATGGAATGGCAGGAGTTGGTAGGGACGGCTGCGTGAAATAGGGAAACATGAATGGACAGCACATCCACACCCGCCTGTGGGGAGACGGCCTGCACCGGTGCTAAGAAAAGGCCAAAAATCAAGTGCAATGGACTCGGCTTGTAAGAAGCACGCGGTCCGCTAGGACGAAGCAGACGTGTGCCCAGCCCATGACTCTGGAGCCCAGTGTCTGTGGAGGAAAGAATGAAGGCCATCACACCCGTCAGGAGAGTAGGAGCTGGCTGAGAGCACTGGGTAAGGGTTGGGATGGCGGGTATGTGGAAGGGCCGCAGAGAAGATAGCATGTGTGATTCCCTTTGCTATTGTCCGCTGCTTTTCTGGGGTTGGGAGAAAGGCGATGCAGATGTCCAGTTGTCACACCAGTTAAGTGTGGGTCATTCAGATTTAAGGGCTCCCCTTGTGGGTCACTTCCTTGACCAAAACCATGTCAACAGAACTGAGGTACACATCTCCTGACACAGTTTGTTTTCTCTGGGTCCCTGGGTGGCAGCATGTCCCACAGCATCCACCACTGCATCTGGCACAGAATCCATGCACTGTATTTGCAGGAAGGATGCCTAGAGTCAAGTCGAGTTATCCAGAATGTATCCATGAGAGACACCCTCCGAGCCAGGCCAACCTTTGTTCTCAGAACCGGTCAGTGTGCCTACACCTTGTGGTCTGACCTCCTCTCAAGAGCATTTCCTTTGTGGATCACTCTCTTCTGTGGTCCCCATTGTCCCCCACACAGACCTCTGTCACTGGACCATTGTCACATTTGTTTGTCTGTCTGCCTCTCATACATTGTTGTAGCACACTTGGCAACAGGGTCTGGGTATCCCATGTCTTTGTAGCCTCAGCAGCTGGTGTGAAACCAATCCCTGCTAAATGCTTGATAAACCTTGGTAAAACTAACCAGATAAATGGAACATGAGGGACTCACTAAGCAAACATCTCTTTTTATTCTGCTTTTCATGTGGGGATCCTAAAGAAAGACATAATCAGAACTTCTCACCTGGTGCGTGGTGTAGCTCAAATGGACTGCAGGTGGGTCACCGCACTGACCCCTGCGGCCCCCAAAGAGGCCAGGTGGGGTCTGAGTTGGTGACAACCCTAGTTGGTGGCCTCCACCATGAGCAGCCCCTCCTCTCCTGCAGAAGGCTGGACACATTGTTTCTGAGTCCACCATGACATGGACAAAGTTAAAAGCTAGGGAAGACATTTTCTTCTGAGATCGATTATAAGAGAATGACACTACTTAGCGCTGCTCCTTCCTAGACGTAAACCCCATGGAAGGCGCCATCCCCTGTTTCACCCACACCACAGGCCCTTGACCTGTGACAACTGCAGCCTCGTGAGGCTGCACGAGGACCCTCTCTGGTCCCTGAGCTTAACCTTAGAGAAACAACCCACACCTCCACCTTAAGAAGAAAGGCAGGCTTCCCAAACCATCAAGACCTTGATCTAAAATGTAGCTCTCTGAAGAAATTAGCCCCAATTTCTGAATTTAAAGCCAATACACAATGCTCATGCACTCAACTGCCGTCACAGAGAAATAACTGTAGGAAGCCTGTGTTATCCAAAGTTCTGCACTCTTCTTGAAGGATGACTTTCCGCACCACTGACAACAAAAAGTTAGCTAAAGGTCAAACGATGCTTTACTTCTCACAGTATCTCTTATGCTGATGATATCGCGTCATTCAGAAAGCCAACCACGGAGGACACTTTGAGTTACCATCCCCTCGCCTGTCAGACAGAGAACAGCTGTGGAGGTTGTACCACTAGAGAAAATTGTGAGGTAGTGTCCAGGAGGGCTCGATACAGCCTTTCCCCAAACATCCATGGGCCAGCTTTGTGTCTGCCTACAGTAGGGGCCATGCGTGAGGCAATGAATCAATGAATGAATTTATAACCTCGGATTCTCAACATATCTCTTGTTGCCTTCATGCTGGCGGGTAAGGTCCCTTGCCCTTCATTTTGGATGGAGTAAACTGAATTCAGTCTGAGCTCTTCCCAACCTTGGTCCTGTCTTAAGAGCTGGCCCGCCCAATGACAGCAGGCCACCTGATGTTCCCGGGGGCTCCGGGAAGGCTGGCAGCATCTGGAAGATCCTTGAAAGTGTAGGCGTGCTGGCCGTCTCCACTGCCACAGAGGAGAGAATGTGTCCTGTGCATCACACATGTTGGTGATAGCTGCAAAATTTCTCAGTGGAGGCTCAGACAATTATGAGAGTCTTTAGTGGGGCAGGTCCTAATGAGCTGAAAGTCAACGCATTTCTAGAGGAAAGACATATTTTGAAGAGAGACTGATGCCCTAAGAAATTCTGCTCGTCTTGCGGCACTAACCGCTACCCTCAGGCTTTCCTGGTGAACACTTGCTCTGACAGCACGTTTCAAGACCAGTCAAACCTGCCGCCATGTTCACTTCCAGTCTTTCTGGTTGTCGTCTGTCTCATAACACAGCACGCACACTGCACAGGCTCCTCTGATCCACGCTGCTGGCCACCCCTGTGATCCTTCACAGAGTCCTGTGGTTTGGGGAGCTGTTTCCCCTCCTTCCCGCAATGATTTCCAACAGATGTCTTCCAGGCGAATAGCGGGACAGACACCCTAGGGCCACCCCCAGCCCCACAACTCTGTGACACACAGCTCCTCCCTCTCAAACTGCGTTTGCTGTTTGAAACCCTTAAAATGAAAAACGAAGCTGTGCAGTCATTTTTTTTTAATAACTTTGTTCATTATTGGTATTTTTAAAGTGACAGATTTTTTTTTTTTTCCCACAGTCCTCCTTTATAATCCGCGTTCTTCCTCAACATGAGGGGGAGCAACATGCCCCCAAGGACGCTACGAATTGTAGAGACGTGTGTGTGTGTGTGTGAGCAGGAGGAAGGGTGCTCCCTCTGCTCAGCCCCTCTGGCAGTCCTGGCCCCAGAGGCAAACCCTGCATGGCGTGTGCTTGGCTGTGCCCCAGGGAGACAGGCGGCCTTCTCCCCTCTGCCTTGCTGTCACTGATCTTGGTGTATTTAAACATGGTCCCCCCCATACATAGCTCCAGGATAGCTAGAAGACCTGTTTCTTCATTCCCTACTGGCTCCAAAAACCACTTCATATACTTTATACTTCATATAAGCTTCATTTTAAAGCTTAATTATGAGCAAAACAGAAGAAAGCAGAAAGTTACAAATGAGCCAACAGGGAAATTATTATATTTCCATGGTCTTACTGTCAAGTCCTATTCCTTCCCTTACTGTAACATGAGCAATGGACAGGGCAGTGTAGACCTGTTCTCTTTAGGTCCTTACCTCTCCTTGTGACCAGAATATGCCAACAAAATTGGGAATACTTTTTGTCCAAATGGGAAATTTGCTTTACAAAATGTAAGTGGCCCCAGAACATGGAAGGTTGGACTCGATTGGCCGGGGGCCGGGGGCGGGGGGTGTTGTGGCCGAGCTAAACCCACATGCACTTATCATGAAATTACTCATTTATGCCACAGCTATCATTTCTAGATGTCACTGCTGTGGAAGACTTTGGACGGCAAACATCATATTTCTGCTTGCCTGTTAAGTGCTTCTGTTTGGGCAAAGAAAATGTTCAAGGATTAAAGAAAAGGACAAAAATGGACAGAATTTTTCTTAGATTGAGTTTCCCCCACTGCAGACTCTAAGACAG
Organism: Mustela putorius furo; assembly: GCF_011764305.1. Lineage (NCBI taxonomy): Eukaryota > Metazoa > Chordata > Mammalia > Carnivora > Mustelidae > Mustela > Mustela putorius. The sequence goes on from NW_025421485.1 coordinate 7,654,089, forward strand.
TGTGAATGCTAATAATTTATTTAAAAGGTGATCCTGGGAAGAACCAGTAAAAACACAGGAAAGTGAGATAGCCTAGGGAGGAAGCCAAGGAAATGAGTGTTTGTGCAAGTGGGGCCTCAACCCCACAGGGGAACACTGATCATAGATGGCACGGCCCCTCAGCAGTACCCCAGGTTGGGGTGGGGGTCTCTAGGCATTTGTTTATCCGAATGACTGGCACTCACAGAGCCACTGTGTGGCAAGGGTGGGATCGGACTCAGGAAGTCTGGATCCCCCAGGCTGCTGTTCACCAGGTCTCTCTGGTTCCTAATGGATGACTAAGCATCCTTGAGACCACTGGGCTTCTCAATGTGCAGCAGACAGAAAGACTTGGAAGCACATATGATGTGTTTTCATGCACCAAGTGGCTTCTGACAATTGTGGTCACCTGCTTTTTGGTGTTGGTGTTGGTTTGGTTGGTTTGGTGTTGGTTGGTGTTTGGTGTTGGTTCTCTGTGTTCCTCTTCAGTGCTGCCAAGTATGCCAAGGATCGGTGGGTATCCTCCTCATGGATGCAATATAGAGAAAGCTCCGTTTAGTAGAACTCTGTGTTTGATACATAGTCACAACATCATTTCACAACGAGTAACAAGCACGCTATTTGTATCAACTGTAGGGGGATTGCCTTGAGACATTTTCATTTAGCTTCCATGTTCACACCAGTCTTCAGTGTTAGAGTGAGGACACAATCTGATAGTCTGAAAAAGTTTCTGAATTGCACAGAGAGATACTGTATGATAACATTATTCATGGAAGTTTAATGGGAGCCAAGATCCAAATTTAATGAGTAATAGAAAGTAAATCGAGGAAATCTATACACTCTATGAGACCAGGCACTTTCCCCCTCTCATTCATGGTTGTATCAGTGTTTAGAGAAAAGCCTGGCTCTTTTTATGGATTCAAGATTTTTTTTATTAAAATTCTTTAACACAACCTTTGATCTACAAAACATTATAAAGTAAGTACAGAGATTTCCCATATATCCATGGCCAGCTTCCCTATTATTAAGATATTACATTAACATGCCATATTTCTTAATTAATGAATTATCTTGGAGATTGATATGTTATTGAGTTTTATATTTTTAATATTCTATGAAGTCCATAGTTTATTCAGATTTTCTTAGTTTTTACCTAATGTTGGTTTTATGTTCCAGGATCCCGGATAGGATATCACATGACATTTGGTTGTAATTCCTCCTCCGGGTCTGCTTGGCTGTGACGGTTTCAAACACACTTCTTGGTTTGATAACTTCAACCAGATTGAGGGGTACTAGTAAAGTATTTTATTTTATTTTATTTTTTAAAAGATTTTATTTATTTATTTGACACACAGACAGAGATCACAGGTAGGCAGAGAGGCAGGCAGAGAGAGAGGAAACAGGCTCTCTGCAGAACAGAGAGCCTGATGTGGGTCTTGATCCCAGGACCCTGAGATCATGACCTGAGGCTTAACGCACTGAGCCACCCAGGTGCCCCACTAGTCAAGTATTTTAAAAGAATGTCCCTTAACTGATTTTTCTGATTTTTTCCCCTTATTTGACTGGGATTCTGTGCCTTGGGAAGGAACACCACATTTTTATCACATTATATAAAGGGTAGATGCTATCAGCATGACTTGTCACTGCTGATGTTGACTTCGATTACCCAGCTGAGGTAAGTGACTGTCATTCCTCCTCTGTGAAATTCATCACTCTCCCTCCAAACTCTCCCCTTTGGAAGAGAGTCATTCTGTGCAGTCTACTCTGAAGGACTGAGGGGCTGCGCTCCATCCCCTTGAGGGTGAAATCCCTACATAAATTATTTGGAATACTTCTACATGGGAGATGGGTCATTTCTTGCTCATTTATTTATTAATTCAAATTTTTAGTTATGTAAGTAAAAACTCATAAATATATATTGCATACTTCGGTTTATAAAGCAACACTAATTTATGCTTTTAGTGACTTAAAGTCTTCCAGCTTTAGTCATTAGGAGCTCTTTCATTTGGCTTCATGTCCCTACAAAACTGAGAAGGTTTTGTTTCATTTTATATTCTTTTGGCCCTCTCTTATTTTCTGGTGCTTCAGGCTCATCTTGAATATTAGCTCTCCCAGCCCTAGAACCAGACAGTTTCTCAAGGAGCTCAGGGTCCTCTCATTGGAGAATGGTGTTAGAAAACAAGATCTGGCCACCAGATGTGCTTGTTGCTTCCTTGGCATTGTTGCCTAAGACCATCTTCCCTGATAGAGCAAGAAAAAGTATGTGTGTACTAACCCATGTGCATTCCTATATCTATAAATAGTTCTAGAGGAACCATCTGTATCCTTAAGCAATGTATTTTCACTAAGGCTAGAGGAAGAAATTTTTCAAGTTAACCAATTAGTAGGGAGGGTCGACGAGGGAGCGAGAAGCAACTCAGCTTCTTCCTGATCAGGTAAAACCACAAAGCTCAAGTATGAAGCAGGTGTGAGAAGATACCACCAATGCCTCCAGATACCCAGAGCCCAGAGCAGTACATGGACAGCAGGTTATATCCACATTGGAGTACAGTGTACAATTCTCTGGGGGAAGCTGGCACGGATCTGGGTATTTGAGCAGCACCAGACATAGCAAGGCCATGAAGCCATGGTCAGCTTCATTCAACCAGGTGAACTCCTTATGTGTACGTGAGTAAGTCGTGGTATTTACGTGTCAAAGCCCATCTGCAGAAAGTGGAAGAATTCTGAGCAACTGCAGGGCAAAGTAGGCACAAAACATGGAGGAATGAGCACATCTTTGACAACTTGTCCCTGCGGGGATGAAAAACGGGACAGTAAAGTACAGTGAATTCCCTCCAGGAACATGGCAGATCAGCACCCAGCTAACCCAGTGTCCCAGGTGAGCTGCACCCATCCCTCCATCCTTTCCCTTACTCTCTGCAACCTCTCGTTCAGAGCAAGAGACCCCATTGGAAATTCACTCCACAGAGGAGACGCTCTAGTAAGAGAGGAAAAGCAAGTCAAAACAATCAGAGGCAGCACACAGATGGCTTCCAAATGGGACAAGATGTCTGCAAACCATGAGCAAACATGGTCTGTGTTCAGAAAATGGAGGTGATCCTATAACAACTTGTAACCAGCAGGACAACTTTGTGCCAAGTGTGAGGCACTCAGGGCAGAACTGATATAAAGATCAGAGGAAAAGAAAGGAAAAGGTCTGCCCTTGAAGAAGGCAGTTGTTTAAAAAGAAGCATGTTTCTCTCTACAGAATGGGTATTTGTAAGCAAGTTGGCCTTGGCAGGAAAGAGATTCAGAGGAGATGCACTAGTGTTTAAAGAAGCTGACACTGGTCTATGTGTCTGTTTTTATGCCAGTACCATGCTGTCTTGGTGATCACAGCTTTGTAATAAAGCTTGAAATCAGGTAACGTGATGCCCCCAGCTTTATGTTTGTTTTTCAACATTTCCTTAGCGATTCAGGGTCTCTTCTGATTCCATACAAATTTTTGGATTATTTGCTCCAGCTCTTTGAAGAATACCGGTGGAATTTTGATCGGAATGGCATTAAAAGTATAGATTGCTCTAGGCAGTATAGACATTTTAACAATGTTTATTCTTTCGATCCAAGAGCATGGAATGCTCTTCCATCTTTTTGTGTCTTCTTCAATTTCTTTCATGAGTATTCTGTAGTTCATCCAGTACAGATCCTTTACCTCTTTGGTTAGGTTTATTCCCAGGTATCTTGTGGTTCTTGGTGCTATAGTAAATGGAATCGATTCTCTAATTTCCCTTTCTGTATTTTCATTGTTAGTGTATAAGAAAGCCACTGATTTCTGTACATTGACTTTGTATCCTGCCACGTTGCTGAATTGCTGTATGAGTTCTAGTAGTTTGGGGGTGGAGTCTTTTGGGTTTCCCATATAAAGAATCATGTCATCTGCGAAGAGAGAGAGTTTGACTTCTTCATTGCCAATTTGGATACCTTTTATTTCTCTTTGTTGTCTGATTGCTGTTGCTAGGACTTCTAATACTATGTTGAACAAGAGTGGTGAGAGTGGGCATCCTTGTTTTGTTCCTGATCTCAATGGGAACACATAGACCAGTGGAACAGAGTAGAGAGCTCAGATATGGACGCTCAACTCTGTGGTCAATTAATCTTTGACAAAACAGGAAAAAAAATATACAGTGGAAAAAAGACAGTCTCTTCAATAAATGGTGCTGGGAAAACTGGACAGCTATAAGTAGAAGAATGAAACTCGACCATTCTCTTACACCGTACACAAAGATAAACTCAAAATGGATAAAAGACCTCAGCATGAGACACGAATCCATCAGAATCCTAGAGGAGAACATAGGCAGTAACCTCTTCGATATCAGCCACAGCAACTTCTTTCAAGATATGTCTCTAAAGGCAAAGGAAACAAAAGCAAAAATAAACTTTTGGGACTTCATCAAAATCAAAAGCTGTTGCACAGCAAAAGAAACAGTCAACAAAACAAAGAGGCAACCCACGGAATGGGAGAAGATATTTGCAAATGACAGTACAGACAAAAGGTTGATATCCAGGATCTATAAAGAACTCCTCAAACTCAACACACACGAAACAGGAAAACATATCAAAAAATGAGCAGAAGATATGAACAGACACTTCTCCAATCAAGACATACAAATGGCTATCAGACACATGAAAAAATGTTCATCATCACTAGCCCTCAGGGAGATTCAAATTAAAACCACATTGAGATATCACCTTACACCAGTTAGAATGGCCAAAATTAACAAAACAGGAAACAACATGTGTTGGAGAGGATGTGGAGAAAGGGGAACCCTCTTACACTGTTGGTGGGAATGCAAGTTGGTGCAGCCACTTTGGAGAACAGTGTGGAGATTCCTCAAGAAATTAAAAATAGAGCTTCCCTATGACCCTGCAATTGCACTCCTGGGTATTTACCCCAAAGATACAGATGTCGTGAAAAGAAGGGCCATCTGTACCCCAATGTTCATAGCAGCAATGGCCACGGTCGCCAAACTGTGGAAAGAGCCAAGATGCCCTTCAGCGGACGAATGGATAAGGAAGATGTGGTGCAAATACACTATGGAGTATTATGCCTCCTTCAGAAAGGACGAATACCCAACTTTTGTAGCAACATGGACAGGACTGGAAGAGATTCTGCTGAGTGAAATAAGTCAAGCAGAGAGAGTCAATTATCATATGGTTTCACTTATTTGTGGAGCATAACAAATAGCATGGAGGACAGGGGGTGTTAGAGAGGAGAATGGAGTTGGGAGTAATTGGAAGGGGAGGTGAACCATGAGAGACTATGGACTCCGAAAAGCAATCTGAGGGGTTTGAAGTGGTGGTGGGGGGTTGGAGATTGGGGTACTGGGTGGTGAGTATTATGGAGGCCATGGATTGCATGGAGCACTGGGTGTGGTGAAAAAATAATGAATACCTTTTTTTGGAAAATAAATAAATTAATTCATAAAAAAAAATTAAAAAAAAAAAAATAAAGAAGCTGACAGCACAAGCTATGGGGTTGCTACCTCCACGGAATCTGAGCATTCCTGGCAAGCAAACCCAAAGTCATAAATCATGGACATGACTGAGACCTGCATTTCTGCATAAATGAAACATAAGAGGCACACAAGTGGGAATATAAGGGGAAGAAAAAAATAAATATCTAGTTTCTGTCATAAATGGGGAAGCTGTGAGTTTAGGAACATCTCATTTGCTTCTCCCATATACTATCAAAGCTCCCCTTAATCTGAAAACTTCAGCCTTCATTACTCTAGGATTCTTCTTGAAACCATGAGTGACAACTTATTTGATAGATGTGTCCCGTGCAATATGATTTTTCTTTTTTTTAAATATGAAGTACGATGAGCATCTTCCAACTAAGACCAAATGTTTTCAGAACCCAACAGAAACACTGAAGTCTGCAGTCATTCTCCTCTGAATCAGCTACAAGGACACATATGATTAATGTAATAGCAGGAGCCTCTTCCCAGATATCTAATCACAGTGGAGTGCCTGGAACAAACCCCGCATGAAATCCTAACACTTCATTTTACATGGCCTCATGCAGGGAGTCCTTTTGCATTTGGCAATAGTTGAGACAGAACCGGTCCAAGCTCCCCTGCAAAGGGATAGCTGCATTGCTGGGAGTACGGGAAATACAGCTGCTCATCAGCACCTGTATTCCCCTGAACACCTCACCCACATGATTTCCCTAATCTTGACTACAACCTTGCACAGTAGGGACTATTACACCCATTTTATAGTGAGGAAACACAGACTTGGGCAAGTGGAAACTCTGCTCTAAGTCAGTGTTATCCCCACACTCGTTGCTTGTCACTTTGTTGGCTCCAAAGAGTTTCTCTTCTCTACCACCTTGCTTTTTAGTTTCTCTTGAAGAAAGGAAGTCCCAAGCAGGAGATACTACACACATTGAGGGGGGACTTGTGTGGGACTCAGACAATCCCAAGTCTAACTCCATCTCCATGTGATCCTTGGCCAACCCTCTACAATTTCCATCTTCCTTTCTGATCTGTCCACTAAGGAGGAAAAAATAACCTTCTCCGTTCTCTGAAGATCATTCCATGCATAAATAAAGGCAAGTTAGCTTTCATCCTCCTAAAATCACATTATTATTTTTTTCCCTGCAAACAAGAAGTCAAGGAAAAAAAAAAAGAGGTGCACTTGGGTTTTTTTTCTTAAATTTCTATTTAAAATGTTGTGGAATCCAAGCATTTTCCATTCTTATCCTATGTTCTGTCTCAGAACAACAGTGTGTTCTAAACTCAGGCTTTCCCCCAACCTCTTCTCTTAGCCAAAACCAGCTGCTGGCTCTGGCATCAGTGTTCCTTCTAAATAGACCATGGTAGAGTCTGAAGCAAATGCTGAGTTCTTCCTTGTACAAAAGAAATGTCCTGTCCTAAGCTCAGAGCTTTAGTGCTGCAATGTAGCACTTATTGATAAGAAAAGCTGTAACTTGGCACCTGTGGCCCATGACTCCTTGATGGTTTAGGTAAACTAGCCCCCAAACCCCAATTTTAAAGCCTAGGAACAAAAAGCCCTCAATGCCTTGCCTGCATTTCCTATATGCAGGGTCTCCGTCAGGACGCCCCTAACATCTGGGGGCCCTAGAATGGAATCATGCTTAGCTGTGCTCTTCTCCAGCCCCTCCTTTGACCCTTCTCTATTGCCTCTGGCTTCTCACTGACCATCCCCAGGACCGCAATGTTTCTTTCTTGATCACGTTCTTGGTAACTCACTGGTCAAGCGATATGGTTTCTCAAATATGTCTTCCAGACAATACTCACATTCTTCCTAAGAGGAAACCTATTAAGTAAAATAGGTCTAGAGAAAAGTCATGAGGAAACAGATCCATCCTGTAGGAGATTCAGACGATGATAAAAGATGGGTCTCAGTATCTTTGCTAGGACTTCATATTATCATTGACCCTTATGCCACTGACATATATAATCTCTTCCCTGCCTACCCTGTACCCCTGTTGTCTGCCCAATGGGTCATCCAGGGTCCTGCCTGGAAACTCCTGGCCCTTTCAATATGGGTCATTTGAATAGGTATCAATCATGATTATTTACTCTTGTCTTATCTGCATCCACATCTACTCAGTTCTTACTCCTTCCCACCCAAATCACGCTGCTGACCATGGCAGATCTCTCGACACTCACAAAACTCTCCAAGACCGCAACTCAGACTCCCAACACTCTTTCTCCTGGACAGACTGCATTGCACCAGTGCCTGTTACCATGACGGCAATGATTATCACCAATATTAACACCAATTGGACTGTCAACTCTAACAAACCTAATAACACGTTCTCTACACGCATTATGCCACTTAATGTTCATAATATCACAAAAGATCAGGACTACTATTACTATTATTATTGTTATGATTATTATTATTTTTAATAAATGAAGCACATACACAAAAAATAAGTAAATTCCCTGGGGCCATGCCAGTGATAAGAGTCAGAACCAGGATTCAAGCCCATATCTGTCTTACTCATAACCATGATATCTACATCCTCCTGTCTGAAACCAGTCACAACACAGGGCCTCTCCACATTCTAGCCCATGCTTTTCTCCTGCTTGGTCCATTCTTACTCAAATGTCAAGACGCAGTCTAGTCCCTGGAATATGGCCATCCTTCTCATGCAGACAGATTCACTTGAAGAGCAGAGAACCATGTTCTAGCTCATTCCATGGCCCTGACCACTTCTGTATTGTGTGTCCTCCTGTTATGCAGTTTTCTCCAGGCAGTAGATTTTCCTCTTCATTTGATGTCTCCTTGTGGCAGATTGAAACCCAAGACAGCAGCAAGCCATCTGGGGTCTCTCTGCCCCTGGAGGGCTGGGCTTGACATGGACACAGTTTCAGGGATTGGCTGGGGCAGTGGATCCTGTGAAAGAGGGGAGAAGCTCCTGAACAACGGGAAACTGAGTAACTCTGGTTGGAGACCCAGCCTATACTCCAGTAGAGTACGTGCACGGTTCCTGCGACATCCATCCACGAGACCATGGGATGAGGGTGAGGATGTGGGTCCTACTAAGTATTGCCTACATGCAGGGAAGCCTGCGAAGAAAGAGAAAACCCGTAGCCTCGGGACCACACATAGAATCAAGCACTGTGGCCTTAGCTTGGATTTCTTGGTTCCATAATAGGATTTTTTAAAACTCCTATTTACTGTGTTTTTTTCAGCTTGCCCTTCTACATATCAGATGTCCTGGAATGGGGGACGAGGTAAGAATCAAGTGTGGGGACATTCAGAGGAGGGTTTGAATGCAAGGACAGGGTAGGAAGCCAAAAAAGGGTTTTATCTAGTAGCCCCACTGCCTGGGATGAAAACTAATACATGACAGAGGGCACTGGGTGGCTCAGTCGGTTAAGCATGTGCAGTCGGCTCAGGATCCTGGGATAGATCCCCTCCCTGCTCAGCAAGAAGTCTGCGTCTCTCTCTCCCTCTGCCTGCCACTCCCCTGCTTGTTCGCACGCTCTCTCTCTCTCTCTTTCTAACAAATAAATAAAATATTAAAAAATATATATGACCAAGTGCCTACCTTAATATGCATATATATGTATTTTTTAAAGAAGGAGCGGCTTGGCAGGGAGAGACAGAAGGAAAGGGAGAGAAAGAATCTTAAGCGGACTCCTTATCCAGTGCAGAGCCTGAGGTGGGGTTCGAGCTCTGACATCATGATCTGAGCTGAAATCAGGAATCAGATGCTTAACTGACTGAGCCATCCAGGCATCCCTTTACCTTTATAAGTATAAAGCAAGTCCTCAAAGAAAAGGAGGACTTTTTTTTACTCAAACCTAAAAAGACAGTTTGAAATCCTCTTTCTCTAAAATCCTAGGCACTTTTTGTTTCTTTGCCTTTCCAGCCTATGCTGAGACCATGCTGTCTGAAGAAATCGTCCATCTCCGAAAGGGCTCCAGGGGAAGAAAGGGAAGTGGAAAGCAGTGTCACCTGAGTGTGACCACACTGGAATGGTGGTTATCGCTCCATCTCTCGCCTTATGGTTTTCTTTCCACTAAGGTTTTTAGAGAAAAATATTCAGAATTCCTCACTGCCTATATAAACATAGACACAATTGAATATAAAATGTCAACTCCTCGTCCCCTAAGAATATGCCAAGAAAATAACATTATTGCGTACTATGATCCTAACTTCAGACAGATTCTTTACATTATGAGAGGAAAAAATGTGCTCCTATCAGACGACCCATTTCCGGTGACCCAAATGACTGCGTCTGAGGTAAATTTAGCCAGTATGTTTCTATGTCCAGAGGCCCCAGTTCTTTCAGTTTTAGGGCATGGTAATTACTATAAAGCCTAAGGGAAAATGCCACTTACAAAGAAGGAGACTTTATATTTTATGCGCTCAAAAATGTGTGGCACTCAGTTATGCCTATGTGACAGTGCTTGTCAGACTTGTGCAGTGCACAACCCACACAATGAGATATGGGCAGGAAGGAGCTGCCATAATCTGCTTCAATATTGAGCGTGGAAAACAAACAAAACTTTCTGGTCCTTAAATAAATGCTGAAAAGTATCTGCAGGTAGCCAGGCCTGGTTCAAATCCTGGCAATGTCCTTCTGAATAAATTAACTCACCGTCTGGGTATTTGGTATAATCTATAAAATGGGGACAATAAAACCAGACTCAAAGAGAAGTGATCGGAATCCAATCGCTATTAGAACATATGTCATTCATCTGCTGTCACACATGCAACATAGTTGCCTATGGCTGCACTGATATCCCCTGTGGGGCACATATGACAATCATCCATTTACTTTATTTGGAGCTCCTTGAATTTTGGGGTGAATGGGCAGCTTTTATCCCAAATGCTGCCTGGTACATGTCTCTGTTGTACAAAGGCTAGAAAGCTGAGAACTTTATTTCCATGACTCCCTGATACTGGGATATTGGCTGGGAATTACTTTCTGCCAATCGGCAGCTTTTGGGGCAATTCTCTTGGGTGGTTTCAAGGTTCAGTCGCAGTGTCACAGGTGTGGGGAGTTTGTTTTGGGGCTGTTGGTAAAGTGTGTTTGCCGTCGTGACCCCAGGACTGGAGCTATGATTTTGAACTCAACAGAAGCAGCCGTCCTCTGAGAATGCTGCAAAGGCCAAGGGAAGACGTAGCTATTGCAATGGCTGGTGATGAGGGGACGCTCCCTAAAGGAGCGATACGCTTTGAAGCAGGAACTGACAAAATACGGTAAAGGTACGGTCAGAACAAAGGAGTCCGGACACACAGGGTATAAATGAAATTCACACTTTCACCAATTTATAAATGATTCATCCACTCACAAGTCGTGGCCCATCTCCATGACTTTCCGTTCTGCTGGTTAGAGTTCTTCTCACCCAACATGGGAAAGCATCCATGAAGGTTGTACCATTGGCTGGAAGAAGAGTAGACTATGCCTTGGGTTCAACCGGGAAGGGGAGAATCACTGTGCTGACCCAGGGAGATGAAGCTGATTGCTAAGAGGAAGTAGCAAGCTTGCTATGGAAGGCCAGCAGGCAGGAGTGCATTTAAAATCTGGGAGGTTCTCTGGGGCTCCTCCAGGAAATCCATGCCCAGCCATAAAAATCAAGAGAGGATTCTAGCTAGTCGTTATAGGCAGGACTACCAAGAGCTCAGCCTGCAGGGGAGGACAATGTGCCTCCTCTGGCTGGGCATGTAAATCCTGCCCTGATAGGGCTACAGAATGGACTGGGAGGAGAGGATGTCCTAAACATTAGGTATGGTCTTATAAGGAGCTCTAGAAATAGGAGCTTCAGTAGCGAGCCACTCGTAAGTTTTTTCTTGGTTTTGTTGTGTACTACCTGTAATTACTAAACACTTCTGTTTTCCTCAACTTCTTTTCTATATTGTTTTTTTTTTAAGATTTATTTATTTTAGAAAGTGTGTGGAGTGCCTGGTGGGGGAGGAGTGGTGAGCAGAGGGAACGAGTCTCCAGCACACTCCCCGCTAAGCATGGAGACAATGGGGGGCTCGATCCCAGGACCCAGGAGATCACGACCTGAGCTGAAACCACGAGTCAGATGCTTAACCGACTGCTCACCCAGCCACTCTCCCGCATTGTTTTTTTTATAAGACATGTTATGATGGGTACATGGCTCAGCCTTCAGGTTGTAAGACATCAAGGCAATATGGAAAGATACCATGTCACAAGGATGGATACAGTTAGTGATGGAAATGGGGGTCTCCCCTTTCAGAGAGAAGTAAGTTCATTTTAACTTGAGCATTATGTGCAGTGGGTGACACTCTTAGTGATATCAGGATTGTATGGCCGTCTAAATGTGGGTAGAAAAAGGTATCACAGACATGGAGCAGCCAGCAGTGTCGAAGCCTGGAGCATCTGATCTGCATCTGGTGTCCTTCCCCACCACCTGCTGTGTGTCCTCCCATATTTCAGAATTAGAGAGAAGAAAACCACTGGTCTGAGACTTCCTGGTAGCCAGGGCTCTGGACAGAGCCAGGCTTAAGAACAAGTTGAAAATGGGCAGGGAGTGGTAAGAAAGGCAGGGTGAGGCAGAAGCCATCCGACTGCGGCTCTGTCATTGTCTCTGGCAAGAGAAGTCATCAGGAGTGGGAGCTTTCGGGGGCGTCCCAGTAGCTCAGCCAATTAAGTGTCCGACGCATGGTTTTGGTTCAGGTCATGATCTCATGGGTCGTGAGATCAAGTCCCATGTCAGGCTCTGCACTAGGCATGGAGCTTGCTGAAGATTCTCTCCACCTCTGCCTCTGCTCCTCCCCTCTGCTCTTTCCCTGACTCTAAAAAAAAAAAAAAAAAAAAAAAATTGGGGCTTTCTGCAGTAGCATTCGACAGTCAGTGTCCCATCCCAAGATCTATGGGGACTGAGAGGGGTTGTGTGTGAGCAGCTTCCCATCTGCTGAGTTGGAGCCACAGAAAAACCTTCTTGGACACAGGTGACTGGTGATGTCTCCCGATTCCCCCACATCCTTGGGTCAGATCATTCTGAAAGTCATCCTCATCCTGAAGCTGTCTTCTCCAGCATTCCCCTCAATTTGAGAAGAACCTGCTTCCTTCTGTTTAAAGCAGAGTGGCCTCTGTCTCCCGCAGCTGAGCTCTGAGGCTTACCCATGGTCTCTACCCACAAGGGAAGGAAGTGGGAGAAATCCACACGGAGGGGATTTTTATCATTGACATTATTAAGATGGTTGGTGCAGAGTGATAATAAAAAGCAGATGGACTTATAATTTGCTTTATCATTGTGTTGGGATTCCCCACAAACAATGCATCTCGTTGTCTACACTTGAAATAACCCCCCGCCCCCCACCTTTGACTCACAAAACCCAAAGATTCAAATGCCATCAGTCTCTCACAGAGAACGTCCCTGAATCACCTTATTATCCTAGGGTCCCAGCAACTCCTCATTTTCATACCACCTTCATAGATTTGATTATCCAGTTTTCCAATTCTCAATCAACAAGCCAGAGCAACTTAGAAGGGGTTCCAGGGAAGAGACAACAGAGGCAGGCACAGGGGACCCTAACCGCAGCCCAGACCCACACAGGGAGAAGAGCCACACTGGGTGAGGTCATCTGCACTCTGACCTCCCTTCCAGCTCTGCATGGCTCGGTGTTCTGGGGCAAACCAGGTTCAGTAATTACACAGAAGGATACTGAATGCTGGTTCAGACAATCTACCATACCGGCACACACAAACCTTCCCCGCAAACCTCCCTAACATTCAAACACCTTCACTTATTTCTTTTCTTTAGAGCGTTCATAACTATCCGATGTGTGTGTGTGAGTGTGTGTGTGTGTGTGTGTGTGCACGCGCACCCACGTTGTATGTCTCCCACCTAGAATGTTAACTTCTTGCAATCAGAGATATGAATCTTTCTAGTTCCTGGCTGGTAAGAAGTACCTTGTACCTTGTTTGCACACAGTAGGTGTCTGTTGAGTGAAGGAAGTTAAGGATGAGTAAGTCACGATTCCTTTTTTCAAAGAGCTGATGGTCCAGAAGAGAAATTATGCACGTGTCCTGGTAATTCCAGCAAAGCTGCCTGGATGCTATGAAAATCAGGCAACGAGAGGTTATAGTCATCAATCCGGGATTATCCAATTTACCAGAAATGAAGTCAAGGTGATGAAAATCAAAGAGCAGATCCTTGTCTCGCACATAATAATCTAAATGGATCGCTGTCCTAAGATGTCCCACAGGTGATCTAAACACCCGGGATCCTTCTGTCCTCATGTGTGAGTCCCTCAACTTCCACAAGCACCGTCCCTCAACTTCCGAAACACAGGATTATCTGGTCTGTATTCCCGGGTGGCAGGTGGGAAGGGACGGGGGCGCTGGGGAAGACTAGACGAGCTCCTGCTTGTAGCAAGTGAGAGATTCTAGTCTTGTTGGTGCAGTGTGACCCACACATCGTTTGGGGCTTGGTTTTTATTTTGAGATACTCACATGAGTCAAATGTGCATGTAGGGCAAAAACCATTGTTCTAGAAGGTTGTTTTTATCCCTGTGTTCAGATGGGTTCAGAGAGAGTCTGAGGGCAGGGGCATGCCCTCCACACACCTCATCTGCCAAAGGGGCGGTCCTCTGTGGAAGCTCGGGGCAGTCCCCTGTGACCCCGAACACACAGCACTAGCTTCTAGCAGTGGTGTAAGCGTGAGTGTGGAGGAGACCACACAAAGCGAGGGCTTGGGACCTCTGTTCAAACCAGCATTGCTCCCTGGCGCTCTGTCTGCAGCTGGGCCAAGGAAAGAAGAGGCCGAGGATCCCACCATTTCCCACCCATGCCCTTGCCTGAGCTGTATTTATCAGGAGGGCGGCCTCTTCCTGGTTTGAGCTCATTCACCACAAGCAGAAGGAAGTGAACTCTAGAGTTGCCAAAACCAATGTCCCTACCGTCCCTTGACAGAAAGAGGAAAGCCAGCAGAAGGAGTAGCATACCAGTGCTGCTTGACTTCTCATGTTCCCTCTGGAAGGTGCTCATTTCTCCTTCGGCTGGTAGGGAGTTTGGGAAGGGTCTTTTATCATTTTTCCAACATTTCAGTTGCTTTGGCATATCTTGGGAACACTGGTGATGATGGGAACTACTTTGAAATGCAGACAGGTGCTTCCAAACCCAACACCCCTGTAGCCCAGAACTGCCATGGGTAAGGCCAGGCCTGGAGACCCTTCCATCACCACCTTCCCCTGAATGTGTGTCTCTCTCACAGAAAGATTTAATCGGCAGAGGAAGGTTGTAAGTTTAGCTGCATCATGAATTAGCCATGAATTCCCCGTCAAAGCGCCCCAACAGAGCCATGTTACAGTCACATTCAAGCACAGAGGACCATGAGCAGAACCACACAAAGGACAGCAACCTACCCACTGACTAGCTTTCATGACTACGTGTTGGATTTCAGAAAGATGGTGAGGAAAATCCGAGATTTTGTTTTCAGGTTTTATTTTTTACGGACTGTATCAGATGCCAATTCTAGCAAAGCAGAGCTGTCCAAATACTCAGAAAGAAACCTTGGCCCAAAGTCACATTGGGTCAAGTGTTATTTATTTCTAACTGTAGGGGAATAGAAGGTAAATGACTCTCATAATCCATTAGGAAGCCACAGGGAAGGCTGAACAAAGAACCAAGAAAACACAGTGGGCTCTGGACAACCAACTGGCCCACCTTGGGCTGATCACACCTGTTCCTTGCCCTACGAAACGGCACACTTTGTTATAATACTCTCAGAATACAGGCCCTTCCTTCAATTTGTGGACTCGGTCTTAAATGGTTCAGCAAGTCTCCAGATGTGCCAAGAGAAAGCTGGTTTTTATCTATGGTTAAAACTGGTTTCCATGTTTTCTTGACTTGATAGTGCACACGGGCTGTGAGTTCACCACAGTCCTTCTGGCCAGCATGTGCGGCTGCACCCTCCCCTCAAAGTCTGTTTTGTATGCCCGCGTGATCGATGCTGTGCGGTGGGTCAGCGCCAGCCTCGCTGCTTCCATGTGATGTACTTCTAGGAACCCCCGGTCTCCGACGGGCAGGCCTGGGCTCAGGAGTGGGCTGGGTGACTGTTTCTTGTGACTGTGACTTTTCCTGTGACCGGCTTACTGGAGCTCATTGTCTTGACGGGGGTGAGGGACCGTGAATCCCCGTTGTTGCTCCGTCTGACAGAATCACATCACAGCCCCCACGTGAAACAGTCTTCTCTGCAGCACGTGGGAAGCTGACTCGCTCTACAGAATGGCGTCATGCCCACGTGTCCATCGCTCCGATCTCATCCGTCTGGGTTGTAGACATGCCCCAGTGCCGGAGGAACAGAAACAGGAGGGAGAGAGGAGAGTGGGCCCCAGGAGCCCAGGAAATTTTCTCAGGGCATCTCCTCAGGACAGAAGCAGGATGGCATTATGGGACAAAACAACACACACGCCATGTCTTCATGCACCTTTCTCTGAAATTTCACTTTCTATACCTAGGCACAGGAAGAAGAGGGCTTTGTGCCAGGCAGACTTGGCCTCACATCCTAGCACTGACCCTTGAAGTTGTAAGAGCTTCAGCTGGTGTTTATTCTGTGGACATCAGGGTTTCCTCATGAGCGGCTTGGGGACAGTGACACCTGTCAGCCGTATCAGTAGGAGCATTGATCAGCAGGAGCTCTCATGCACTTCGGTAGACCCTCCACAGACCTTGGCCAGCTCGCTGCACTCCCACATTGTAGTTTAGGGTCTGCAGGGAGGGCCTCACGGAGGAGGTGATATCATAAATTATACGCACTTGGCAGGTTTTTTTTTTAACTTAAACTACCTTGAGAACACAACCCAATGGTGACAGAAATAATATTTAATTATATAGGCACTCCCGAGCCCCACAGCTGAAAATGTAGAAGCTAAGGAATGCACCGAGAAATTAAGATGTTGTGCTGCCTTCCAGAATCTTCTGCTGGAAGAGGTCAGTTTCCTGGTTGACACGGGTGGAAGGTAAGAAAGTAGGCAAGAGTGTCAGCAAGACAGGAGCCCCAGTGAAAAGCAGACACACTGTCTGGGTGACCACAGCTTTGTAGTAAAGCTTCAAATCAGGTAACGTGATGCCCCCAGTTTTATTTTTGTTTTTCAACATTTCCTTAGCGATTCGGGGTCTCTTCTGATTCCATACAAATTTTTGGATTATTTGCTCCAGCTCTTTGAAGAATACTGGTGGAATTTTGATCGGAATAGCATTAAAAGTATAGATTGCTCTAGACAGTATAGACATTTTAACAATGTTTATTCTTCCAATCCAAGAGCATGGAATGGTCTTCCATCTCTTTGTGTCTTCTTCAATTTCTTTCATGAGTGTTCTGTAGTTCCTCGAGTACAGATCCTTTACCTCTTTGGTTAGGTTTATTCCCAGGTATCTTATGGTTCTTGGTGCTATAGTAAATGGAATCGATTCTCTAATTTCCCTTTCTGTATTTTCATTGTTAGTGTATAAGAAAGCCAATGATTTCTGCATATTGACTTTGTATCCTGCCACGTTGCTAAATTGTTGTATGAGTTCTAGTAGTTTGGGGGTGGAGCCTTTTGGGTTTTCCATATAAAGAATCATGTCATCTGCAAAGAGAGAGAGTTTAACTTCTTCATTACCAATTTGGATACCTTTTATTTCTCTTTGTTGTCGGATTGCTGTTGCGAGGACTTCTAATACTATGTTGAACAAGAGTGGTGAGAAGGGGCATCCTTGCCGTGTTCCTGATCTCAACGGGAAGGCTGCAAGCTTTTTCCCATTGAGGATGATATTTGCTGTGGGTCTTTCCTAGATAGATTTGATGAAGTTCAGGAATGTTCCCTCTATCCCTATACTTTGAAGCGTTTTAATCAGGAACGGATGCTGGTGAACCATGAAAGACTATGGACTCTGAAAAACAATCTGAGGGTTTTGAAGTGGTGGTGGGGGGGAGGTCAGGGTCCCAGGTGGTGGGTATTATAGAGGGCACGGATTGCATGGAGCACTGGGTGTGGTACAAAAACAGTGAATACTGTTATGCTGAAAATAAATAGAATAAAATAAATAAAAAAGCAGATACACTTGAAAAATGGTCAAATTGAGAAGGAAGTAGAATTTGGGTTGGGACTTATTAATATGTTGGAGCCCATTTAGAAGAACCTCAGTGATTGGGAAGGAGCTCTAAGAATTTTGGCCAGAGGAACAGGAAGAATGGGATTGTTATGACTCATAAAATGAAGACAAAAACGGAGAGATGGTTTCAGGGGAAGGAATGAAGAGTTTGGTTTCAGACGCTGTGTTCGTCTCCTAGGACTGCTCCAACATCATATCACAGGCTGGCGGGCTTCGAGCTTCAGGAACTTGTGGTGTCCATTTCCAGAAGCTTCATTCCAAGATCCAGGAGTCAGGAGGCCATTCTTCCGCCAAAGGTCATAGGGCGGGATCCTTCCTTCCCTCTTCCCAGCTTTGGCTGGCTGCCAGCAGGGCCTGGCACTCCTGGACCTGCTGCGGGACCACCCCCGTGTCTGCCTGTGCCTTCACACGGCTATCTTCCATGTGTCTCTGTCCCCTCTCCTCTTCCCACAAGGACACAGACTGGAGCAGGGCCCACCCTAATCCAGGGTGACCACCCCGGCCTCTCTCCCTACCTCACAAGGACCGTTGTGGTTCCCCCGGGCTGCTGATGCAAAGAGGGGTCAGAACTCTGCCTTTCAGGTGGCCCAAGTGAAAAATAAAGAATCTGGCTTATGTGACAGGCACCGGTCCAGGAGAATCAAGCACAATTCAGGTGGGATCCTAGTCACTGATCCGCACTGTGGGGCCTCACACGCATCACACACGTCCCTCGCGGAGTCAGTTCAAAGTAACCAGAGGCAAATCGTGACAGTGGGGAGAAGGCAGACGACAGAACTGGTGCGGAGGACCTTACCTGAGACCCATCTGATGTTGGCGGTGACCGGTGGAGAGCGGACTGGTCTCCTGTGACTCGTGCATGCAGGGACCGGCTGGGTGGCAGCGGCCATCAAGGGTGGGCGGGAGTCCAAGGCTAACCTCTAAACTGGCAATGCTTCTAAAAGGCTGCGGAGAAGCCATCAAAAACAGGTTTTTTACTGCAGCGGTGCAAAGGTATAACTGACATATAAAATTGCAAGACATTCAACATAGAGTTTTCCTCATGTTTGCTCCTTTTTACAGGAGAACTGGAAACCGTGAAACGTTGAGTCAGGCTAGTGATGCGGGAGGAGCTGAAGCAACGGCTCTTGAGTGCTCTCGCCCTACAAAAAATCATCTTCCTATTAGTCAAGGCGATACTGTAGTACAATAAAAAAAAAAAAGATAATAGGTCTAAACACTGTGTTGGCAGGGGCAACCTATTTGTCATCAAGTATGGGCAGACAGGCAGATAAATTCCTGGTAAGTAAACCAGCATTCCCAGGCTTGTAAGAATGAGCCCGTAGGTAAATATTCATCAAAACCTTGCTGATAAACCTCAGCATTCAATCACCAAGAAATGTGTCTGTTCTTATGAATTCTTTATTTCAATGCAAAGGAGATTACAGCTTTTTAAAAAAGTAACTTGGAAGTGTATATGCTCGAGGGGCTGACTCTGGGGGGCGGGGAAGCATGCTGCTCTGCTTAAATCCTTTTGGTCAATAATTCAGAAATGGCTAAGGGGGAATGAGCGTGTGTTACACTTGGCCTCTGTGCGAGAAAAGTCTCCTGAGCAAAGGGTGCTTTCTTAAGTCACAGCTGCTTCCGAACGGCCAGGTGGCAGCTACAGACTTTTCTGAAAACTGCCTCTGGATAAAAAATTAAACTCTCTCTCCATTTCTGCCCCAGGGTGTTGCCTTCCAAACCGTCCCTGGCCATGTACGAGAGAACTGCGCCTCCGCTCGGGGGCCTCCCCTCGTGGGCCCTCTCGGTTGTCCGTGGCTGGAGATGCGCTCGGCATCTTGTACCGGAATGGACTGGTGCCTCCGTTTCCCCGCCGGTTCACCGAGAATGAGTGAGGGTGGAGACCCGGCGCTAGGGCTTCCTTTAAGCCAGGTCTGCCCTGCCTGAGGAGCTGGAGGTCCTTCCTCCTGTTCTCTCTCCCCTAGTACCTTCCCCACGCCCTCTCTGGGGCCCCAGTGTTATCTTGCCACAGGGGTCAAATTCAGGAGCGGGCCATTTTGTCACCCTCTGCAAGGTGGGTAGGTCCCAAGTCCTGTTTTGTCCTGGGTCCTCTTATTCCCCCAGTAAAGTCACGGACCGCAGGCCAGCCTCCTCTTGTTAAGAAGAAATGTTCCTCGTAGTGTGATACACACGGCAGCGCAAAGAAAATCGCCCTCTATACCCGTCGGTGGGAAAGGGAGAGAGGAGAAGCACATGCTGTCATAAAATCCTAGAGCTTTTCTCCTTGACGAGGGGCTTTCTCATCAACGAAGTGGGAGGCTTCAGCACGAGTGGACCCCATCTAGCACCGGGGGTCTTTGACTCTGTAGGTGACTACGTGGAGCTTTTGCCCCCGCCACTGTTGTCAAATATGCTCTCTGCTCTTCCTGGCTCTGGCTGCTCCTTCCCTTCACCTGTGCACCGCATTGAGCCACAATAACCTTCCGGAGCCTAAACATACAGAATACATAATCCATTCCTGGTAGCAGATCAGGGACAGAGAGGAGGCACACACCGTAGAAATGTCTTCTGAAACACTGCACAGGAGGGGTACCTGAGTGGCTCAGTCAATTGAGCACTGACTCTTGACCTCAGCTCAGGTCTTGATCTCAGGGCCGTGGGCTCCAGCCCCACACTGGGCTCTGTGTTGAGTGTGGAGTCTACAGAAAAAAAGAAAAAAAGCAACACGAGAAACACATCACACACTGAAAGATTCTGGGTGGTTACAAAGGCGGCACTATAAAGGAAGTTGACTAAAACTCAGTACTCTTGAGATTTTCTAGAAGTGACGAATGTATCTGAGAGGACCCCAAAATTCCTTCTAGAAGACGCCGGGTGGGTCCACAATCCTGACCTTTAGAATTCAGTCTAAAATCTGCCGCTGACATCACCTTCCTCTCTCCCTGCTGTACACGCACAGGGATTTTGGAAGTCAACATCAAGTCACGTACAGAGCTCACCCCTGCACTCACCCCTGCCTGGGGAGCTTTGCTCTTTCATCTTTCATTTGTAAAGACCAGATCTAGGTACTGGGTTAAAACCAAAAATGTCCCCCCCCCCATACACATATAAAACTCAGAAACATCGGAAGTAGGGGCAAAAAAATGGGTGTCTTCAACCCATCAGCTAGGCTCAGTGAGGCAACACCCCCACCTAAAGCTGGGTGAGGCTTGCTCAGAGACCCGGGAGAGGGGTCCCACCGCCACCCACAGCTCAGGAGCCCGTACTCCGCACGAATGCCGCCGTGGCTCCATCCTGTTTCCATTTCAGGCAGAGCAAACATGTGTAAATACTTTATTAAAATTAAAAAAAAACTCATGAAGTGAAAGCTGTTCCCTTCTGATTGATTTTTCAAAAGCTCCCTAGCCTGCTCCTGCTACAGATGTTTGCAAAATGATTGGATGCAAAGTGGGCTTAATTCATAAAAGCAATAAAACGTTGCTTATTGACTGAACAGATGAACTAGCTGGGGGGGTAATTGGGAGTGTTCTTATTGGAAATGCTCTGAAGAAATGTAATGATAGTGGAGAGACAGAGTCTTATTAGCTGTGGTAAATATATTTTCCTGCAGAATGCTTAGGAAATTTTGGAAATAACTAGAAAATAACTCTTAGATTTTCAGTTATACTGGCTTTTTGATTAAATGTGTTAACATTCTGCTTCATAAATCCATGAAATTCTTGATATGATGAAATGCGGACAAACCTCGGGCCAGGAGTCAGAGCATCTAGGTTTGCCCCTGACTCAATCACAGCTCTCTTCTTGCTGGAGAGACAAAGATGGGTACACACGGTCTCCTCCCCCAATGAGCACAGAACCCAGCGTCATAGCCGGGGTCCTCAAAGAGCCCCAAACAGTTCAGGGCAGCACACTGGGGATCACTGAGGAGGAGCAGAGTGGGTTGAACCGTGACGCCCGCAACCCATGCCCCCACTGCGACAAAGCTGCTCTGCTCTCTCCTATCATACACAACCGCACAGAGTGAGATGTCACCTGCCAAAAGAATGTGTTGCTTACAAATTTGAGGAAAACAGTAGTTGCATGATAAGTAATGCCTGTCCTACCCACCAGTCATGCATACCTTGAGGAGTAAGGAACCAGTGTGGGATGCATGCAATTCCTTGTATTATTATTATCTGAATCATGAAGACAAGGGTGTTGCTTTCTTAGCTGCCATCCTCTTAGCTCTAGTTCACTGATCTTTTTGGATTCATCAATATTATTATTTATTTATTTATTTATTTGACAGACAGAGATCCCAAGTAGACAGAAAGGCAGGCAGAGAGAGGGAGGAAGCAGGCTCCCCGCTGAGCAGAGAGCCCAAAGTGGGGCTCGATCCCAGGATCCTGGGATCACGACCTGAGCTGAAAGCAGAGGCTTAACCACTGAGCCACCCAGGCGCCCCTCATCAATATTATTTTATTTTAGCTACTTATTTTTATTTTTTTTTAAGATTTCATTTATAAATTTATTTGACAGAGAAGGGCATGAGCAGGAGGAGGGACAGGCAGAGGGAGAAGAAGAAGCAGCACCCCTTCAATCCCCATGAGTCTGATATGGGCCTCGATCCCAGGACCCTGAGGTCATAACTTGAGCTTAATCAGCTGAGTCACCCAAGTGCTCCATATTTTAGCTCCTTATATTTAAATAAGTTAAATTTTACTTAGAGGTCCACACATAAGAATGAGCCCCATACAGTGAATTTTACTAGGCAGAGAAATATCAGGAGTATTTGTGAAATGGCAAGTAAGGCACAAGCGATGTCCGCCTACTGGATCCCCAGTAAGTTCTGGTGGAATCAATACGAGGCTATGTTTGGAGGCCCATGGCCTGGGAAACCTGTATTCTCACCCTGTGTATACTTCCTCCATGAGCTCCAGGAACTGGGCTCAGAAAATCTACATTTACAGTGTCAGACAGCAGACCTAGCATAGCACGAACAAACATTGGCGTCTTTGAAGAACACATCATGTGCTGGTAATGACAGCTTTGACCAATGAGATGTGCCATCATTGTCTCTTCTGCTGTCCGTTTGCTGTCACTCCCCGTGGTCCCTGATACCCAGGAGGCATCACACCAGGGGAAGCAGGTCAAGATTTAATCCAAAATACCACCAGTGTTGTGTCCTAGAGTTGTTTTTCCTTAGTTTTATGGTTACAATACAGCTTTGGCATTCAGGAGGTAATGAAATATTTAAACAAAAATTAATTACTTTAGAGCGCCTGGGTGGCTCAGTGGGTTAAGCCGCTGCCTTCGGCTCAGGTCATGATCTCAGGGTCCTGGGATCGAGTCCCGCATCGGGCTCTCTGCTCAGCGGGGCAGGGAGCCTGCTTCCCTCTCTCTCTCTCTCTCTGCCTGCCTATCCATCTACTTGTGATTTCTCTCTGTCAAATAAATAAATAAAATCTTAAAAAAAATTAATTACTTTAAATGTCATGAATGCATATATAGTCATCATGGATAATTTTATTACATAAATCATTTATTACACAATAAAATATCATGGATATTTTATTACACATTTATGTTAGCCTGAGTTCCAAGTGTCTGACAAATTTTAGGTTTTTTTTTTATTTTTTAAAGATATTATTTATCTACATGAGAGAGAGAGAGAGAGAACACGCATGAGCAGAGGGAGAGGGAGAAGCAGACTCCCCATGGAGCATAGATCCCAACGTGGGTCTCAATCCCAGGACCATGAGATCGTGACCTTAGCCAAAGACAGATGTTAACCAACTAAGTCACAGAGGTGCCCCATTAGGTATTTAAAACCTATCTATAATGAATCATTTATCATATATATGTAACTGAGTTTTTAACTCCAAATTCCAGTATCATGAGCTGACAGGAAAGTCCCTTCTAGTCCTTCTTGCAGATTTCCTCCCACTTGCCTCCCAAGAGGGGAGTCTATAGTCCTTGGTCCCTCATAAGGGGTGCCTGAGGCCATTGGTTATTTGTGCATGAAAGTACTATTAAAATGTCCACTGTTCCTGTCAATATGGCCCTCTAGGTGAGCAGCTCTCTGGGAATCTTTTGGAAGCTTCAGAACCTTTGCAGATTTGGTCCCACCTCTTTATGACTTTATGCCTGAGGACCATTCCTTCCTGGACTCTCCGCACCTCCCTGGAGCATTACCACAGAAGTTCTCTGAGCCCTACCCCTATATTTGCCCTAACTGGAGTAATCATTACATACCTACCTCTTGCTTGTTTGCTTGCTTGCTTGCTTTGCCATCTATCTACTTACCTAGCTATCTATTTGTCATCTGTCTACTGACCTATCATATTTCTGAGAAACCCTTCCCCCTTTTCCTGCTTCAAGTCTCTTGGCTTATTTCTGCATGCTCAGTCTTCCTCCATGACCTTAAGCACTTGGAAAGTAATGCCAGAAGAACTAGCAGGTGATTTCTGTTCTCCCTCATGTCGTGCAAAACCAAGTTATTTCTAAATGGAGGATTATAAAGTGCAAAGTAAATGGAGAGAAACATTCTCCAATATGCAACCATATTTCTATTGAAAAAAGAAATGAACCAATAGCTAAACCCACTTAGAAATATTGACTCATTCAGGGTCACTAACCTAATGATGGAACTGAACTTCAAATCCACATTTTGCTAGTGCATTTGGGGTTGTTATTTTGTTTCATTTTGCCACAACTGTCAGAGTATAGCATAATGCTTATAAAGTACAGTTTTGGAATTAAAATTTAGGCTGCACCATTTATGAGTAGTGTGAATGGGTAAGATACACAAATTCTTTATGACCTGGTTTCCTCATTTGTAAATGAGATAAGATTACCTACCTGAGGAGTTCAAATGAGATAAAAAGCTCTTACTGCATGGTACTTCTCATATAGCAAGCTCTTAATAAATGTTAGCTATAGTCATTACATTACAGCTTCCCCAAAAAACAAATCTTTTCACACCTTATGATATATTTTATGTATACTTAGAGCTGGAAAGTGACAGATCTGAATTTATAACAAAGGAGCATGTATTGGTCAAGGGTGTTCAAGGTTTGGGGCAGTGGAAGTAGTATGAAAAGGCACCAGACTTCCTCTGCCACCTTCAGAACATCTAACACAGGCAGGACACTTGACATTCAAGTCTATTCTCAACAGAGCCAAGGACAGATGTTGGCTGATGTAATAGGCTATCATTTGATAAATAAAGGGGAGAATATTTATAGATGTGGTACATAGCAGTGAGCTCCATCAGAAGAGGAAAAAAAAATAATTAGTGAAACAAGACCAGATACCAAGATGGATGGGTAGAAAAATGAAAGCAATCTAGATTGAAGAGAGAGAGAGAGAGAGCAGGGGAGAAAAGAAGTTTTTTTCTTGGAATTTCTGAGTACTGATACTGTGGCAACTGTCATTAAGTAGTAGCGGACCTTGATCCATAAAACAGGCAACTCGCAGAGTGACAGCCCTCCAGGAGGGACATGAACCCTAGATACTTGACATTTCCTAAAAATTTCACAGTGAACTATTTATCAGACACAGGGAGATTACTGGATGTGAAAGTCACAAGCTTCTTATCTCATCCAACGTGGGCCTGTGTGTTGTTTGCATAGTTATACCTCACAAGACAACTTTCCTTACATGGTGTTTCATATTGTTAGACTCAAGTTACCTGTGATCCTGATAGAATAAGGACATCAACCCAAATGGATAATGGGTATAGATTGGATTGCATTGGGATAATTGATTTCTAAATTGATTTCTAATTCTCTCTCTAGAGATATCTCTAGAGAGAGAATTGAACCAGGTACACAATGTGGGCAGAGCAGTAACACAGAGCGTATGTCCTCCCACATGAGAAGAAAGCGTTGGTTCGCACCATCTCTAATGGTGGCTTTTCTTACAGATAGTTCAGTGGTATAGATGATACTGGTTCACTCCTGACTTCTTTGGTCTTCCAGATTATCCATGACCTTCATAGAACTGTCTTTGAAAGAACTGATATTTACTTGTAAAAAAGAGAGGCAGGGAGGGCCATGATTCATGTCTAAGGAGAGCCTTTTGCTCGCCTCCAGATTCCTTTGACGTTGAACGCAGATACAAGGGGAGTCACAGCTCTGAAATTGGGCATTAGTCACAGCCCAGAAAGTAAATGACAGCTCCCTTGATTCTCTTCACCATTTTAAATGAGTGAAATGAGGAGAAGTGGGTGTGTTCAAGTCCCTTTTGAAGCTGTTGTGCTGAATTTCATATTGTGGAGAAGTTTCCCTCAGGTCAAGCACCCTTCTGTTAAATTTCACATGGTTACGCATTTTAAACTATGAATATTCATTTGATTAATATTTCTAGAACCAGGAGTTTAAAAAAAAAAGTCTATTCAAACACAACAGCCTGAGAACATTAGGAGATGGACATATTATTAAGACCTGAATGGTCCACCGACAGGGTTCCTCTATTATCTGCCCTCATGTGGGAGACAGGAAGAAAGAAAGAAAATCGGAAAATCCAGAGGTCAGCTCTCCAAAATGCAGTTACCAGCATTTCAAACACAGCACTTAGCAGGAGAACAAAGCAGACAGAATAATACACCTTCTTTGAATGAAGGTGTGTGGAAGGTGAATTTAAGAATATCCTTGATTCTGAAAGAATAAATTATTTTCAAAAGCATTCACTGAGACAACTTTTCCCAGTTTTAACTATTGGGGAAATACATTGTTATAACCCTTTTAAGTGCTATTAGGAAATAGATACAGAGAGAGGGAGGGGACAGAGGGGTGTACAGATCAGAGAGATGGGTGGGGGAGGGAGAGACTGAATGTAAAAGACAGAGAAGGGCATGGGCTTTGCTGCAGCAATAACTCTTTAAATAGAAATATATCTTAGGGCGCCTGGGTGGCTCAGTGGGTTAAGCCGCTGCCTTTGGCTCAGGTCATGATCTCAGGGTCGAGGCCCGCATTGGGCTCTCTGCTCAGCAGGGAGCCTGCTTTCCTTCCTCTCTCTCTGCCTGCCTCTCCATCTACTTGTGATTTCTCTCTGTCAAATAAATAAATAAAATCTTAAAAAAAAAAAAAAGAAATATATTTTAAAACTAAGGTTTTTATATGTGCGGGTATAAATATTACATATTCATATAGGTGTGCATAAATAAATATTATATAGAGAAATATATGTGCGTGTGTATATATATATTTCTATCCTATATGCAATATATGTACGTACATAGTACATATAGAAGTATATGTGTGTATATGCATATATATGCAAGCCTATATATATATATAGGCTGAAGGACCCTATATATATATAGGCTTGCATATAGAAATATCTAAATATCTGTTTAGATTTCTACCCTACATGCAGTATATCTGTGCATATATACAGGATATATAGGATATATGCACATGTATGCTACATATAGGATAGAAATCTTTCTTTCAAATACAATTGTATTTAATGTACTTACATATATAATAGAAGTATGTGTGTGTGTATTTTACATAATCAATTACCCTATCAGAATAGGAATATTAAGCTGTAATTGACAAATTACCAAAGGTTCAGGATGGAGTAGTTCCAGAATTAAGTTTGGCCCTCAGGGGTGTCAAATTTTGGATGAAAGGCCAACCCTTGTGACTTTACCTCCAGGACCCTACCAGGTTTTCAGGGTGAATATAATCTGAGAAAAATCCCCCAAAAATCCAGGAGAGAGAAGAGGAAAATAACCATTTTGAAATACAGTCAGAGCATTATTTTTCCTTAACAAAGGACCTCCCTCAAAAGATAGGATGTTACCAGAGACTGAATGGTCTGGCGGAAGGGGAAGCCAGCTCAGGGCACCCAGACTTCCTGTCTCACCTAATGAGAAAAATGCTGAGGAGCTCGCGGGCAAGTCACAGCCCAGGGACATGGGCTCACACAGACCAAGATCTAATCATTAGATTATAGATGGGTTCCCAGCCCCTCCTACCTCACATCATTAGACACCTATAAAAAACAGGATTACAGCTAAAAGGACTTTGAGGCCCAGAGCCTGTTTAAGAAAGATTCTGTAGAGAAGCTCAGACAGGAGGAGAGACAAAAAACGAAGACATCACAGAAAATGTTAGCCTCTAACACCTGCAGCTACGCTGAGGAGCAGATCCAGTCCAACTCTCAGCCAGAAGAATGTGAAACCTCACGTTGAGGGCCTATTCCCCCGTCCCATTTACTCAGTACATCATCTCCAGCTTTCAACAACAACAAAATCACAAGGCTCACCAACAGGCAAACTTGAACACAGTCTGAAGAGACAAATCAGGCACCACAAAACAGACTATATTTGTGGTGCATAAACAATGAATTTTGGAACATTGAAAAGAAATAAAATAAAATAAAATAAAATAAAATGACTATATTTGACAAAGTTTTGGAGTCATCAGAACAAGAATTTAAAATAACAATGAATGATGTGCTGAAGGACCCAGGCATATAATATTCAAATTGCAGAAAATCAGTGAAAAGGAGAAAATCTAGAAAGAAGCCAGATAGGAAAAAATAAGAATTACATTAGACTTTTTTTTAAAAAACATGCAAGCAAGAAAAGAATGGCGTGAAATAAAGTCTTGAAAGAAGAGAACTGACAGCCTAGACTCATTTATCCAGTGAAATTATCCTTCCAAAATTGAAGGTGAAATAAAGACTTTCTCAAGCAAACATACATGGAGGGACTTTTTCACCAGGAAAACTGCCTTGCACGAAATGTTGAAAGCATTTCTTCAAAGACAAGGAAAATTAAGTAGGTCAGAAACTCATATTCATATAGAGAAAGGAAGAACACTTGAGAAAGAGTAAATGAATATAAAATAAAATCTTTCATTTTTTAAATTTTTAAGGTATATAACAACTAATTTCTTGCCCAAATTCCTGACAACAATGTGTCTGGTGATTGTAGCTTATGGATGAGTCAAAGGAATGACCATATGCTCTAAGGGTGGGGGAGGGGCTAAGCAGGGCGTGTTACAGGACTCCGGCACCTTCCATGAAGCAATATAGTGTTCTTTGAAAGTGGGCATAGATTGGTCATAAATGGATACTACAAACACAAGGGCAACACCTTTTTAAAAAATATTTT
This sequence comes from Mustela putorius furo, assembly GCF_011764305.1. Lineage (NCBI taxonomy): Eukaryota > Metazoa > Chordata > Mammalia > Carnivora > Mustelidae > Mustela > Mustela putorius. The sequence continues at coordinate 7,682,798 of NW_025421485.1, forward strand.
ATTTAAATTCAGTGTGGAGGGAGTTGGGGGAAATGGGAAGGGGAGGTGAACCATGAGAGACTATGGATGCTGAAAAACAATCTGAGGGTTTTGAAGGGGTGGGGGGCAGGAGGCCGGGGAACCAGGTGGTGGGTATTAGAGAGGGCACGGACTGCATGGAGCACTGGGTGTGGTGCAGAAATAATGAATACTGTTATGCTGAAAATAAATAAAAAATAAATTAAAAAATAAATAAATTCAGTGTGGTTGATATATACTGTATTATTAGTTTCAGGGGTAGAATTTAGTGATTCATCAGTTGCCCATAACACCCAATGCTCCTTACGTCAAGAGCCCTTCTTAATGCCCATCGACCATTTTGTTCAAGAAGTGAGTCTGAAGTCAGTGATTTCTCTTTTCTAGGCATTTGTGGAATTCAAAAATGGCACAAGGCCAACAGCTAAGACGCTAGGCACAGAACTACTGAAATGCAGAGTGGAGGACCCAGTCACTCGCTGTGCCGAGGAGACAGCTGAATTTCAGAATCAGGCAGGGAGGAGGTACGTGTGTAAGCCAGAGCGCCAGTCTCACAGCCGGGATGCTTGCATGGCTCTACTCTAACACCGAACCCTTTGATACTGTGAGCCAGATGTCAGTTGACCCGGGACTCCTTCCTGACAGAACTTGAGTCACCTCCTCTGACCCCTCTTCTCCTCTAGACCTCGACCCTGGTTGCCATCCTGGGCCGCCAGCCCCGTTTCAGCAAGAATCCTTGCATGGAAGTTTAACAGGTATGCCTCCACTCTTGAAATCGGATCAACCGCCTCTTAATTTTCCAACCACTGACTCCTGCCCATTAGGTATAAATTCCCAGCTGCCCCCACTACATGTATTTATATTTGGAGCTGAGATCAGATTGATATTCGAGTCCCTCTCCCTACTGCGGTACTCACCTGACATCTGCCTTCCCATCTTTAACCAGTGCCCAGCCCAGTTTCTCTCTAACACAGTGGATGTTAGATCTGTTCCCAGCACCTTCAACACAGCAGAAGAGAGAATAAATGAACTACAAGATAGGTCAGTAGAAAATATCTAGACTGAGGCTTGTAGAGCAAAAGAAATGGGAAATACAGAGCAAAAGCATAAAAGGTAGGTGAGGGAAAGTTTAATTTATATGAACTTGAGGTCCCAGAAAGGTTGTAGAGAAAGAATGGGGCAGAAGATCTATTTGAACACATGATGTGGAAGAATTCTCCTAAACCAGTGAAAGATACGAGATTTGGGTTTAAGAAGTGAACAAAATAAATGCAAACAAAACTGCCCAAGGTTTATCATGATAAAATTGATAAAGTCAAAAAATTTTTTGAAAACAGACAAAAACATGAACATAGAAAAATATAAAAAGAGAGGGAGACAACCAGGAAACAGACTCTTAACTCCAGGGAAGACCCCCGGTGCTCATTACCTCAAGGGTCTCCTTAATGCCCATCAACCGTCTTGCTGGAGGGGAGAGGGGCAGGGGATGCGTGAAACAGGTGACTAGGATCCAGGAGGGCATTTGTGATGAGCACTGTATTGTATGTAAGTGATGAATCACTAAATTCTGCACTTGAAACTAACATTACACTATGTTACCCAACTGGAATTTAAATAAAAACTTGAAAAAAAATCACTGTCAAAGAAATAATTATCCTGAAACCTGCCCTCATAGCAGAAATGACAAAATCCATGAGATAGTATGTCATCTTTAAAGTGGCAAAAGAAGTTAACATAGAACTCCATAGAATTCAATACCCAGCAAAAATACCCTTGAAACATGAAATTAAACAGAGATATTTCTAGCTAAACAAAAACTCAGAGAATTTTTTGCCAGTTGGCATTCACTTAAGAAATTACTTAAGATAATTTTTCAAAAAGAAAGAAAAAAAAAATCCCAGATGGAAACCTGGGAATGCCAGAAGGAATGAGGAGTAAAAAATAGTAAATATGTAATTAAATATAAATATATATGAACTATGCAAAGCATGAATATTAAAGCCTCATGGAGCTTAAAATACATGTAAAATTAAAATATAGAGAAACAAGCTCCACAAACATCAAGAGAGTGTAAGTGGTGATAAAGGCATTGAGCAGAAAGTGCAGAAAATTCTATTATATGCCAGGCAGTAATAAGTCAAAAAGAACAATAAAAAGATTAGTCTGAAATACAATAAAATGTAACAAAATTATATTACAATAGTATTGTGTTAACAGACAAAGTAAAAGAGATGAAAATACAATAATGAGGTGTCTTTACAAAAGAGAAAAACTTATAAAAATATATAAATACATTTACATAGAATGTAAGAGAGATACGAAATGGAGTAATAAATTTCCATTAATTCAAAAGAGGATAAGAAAAGAAAAAAATGTAAAGACCCAAGCAGTAACCAATGGAGACAAGTAACAAAGGCAAGTGTTGCTTCAAGGAAACATGAAGAATGATCAGTACTGGTCAAGGGGCAAAAAGAAGACACCATTTACCAGGAAGGAAAGGCAGTGATATTATTACAGATCCTACAATAGTTAAAATGACAAAAAATGCTAAAATGACTCTATGCCAAAAGAAAATTGAGAACAGAAATAAAATGGACAAATTCTTTGGGGGGAGAAAAAAAAACTTACCAAAATGGCATAAGAAGAAATATAAAATCTGGATATATTTATATTTATTAAAACAACATCATTTATAATTGCACTAAAAAATCTGAAATGTATAGGAATAAATTTAAGGAAAGACGTAGAAAACCACTTTACTAAAAGATGAGAAGCATTGCTGGCAGAATTAAAGCCAAACTTAATGCAGAGATATGTCATGCTTATAGACTAGAAATCTCAATGTTTTTAAGGAAACTATTTTCCCCAAACTGACCTATAGATTTGAAATCCTAACACGGTTTGCTATGGAAACAGATAAACTGGTTCTAAATTATATATGAAAATACAAAAAAAAAATTAGAATTATCTTAAAGAACAAAGTTAGGGGATGCACAAGCTTTGGTGTCAAGCTTTACTACAGAAGGCAGTCACTGGTCTGTGGACACAGAAATAGATTATTAGCACAGAACAGAGGTCAGAAATAGACTCGTGTCTAGTTATCTGATTTTTTACTAAGGCCCTGGGACGTCTCAACAGATAAACTCCTTTGGAAACAAAGGTACTGCAGTAACTGAGTAAACCTGGGGCGATACTAAGTACTGACTCCTAACTCAGATTTTTCACATTTGAGATGGATTATGGCCCTAAATTTAAAGGTTCTCTCCAAAGTCACAGGAGGGTAACTTTTCAAATTTCAGATAAGTAAGAATTCCTTTGAAAGGATAAGCCCCCCAAAATCATAACCACGAAAGAAAGAGGGTAAACGGAAAACTCCTGATAATTTAAAACATCCACTCCTCAAAAGATACAGCGAAGAAAATGAAAATGCCAGACGCAAGCTAGGCGAAAGCATTTTCAGTGCACATCTCTGGTCATGGGGTGAAGGAAGCATTCTGGGTAGTACTGGGGTCAAGAGACACATGAAGCTCCACGTCTTTCAAAACCCGTAGAGCTGAAGCAAGCAAACAAGCAGACAAACAAACACCGCCAGAGCCGTATGTATCCCTGAGATATCTTTAATGTGTCTAAACTGAAAGATAAAAGTTAACCCAAAATGTCAACGATCCCAAGATGGAATGAGAAATGAATCTGAGGGGGCGCCTGGGTGGCTCAGTGGGTTAAGCCGCTGCCTTCGGCTCAGGTCATGATCTCAGGGTCCTGGGATCGAGTCCCGCATCGGGCTCTCTGCTCAGCAGGGAGCCTGCTTCCTCCTCTCTCTCCCTGCCTCTCCATCTACTTGTGATCTCTCTCTCTGTCAAATAAATAAATAAAATCTTTAAAAAAAAAAAAAAAGAAAGAAAGAAATGAATCTGAGTATGCGGATCTGTGACATAACCCCATCGAAGGGGGAAGGAGTGGAGAACCTGACCAAAGTTAGTTTTCCAAATAGCGTTTTGATCTAGAAACTGTAAGAGTAAAGACAGAGGAACGATAGCTGTGTAACTGCTTCTCACGGCAGCAGGGTTAATAAAGTGTTCAACAAATAAGAAATGGATGGGGGTGGCTGGAGCCAGTTTCTTATTGTTGGAAAAGGAAACCCCTGGTAAGCAAGAAGGCAAGGCTTCAGGGAACCCCAGGGGTGTGCGGATTAGTGAGAGTCATCAGTATGAGCTCATTTGTGTATGAACACACGTACATACGTGAGTGCAGAGACACGGGTTACTCTGCATACACAGGTCATCTAGCTCTGTTCACTGAGACAGCTCTGATATCTGGTACCAACACCTAGGTTTCGCTATCTATGTATTATTCTCCTAGAAAAGGAACCAGGACTCCTTACAGAAACATCTGATTCCAGACCAGTGACAGGAAATGTACGAGATGAGCCCAGAGCATCCCTTCAGTCCAGAAACTAGGGAGGTCCTGACAAAACTGAAAGGCTGGGCACCTAATCCGAAGGGCCTGAGAAACCTGAGAAAGTCACCGATGGCCAAAGCTGGAACCACTTGAACGACAGAAAAACTAAGGTAGTTTGAATTCTAATCCGTGGGATGAAGTAAGTCCGTAGTCATATAAATAAATGGTTGAAAATACAAATAAATGAAGAAGAGGCAAATCTCCCTTACGGAAAAATCTCCAACAGTATACGTAGATCCCTTCCTCCACTGGAGGTCCGGCCTGATCCGTCTCCCACTCTTTGAGAGTGGTCTGAATTTAGTGACTCACTCACAGGAACAGAGTAGAGGGAAAAGTAGTAAGGTCAAGGTCCTCTCTCTCTCTCTCTCTCTCAAATAAGAAAATAAAATCTTAAAACTTCAAGGTCATCAAAAACAAGCATACTGGGAGACAGTTGCACACTGGAGGAGACCAAGGAGACATGACAGCTAAATGCAGATTGTATCCAGGGACAGGAAATGGCCATTAATTCAACACTAGCAAAATCCCAATGAAGGATGGGTTTTGTTGACTAGTAAGTTACTGATACTGATTTTCTAGTTTTGACAACGGTACCAGGGTACTGAAGGGGGTGATGTTAGGGAAGGCAGGAGTGGGGGAGGGGCACGGGGGCACTCTCTGGGCTACTTTTGTAAATCTGTAAATCTGAAATCTTGGAACACTGAAAAAAATTAAATTAAAAAAGTTTTTTAAGTTTACTTAAAAAAATCTTATGGTGCAGTGTTTAGCCCAGCAGAGGAATTCAATGAATGTTGTTGAATGAAAGGGTTATAGGTGTGAATGACTTTGTGCCTCTACAACACAGTAAGTAATCGTTAATAGGAGAGTTTAAGGTAACAATTACAAAGTTAGAATAAGTTGTCCTCAATTGAAGATCACACTCAGGTCTGTACAGCAAACCCTTTCAAGGTATAACCCCAAACTGCTTTTAGCAAAGCCATCTAGGTCTTTAGCGTCTGGATCATACACAGTTTTCTTTCCGAAACAATTTTCTTAGCTATAAAGATCAGATCTGACATCTCTAAACCAGAAGAACACAGCATAAAATTCAAGGGCCCCTTTTTAAGAACACATATTAGATTCCCAGGAACAAAGAGAAATCTGATCGTCTCCTCGAATTCCTCTTTGTCTTTTACCCTAAAACTAGTTTTGGGTCAATGTTTATTTTCTAAGCTGTGCTTTCTTTTGATGTTGTCATGGGCAGTTTGAAAAATTATTAAACCTCATTCTTCTCAGTGTCCTATCGCACACTGGGACAAATACAAGCTGAAATTTAGGCCCATTCATTGAAGTTCTAGGTGTCCTTACGGGGTAAGTCAAAGGCACACCAGAGCTCAGCTGAAATCCTGGCGTTGTAGCAGATCTGAAACCCACCTCGACAAAAGAATGTGAAGGAGTGATGGAATGTTAGAATGCACGCGTTCCCTTTCCTTTCAACTCTGGGATCCAGACGAAGCCTTTCAACCCACTGTCGGGGTGAAGGATATCTTGTTTCTTAGCTGCAGTACAATTTCACAGAACATGGAAATGAGAGACAGAAGAGAAGTATTAAATCATCCTGTCCACTCCCTGCCGCCCAGGATTGCTCCCTGCAGTACATTTTCCTTTGCTTTGTAGATTTTGAAATGACTCAAGCAAGGAGTTTTCCATCACTTCCCTCAGGAGACTTTTCAATGGTTTAATGGCCCTCACTGTTAGGATTGCTTTAATTTTCCTTTGCTCAATTTTCCCTTGCTTAATTTCATTCTGTCTTCCTCAGTTACACTCCCCAGCACTTAGGGTGCGTTATCGTCCGTTAGTCATCGGAGGCATGAATTCAGTTCTTTCCGCCCCACTCAGTCTCCCCCAGGTTTTTCTCATTGATTTTTCTTGGAGACATTGGATTTGTTGTCAGTCAACACCAGATCGATTTAAGCAGAATATAACTAAATGAGTAGTACTCCGTTTATTCCAGAACTCTCTAACATGTGTCTAACCTATCCTTGGATGAACGGCAAGCCTCTCTGTGATCTAACACCTACTTAGTCCAAAAATGTGCAAAGATAAGTACGCACTGCTTTCCATGGATCTAAACCCTAAATCCTAACATGTCCCTACTAAGGAAGAAGAGAAACAGACCACTTCCAGACAGCAAAAGGGTCTGATTAGGGGTGGACCAATTTTTTTTTTCTTTTTTTTTTACCATGAGAATTCTTCCTATCTTATTCTAGGAGATTTGAAAAATTATAATGATATAAGTTATGATTTATTTCAAATGAAATATACCTGGCAACTATTACAAAGATATATTTCAATACGTTTAAAAGTTTATCTTTTGATATTAGAAATTTTAAAAGGAAAATTCAATAAACTTGATACTTATATTTGTAATATGGGAATTAGGGTCCTTATTCTTAGCTGGTGGGAAGCAGTCTGAGATCTGAGAAACAGAGCCAGGAGCATGTAGCTTGAAGCAACAGAAGCTTGAGGAACACTCAGTCTCCTGCCCCCTGCTGTGAACTGAATGGTTTGTGCCCCACTCCCCCTATACTGATGTTGAAACCTAACCCCAAGGTGATGATATTAGGAGGTGAGGTCTTTGTGAGGTGATTAGGTCATGATCAGTGCCCTTATAAAAGCTGTTCAAGAGAGCTCCCTCCCCATTCTGCTACGTGAGAACACAGTGAGCAAACGGCTGTCTGAACCGGGCAACAGGCTTTCACCAGACCCCAAATCTGCCAGCATTTTGATCTTGGACTTCTGTCCTCCAGAACTATGAGAATTAACTGTTTGTTGTTTATAAGCCACCCAATTTGTGGTATTTAGTTATAGCAATTCCTCCCATTAATCCTCAGAATTACTGGGAATAATTGTGTGTGTGTGTCAGTGTGTGTGTGTGTGTCAGTGTGTGTGTGTGTGTGTGTGTGTGTATGTATATGTATATGCATGCACATGTGGTGGGGGACAATTTGCAATGGGGAAGAATTTCTGAGTAACCATATCTGTTCAATTGCCCAAAGACAGATCCGAAAGACAAGGACTTCAATCTCTAATGTTCTGGCAATCATTATTATGTATATTTGCATTCTAAATATGTATTCCATTTTTTTTCCCTAATTATGCACTTATAACTTCATAGTTTTTTCTCAAACAAGACCACCCACGCTTTAGGTCACGTAATTGTGAACCCATCAGTCTCCCCAAAACCACAGCATAAGCCAAGCAGAAGTTAATAAACATTGGCCCAAGATGAGGGCAGGTAGTATACTCTATTTCTCTGTCTCTGCCAAGTGATAAAACACAGAATCCTAAAAATACATATTAAGAATCTAGTGACAAAGTCAGTTCATCCAGGGTTGGAGTGGCAGTTATTTTATTCCCTAAATTTTAGAGGTTTTGATCAATTCTACAAGTTTAAACATTAAAAAAAAAATCAAAACCTGAGGGATATTATTTAAATGATACTTCTTGATTTTATTTGGCTGCAAACCCACTTCCCCGCCTCTCTTTTTAACAATGCTACCAACCATTTTGCTGAAGGAATTCATGTTCCAAGGAACACATTGTATCCCTTACAGATCTTGCATAGTGCTCTTTGCACAGTAGGATTTATAGCACACATTTAATTTATTTGATTATTGAATCCTATAAAGAAGTTAAAAAAAATAGACAAAAATCTCCATGAAGCTTAATGAGCAAAAGTTTCTCTCTTCCTTAGTTACTAAACCCTGACAGACACAGGAGGAGTTAAAGCTGTCCTGTTTCTGAGTGATGTCATGGAGTTTGTAGTCTCTACCTGGCTCCAAGTCTCTCATCCTTGTAGCTACTTTTCCACCTAAAGTGTATTGGGCCAATCATGGCAGACCCCCACCAGGCTGATAAATCATGCAGAATTACTGTCTGCCTCAAGCCTCACCAGAGGATTCTTGAAATGCCATCTGGGCTGATGTTACTTATCCAGCTGTATTTCTTAAATCTTTAATTAGCAACAGGTTTTCTGTGTGAGGACAGAATACAACCCCTGGGCTACTTTGTGTGCCAGTGAACCTCACATGCTCTTGGGAAGGCTTAGTTCCAAATATATTCTCTTAGTTTGCTTCCTCCACAAATGCTCTGTGTTGGAAGCAGGTGAGAAAACAAATTATTTTGATGTCTCCAAAGTGAAAATGAATGCCAGTTGATCTAGAAAATCCTAATATTCATATGATCTCCTCCACAAAATCAGATATTTACAAAGATGAATGTATTGATTTTACATCTACTTCTTCTATCAGTTCTTTTGAGGGAGAGTAATTGAAATCTCCAGTCATAACTGATTCTTCTATTTCTCCTTGCAGTTCCTTCATTTACATCATCTGAATTAATCCACTCCTTTATCATTCTGAAAAGTTCTTTAACTCTGGCAATGCGTTTTCTTCCCCCTCTAGAATATAATTTGATGGATGATATGGTAAATCCAGGTTTCTTTATAACTGTTTCCAATTTTGTCACTATAAGGTATTAGTGCCTTTCCTTTTACAGTGCACTGTAGTACTCAAAACACTGCCACATATATGTGGTTTATTTTTTAATCCAATAGGACAATCTCTGTCTTTTAATTTGTTTTTTAGACCTTTTACACTTAATGGGATTTCGCTACCACTAGATTTGTCTATCACTTTGCTATGTTCCTTCTATTTGTTTCATCTATTATTCCTTCCCCTTCCACTGACCACTTTAAAATTAATTGCATTTTTATGCTTTCATTCAATCTCCTTCATCAGATTATTAGACATAACTTTTAGTTTAGTTAGTTAGTGGTTGCTTTAGGTTTTCTAATATGTGTCTTTTACATATCACAGTATACTTTATGTAATTAATACCACCCCATGTATAGCAAAACAAACAAACAAACAAACAAACCATACAATAATATACTTCCATTTATCCCTCCAGACCTCTGTTGTTATACATTCTATTCCCATATGTTCATTTGTTTGTTTTAGAGAAGGAAGGAGAGGAAGGAGTGGGGGTAGATGTTGAGAGAGAAACTTAAGCAGGCTTCATGTTGGGTAGAACCGCAGAATGGGGCTTGATCTCACAACCCTGAAATCATGACCAGAGCAGAAATCAAGAGTTGGATATCTAACCAACTGAGCCACCCAGGTGCCCCTCCATTCCTATATGTTATAAACACTATGACACATTATTACTTTTTTAATGTAATAATTAAGCAGTCAAGAGTCTTTTAAACATATTTAACTATTTAAAAATACTCTTATATTCTTATTAGTGTAATAATTCCCAGCACCCCTCCTTCCTCTGGGTAGCTCCATATTTAATTCAGGGCCATTTTCCTTCTGCTTAAAGAAGGAGATTATCTCAGACTACCAGTGATGGATTATGCCAATTTATATAATTCTAACACCTGAATCATCTGTGGGTCAGTTATCATTTATTAATTTATCTTCTCATTATGAGTTATACTGCTCTACTCCTGCTTGGTAACTTTTTATTTGATAGCAGACAATTCTACTTTATCTTGTCAGTCACTATCTGTATCTTTATTCACAGGAAGATTCTTCAGGTTTTATTCTGGCATGCAGCTAAAATTTCTTGGAAACAGATTAGTACTTTTGAATCTTTTTTTTTTAAGAAATATAGGCAAATTTTCTTTTTTTAAGATTTTATTTATTTATTTGACAGATCGAGAGAGAGATCACAAGTAGGCAGAGAGGCAGGCAGAGAGAGAGGGGAAGCAGGCTCCCTGTTGAGCAGAGAGCCCGATGCGGGGCTCGGTTCCAGGACCCTGAGATCATGACCTGAGCTGAAGGCAGAGGCTTAACCCACTGAGTCACCCAGGTTTCCTTTGAATCTTTATTTTAAGATTTGCTAAGGTGTACCAAAGCACTATTTAATCTAAAGCTAATTGTTCCCCATTAAAGAGGCATGATTTTTCAGAACACTCTGCCCAATATCCCATGAATTATGAGAAATCCTAGTCTGGCAGATGGGATAGTCACTATTCCCAGTGTTATCATGGTCTCTGTTCTCTCTAATTCTCCCATGTTCTTCTTTCCTCAGCCTCAGATGCTTTCTTTACATGCATTGCGTATATTCTGCTTAATATTCAAGAGGACCCTTTGCAGATTTCTGGAGTTTTCTTTGTCTGAAGCTCTTTCCTCTTTTTTTTTTTTTTTTTAAGATTTTATTTATTTATTTGACAGCGAGAGAGGGAACACAAGCAAGGGGAGTGTGAGAAGGAGAAGCAGGCTTCTGGCTGAGCAGGGAACTCAATGTGGGGCTCGATCCCACCACCCCTCGATTATGACCTGAGTGGAAGGCAGATGCTTAACAGCTGAGCCACCCAGGCACCCCACTCTTTTCTCTTTTGTACTCTGTTCTTCAAATTCTAGACGGTGCATTGTCCCTGGGCTTTCATATGAATCTTATCTGCTCTGGGATCTCACCAGCCTCAACACTGTGCACCATAGGCTAGAAATTCCCTCAAGGCATTAATCTTGGGAAATTGCCAGGCTCGCTTAACTGGTTTCCCATCACTCAAGGATGACTACATTGCTTGCCTGATATCTAGGGTCTTAGAAACAGTTATTTCACATATGTTTCTTTGTTTTTGTGGTTGTTTTCAGTGTCTGGATAAGTCCAGTCTGTTACCCCATCTTAGCTGGACCTGAAAGCTCTCTTTAGCAGAACTTGATGAAGTAATAAAGACAGTGAAAGTTAAATACAACATAACAATTAACTACTCTTAAAAAAGAGTTACAAAATCATCTCAAAGCCTCATCTCAAAGACTGGACATCTTTCCAGCTCACAACTTATTTCCATGTATCCAGTTCTAGGACACCCATAACTACTAGAGTTACAAAGACCAAATAAGTCTGGGATTCAGAGAAAGAAGTTGGTTTTTACTTTAACTGTCATGTCTTTATTTTTATAACTGAACTTTCAGGGTTCTAGAATGATTGATATGGGAAATGCCCATTCGTTCAAAGGAACTCCCAACACCCAACCACAGAGATATTGTTCTGGTCATAACTCTAATTTCCTTACATGTTAGATACCAAACAGCATGTAGTGTGAGACACTAATATTTCATTATTAGTGCTGCCCTGTGGGGTTCATCTCAGGCATGGCCAAAATCATTTTTCAATATCAGAACAAAATACCAACTTATCTCTTTCCTCAGATATCTCTATCACTACTCCATGTCCAGTTCGTGACTGTTTAAAACAATACCATATTATTTTCCTTGGGTTGCCATAATAAGCTGCTGCAAACTCAGTGACCTAAAACAAGAAAAATTTGATCTCTTAAAGGTCTGAATTATCAGAAGTCATATTATCAAAATTATTTGAATATATCAGAATTCAGATATAAAGGTGACAGCCAGACCACATTCCCTCTACACGTTCTAGGAAAGAATATTTCCTTGCCTCTTCTGATTCCTGATGGCTCCTGGTATCCACTGACTTGAAGAAACATAATTTCTCAGTGTTTGCTCTTAATGATTGGTTGAGGCCTAGTTACATTATCCAAGGCAATCTCCATATATTCAAGTCAACTGATTATAGATGTAAACTACATCTACAAAATACCTTCACAACCCCTGTTCTAGTGTCTATTAAGTAACAGGTCTAGGCAAGTTGACTGTGACAGATAAAATTAACCACAGAACCTCTTCATTAAACTTTTGTATCTTAATATAGTATCTGTAAAACTCAGATTTCTGCAAAAATATTCTTAGTAGTCCTCAAATTTTAAGTGATTAAAAAGTTTTTTAAAAATAGAAACACTTTCTTGAAATGATTCCAAAAATTACAAAGACAAAAGTTTTTTTCTCTTTTGCAGCATAACTGGATTTTGAAACATATTTTTCAATATTAAAAATACCATCTCTGATTTGAATTTATATACAATAACTACACTTATATATTTACATAATAGTATATATAATTATACTGCTATAATTATACACCTATATATTTATATAATTATTATATAATGTATAATTAGTGTCTATATTGGAGAGGGAGAGAGAGAGAAGTTGAAAGAATAGAAAAGTGAGCTATAACCTCCCTTAAAGTATCCTCTAGCTGACTACCCAGTTTCCAAGATGTCCATTTCAGATACGGCTAGAAAGGGGGTCTCTCATATCTCACCTCCTATGAACACTGTGACCAATAGACTTAAAGGTGACTCCCACAACGCCCATTCCTGGAATTCACCGTTGTGAAACGCCTAACCTTGCGTGTGGGCAGGACATGTGACTTGCTTCTAATCCATGGAGTGCAGCAAACTGACATCGTGACTCTGCGTGCATGATCGTGAAAGGGTGTGCTGCTTGTTTCGTTAGAATCTTTCTCTTTCCGTTTCTAAATCTTTCCTAAGAAGCAAGCTGACATGGACATCTCAACTGCAAGGTTAAGAAATCTGCGCACACGGGGTGTGGTTCATAAACAATGAATTCTGGAACACTGAAAAGAAATTGGAAAAAAAAAAAATCTGCTCACAGCCCAAGCAAGCTTAGAAACAAAGCATTCCGTCCAACACCTTGATCATAGCCTTGTGACACCCCAAGCAGAGGATCTAGTTGGGCTGAGTCCAGATTCCTGACCCATAAAAACTATAAAATAATAAATGTGTAGAGTTTTTTAAATCCACAAAATAGTAATGTATTACACAGCATAAAAAACCTAATATAAAGACTCATCAATTTAATTATCTCAGATTAATGTGTATGTGCATTTGTGTGGTTAACTTATCTCATATTTTCTTTATTGAGCTTTTTCCCCATGAACCATAGCTAAGCTTCAGGAATCATGATGCTTTCAGCCTAGATTACTGTAGTAAAGTAAAGTAAAGTGAAGACAACCTCCCATAATCATAAAATATTTTTATATATAATCAAATTGACAAAAAGACCAAACTATCATAAAAAACTCAACAATACTCACATATTCTTTGAGATCCAAAGAACTTTTTTTTTTTTTTTTTTACTTTTAAAGAGGTTTAGAAAAAAAAAAAAACTGTTTTGGTAAAGTCTTACTAAAAGAAATACGTATAATAGATGTATAAAATAGTTTATTAAATTGAATGCATAAATTACTAAACAGTACAAATATCTATAGGATTATTAATTTCCTGTGCTCATCGCAAAAACAGAGGGCGAATACTTGCTTATTTGCATATTTAAGTGTCACATGATGTCCCTCTACTGCTGACGTTACTGGGGGCCACAGCCCTTGTAGCCTATCTCCCCACACTAGCCCAAAGCCAGTAGTGTCCACTCTAGACTCTTTAAACTGAAAAAATAGAAACTTGTTTAATACATTAAAATAAATTGAGTGGGCATTATTTCAATAATTTTAAAATATTACAGAATTTAAGGAACCACCATACTGTTTTCCAGAGCATCTGCACTAGCTTACATTCTCACCAACAGTGTAAGAGGGTTCCCCTTTCTTCACATCCTCGCTAACATTTGTTGTTTCCTGACCTATTTATTTTAGCCATTCTGACTGGTATGAGCTTCCTCAGAAAGTTAAAAATAGAGTTACCCTAGGACCCAGCAATTTTATTTACCCAACAGATACAAGTGTTATGATTCAAAGGGCACATGCACCCCCAACGTTTATAGCAGCAATGTCCACAATAGCCAAAATATGAAAAAAGCCCAGATGTCCATCAGCAGATGAATGGATAAAGAAGATGTTGGATATGTACACTATGGAGTATTACTTAGCCATCAAAAAGGACGAAATCTTATCATTTGCAATGATGTAGATGGAACTGGAGGGTATTATGCTAAGTGAAATAAGTCAATCAGAGAAAGGCAATTATCATATGGTTTCACTTTTGTGAAATTTAAGAAACTTGTGGAATTTAAGAAACAAAACAGGGGAAGGGAGGGAAAAATAAAATAAGATGAAATCAGAAAGGGAGCAAACCGTAAGAGACTCGTAACTATAGGAAAAAAACTGGAGGTTGCTGGAGGGGAGGTCGGGGGATGGGGTAACTGGGTGAAGGACATTAAGAAGGGCTCTTGATGTAATGAGCACTGGTGTTACAGCCAGTTGAAGAATAACTGATACACCATGTGTTAATTAATTGAATTTAAATAAAATAAATATTAAAAAGAGGGTAAAATGTTAAAATGCTATAAATTTAAGAAGGGAAAACACAGGATTAAGTTAAATCAGGCTCTATGAGATTGGGATTAGCGACTGGCAGAGGAATAATCTAGTATACTTTTTCTCTACTTTGTTTCCAAGCTGTTACATATTCTTCTGGACAGGCTTCATTTGTTTGTCTGCTTTGTTTCTTTTCTGATCAGTTATTTTGAATTTAGTGCAGTAGAATCACCAACTCTTATGCAAACTATGACATTATGACATTTCAATCCCCCTACCGCCTGACTCAGACTCCCATAACCCATTCCCCTCCCCAGATGTAAAACAATATTCTTGGTTTCTCATTTATGCAAAGGTAAGAATGGACAGGTGCATGACAGATGCAAAAAAATGAGCCCTTTACATGACCCATAATTGCTGCTCAAAATGAAAACTGTTCATTTCAATATGTGAGTGGAATGATGACAAGTGACACTCTGAACTTCAACTGCTCCTAAGTGTCCTGTGGAAACTGGATCTGAGGATCTGATTCTGAGTCAACTCACATGTCAGGACTCATCCTCAATGAGGGGAAGACAGAAAAACCTGCTTCCCTGTACTCCATCCCACAGACCAGGCAACAGGTCTGTTGACCTCTGGGACATCAGACCTCTGGGAAACATCCTTCTTCTGCATCAATATGGACATACTTGTCTATGGGTCAAACATGGAAGGATCCAAAGATAGCAGAAAAGTCACCCTGTAATCTTGCTCTCTAGATCTTTTTAAGCTGTATACTTTGTCAAATAGCCCGAAAAGTACAAAATCAAATCCAGGGATTGAGGCCAAAATTATCTGGCACCAATAGAGGTCTGAGGGGAAAAAAAAAGTCCTTGCCACCAGCAGAATGAGTGTAAAACCCTTATTTAATAAAGACAATCAGAATCTATCACCAGCTTTCCTCTTGGAATAAAACTGAAACATTGATGAATAAATGGAAGTAAATCAATCTTTGGTTTGAAAATTTGTCCTTAACACACAGAACACCTTTCGTCCTGCAGGTATGGCTCAGTAGTTTTATTGCAAGACTTACCAAAAAAATGAAAAGATAAACATTGTACAAGGTATGTAAGATCAGTGACTCTTCCTGCCGTTGTCTACTTAATACTAGAAACTCAGTCTCCAAAATGTTACCATCTCAGCAGCAGACGGCATCAATCGTCACCAATACCCAATTTCCATTCTTATTGGAGGATGCTGTCTCCATTCTTATTGGAGGACGTTATCTCTCCACCACATCAAGTTCAGGGGCAACCAGATGGCTTGATTCAGCTTATGAAGTGTGAGATATGACGTGTATCCCAGCAGAAATTTTAGAAGTTGCGTTTCATTTTTCCCTACCATGGCTGTTAACCATAATACAGAATGAGGTTGACATACAGCCTGCAGATAGACCAGAGCCCTCAGATGCCAGTATGAGCAAGAAATAAACCGGTGTTCTACTCCCCTGGGATTTGTGCTTCCTTTGTTACCGTGGTATAACCCATCCTATCCTGACTGATAGCCTCTGCGGACCTTTGTATCCACCCAAGAAGACAGGAACAACTGTCTTGCTGTTTGTGCTACCTCCTCTATTCCTTTGTCAGCACCATTACCCACACCGCTGCTAACATAAACTTTATAAAATCTAAAGCTGCTTATGCCTTATCATGGTCCTTCTGCGAAATACAGGGCAAACTCAAAAGCCATGGCATAGAAAACAAAGCCATCCATATTCTGCCACCTGCCGATCGGACTGCCTTCCCTCATCTTCCTACACTCTATCTCTCAGGTTAAGCCGCTTGCAGAACGAGGACTGCTGCCATTCCCTCATATCTTCTGAATTTGCTCATGAAGTGTCCTCTCTAGAGGGGAGATCTTTGCAAGTCCTCCTGTAGAACCTGACCCGTTCTCCAAACCTCAGCTCAGATGACTTCGTTTCTGAGATATCCTCCCTGATGATAAATAACCTCCAACCACAAATACTGTTGAACCTTCTAAATATAGGACTAGTACTGGATTGGTACTTGGTTTTTTATTATTTAGTTATATTTAGTTATTTATTTGTCTCTCTACTTAGAATACAAGTCCTTTAAAGACTCTGCCCACCCCATCCCCCTCCCCAGTTAGACAATAAAGGTCAAAGATTAAGTAACTTGCTTAAGATTAGGCAGTTGGTACCCTGTAGAATTACAGGCTGAACTTGAGTTTACAGCGTATGCAGTTTCCTATACAAGTTAGCTCCCTCCAGATGAAGTTCCCAAGACCTGTGCTCTCGTCCTTAGTCTGAGACCTGTGGCCAAACCAGAAACTCAAGCAATGTCTAGAATACCTGAGACACTAAGAGTGTCTTCCTCAATAGCTCTTCATTTATTACCAGATAATTCTGTAACACGGTCCCCATGATCCAGAATCTGAAAAAACCAGAAAAGGACTATGGATATTTTGGATATCTAGCTTGTCCTTCTCATTGTTCTTCAGTAAGGTTTTTGTGGGTTTATGTCCTAATTTTCATATTAATTAAAGATGGGAGATGTCATCAGGGTTCTTAAGCTTTTTTTTTTTTTTTTTTTTTTTTTTTTTTTTTTTTTAATGAGATGGGTTGAACAATGAAGAGTTTCCTGGAGATCTATGTTCTAGTCCCTTCCTGGGCCACTAACTGGTGGTCTGAGTAAATAAATTTATCTCTGGATAAATAATGAATTCTATTTAGATGGTTTTTGTGGTCCCCTGTGGTACTAACATCACCTGAGTGTAAAAGTATGGTTCATACAAACAATAACAGTAAACATTGGTTGAGGTCTTTCCAAACACAAAACATCAAATCAAATCAAAGGATCAAATACAGGGACCTCTTCACTAAAAATTTAATCTAGACTTCTTACACAAAGATTTGAAGGTGTTGTTGATCAAATGCACTCTTTCCTCTCCTACACTTTCCATTCTGTATTTCAGGTTAGTAATTCCAAAGCTTTGCAGCCAGCATCTTCTTGTTTATTACCAATGGCACCCTTAGTGGGTCCCTGTGGAGTAACTGTGGGGAAATTAAATGTTTTCATGCTGGGTGCAATCCTTCAAAGAAAGTTCTTGCCTGAGACAAATTTTCTCCATAGGTTGTAGTTAGTAATTTGCTTCCTGTTAATAATTCCACACACATTGATCTCACAGCAGCTGGTGATTATTTGGCACGAAACCCTCTGGATTTATTTTAAATTTAGAAAAAAAAATGCTCCAGTACCTGCTTCTCACTTGGGCATTGCCTTGGGAGACCAGAATATTCTGAATAGCTTGATGAGAATGACCAGTGTTCTCAACAACAACAAAACCTCAAACTTTTCATCCAGCTGCCCACAGGAACAATTCTTTTTTTTTTTTTTCCATTCAGCTGAATTTCTTCAGTTTCAACTATAAAGCCTTTTATAGCTGCATGCCAATTCACTTAGGCATAAACTACTAAAAGAAGGCATTTTTTTTTTCATGACCAGCTTCTCTTTTCCCTTCATAGCATCC
The DNA here is from genome assembly GCF_011764305.1 of Mustela putorius furo. NCBI lineage: Eukaryota > Metazoa > Chordata > Mammalia > Carnivora > Mustelidae > Mustela > Mustela putorius. The sequence goes on from NW_025421485.1 coordinate 7,700,948, forward strand.
CCCATCCCCCCAAAAGAATGGCTGTCGCTAAGGGCTTCATGTATGTATTGGGGACACATTTAATGCTAGAACAGAAGACCCATGGAGGCATTTTTGCACTGTTCACTGGGGTGTCCCCAGAAGCTGGAACAATGCTGGGTATCTGGTACGTGCCCAAACATTATTTGTGCTGATTTGTTAAGAACACTAAACCATATTTTCTATTGCTTAAATATTATCTCTTGTCAAATATCAAAAGTGGACTAAGATTTCTCTGGATATAATATAATGGTCACTTTTCTAAATATAATTTTACTACCCATGCACTCTGTCAGTGACAATCACACATGAATGTGGTCAGGTCTCCGGTTGGGTTCTATAGCCTTCAGGAACCTTCAATAATTCATCCCACTGAAGATCACCTCCAAATTAGAACATTTAATATGCCACATTATTGTTCTGTTTTCTCACTCTAAAACCAGTAATACTCTTATTGTCTTCAAGAGCCACTAAAATTCTAATGAGAATTTAAAACTTTCTGAAATTATCCTGTCAGAAAATTTATGCCCCAAATGCAACAGGCTCACGCTTTCATACCTATATGAATTGTTTTTCAGGTTTACTTCATTGATCAAGTCATTCTTATTTTTTTAGAGGTATCCCAATTAGTGCATTCTCTGCAAAGCCTTCCCTACCCAATTTAGCAAAACAAGCATTCTTTCCACAGAAACTCCTACCCAAGTCATTTGCATCATTCATTTTGGTCAAAGTCATCATGGTTTGGAGGGAAAATGCATAACATTTGGAGTGGAAAGGCTAAAATTATATTTCTAATTATGACTATTGAACAATAATTGTGGTCCTTGGAAAAAACCTCAACCCATTTGCATGTCAGTTCCCTCATTTGTGAAGCGATGACAATATTATCTGATCCATATGTCTTGTGAGAAGCAAATGAGGTAATGATTGTGACTTGTGAAGTACCACACAAATGCTAGTTTTCATTACCTACTATCCATCATCCCCACGTGGGTGCATCAGCTTGTCAACTAGAGTCAAGTCTCGAATACAAGAACTGGGTCATTCTGTCCTCTACAGCACTGAATCCTGCAAAGACTTCTTGATTTTAAAATTAATGAAATAAGCAAACATTAAAAGAAGAATCTATCATTTCTCCCACACTGTGGAAGAGAAGACAGAGGAGGAAATGGACAAGAACTCTAGGGTGGATCCATGTTTTGATGGACCAAGAAGAGGGACTGAGTGTTTCTCAGAGAAGATAATCTCTCCAAATTCCATTTTAAATGGAGATGATGATCTTCAAGAGAGAAAATAAATGGGTATATTAGGAACAGAGCTAGACACAACCATGAGCAAAAGGCAGTAAGCACAGGGTATCATGTTTAAGGGAGTGGGGAGATATTCAGTGGGACCAGAAAGGACTGAGAATGAAGACATGGCCAGGTCCAGTCAGGAAGGCCAGGAAACAATGAGTCCTGCACGGCAAGCAAGGAAGCTCTCACACTACCTTTTCTACCCTTTTCTGGTCCATGAACAAGGGCTGGCCTGCAGGGGTCTGGTGCTCCCCACTCCACCCACCTGTGCCTCACTCTTCCAGCCCTGCATTCGCCATCACTTTTCAGCACTGGGTCCGACTCCATCTAGTCTCCATAATCTCTGCACATTTCAGACCCATTATATTCTTATTTGACCTTAGACATTCTTATAGGATTCAATCTCATCTCAAACCACAATGACAGGAAAGAAGCACACTGCACCCAGCTCTTCTGGAGCTCTTAAACGTACCTGGAAAGGAACCCATTACTGCTGCAAACACTGAAGTCTGACTTTTCAAGATCATGCTACTGGTGTTAGTAATAGCACTTACAAGTACCTGTAGAAAATATGATTGGATCTAGAAAAATGTCCACATAAACTTAAGAAGCCTAGCCTTCCCTGTGTGGGTGTGCATCACTTATATGGTAGGAAAGCCTGGAAAAACACAGACATTGTACACATAACTTATGGGGAAGACATCAAGGTTCTGAATGCCAGTATGAAATGGAGAATTACACTTGGAATTCATAGACGTAAGCGTTGAGTGCGTCATTCAGCTTTCTACAGTTTCCCCAACTGATGGACATGGTGTCACAATGATACTTAGCAACTAATTTCCAATAAGTTGAGCTCATTCAACATGATCTTTACTAGACAATACAATGCATCATAGGGAATCAATCAAATGGTCTCACTGAAGAAACAGTTGAATGGCTGGATTCCCTGGTCATATATGCTGCCTTCCACCAGAAACTGGATTCTTGCTCTAGGAGACCCAACTGTGCCAGGCTGGAGAGTAGAACTCTGGCGCCAGGACGGGGAGTACAACCTTGACATTACAAACACCAGCGGTGTTGTGTGCTGTGAAACCCGCACACACAGTGCTCTGGGTTTGGGGGAATCTTTGGGATAATGAAATGAAGTCAAATGATCAGTAGGCTTTATTCTGGATCCTCTCTAGCCAAAGACAAACAGTAGAGCTGCATTGTGTCAGATGGTAAGCCCCAAGTGTTGAGTCATTAATGCATTTATTCATTTACAGTATATTCCCTATAGGTCTGCTCTGTTGTAGATGAACATGGAATGACACACATGACAATAAGTGAAAGGAGACATGTTTCTACTGCCATCCTCGATCTGAATTACTTTACCAGTGTTTTCTGAATATTCATGTGAGATAAGTAAATATTAGACTGACTTCCTGGTGGACAACCCCTGAGGTGATGCCCAGTGTCATGAATATGCTTCCCTTGAATGTGGACAGAACCAGTGATTCTTTTCTTACCAACAGAATATGGCCAAGGATGCTCCTCCCTTGATTAGGTTATGCTCTATGACAAAGAAGAGGGTATCACTCCATGATTTTATCACTTTGTGTAAGATCATGACCTAGTGACCCCTGCTGACCTTGAAGAAGAAAACAGTCTATTGTGAAGTGGCCATGGAAAGGGCCATGTGTCAGGGAAATGCAGTAACCTCTAGGATGTGGATCGGCTAGTGAGCCACTGAGGGCCTCTGTGATATAACCATGAGCAAATGAACTCTACCAACAGCATGAATGGGCACAGAGATGGCTTCTTCCCTAACAAACTTCCAGATGAGAACACAGCCCGGCTGAAAACTTGGTCACAGCCTGGAGTAGGTCACACAATAAGCCATGCCTGTACTCCTTACCCACAGAAGCTAATATGTGTGTGTATTATGAGATGATATGTTGGTAATAATTTTTTATGCATTCAGTAGAAAACAAATATATCCTTGATCCTAAGATTCCATCTTATAAGGAATAAAATCAATACATTAATAACCTTAATGGGAAACTAAGGATACTGCATTGAATGTGAATTAAAAACAAGGAACTTCACAATGTACAATGCCACAGATTAATGTGACAGGTGCTTTACCAGACAGAGGGTGGACAAATAAGAAATAAAAAATGCAACCTTTTTTCTTTTTCAACTTTCTGATGTCAGTGAATTTACAGTACAGAGAAGGGAAGCATTAACAACACCAGCACACGCAGATTCCACTGTCAGCCAAGAGGAAGCAAGCGCACCACGACCTGGCTCTCCCACTGATGACAGCTGAAAACTCGGCACAGAACACAAAAAGCTCCTTCAGGTCTCTGACAAATAAGTGATATCAGGTAGATCGCGAGCTGAGGTGGAAAGCTGAATAGCAATTCACAGCCAAAGGAGTTTCATAGATGCTTTTCCTCCCTTGTCTCCCCGATGGTGAACAAACTGCAGAACTCAGCAGCGGTCACCAACTGCAAAAACAACAGAGAAGAAAAAATCAATAAAATCAGAAGCTCGTTCTTTGAAAAGTTCAATAAAATCGGTAGAGTGCTATCTGACTGCCCACGAGAAAAGAGAAGGCATAAATGGTGTAATACAAGGGTGGAAGAGGAAACAGAACTAGAGACACTGAAGATCTACAGATAATAACAGAATTCCATGAGCAGTTCTGTCCACATGAATTCAACAGCTTCCGTAGAATAGAACAATTCTTTCAGAGTTGCAAATTGCCAACCTGCTCTGAAGAAATAGGTAAATATGATTCTTCCTATACCAGATAAATAATTTAAATCTGCAGCTAAAAAACCTTTCAACAAAAAAGGTCCAGATGGTTTCACTAGAGAGTTCTATCAAACATTTAACAAAGAAAATTCCATCAGTTCTTTAATTCTTTCCTAAAAGGCAGAGGATGAAATTTTTCCCATCTTATTTCATGAGATCACTATTGCTTAATATTAAATCCAGACAAAGAAATTATAAGAATATCATGAAAACCTTTCATGAACCCAGACACAAAATCTATTAAATAAAAATTACCAAATTGAAGACAGCAATATATACAAAGGGTAATACGTCATGACCAAGATGGGTTGGTTGGGAAGGCATGGCTGATGGAACACTCAAAAAAAAAAAAAAAAAAAAATCAGGGTAATTCACCGTATTAACAGACTAAAGAAGCATCATGGAGGCACCTGAGTGGGTCAGTCTGTTGAGGGGCTGACCCCTGGTTTCAGCTCAGGTCATGATCTCAGGTTGTGGGATCAAGTCCACTTCAGGTCCTGCACTCCACGTGGAGTCTGCTTGTCCCTCTCCCCGCTCGCACTCTTTCTTTCTATGTCTCTATAAAGTAAACAAATAAAATCTTTAAAAAATAAAAGCAAGTATCACACGATCATTTCCATTGATGCATAAAAAGTCTTTGACAAAATTCAGCAACTATTCATGACATAAAATATAAGCAAACTAGGTATAATAGGGAAGTTCCCCAACTCGGAAAAGAACTTCCACAAAATATTTATAGCTAATACTTGGTTGTGAAAGATTTTATACTTTCTCCCGTAAGATGAGGACCAAGGCAAGGATGACTGTAAGGACCTATCTAGCCAGAGCGACTCCATTTTGGTTAAACAGCCATTTTGTTGTTTGTGCAGTAAATGTAAATTGACCTCCGCCCAGAGAAACTTACTTAAAAGCAAGTCCAGGAAACCAGTAAAATGTAGTCAGCTAGTTCCTGATAACAGAGCCCAGAATACAAGGATGAGTCAGGCCAGATAGAGATATCTAATCAGGACGAAGTACTGTTTGTAACAGTGAGAAGGTCTTGGCCCAAACCAAAATGACTCCATCTTGGGAAGGACAATGTCTTATTATTCACACTGAATATGTTAGCTGACTAAGCCTTCCCAGAAAGTACTGTTTGTAACGGTTCCTGGTATAAAGTAATTTTAAATAACATATCACCAGACCGGATGGAACTAGCCAATCAGCAAGAGACACAAACCCGGGGGGTTGAGATACCAAGATATGGGTTGCAGTTTTACCCAATAAAAGGTAGCCTATAAGATTGGGAGGGGTCCCCCTCTTTAGAGGCAGCCCAGACTGGTCAGTCAATTCTTGATGTTTGGTGTGAATAAAACTCTACATAACTTTCATTTTGTCTCAGTCTCATTCCTTTGATAATGGACCCCAACATGACCACTCCCATTACCCCCAGTCAGCATGTTGCTGGATACCTAGACAGCAGGAAAACAAAAGGGAAAACTCAGTAGCCTGAAAAGGAAGAAAGAGACCATCTCTTTTAGAAAGCAACATGATTTAAAATACCACAAAACCACCTGGGGAGCCAGGTGATGGGTATTGATGGAGGTCACGTATGGCATGGAGCACTAGGTGTGGTGCATAAACAATGAATTTTGTTACGGAGGACAAGGGGTGTTAGAGAGGAGAAGGGAGTTGGGGTAAATTGGAAGGGGAGGTGAACCATGAGAAACTATGGACTCTGAAAAACAATCTGAGGGGTTTGAAGTGGCGGGGGGGTGGGAGGTTGGGGTACCAGGTGGTGGGTATTATAGAGGGCACGGATTGCATGGAGCACTGGGTGTGGTGAAAAAATAATGAATACTGTTTTTCTGAAAATAAATAAATTGAAAAAATTTTTTAAAAATACACAAAAAAAAAGAAATTAAAAAAAAATAAAATAAAATACCACAAAACCTACAAAAATAGTCTCTGACCTAATGAATGAGTTATTTAAATAGTTGCAGGAAAAGGGATCTGAACACAAAATTAATTGCCCTTTTGTAATAGACACCAGGAAATAAAAATAATTAATAAAAAAATAATTAATAAATAAATATGATTTTCAATGACACTAAAACCTAACTTTAACAATGCATGGATGGTTACTATATGTTAAAAAGTATAAAACAATGATGAAAGAAATCAGAGGATACCTCAGTAAATAAAACCAAATAATGGTGAATCCATATGAAAAGTTTACAGGTGTCTTATCAATAATCACCAAACATGGAAATAATGCAAATGATGTTTAATGTGAGTGGACAAATAAAACATAGCACATGGATGCTATTCAGCAGAAGAATTGAAGGAATTATTGACACATGCAGTAATAAGGTTACATTTCAAATGCATTATGGTACCTCGGGGAAATGAGACTCAAAATGGTATGTACTTTATTACTCCACTTAAGTGACTCTGGAAAAAGCAAAATGATAGGATTGGAGCAGTTCGGTGGTTTTCAGAGTTGAAGTATGAGTTGGGAGGGACACCATTAGACTGTTGATTTTGGGTAATAGACCCTTCTGTAACTTTATTCCACTTAGGGCTACATAATTTTAAGCCTCTGTCAAAACTCACAGAATTATATATCAAAGAGTTAATTTTACTATGTGTAAATTTTAAAAATAAAAGCAGGAGATACAGAATTAAACTATGAATCAAAAATAAATATAAAACTACACCTGTTATAAGTACTACAAAAGAGAATATATCGTAATAAAAATGAGTCTAATCAGAGAGGATAGATCTAGACTATTAAACAAGAGGGAGAGCTGAAGGAACAGAATCATTTCATGGGAGAAGAGAGTAAAGACTGAAGGATGTTCCAGACACAGGGAGAGCATCTGTGCAAGGGTCCAAGGGCAGGAAGAAGGACATGTTTTGGTAATTGAAATAATGCCAATAGAGCACAGAAAATAGTAGTGACCTTAGAATGTCTTAAAACTGTGCTATGGATTTGGTCTTTATTTGAGGACCAATGCAAAGCCACCAATGACTTCTAGCAGACATAGGACAAAAGCTCCTCTCTCTAATGGTGCCCCTCCCAACTCCTATGCTCTTAGAGTGGACTCAGGGAAACAACCCATAATTAGGATCCTACAGAGATAGTTTAAGGAAAAAGATCATCAGGTTCCTACCTATGGTGGCTCAGTGATGATTAGCAGAACTGAAAAGATTCCTGGAACACGCATAAGGCAAAGTGATAAAATTCTGTGAGTTGGATGTGGCACATGAAGGATCATGTCAAATGTCAAATGTCACTTTAAGTCAGGATCCCAAGTTTTTTCACATTTTACCACATGCCACACATGAACTCTGTTGCATGTTCTTGTTTTATTTTATTCTGCTTTTTATTTTTTTAAATAACCATTAATAAATGTTCAGACCATTCTTTGCTGATGGGATGTACAAAACATGCCACAGGCTGGATTTGCCTCTTGATGTAGGGGATTCTCGTTTTAAGACAAGGGATACCCTTGCCATGCCACAGAGCAGTTGACAGGGTTTGAAGTAAACATACCACGAAGTCAACTTCTTAAATGTTGAACTTGAGCTGCCTTTGAAATGCCAGATGGAGACATCAAGTTGTCATTTGGAAATACGGAATGATGCACAGAGGAGAAATGTGGGCCTAACACGTGATTCAACGTGGTCTGTGCCAGGTGGTAATAAAACTGGAGATACAGATGAAAGTTCCCGAGGAAAAGTTAAAGATGGTGAGAATTTGGGACTGAGTCTTGAGAAACCAGAGAATGCAGTGTCTGGACTGGAGCTGATGAACCTGAATCAGGACAGAGAGAGCGGGCAGAGATACCGAGGGGAGATGAGAACAGGCTGTGTTATGAGAGTCAAGAGATTTGGTAACATTCTCATTTCCCCTTAAGAATTGCCCTCAAAATGGGGATTTAAGTCTATGAAACTTCTGTCCAAACAGTCCTCCAAATCCATAATGGTCCTAGGTTGCTTCCTAGACAGTTACAATGGTCTTTGTTTTTGTTCTTCCCAGTTATCATTGGGTTGTATCTTTGTAAGAGGGTAGTTTTTTTTGTTTTTGTTTTCGTTTTTGTTTTTGTTTTTGTTTTTTCCAACCAACTTGGGTTTACTGAGATTTCTGGATCTAAGGACAGATTTCTCTTAACAATTCTGGAAATGTTTACTCCATTATATCCTTCAATGTCTCTTCATCTGTTGTCCTCACTATTATCTCCTTCAGACTCCAGACAGCACAGATTAACAATTTCGATCTCTTCTGCATGTGTGTTAACTTCACTTTATCCGGGGCACCCATTCTCTCTCTCCCCCACACCCCGTGTAATGTCACCAGTTCTCACACCATGTCCAATCTTCCATCTGCTCTTTCCCATGTTTCACTTATTTCTGTAAACAACCATCTCAATTATTTTTTACTCTTCTTTCCAAAAATATCGTCAAGCTTTCCCAATATCTCTTAATGCATGTAACATAGAGACATGCCCTGAACCCCACCAAGATGTCCAAGCCCTAATCCCTGGAATTCACAAGCATATTGCTCTAAATGGTGAGGGTGACTTTGCAGATGTAACTGACTTTAAGACAGGGAGATTAGCTTGGATTACCCAGGACGGGATAATCATGGGAGGTCTTCAAAGGTAACTTGTCCCAGAGGAACCAAATATGCAGCGGAGAGAAAATCAGTGACGCTGAGTACAAGAATTCAACATAAATTTGCTGGCTTTGAGATGTAGACGCATCCATGAGATGACCCAAAAAGGGCTTTCATGGCGTAAATGGTGGGCCCCACATAGCAGCTGGGAAGGAACTTACAATGGCAAAGAAAGATTCTGCCCACAACATGAATGAGCTTGGAAGTGGGTTCTCCCCAGAGACTTTTCATGAAGGCCTGGCCAGCTGACACCTTAATTCTGGATTCCTGAAATCTGGATCCAAGAACTCAACTGGACCAGCTCAGACTTCTAATCACAGAGCTGCGAGATCATAAACTTGCCCAACCCTAAACTGTGGTATTTTTCTATAGCAACAACAGAAAACTAATAAAGCATATTAAACATGATCTTAAAACTTTAATGTGTGGTCCACAGATCAGCAGCCGTGGCAACACCCAGGAGGTTTTTAGAAATGCAAAATATCAAGCCCGACTCAGACTTACAGAGTCGAGGCACGAGGGAAGACACACTCAGGAAACAAGCTGACCAGAGTAAAGCCCTCTTGGTTTGAGGCTGACCCTTAACCTAAAAGTCAACAGGTCATAAGAAGAGTCACAAGATCCAATTCACGGAAGACCACAAGACCCCCCTCCCACAAAGACTGGACATTGTTATGTCGCTCCCTGTGGGTAACTCCACAATCATTTACAAGAATGAAAAAACTGCCCAATATAATTGATAAACCCAAAGTTAAAAAAGAAGCCCCTTTCCTGTATGGTTAGCAAATTTTAAAAAGCCTATAAAACCCTTCATTCAAGGTAAGGGGCTGGGTATCTTCCCCATCAGGAAGGACAGGCCACTGCTTTGTGAAGAGCTCCTTTCTTACTTCCATACTTAATAAATCTCTGTCCCTTTCTCTCAGTGGCTTGCTCTTGAATTCTTTCTTGTGCAAAGCCTAGGGCCTTCTTGGCAAGGGGCCTGAGACCCTCCTCCTCAGAACCTTGGCCTGTCCAGCATCAGAATTACCAAATAAAAATATTACCAGATGACTCCTAAGTTTTCAGAAGCAATGTTCTCAGTTGTCATCTGATTACAGCAATATCTGACATCTTTGTGGTGTGAGTCTATCCTTTCTTGTTTCTGCTCATACTTGCTCATGGTGCTTTGACTCTGTGTGTTTTATGGTTCACTGTGAGTCCCTGCTCTGGAACGCTACAGGATTTCAGTGTATAAATATGTTTATGGATTTTAATTGAGGAGGTCTGCAGTAGGTCCTGAGGTTTGATTTTTTAAAGTTTTTTTTATTATTATTATTGTTTTTTTAGGATCTACCTTTCTAAGAAGGTAAGCTCCTTCAAAGAGGAATTATATGTGCTTTATCAGGTGCCTGGAGACCCGCACCCTGGCTGACATTTCTCAGACTACACAAGGACTGTGAATTCAGTCTCTACGCCTCTGTGAGGCTCGCCTTGTGGTTTTGAATTCTCAGGGAAGATTTCCTTTACCTTCAACCTAGAAGAAAGGCTCAAGACAGGAAGTTTTCCTTGTGGCTAACTGGAGATGATGAAGTCCCAGAACCTAAGTCAGGTTCGGTGGGGTGAGGAGGTTCGGAGCCGACGACTAAAGAAAGAATTCTTAAGACGTCGTTGGTGCAAAAGGTGATTTATTAGAGCACGGGGACAGGGCCCGTGGGCAGGCAGAGATGCGGCTGCCCCGGGTTGTGAGGGGTGGTTGGTTATATACGCAGGAGTTGGGTAGGTGAGGACAAAGGGTTATTGGGGCAAAGAATACTATCAGGATATTGAAGGCTTAGTTACTATTAAGTAAAGACAATTGAGAGTCTCCTGGTGGAATGTTACATTCCTGCCATCAAACATCCTTGTTAATGAGATTTAGGTTTAGAAGAAATTTAACTTTATTTGCTTTTCCTTCTACCTCCGCCTCCTTCCGTTTTTATGGAGGGGAGGATGACATTAGGCTTGAGAAACTGAGTTCTGTGTCTTTGGAATTTGGGCTATTGATAAGGTAACTTCTTTGTTTGTAAATCTCAAGGATATTTGCAAACCAGGGGAGACTCCTGTCTTGTAGGATTGTGATCTTAGCAAGTTAACTATTTATCATTTTATGGCAGTCAGGGGTGCCTAAGGAATGCTACACCTATGGAGGGGAGCGGATGAAGGGGGGGGGTGCAAGGCGCCAGCCCCTGCTTTGTCCTCAGCCAGCCTCCTGCTCCCTCATCAGAGAGAGGGTGTTTTCTAGTTACTCTGATGCCAGAGCTTGGTCACTTAAAGCATGAGCAAGGTGGGAGCCGCCGGCTCTCCCGTAATGGCTGAGACTTTGCCCTTGAGTGGCCTCGTGCTCAGTGTTCAGCCTCAAACGCTGAATCTCATCATCAACGTCAGCAAACACTCGCCAGGGGACAGCGTGCTGTCCTCCTCGCCTCGCTCACACGCACACCTCTGGTCCTCCCGTAGGGATTTCCTAAGGGATTATTGATGTGCTTTAAAAAAACAATTTATATATATTTCTGGGAAAATATCTCTAAAAACTGTAAAGGGAACATGGTCCATTCTGTGCTGGAAACAAATCCCTCCAGGGACCGGCTCCCACCGGCGGTATCTCAGCTGTCATGTCAGTAGGACGTTCTGTGTTTGATTTTTGAACCCGTCAAGATACGATGATGCCCGTGGGCTTGCACGTGTTTGGGAACAAGGCCTACCTGGCTTGGATGTGGCCTTCACGGGGAGATGGCTGCCGACCCCAAGGAGACAGCCCAGGACAGAGAGTGGTGTCTCTCCCTGGACCAAAACAGGGTTGAAGAGACAAACATTCGATTTTACAAAGTGAGATGCTTTCTTTGGAGATATCGGCGTGGAGATGTCAACCAGGCCGTGGTCTGGGCAGCGCGGAGATCCGGGCGGTGCGGACACGCAGAGGCGTGGGGACAGCGCGGAGATCCGGACGATCCGGACACGCGGAGGCGTGCGGACAGCGCGGAGATCCGGACCGTGTGGACACGCGGAGGCGTGCGGACAGCGCGGAGATCCGGGCGGTGCGGACACGCGGAGGCGTGGGGACAGCGCGGAGATCCGGACGATCCGGACACGCGGAGGCGTGCGGACAGCGCGGAGATCCGGACCGTGTGGACACGCGGAGGCGTGCGGACAGCGCGGAGATCCGGGCGGTGCGGACACGCGGAGGCGTGGGGACAGCGCGGAGATCCGGGCGGTGCGGACACGCGGAGGCGTGGGGACAGCGCGGAGATCCGGGCGGTGCGGACACGCGGAGGCGTGGGGACAGCGCGGAGATCCGGGCGGTGCGGACACGCGGAGGCGTGGGGACAGCGCGGAGATCCGGGCGGTGCGGACACGCGGAGGCCTGGGGACAGCGCGGAGATCCGGACGGTGCGGACACGCGGAGGCGTGGGGACAGCGCGGAGATCCGGACGATCCGGACACGCGGAGGCGTGGGGACAGCGCGGAGATCGGGGCGGACGGACATCCGGAGGCGTGGGGACACGCGGAGATCCGGAGGCGTGGGGACAGCGCGGAGATCCGGGCGGTGCGGACACGCGGAGGCGTGGGGACAGCGCGGAGATCCGGACGATCCGGACACGCGGAGGCGTGCGGACAGCGCGGAGCGGAGGACCGTGTGGACACGCGGAGGCGTGCGGACAGCGCGGAGATCCGGGCGGTGCGGACACGCGGAGGCGTGGGGACAGCGCGGAGATCCGGGCGGTGCGGACACGCGGAGGCGTGGGGACAGCGCGGAGATCCGGGCGGTGCGGACACGCGGAGGCGTGGGGACAGCGCGGAGATCCGGGCGGTGCGGACACGCGGAGGCCTGGGGACAGCGCGGAGATCCGGACGGTGCGGACACGCGGAGGCGTGGGGACAGCGCGGAGATCCGGACGATCCGGACACGCGGAGGCGTGGGGACAGCGCGGAGATCCGGACGATCCGGACACGCGGAGGCGTGGGGACAGCGCGGAGATCCGGGCGGTGCGGACACGCGGAGGCGTGGGGACAGCGCGGAGATCCGGACGGTGCGGACACGTGGAGGCGTGGGGACAGCGCGGAGATCCGGGCGGTGCGGACACGCGGAGGCGTGGGGACAGCGGGAAGGACACACTCCTCGCCCTGGCCGGGGGTGGAGCTGCGGCAGGAGGCAGGGGACACCGCTGGCCGGCCGGGTCCAGGCCCGAGGCTTCTCGGAGGAGAGGGCCGCAGCCGCCACCACCGTCGGGGAGAGCGTCTGCACCCGAGAGCGCTGCGAGCTCGCACGAGGCTGCGCTGACGGCAGGGCCCACCTGAGCGAGGGGGCAGGAGAGAGAGGTGTTTGTCTCCTTGTGAAAACAATCTCAACATTCGTTTTATTTTCAAGTGGTGTGATGTTGTGTGAGGTTATTTCATCTCCCTTTAAACAAACAAACAAACCAAAAGGAACAGAAGGTAAATACCACCAACAGAAGCCGCAAGAACCCCAGAAAGGTAATCTGTTAGGCCGCCGCGAGAGGTGCCAGCCCGGCCTTCCCCTGCGCCTCCGCTCCAGGTGCTGCCTGGAGGCACCTGCTGGATCCCGGTCTCCGGGCCACGACCCTCAGAGCCGCCGCCGCCCACTGGAGTGCGGTCCGGACTCGGCAGCCCAGGTGTTTGTCCAGACCTAGTCCGCGTGGAGCCGCGCTCCTACACCCACGCTCTCCTGCACCCACGCTCTCCAGGTGCACCCAGCCGCGCTGGGATGCCTCATTCCTGCCACCTGCCACCACACCTGCCTTGCTGGTCCCCTCCCTCGCTCTTTTCAGTGTCTAGATCCCCGCCACACACTGTCACCCCAAACAGACCAAATTTTTTAATGTCCTGCATCCCACCTTGGACCAGGCTGCCTGGGTGTTGACAATGGCATGGAAAAATCAAAGCTTCTTCCCTCCACTAACCCACGTCCCTACATGGGAGCACGTTATTGAGATTCCTGGTTCTTGGAGCCGGGAGTCAGCCCAGTCTGACCGGGTTCCACCTTCCTCCCCGTGCTCCTCTGCTCATGTCACCCTTGTCCCTGCTGCTAAGCCCAGATGGCTGTGCTCCATGAAACCCGGACGTTCCTGGGAGATGCACGCATTCTTTTCTTCAACAAATATTTATTTCCTGACTGCTGTGGACACTCCAAGATCTGCAACAACAATAAAAATACAGTCCCTGTCCCCATGAGACTGTGTTCTGATAGGAGCTGGAGTAGGAGGGGCGACAATAAGCGTGTTAGGTGACATCCAATGTCGTGAAGAACAGCAAGCAAGGTTAGGGTTAGAACCTCCGGGAGTGGTGAGAGAGGGTGCGACTATCCTTAGGGCATCCGAAGACGGGCCTCTGCAATGCAGCGGCATCACAGCAGAGACCCAAGGGTAGGGAAGGAGCCATACGACTATCTGGCAGCAGAGGATCCAAATGCAGACACCACAGGGAGAGACCCGGGGGTGGGCACGTGCTCAGCATGTCCCAGGAACAGGGAGGACCCTGGTGATGCTTGAAGGAGGAGTGAGGGGCTGGCCGGTGGAGCAGAGCGGAGAGGAGCAGCTCAGGAACACCTGTAGCCCTTACTTGGGGTGACAGGGAGACCACCAGAAGGTGGTGAGATGATGGGGCTTCCAGAAAGGGGTCCCTCCACTCCCCGGTCAGGAACAGAGTGTGCTCTGGAGGCAAGAGAAGCCTGAGGAAATCTGGAGCCGTTGCCATAATCCAAGGGAGGGATGAGGGCCGTCTGGGTCGGCCAGAGGAGCCGACACGGCGAGGGCTCAGACCCTGGGTTTGCTCTGAAGGCGGATCCAGTAGGCTCGTCCACATGGGCAGCGGGGGAGAGACATGACTTCCTGCTGCCTGGCTGGGCAAGTGTGACGGCCGGCTGTCACCTGCGGGGACGGGAAGCAGTGCTGCGGTCCTGCGTGTGTGGAGGGGCGTAGGATGAGGAGTTCCGTTTGGGACACATGAAAATGATGATCCAACTAAATATCCAACAAGAGATATGAAGTCGATCGGCAGTTATAGAAGGCCGGGGTTCGGGGAAGAGACTCAGATATACATTTGGGAGTTTAGATGCTATTTAAAGCAATAGGACTGGAGAAAAACACCAGAGTAGTGTAGCTAGAGCTAAAGAAATGTTGAGGACAGAGGGCTGCTCCATGTCCTCACTGAGAACCACTGTCCCCAAGGAGAAAGTCACATGGAAGAGTCTGGGGTTCATGAATCCCAAGACTGCATGTTTTAACCAAAGTAACTGCTCTTGGTGAAAGCCATACAGTCATAGTGGTTCTACACACACTGAACTCCTTCCGTTTGGGCCCAATAGTGGCTTCTGCCCCTGACAAGCTCTGTGACCTTGGACAACATCGTTAATCCCTCTGTTTCTGGGTTTTCCCCTCTATAATGTGGACATAATACTACTCCATTCCCAAGTATAGATTTTTCATGAGGATTAAATAAGTTCAGTGTCTCAGGGAAAGACCAAACAAAAAATTTACACTGTAAAATTGTTGGGCCTCACTAAATGGTTTATCTTTGGGATTATAAATACAACTTCATTAGAACCTAGAGGTTGACTGTTAAAAGCTTTTTCATGAAAAAGAGTGCTGGCTCCCTAACACAGATTTATAGGCAAAGACAAATTATTATGGACACACAATTATGCATTGCCCTTTGGAAGACAAACAAATCTTAATATAAATTATGACAAAAGACTACGAAATAATGTTAGGGAATGTGTCTGAATTGAGGAATTTAAGTATTTGCTCAAAGTTATCTCTAAATATATGCCTCACAAGACTACCACATGGGCAAAACTCTAGTTGACTCTCCTTCTTCTGAAATCAACTCTTAAAGCATGAAAACGAGCCCAGTTAGAATGCGCAAACACAGGCTGTAATCACGAAATCACTTTGGCATAGCAGTGTCTAGCCTCGGGCATACTAGCTTTCCGAACTCAGGATCAGGGTGTGGCAGTGGCGGCGGTGGGGGGGTGTGTGTTCTGATGGAACTTGCGGATGGGATATCCACCCTAGAGAAAACGTGCCCACACGAGGGTCTCATAGCCCATGACAGGTAAACCCGAGACAGACCCCAGGTCCGGCCCCTCGGCGCGGGCTGACTGAATTGGCATGTTTCCCTCCGCTGCCCTGACCCACATCCTGCCTACAAGATGCACTCCGCTTGCAAGACCTGAATCCCTATGAACAAAAGGAAGCTCATGGTGTGAGACCCTGGGCAGCCTCCAGGGTTTTCATTCTGGATCTCCAGGCACATGTGAAGCGGCCAGACACCCTGTAGAGAACTGCAGTTCAAACATGCTAATCGTGTGGGGCGCCTGGGGGGCTCTGCTGGTGGAACGTGCCCTTGATTTCAGCTCAGGTCATGATCTCAGGGTTGTGAAATCCAGCCCTGTGTCGGGCTTTATGCTGGGCAGGGAGACTGCGTGGGATTCTCTTGCTCTCTCTCCCGCTTGCTCATGCGCGTGCTCTCTCGCTCTCTAATAGATAAATAAATCTTTTTAAAAAAGCCATCAAGGGCGCCTGGGTGGCTCAGTGGGTTAAGCTGCTGCCTTCGGCTCAGGTCATGATCTCAGGGTCCTGGGATCGAGTCCCGCATCGGGCTCTCTGCTCAGCAGGGAGCCTGCTTCCTCCTCTCTCTCTCTCTGCCTGCCTCTCTGCCTACTTGTGATCTCTCTCTGTCAAATAAATAAATAAAATCTTAAAAAAAAAAAAAAGCCATCAAAACCTCTAATTGTGGAGAGCATGTTTAGGATGGGTTTTGCACACGAGGCCACTTGGACAATCGCGCCATTCCCTGGTATGTCAAATTCTTACTAAGATGCCGTCGTACGAACAAGTACCTCCCTGTTTTTAGTAGGTCCTTACAGAAAATATTTGGGAACTCCAAACCTCTCTTAAATATTTTTTGGAGGTGAAAATGTTGAAATTGAAAATAGAATGTGGTATTTGAGCCCCCCCCCCAGCAATATTGACCTAACATGGGCACATGCGTGAAGAGGAATTTCTGACTCCCAGCTACAGAGTACCCGCTGGGCTCTAGCACATCACCTATGTCTCCACCGATCCTGTCAGGTTGGGAAAATCGTCCCCATTTTACCTACGTGGCCAAAAGCAATACACTCTCTTTGGAATTAGAAATCAAATAGAGGCTTATTCCAAATGTTGTCTTTTCCAGCACAAAATCCCCATCTGAAACGGATCCTACTAATTTCCTCATTGGGTTGAATCTGCTAAAGTTCCTCATATGTGGAAATGCCAAGTAATCTAGACATTTCCCAACGATAATGCAATAGAATGAATTGATTTTGAAGACAGAGCCAGTTGCAAAATTTTTAGGTAGTTGAATAACAATTAATTCAGAAAGAAATTTAAATTTGAACAAGTCTTTAGTTTCAGGTCCCCAGTGAGAAGAAGATTTTGTCACTGAAGATGAAAAAAAAAAAAAAAATGCCAAACCTAATTTGAAGAGGTAAATTTTCACCTGCAGAAGACCCTGTCATTTATGTGGATATCATTAAAAACTCCAAAGCAAAACTTATGAAAGTAGCACATTTTTACAGAACTGCAGAAGCTTGATTTAGGCAGTGAGAATTCCTTCTTCACACAGATTTTTGTCATCTCTTTCAGCTCCAGGGGCCCCTTAATGACAAATTAGCAAGGTGCTACTGTCTTGTAACTGGGAGTTCAGCACATTGACATTCAGCATTGTGACCTGCTTCTTGCTAGACTGCTAATTAATATTTGCACTGGCTGCAGAATCAGCTTGTCTTTTGGATTATTTCATATTCAGAAAACGGCCTCCAAGTGAGGCAGGTTTTCATCTAAAAGCCAACTTTAACTTTGTTGTATCGACGACATTTACGAGAAGAACTACTACTGATTGTGTATCTGTTCTTGATGGACATGCTTTCTATGATCTCAACTGTGCTACAGTTGTGCAAGATAAATAATTTTACCCTCATTTGGGGGTTTAGGACACTAATCCTCAAAAGCTTAAATAATCTGCCCAAGACCATGGAGTTGATGAGGTCTGCAAATGAGGTTTAAACCCTCTTCCGTCAGAATCCAGAGATCCCCGTAATCAGTCAGACCATCATCCTCCAGCTAAAGAAGGTCCACAAGAAAGAAGAGTGGACACTAATCAACATTCTAACTTACCCATCAGCTTAGCAGGTGCACTGAATGATTATAGATTCTCCCACTACAAAAGAGAAAAAACAAAATGTTCTTCCAAACCAAATGACTAAATTGGAAGTCATATGAATACGCCTGAATTCCCCTGGTATTCCGTCACCACGCAAATACACTCACAAGCACCTTTCTTCCTTAAAGACCAGCATTCATTCTGATAAGTTCATACTCGGTTGAAGTAGGCATTAAATATTTTTAATCACACTCCAAAAAACAAACAAACAAACCAGGAACAGCAACTTTAAGTGTGTCTTCATCAAAACAGTAAGAGAGGGCAGTTTTCTTCATTGCAAGAGAATACAGGTGAAGATATATGCATATACATTCTACCCATCCTATCAACCATGTCTTTGCAGAAAGAATTACAGAGGTAAAGTCAAGCTTGGAGGGCAGCAGGACCCAGCAGCCTGAGCCCCTCAGTTTTTCCCTCAGGCAGAGCAATTTGTTTTGTGCTCTGACTGTATTTTTCAGTCTCAGAATTCTCTTCTGTATTTCTTTTCCGAGCACAAATTTTCTTCCCTGATGATCTAGGTCAATACTTGAACAGATGGCGGCTGGCGTTTCCAAACTGTAGCTTGGGAGGAACTGGGAGGAACTCAAAGGGTCCTAAACTAAAAAAACCTTAAATATAGAGAATTCATTTTAAAAACAAAGGTCAATCAGATCACTGTTGATTTCTTCTTTTAAAGAAAGCATATTCAAATTCAGGTTGACATTTTACCCATTTTATTTCAGCTTTCATTGTTTCAGTATGAAAATAGTGCATGGTTATATGGACAAACAGAAAATACAGAGAAGAAAGAAGAAGGAAAGGAAAAAATCCTGCATCCCCTCTCCAGTGAGAAGGGGGTATGAATACCAACTTGCTTTTGATTCATTTTAACCTAGTTCTTGTGGGAGGGGCATCTTTTTTATTATCTCTTTATGGTCTTTTTGGAGATTGTCTTTTTATTTCCTGCAGATTTGTAACATACACACTTACATTACACAATGAAATCACACTGTAGATGCTTTCTGTAACAGATTATCAGGTCTTCATATTAACAATTTCATGATGTTCACGGTATGTTCATTACAATGTTCCATACCATTCATTATCATCTCAGTGGCTGTGCATGTCATCATGTGGGTGTAATACTATCGATACACAGCCTTAAATTATTCACATCTCAGTCAATTAACTTTTGTTATTGTTTTTATCTTAAAAATAAACACTTTAATGAACATTTGTGTATATCTATGTTGGCACTTGACTAAGAATTTCCTTAGTATAAATCCCTGAAGCAGGTCAAAGCAATGAGCATTTTTAAGGTTTCTAATGTAGTCTGTGGAGAGGTTATGACAAACTGTTGTCTCACTAGCTGTGTACCAGTATGCCATACCCCCGACCCTCTGCGATGCTGTATATTTTTATTCTATTTAATCATCATCAATCTCAGCAGTATCGAAAAACAGTAGCTCTTTTTTTGTCCTAATTCAGCCTATTCCTTTCAAGCTAGATTCAACACAGGCCCAAGCTTCAGCCCAAAACTTGAGGAAATTTGGATCTTATGCTAGCCATTTTTACACACTATTTCTTTGATTTTTTTTCTTTCCAAGTTTCTCTGTTTTCTGCCTTACTCTCTCTTCTTAATGCTCAGCATTTATTTCAGAAAGAACCCAAGAAGGTAGCTCAAGATCTAAGTTTCCTGACTACCTCTCTGCTCAGAAGCACAGCACCGTGGAGCCAAGGAAACACTGTTTCCCAGTGCACCCACCTCATGCAGGTCCTAGGAAAAGAGACCCAGGCTTCTTGTCACTAAAGGCTCTCCAGACTGAACAATGCACAGGCAAGCACAGGTCTGCAGCCAGCACCTCCTTGCTGGTCCCTTTATTTGGAATAATTACTTATTTTTATTTTCTGTTTTTGATTATCCACTCAAAACTTACTACTGGCGATTTTGAAAATATTTACTTATTTTCCAGAGGATAAAGCAGTAGGGCTGAAGTTTAAACATTTTGCCTCACTTGGGGACTAGATAAAGGGTTTCTCCTTGGCAAGATGCCCTTCCACAAGGACAGCTGCCCTGGGGGAGACGGGAGGGTGAGGTTCACTGGTAAGGTGGGAAGTTGTGATTTCAGCTTCGGTTCCACAAAGATCAGCAAACTGGATGGGTGTTGAGACTGCTCGAGGGGACCCATGAAGACCAGGGTGTCCAGTTGACGACTCCTACCTCAATTTCCTATCAATAGACACAAACTGGTTAAATGTTAAAGCCCTGAGCCCTTGAACCTCCATCATGGGAAGATGGTTAAAGTCCAAAGATGGGAGAACATGGCTCTCCTATCATGTCAGAACTGAATCTAGAAGTTATTTTTCGAACAGGAAGACAAATAAGCAAATGACAGACTTTAAAGAACTCTTCCAGTATTAATAATATCAGAAACCACAGAATGTTTATAGTCAGATAGGTAAGGTCTTTTGGGGGAAGACAATGGGGAAAACTTGAGCAAGAAGTCCCCGGCCTGCCCCAGGATGCTTTACCGAGTTATTAGCTGAGGCAGGCAAAGCAGAGGGAGCAACGCAAGCCCGTAGGGGAATACGATCAAGAAGAACAAGGTATTTATGGTGATATGTTAACAACTGCAACTGAAAATCGAGGACTTTCTTAAAATTACTAAAAGAACATAATAAAGGAGGGGATGTTCTAGCACTGACATGGGCAGGAAACCCAGGTGCCTTTGGAAGTGCACCAGTGAAGGCAGCTGAGGATGAATGGAGGAGGAGGGACCATCGTAGAGATGACTGTCTTAATCACACTTGCTGGAGAACTTCCTATTCGAATCACTACACAGACAGTAATGGAAGGTGTGTAGAAAGAGGCCTAACAAAATGTGGAGGTTCTGTTCTTCATTCCCTCATATGGGTATGGCCCCTTCTCAACTAATTCTCCTGTGATTTTCAGATATTTGGGGTTAAAGTTGTCAGAAATAGGTATTTGATCTGCTAGAAATTGGTACCACTGCAGTCAAGATTCTGAGAGGAAGTGAAGACAAACAGATGAAGGAAGTGGGCCCCACCCAGAATGCGTCTCTGATGGGTGCACGTAGGCTTGGGCCTGCGGACGGCGTGGCAATTCCCCAAGAAGCTCGCGGCTCCTGCGGGAAGAGTAAGATACTCAACTAATTGACAACCGCAGATCCCCAACCTGCCCCCAAAATGGCCTCCAGGGGATCATGGATCCTGCTTGGGAAGACAGCTGACCTCACTCTAGACCCATCCAGTCCCAACTCAGCCTCTGCCCTTTTTCTTCACGTCTTTGGTTTCCTCTGTCTGTGAGGTGCGCACAGTGTACTTAAATCCATAGGAACATGGGAAGTTGTGTTTCCAAGTCCCATGTACTGAAACAGGCCATGTTTGTGTGCATCTAAAGGTTGGTCAACTCTGACTTCTTATATATATATGTCACGATGTTTGGCCTTGAAACAAACAAGCATGTCTGCGGAGAGAAAAGCACATTTTAGTTTTTGTTCTCACTGGTTGTCCCTGAGCAGATCGATAAACTCTGATTCCCTGCAAAGCTCCTTGTTGATGCTGTCATCAGGAATCTAGGACTCAAGCACCAGACATTAGCAAAGCCCTGGGTGCTCCCGGGTCTGTGGTCAGGAGACACACCTTCCTTCTTATCTTTCCTGGGCCAGGACAGTAGCCTGGACCTCAAGGAGGTGATTGCCACTGCCCATCTCGGGGAGCTATTTCATAGGGATGCATTGGTCCAGCCCCACTATCTCTCATCCAAAAGGATGGGTGCTCAAAGCCGACAACTCAGCCTTTAAAGACATGCTGATAATTTACAGCATTTTATGAGGCTCCACATTCATTTTTTGGAGTTTCTTTTGCCAAGTTTGTGTCTCACATTGGGCCTTTTCTCCTTTGGGTAAAAATATCCCTGTGCTGGCCAGGGCCCTGGCAGATTCTCTGCTGCAACAGTGACACCTGCTGTTCAGGACGAAGTTGGTGATTTCTCAAAGGAAATTCTCCCTGGGGCCCAGACTGCTTTCAGATTTCCAACATCTGGAAGCATAGTGGGTCCATTTTGCAGGGAATAAGTACCTCCACGCTGAACAACCAACATCGAAGGAGAGGCCCAGGACAGGAAGACAAGAACAAAGAAGAAAGGGTCTCCTGCATTGAAAAGCAAAGACATCAGGGAGCTCCCTGGCCTGACGCTGAGCAGCTCCCTGGCCTGCTAAGTGAGAGGTGACCCTTGGCCCCAGTGATTCTGAGACATGCCAGTCATCAGTGGGCCCTCTGTCGGGGCACAGAATGCTCTGTTTCTGTCTCTGGAGGTCAAGCCCAGCCTTCCTTCCGGCAGACCCTGCCCTCCAAGAAACTGGTTTCTGAGGATGGACTTTCCTCCCGGGAAGGACCACCGGCCGAAGACTATTGCCCACACTCCTCAACATAGCAGGTGAGGGATGCCCTCCTTTTTGGTCTTCCTTGCTTTGGAATAATGGATGCTCTAACAGGCTTGCCAGAGTTTCTAAGACCCACATGTTCAAAGACACACATCCTCAATTTTTTTAAAACCCCAGAAATTGTAACAGGCAATATTTATTATCAATGCCCATTTTCCATTTGCCTTTAATGTTTGGGGAAAATTCTATTATTACTGATTTTAATTTCCCCTAACATTTTCTTCTTCTTAAACAGGCAACATGTCCAATGTGGAACTTGAACTCACCACCCTAAGGTCATGAGTCAAAAGCATTACTGAGTGAACCAGCCAGGTGTCCCAACTTAACTTTTAATTAAGACAAGATTTGAAGTGTCTAGGAAGTCGCAAATTCATGCCTTATGTTCACGGAAGTAGACACATTTTTAAGTGACCTGTTCTCCAAATAGTTATGTAAATACTTTCAAAATGATTTTTTGTGTGTGTTCCAAAAATATTTCTCACCTACGTGGATATAAAGTTCAGCTTTTATTTTGACGTCCATAGGGGATCTACCAAATAAATATGGCTAATACCTAGACGGGAGAGTTTCCGTTTGAGAGCAGAAGTGCTGATGTCAGAGTTCGGAGCAGTGGGCAGTCGCCGGTGGGAGGCTCTGTGTCCTCAGACGGGAGTCTTCACCTCTCTGAGTTATGTTCTCTACGTATCAAATCAACAAGTCAGGGCATAACTCAAGAGTTTTCAGTATTTTGAAGAAATTGGTTTTAATCCTTTTTGCACATACAAAAGAAAATCTGCATGGAAGCCGGATTTTTAAACTGAAAAAGGTGGAGGTCCTCACTTTTCCCCAAAGTGGCCTTGAAAAGACTCCTTGGAAGCCCAGAGGCCCCCATGGGATGGTTTGCCAAGCACAGGCCAAGTGCCTTGCCCTGGTCAGCAGCCCCCACCACACCCTGCAGGAACCACGTCCCCAGGTCCCATGTCTGCACCCCTGTGCGTAAAATAAGGGCAATTCAGCCTGCTTCGTGGGTCACTGTGAGAATAGAGGGGGGAAGCACCGACGAAAATCTTTAATTAACATGAAGAGCTAAACAACTACAGCTGTAAAGTAAGAAGGAGAATGATCATTTTACTTCCTCCGGTTTCCCTTTCTCCAGCTGTGAAGTGAGAGATTGAGATTAGGCGGTCTCTAAGGACAGATATCGAACATGGTCATCTTGCTTGCTCCCTAGTCAACTCTGCGGTGCCAGCCCTGGCTCCATTTTCCAGCAGAAGAAGTAGGATCGGGAGAGTCTGCAGGTCAACCCGCGGCACAAATGGGTCCCAGGATTCCCAGGCCGGCGTTCACGCCAGCATCCCTGATCTCCCTGTGACCTCAACCACGCCCGATAACTTCGAGCTCTATAATTCTATGATTCTCGGAAACACTGTCCTCCCATTCTCGTAATGGAGAGCTGCAGCCTTGCTCGTGACTGTGAAACCAACAATCCGCAGATTCCAACACACTGTGCGTTACCGCAGCGATCCCCGCTCCGGCTAGCAGAGTAACATACGAGCATCCTTCACCCGCGGCAGCTGCACTGCAGGCTCGGCTGCGCGGTCAGGCCGGCTCTTCAAGGTGTCTCTGGCACGTCTTCTGGGCCCATCCTGACCCCTCTACCCCAGACGTGGGGGCTTCGTCAGGCTGTTGGAATCTCGTAGGGACAGGCTCTCATTCCCCATCACACCTGGACTGGGTATTACAGCAAGTCTTCATTTTTGTTGTTGTTGCTCCCATTTCCAATTTTCCTCTCTCATTCGTTTTAATTTCACTGATTTCCCCCTTATCACTTAATACATTTTCCTCATTATTGGCATCTGGGCTGAAGGCTGCAGTGCAAACACAGAAAGACCAAATCAAGATTAAAAAAAAAAAAAAAAAAGAGCAAAATATTCCCATTTCAGATGGAGAAACAGATGGGGTTCTTGGCACTTCCGAGGATTTAAATTGACCCTCTGCACCACGCTGGAGGAAGACAGACTGTCACTGCTGACAAGCAAGCACGGGAGAGCCCTGCTTTCCCTTCAAACATACAGGAGCATTTGGAGTTCTTTTCTCTCGGCAGTGTGTGACGAGAAGAAACCATATGATTTATTCTGACTCTCTTGGGGTCTGAAAATGCAGCTGTGGGACCCCAGAAGTCCCTGGGGGCAGACTGCTCTCCCACAAACCACCGTCGTGACCTGGGCCCGTTGACCTTGGAGCCTGCCTTGCCATCCGAAGGTGGTAATAAAACCACCTGCCCCTTGTGACAACAGCAAGAAGTGAGCTAAAATGGCGGCAGACGTGCCAGCACAGGGCCCTGTACATAGTAGGTGTTCAAGACATTTGTCTTCCTGCTTTTTCATACATGGCCAAAGATGTTCAGTTTTCTTGGAAGCTCCCTCTCCACAACTTTCTCTTTTTACAGCTGGTGAGGGTGAGGACCAGGTGGGTGGCTCTGACCTTCCCTAGGATGACATTTACAAAATAAGCACTACCCATATGCAGGACCAGTGCAATCGCCATCTGAGACGGGTGCTCCTTATTTTAAGCAGGTTTGGAGCTTGCCTGCAGATCTTTAAAATATGGGAATCTTGGGCAACCTTTAGTCAGAAATCTTGAAGCTGCCCTCCTGTTCAGTTATCAAAGATGTTCCAAATCACTGTGACTATCCATTTTCAGCTGTTCTAAGCACAGAGTGCTTTTGATTGGTATGAACTGTTTATTTTAAGAATAATTTTAAGAATCTGCCTCAAACAAATCAAACTATTTGTGCCTGTTCCCAAAAGCAGAAATAAAACAGAAAGAAAGAAAAAAAGAAAAGGTATAAGGCAAGAGTAGGTAAATAGGTTACAGGGTTATTTGATGATAAGATCCTTCAGATCCGAAGAAAGGACATCCACTTGGGGTATTTATAAAGGAAAGTGTTGATTACCACAAAGGCCATGAAAGAAGATTACAAAGAGAAAAAATTACGAAGAAAAAGAATCAAAGAAAAGACAGACAGAGATTACCGAGCACACCTTTTTGGACTCTCTGCTAGACATCTTGCTTCTATGTTTCAAACCCTTCCTAGGTGCCTCACAGCCCACAGAAAGAATTCAACCTCCAACATCTGACATCCAAGAACTTTTTTCATTAGATTTTCTTGACCTTTCTCAACTCAGTTTTTAATAATTCCCCCTGCAGTTCTCCTCCATGGATTATCTACTACACTAAGCCATCCACAGTTCCTAGATTATGCCTTACATGTTAACTGGGACAATGTGTGTGCTCAATGTCTGGCATTTATCCACACAAACAAAATCAAGTCATTGCACTTAAAAGTCGATAGCTGAATTAACAGAAAATCTCAGAAAATGAAGGCTCCACTACTTCTAGAAGCAGGAGTAAAAAGAGAGGCTGAAACAGAAGAACCCATTAAACACCCATAAAGAAGATAGACCAGGTGGGCTCCATCCTGGGCAGTGAGGCAGCTACACCTCTGTCTACGTGGGCTACGACTATGTGCTCCATGAAGAAACCCAACCGGGAGTCTCCAGACAGAAGTGAAAAAGAGAGAGAAGGTAGAGTATGAGGCTGAAGACAGAGGGAATGAAGTCGCCATAATGAAGGGGGTGTCCTCCCAACTTCCTCTCCATGGTTCCCAGCATACCCTGGGCAACAGAGAAGATGACACATTTCTGGAGAATGGGTGAGCCAGAGGGAACAGACAAGTACACAGCCATATCCATCCCAAGCACCAATCACTCTAAGTGAAGCTTGCCAATTCCTAAACCACACACAACCCGCCTTAAAACACACACACCTTCCCATCAGATTTTTGAACTTGACTTTTGCATCCAAGCAGAAAACCAAGAACAGTAGAGATTGGAGGAAAGCCTCTAGTAGGAAAGACAAATCAAAACTGAAGAACAAGAAAAGGAGGGAAACTGAGGCACTTCAATGAGCAGAAAAAAACTTTGAAATATATTTAATTAAGCTCCTCAGAAAGCTAAGACATTACATCAACAAAATGAGTATGAACAGAGAACAATAGAGCTCTTAGACATTAAAACTAAAATCTGTAAAATTAAGAACACAATAAAAGATCCAGAAGCTACACTTGAGAAAAATCATGCAGAAACTGAGAAAAAATGATAAGAAATGGAAAACAGGAGACTATAAGAAATTAAGAGGATTCATTGGGGAAATCAAATGTATTAATCACAGAAGCTCCAAAAAGCATAAAGTAAATGGAAGGGAAGAATTATTAAAGGAATAATAAAAAGAAATGTCTTGGGACCAAAGGGCTTCAATGGCCAACAGACACACAGAAACATGCTCAACATACCTCAACATCAAGGAGATGCAAATAAAAACCACCATGATATAATCACCTTACACCGGTCAGAATGGCTAGTACCAAAAAGACAAGAAATAGCATGTGTTGATGAGCATGTGGGGGAAAAAAGGAATCATTGTGGACTGTTGGTGGGAATGCAAACTGCCGCACCCACTATGGAAAACAGTAC
The DNA here is from genome assembly GCF_011764305.1 of Mustela putorius furo. NCBI lineage: Eukaryota > Metazoa > Chordata > Mammalia > Carnivora > Mustelidae > Mustela > Mustela putorius. Next base: position 7,727,922 of record NW_025421485.1, read on the forward strand.
AAAGTTTCCTCATAGTATTAGGAGTAGAAATACTGTGCAATCCAGTAATTCCACTATGGGGTATTTACTTGAATAAAATGAAAACAGTAATTCAAAAAGATATACCCACCCCTATGTTCATTGCAGTATTAGTCACAATAGCCAACCTAAGTGTCCACCAACAGATGAATGGATAAAGAAGATATGCTGTGTGTGGACAATGGAATATTACTCAGCCATAAAAAGGAATAAGATCTAACCATTTGTGACAACATGAATGGACCTAGAGGGTATTATGCTAAGTGAAATAAGTCAGAGAAGAACAACTATCATATGAGTTCACTTATATGTGAAATTAAAAGACAAAACAAAACAAATGAACAAAGAGAAGCAGACCCACAAATACAAAGAAAAAACTGGAGGTTGTCAGAGGGGAGGGGGTTGGGGGATGGGTAAAATGGGTGAAGGTGAGAGGGCATTTGGGATGAATAAGTCACAGAGATGAAAGGCACAGCATAGGGAATATAGTCAATGCTACTGTAGTAGAATTGTATGGCGCGGATGGTAGCTATGTTGTGGTGAGCACAGCATAACCCATAGATTTATTAAATCACTCTACTGTACACCTAAAGCCAATGTAACATGAGACAAGTATACTTCAATTAAAAAAGAAAGAAAGAAAAAGAGCCAAATGACTCCAGTTCCTATCGAGTGGCCATGGTTGCCTGGACCACAGCCCCCAGACAGTGGGTTTGTCCTCACAAGAGAATCTTGTGAATCTCTTTGAAAATGTGATTAAGGTAAGGCCTTTGACACGGGGAGAGTATCCTGGATAATTATCCAGTGTGCTCTAGATACAATAATTTGTTTATGTATAGGAGAGAGGCCAAGGAGATTTGACACACTCAGGAGAGAAGGCACCATGGCCCCAGAGGCAGAGATGGAGTCTGGAACAGCCACAGCCAGGGAAGCACTGGCAGCCACAAGCAGCTGGACAGGGAAGGGAACAGGCTCTCCCCTAGAATCTCTGGAGGGACAGCCCTGCCAACACCTTGATTCCAGCCATGGAAACTAATTTCAAACTATAAGCCTCCAGATCTTGAGAGGGTACATTTGTTTTGTTTCCAGCCACCTAGTTAGCGGTGACTGCTGCAGCCACAGGAAGCTATCAAACTGATCCACTATATAAACAAGAAACATCACTGCAAAGTTACAGAATACCAAGCATAAAAAGAGGATGCTAAAAGCTTCAGAGGGAAGGAACACGTCTTTAGAGAGCAGGACTCAGATGGGAATCACAACGAAAATTACTACACCCTGATGCAAACATTATCTGCAGAATCTAATGTTCTGAGAGCAACATCATCGCTGATCTGGTATTCTTTATCCAACCAAAACAAAATGTTAGCCCCAATAACTGTGTTTTTGACATGCGGCCCACTAGATGAACCTTTTATGCACATTCTTCTCAGAAAGCTACTGCAGGATACGCTCCAACAAATGAAGGAGGAGATTTCCAAAAAAAGGGAAGGTCATGAAGTTTAGAAAGAAGGCGAGCCAAATTAGCAGTTGCACAGTGGAATCAAGAGATATCCTAAGTACTGGGTGGTGTTTACTGGGACTGTGACTGTCCTTTCAGGGAGAATTATTACATGGTACATAGAAAAAAATCAATTTTTTAGATAAAATACATGTGTGGTGAACACATGGTGTGCTCTGTGAACCTCCCTCTTCCGTAGTATAAGTCAATAGAGAATGTTTTTAATTTTCAAAACAGAATAAATATATATTATTAGAAATCTGAAGTTCTACATCAGAAGAAAGAGCAAAGAGTTTGAAGTAGCTGACTCTGGGGTCCTACGGAAAACTTCATGGAGTCTACAGGCTTTCCTTAAGCTGTTATTACTCTGATTTTTCTAAAACACACACAATCGCTACTGTGATTTTAAAAAGTAATGCAAGGGCTCCCTTTCTATAAACGTCCCTTTGAGTCCTAAGCCAGTTTTCTATATGGCAGTAATTGTGTGAAGTATTCTCATATATATATGTCATTAATTCCTCACTATTAAAATGTAGTTCACGAACCCAATCAAAGATAAAGAAACCAAGGGCGCACCATGGCTCACTCAGGCAAGCACCTGACTCTCGATTTCAGCGTAGGTCATGATCTCAGGGTCACGAGATCGAGTCCTGTGTGGGACTCCATGCTCAGCGGGCCTCCACTCGAGATTCTCTGTCGCCTCCTGCCTCTCCTCACCTGCTCTCTCTCTATTTCTCTTTCTCAATAAAAAAGTAAAATAAAAAATAAAGATGAAGAAACCAAAGCTTTAGCCCCGACAGATGTCGTTCTCTTGATTTCTGTTAGCACATTCCGTTCCCATTCGTGCTCACCTTCCCCACGTCACAGCATGAGGATGAAGGACCGTTGCAAATACTAGCTTTATCGGGATGGCCGGCATTCCTGGGGATGCTTCGTGGGCAGCGAACTCAGCCTTCGTGTCCAGTCTGTCCACACGGGTCCCGAGCCGGCCAGCCTCTGGCACGGAATGGAGGCCAAAGGCGCAGAGATCTTAGCATGAACTTGAGCGGGGCTTATCCCTGCTCAGTTCTTCATTCAGACAGAGAAGAAACGTGAGCTCTTCATCTACCCTGCCAAGCATAAGAGTAGGGATACAGGCTGTATCACATAGCATCCTTGCCCCCAAGATGTCTAGGGATAGAAAGTAGATAGCCACTCAGAACTAGTAAAAACAAGTTTTAGAAACTAAATATTTTAGAAACAAAAATATTGGAGCCCAGAGGAAGGAAAAATCCAAAAGACAGAAAGGGCTTCGTGGAGGTAGTAGCGTTACTCTGGGCTGTAATGAGTGAGCAATTCCAAGCACACACGACACCCCCTTGCTCCCACTCCTTTGCTGACACCTCCCCCAGTGGTAGGTCTGGCAGCTTCTTTCCTTGGACCTTCCAAAAACACTTGTCCTGACACTCAGTGTGTCTTTGCATTTAGCTCTGTCCCTCTCCAGACTCTGAGCCCCTTCAGGGCTTTGGGTTTGTCTTCACCAAAGACTAAGAGTGCTTGGGTTTATCAATACCTATTAGAAATACTCGCCAAGTAAAAGAAAAAAAAAAAATGCACGCCTGTTCTTTCACTCAGCTCCTTTCAGAATCCTGTGTTATCTGGTGGAAGCATCATACTCGCAGAAAGCAGTAAAGGCCCAATTTTAACAAAGGGTTAATTTGGATAAGATCAAAGGGATGCTGCAGTGTGTGGGGTCTGGGCACAGGGGCTGAAGACAAGGCATTTGGACTCATGGTCCGTATTCAGTCCCCTGCGTTACCAAGCCAGTCCAATAAAACATGGAGTTTCCACTGGCTGGTAAAGTAGCTGTTTGCAATCTGTCATTTTAAACGTGTGTTTTGAAATTAAAATTCAACGGGAATGGAAATGAACGTGTTTTTTCTCTTAATTCAAGACCGATCCTTTTTCCTGGGTTTTTCCTCCTAACTCCCTCGGAGGCTGGAAACGTGGATGCCAACAACCTTGATCTATCACGGGGGATTCAGTCTGCTTCCAAGCAAAAATACAGACCTTCAAACGTAAAAACCACAACCACAGGCCTGAGAATTACCAAAAAGCTGAGGGTGTGTGTGCGTGCGTGTGTGTGTGTGTTTGTGTGTGTGTGTGCGCGCATGTGTCTGGGAGCATTTTCTCTTGATGTTTGGGGCAGAAAAGGGTTTATTTTTCCACTCCCATTTACACCAGCTGCCATGAAGCAACCATAAAGGCCCCCGGAGTGGCTCTGTGGCCGTAGATCACGGAACCAGCCCCAGCTGCAGACGGCCCCAGCAGCTGGCCAGAGAGGTGCTGCCGCTGACCCCTCCCACAGGCTGGGGACGCGGGAGCAGCTCGCTGCTTCCCCTGCCTCCCACCCCAGATTTATGAAGCAGGAAGCAGCCAGCCAAAAAAGCAAAAGAGAAAAAGCCCAACTGCTCTGTTTCTTTCTTTTTTTTTTTTCTTTCTTAAAGTCAACACACACCTAGCGACGTTCCTAGCTACTAAACCAGTGCCAGTATCTGTCACTTCCAGCTGTCAGGAGTGGACAGGCTGAGCACAGAAGACAGTGCTTTGTGCAGAGGCCATTGGGAATAGCCAGCACTTGGAGCTCCCACCTGGGGGCAGTGGAAGAAAGGAACCCAGCAGTCACACCGACTGTGTACCCACTCTGAACAGCACTTGTGACAGGGATTTCCACCCTGAGTCACCGCGGACGGGGTATGAGGGAGATAAAAGGTTATGAAGCTTTGAGTGTCGTGCCCGGATTGACATGGTCAAAAGATGCTCCTCGTGGGTGGTGGAGGGCTGTTTTTTTGGGGGGGGGGCAGGGGAAGCTCTAGAATGATCTAGAATGTCCTTCCAAGCCTTTTGGATAAGCCGTCTAATTGTCAGTGTTTCCACTGTCTTTAATTGAGACCGAGATGGTATTTTCTTATGGTCTCACACCAAAAACTCAAATTAGGACTGGGACAGAACCTCAAGCTCTCATTTACATGGCAGCAAATCAAGGCCCTGGGATTCCAAAAAGCCCGCCCCAGTTCACCCCGTAACGCTGAGGGAGAGCAGAAAGTAGAACTCAATCTCTCAAAAAATACCCTCACTCTCTATTCAAATCCTTAATTTGAATGTAACTCCCCCCAAATAATGGCATGCTTGACATGCAGCCTAAGCGACAGTCCCTGATATGGACCTGTGGGCAGGAGTCATGAGGAAAGACCCTCCCGAGTCACCTGCTCACCGAGAGAACATCCAAGAAAGAGATGAACTTGCTGGGTACATAAACACATTTAAACGTCTGCCACACAAAGGAGTTCCGCAGAGCCCGAGGCTGGAAAATCATCACACAAATATCTGGAAGGGGGAGGCGGAAACGGAGTGCGAGGAGGAAGCGAGGCTCAGTGGTATATTCGGGTGGAGAAAATCTTCCAAGGTTGCTACGCACCCACCAGCCAGAGCCGGAGTCAGCGGATGCAGGAAGCACCCCGCCCACACACCTGCAAGGTGCCCGCTCGCTGGTCCCGGAGCCCAGTTCTCCCGGCCCGGCTCATTCCACCAACGCCCTTGGACCTGGGTTTGCGTTCACACCTTGCAGCAACCCTGTCCCTTTAAAGAGCCGGAGGCTGGAGGGCAGCGTGTTTGCTGGGTTCTCTGTATCTACAAGGGAGGACTCTCTTCACCCCAAGCAGCACCAGGAAAAAGGCTGGTAGCCAGGAAGGGAAAAATAACTTAAAAAAACACATCTGATCAGTGAAATACATTTACAGTAACCTGGCACCCAGAGCTATGGACTTTCATACAAATGCTGAAGACCGTGGCTTTGGGCCAGGAGCATGAATTTTCAAACAGGAGGGGCTGTGGAATGTGTCTCAAAGCCCACGTAGGGAAGTGGCTCTCTAACGCTGAGGGAGAAGGAGCAGAGCTGGGAGACAAGTGGTCTTGCCTGCAGCAGATATCATCCTTGGAGTCTGCGCACCTACGCAGCCCATGGCCAGGTTGGGATGGACACTTTCCTCATGTGGGTCGTTGCTACAAAATGGGTTTCCCTTCGCAGACACTGGGTGGGAGTCACCGGCTTCCCCGTTTCTCTTGAGCGCGGGGTGATGACTTCTTACACAGAGGTCAGCTGTGTCGTCTGCGTCCTGCGCCGTGGGCAATCCAGCCGATTGTTGCGGAGTAAGTGGCGAATGGATTTTTGAAGTCGAACATTGTTGAGTGCTCTGTGTGCCTCAAGTTCAAGGATTTTTTTTTTTAACTGCTGAGCACTGAAGATCCAAAAATAACACTCTAGAGCCAAACTGAGCTATTGAAAAATAAATAACTTGGCTGTTTCAGAATGGAGTAAAATTGGTTTCTCTACTACAACACACCTGTTGTTTTCTCTAAGCCCCGCTGCACTGGTGGTTCTCGGTAGTGGCTGGACATTCATACGATCAGGAGCTGAAAGCAAATGACATCTCAGGCCCAAGGAGTCTGGCTTAGTTCTCTGGGATACGACCTTGGCGTTGGTGTGTTTGCAAGCTCCCAGGTTCGAATGGGCAGTCAGGGCCCAGAGCCGCTGAAGGGAAGCTGCACCATATTCCGTCCGTTTGCATCTGGACACATGGACAGAACCAGACCGAGCTCTCTGCCCATGACTAGTACTGGGAAGGAAGAACCCAGTACTTACGGTCATGCAGATACAGACTGAGTTTTTCATTAGGTGACTAAAATATTGTTTTAAACTTGTCTATACTCTCTAAAGGAGGGAGTATATCTCAGCCAGCACTGTACTCCTTAGGACACTCTACACCTAGCAGGAGCCTATTAAACATGTGTGGAATTGAAGCGACACATAAAGAATCACGACCCCTTACATTTCTCTCCACCGCTTATCTCTGACCTTGACTCCAACATGAAGAGGTCAATAAGCAGCCAACAGAGCCAACAGTGAAGGATTGCTGGGGCGAGGCGATAGGCATTCCGACCTCCGTTAGAACAAAATCGTATTCTAGAGCCCAAGAGCTGGACAGTGGTGCTGGCGGTGGCTGCGATTCAGCCACACGTCTCCTGTCACCTCGCACAGGAAAGAAGAGCTCACCACTCCTCGAGGATCAGGCATGCACAAGGAAAGTTCACTCTATTTCCCGGCATCCGAGGGCAGGTGGCCAACTGGATTTTTACAAGGAAGGTCACAGCAACAGTGCGGGTGCCCCAGACTGACTCCAGCATGCACAAGCTTTTCTGTAACTAAATGGGTCATCACAGGGCTGGGGAGAGCCCCCACCTGAAGACAAAGTAATAGGGTCCTGAGTCAGCAGAACCAGGAGTAGTAAGAGAGTGCCAGCCTGGGGGTCTGAGTAGGACGCTTTGCTGCCTTGGGGCTGGGGGCTTGACTTCTGGCAACACCCACACCTCTTGTAGGGACTGTCATTCTCCAGACACCAGCATTAAGCACCTGTTTTTAATGGCAAATGACTTTGTGATCATTAACCAATATCTAATAAAGCGAACCCTTTAAACAGGTTGGAGAGAAACAGATGTTTCCAGGACTTAATGAAAGGGAATTATGCACCATCATACCCCAGAGCCGAGCCCTGCCCCCATCACATGTGCTGTATAAAGCAGCCAAACGTCCTCGCTGGGTGCTTGGTAAAGCTCGGCGGGAACGGGCCCTGCGCTGGCTTCAATCAAATCCGACCCACGCTCCGGTGAACATCGCAGACGCACACCTGCTTCGGCCCATGTGCACGCACACCCACACCGCACCGGAGGCCTCACACAGGCGACAGGTGAGTGAGCGCGGCCGGAGAGGACCTTCGGAAAGGAACCAGCCCGTTGCTGGCCTCTGGGCGCCTGGATGAATTTAGGACCCTCCGCCGGTTCCAGGCCTCACGAGCTGCATAAATCTGGGAAGACTCTTGATCTCAAAGGTCCGTTCCCTCATCTGTGGGATTCAATGATGGAACATGATGATATCTGAAAAAAACCCATTTGTAGATGGTTGTGTATAAAAATACTGTTTTGTGTATAAAAATACTGTTTTTAAAGCAGATGAGCCCTGTAAAGGTTTGGAAATGACCAACGATCACGAGTCCGTCGGCACCCCTCATCGGACCCCGGACCCCTCTGTGGGGATCTCGGTCCGCAGGGGACCCTCTCACGCCGGCACTTGCCTTCTCGGTCCGTTACCCAGAGCCGCCCTTGCCGACCTGCCGGGCCCCTGGCTGGGTGAAGGCGCACACACCTTCCAAGCCACAGCGGAGACCTCTCCCTCTGCCGGGGCGACTGGACAGCCCGGTTCCCCCCACCCAAGACGGCTCCCCAGCAGTCTGTCCCCCAGACACACAGCGGAAGGGGCCCTTCCCCCACCAAGGTGTGTGTGGCCTCCTCGTCTCTGTCCAGACTGATCGCTAGTCCACACTGCCCCAGCTCGGCGGAATGCTTGGGCTCCTGGTAGAAACCGGGTTTTAGCAATACACCTGCAAGCCCCCAGATTCTCCAGGCTGGTTCTCCCGCCTGCTGCCTTTCAGCAGCTCCCGGCTCTCAGCTCAACTTGCCGTTCACCCCGTGGCCTCCCTCCAGTGCCGGCAACCTGGGAAAATCCACCGGCAGAAGGCACGCTGCCGTCCGTCACTTCCCTTGACCGGACTCAGCGCAGCAGGTGAGCACGCGTCACCCACCGGACTCCTGCTCCTGCCGAGGCCCCTGTGCCCCGACCCAGGCTCCAGGTCCACTCCCGAGTCCGGGGGAGGGCTCAGCCCGTCCGGCCTGCCTCGCATTGGAGCCCACCTCTGGCCTGCTCGTTGCTGCCTGGCCTCATTCCGCCTCACATTCGTGCCGTGCGTGAACAGTCCAGGCGCGCGTAGACGCGTGTGTGCACCTCCACCGGCGCGGCCCGCCCTCTCTCCTCATTCCTCCCGCAGAATTCTAAGGCTCTGGTTGGTTCTCATTAGCACCCCAAACATCCCCTGTTCTCGGGCTCAATCCTTGTCTTTCACGTTGCAACACCCAAGAGAAAACAGTAGCGTTAATGCCCCACACCCGGAAAACCTGCCGGCGAGAGGCCAATCCCTATTACAGCCGCGTTCTCAGCCGGAGAGGAGGATGGTCTTCGGTGCGCGAGTCTGCAACGGGCATTTGCTGTTTCACTCCCTTTCGCCTGCAGGATCGCAGGTAGCGGGGCGTGGAAGCTCGGAGAGGGCACAGCAGGGCCAAAGTGGCCCCAAAGGCAAGGACCCAGCTGGGACAGGAGGCCCATGGGCGCTTCTGACGCCAATGGTGGCCCCAGTGGGGACAGAAGCGCTTTGGAAAGCTCGGGAGACTTGGTGCTGTCTCCCTGGGAAATAGGCTCGCAAGTGAGGTCAGAGCTTGAAGCCCAATGAGAACCACGCGTGGCCCCTTCTTGTCAGAAAAGTCTCACTCGGGTTACAGCCCACTCCCTGGAAACCTGCACAAAAGTCACGTCCCAGCTCACTTCAGAGATAACTAATCTTGAAACCCGATGATTCTATTCATGGGTGCATCGTTTTAGCCGGGATGGATGTCCGGAAACCGGAAGCACAGTAACACATCGTGGCCTCCACATACCTCCTTTCTTGCTCCAGGAACGGCCCAGAGTCCGGGCGCCTCCCAAATGTCCAGCCCAGCGTGGTCCTCCTCCCACACGAGGGACATTTCATGTGGAACCAGACGCGGGACCTGGGCTCCTCCGCTGACACTTGCTTCCTCATTCTCTGCCAGGCTCTTCTGAGACCAAGAAAGGAAGAAGGGGGGGTTCCATCACCTCCGCGGCCGTTCCGGGGCTGCAGAGTCCTGTAAGTGTGCCCAGAATCAGTTCTTCGGCGTTTCAGGGCAGCAGCTCTGTGGGCGCAGCCGGCAGGGGGGCACCCTCCGCTGTCAGGAGAGGCCGGGAGCCTCTGGGGATGTGGCAAAGCTGGAAGCAGGTCTGGACCCACTGGTGTCCGGTCCAACCTCCTTTTATAGGAAAATGTGCATAAATCATCCTAATTCACTAGCGGGGTTTGCTGGCAGCACAGGCACACGGTAGTGACGCAGGGAGACGCGGTGGTCCTGGAAGGCTCAGTCCGAGTGGCCACGAGGACTGTACTGAAGCGTCCGCAACGGCCACAGCGGAAGTCGGGACAGGAACGTGGCTCCCAGGGCGGCCACAGCCAGAGGGGCAACATGACCACGCTAGGCTGGGGGACACGAGTCATGTTTGTCGTGGAACCACCAGCCAAAACAATCTCCAGGAAATCGAGAAGCCACTAGCAAACGAGGGTCCCGAGCCCGGGCACCGAGAACGCTAGCCATGGGGCTGCCGGCCGAGCGTCGCGCCAAGAAGGACGCATCAGCGAAAACCACAGTCTGGCATCTCTCCAGGGCTGGGGCTTTCCAGGCTTTTCCCTGAAATTCGGCCTGGTTCTGTAATGCCTGAACCATCACCCCGTCTTCCAGACGAGGGCAGTTCAGCTAAATAAAGCGACTCCGTCAAGGCCAAACTCTTCCTCGGTGAGACAGCCGGGGTTTGCGATGAAGCCGGAGCGAGACGAAGGTTTGTGCTCCAAAGACCTTGGAGTCAACATTGATGAGGCTAGAACAGAAGTTTGCACGCAGGCACGGGGATCCCTCCGGCGGCGGCATTTTTCATACGTGTGTCTTTTTCCGAAGAGATAAAATAGACATAGCACGTCCCAGTACACCAGGGCTCAGTCACGCAATTAATAAGGTGGATGGTCTTGACATATGTCTGACTATATGCCACGGGAAGAGAAGATACGCAAACTTTCTCAAGTATCCGGGTAACATCCTTAAAAACTGGTATTTTCTTCAGCCACAAGAAAACATCACTAAACACCAAAGGAACAGAAATGCTCCGTACGAGGAGAGAAAATGAAAAATGAAAACACAAAATGAGAACATCAAACCCATGAAAAAAAAGTCCATCAGGAAATTTAAGAAACCCACATTTAACAACATTTCAGTCGAAGAGTTCATCAAAACCTTAATACGGGGGGCACGTGGGTGGCTCAGTGGGTTAAAGCCTCTGCTTTCGGCTCAGGTCATGATCCCGGGTCCTGGGATCGAGCCCCGCATTGGGCTCTCTGCTCAGCAGGGAGCCTGCTTCCCTCTCTCTCTCTCTGCCTGCCTCTTTGCCTACTTGTGATCTCTGTCTGTCAAATAAATAAATAAAATCTTAAAAAAAAAAAAAAAAACCTCACTATGGAGAGGCAAGCCATCTTGTCACGCAGACAAGGAAAGCAGGAAGGGCCAGAATCCAGAGCATTCGGAGGGAACGGCTCTGCCACAAGTATGTGTGCCAATGAGCAAGGGTGTGGAGACGCATTACGTGATTACAATACTCAGGGCCTTACAAAAGAAAATTAGAATAAAAACTCAGGAAAGCGGAATAAGAGAGTTTAAAAGACGAGAGGAAAACGTATTTACTTAGGGACAGAACGCAGTAAAACGAATTGATAAAAACCAGAGTTGGATTTTACACATTAAAGATCAACAATAACAGTAAAGATGATTATTAGCCGGAGGGACGGCGGAACGAGGGGAGAGGAGGCAGGAGCGCGCCGGGCTGGGCGTCAGGCCGCCGCCGGAGGAGCCCGTGCGCTCCCCCCTGCCCCATGGCATACGCTGCTCTGACCTTCTGCAAAGACCCAGGAACACACAACAGACCAGAGTCAGGGAATGAACCCCCTTCCCAGAAAGGAGCACGAGGCCCACTTTTTTTAACAGGGAAATTCTAACAAATCCTTGAGAAAAAGAGTATTAAGTGTCTCCCATCAGAGAGAGAAGGGGGTGGTGCTTATTCTGGAAAAGCAAAAATGCCAGATGGAGAAGTGAACCCTTTGTTAGAGTTAGGGCAGCACCTGCCTCATTTTCTCCGCCCGGGGGATGGGCGCACGAAGCAAACCGCCTCCCAGCTGAGGCCACACGGAGGGTGAGGGAGGCGCGTGACACGCCAGGGGCTGCACTCAGGGGGACCCGCCGAGCGGGGGCCAGAGCCGCCACTCCACTGTGCCTCTGGGGCTCCTTCTCTTTCTACCGTGAGGACACCGAGAAGGAGCCCGTCTCCTGTCCTTAAGAACACACGGGGAACATCCCAGAAGGACTTCTAGGACAAAGGCTGATTCCTCCTTCACTTTGAAAGGGTGGGTCCACCAGGATGCAGGGGAGGGGCAGGGGCGTGGTGCAGGCGCAAGGTGAGGAGACACCTGTCTGCCTCCCCTGTCCTGAGTCTGGGCTCCCCCACACCCACACAGGCCTCAGCTGCTGGCACTGAAGACCCCAAAGGTCTGGTCTCAAGCGTGGTGGAGGGGAAAGCAGGGCCTGCCTGGCTGCCCCAAATACTAGCCTGTCCTTCTCCAAACTGACCACAAGCTTCCTCTGGATTTGTTGTCATTTCTTATTTTGGTTTATCTCCCGGGTGGGGGCCGGGATCTTGAAAGAAGCTGGAAAGAAGCTGGGTGGGGACAGCGTGGAAGGGCAGAGGGCAGACACGAAAATCCACTACTAACACGCAAAACAAAAACACCAATCAATCAATCAATAAATCAATCAACCAATCAATCAATCAATAGAGAGAGAGAGACCGAAAGGCTCACGCAGCCCCAGAAATTAGAGAAATAAAGTCCTCGCGCGCCACCTGCTGGCCGTCTCTCAGCACTGCACGCTGGCAGGCAGCTCCTGGGGGTACCCACAGCCCTTCGGAACCTCAACTCCCCAGCAAACCTCGCAGATCTCAGGCTCCTCCCCTCCCGTCCAGTTGCCACAGAGTCTTTCTAAAGCCTAGGACTTGAAAAAAATAAAATAAAATGTATATGTTAAAAAATAAAAATCATAAAAATAAAGCCTATGACTTAACTGTCACTTCCCAATTTAAAACCCTGCAATGGTTCCCATTTTATATGGGAGCAACTCCCACCAGAAGGGCATCAAAAACAGACCCTCAGCTCTGCTCTGCTGCCAGCATGGCCCCCCAGCCAGGTTCCTTCTGTGGAACCATCCGCCTCTCTCCAGGTTCGGTTCAAAGCTCCCGTGCTCCCTGCCTCTCTCAGCTTGGCGCGACTTTCTCCAGTTCCTTGACGGGTAAGTGCCTCTTCCAGCCCCCGTCCCTCTAATTTAGAAGGTACAAGTAGGATTGTGTGATTTCTCCCTTAGGTGAAGGAGCGCCGTACAGGAACCACCAGAGGCTTCTAACCAGTGTCTGCTGAGTTCGTATCAGTCCACTTTGTTTTGCAAAGAAAATGCTGGGCCTCGTGCCAGGGTCCAGTTCTGCTCCCCCTTGGCCAAGAGCGGAGCGGGTGTCAAGCACTGGCTCTCTTACAGTAGCGTGGTGATGAGGTTCCTGTGGGCTGCCCCTGCCTTAAGGTTCTGCCCTTGGGCGTAGGAGAGCTCTTCTGAACTGTGGTGAGCACAGCTGTCCCAGGAGAACCACTGGGGCAGCACGAGGCTCTGCCACCCATCCCCAAAAGCCTAAGAATGTCCCTGAATTATGGCCTCCCTTCTCCCTTGCTTTCCTGGAGCAGAGCCCTGTCCTCGCCGCTGCCAGAGTTCCCTCGCCAATCAGTCGTCCCTCCTATGTGCTCACCAATACTCTCGTCTCTGGGCAACTAGTCTAGTCTTGAAACAAACCAGTGCTTCAGATCTGCTCCAAGCATAAATCTGGTGCTAAGTCTCTTCTGCCGACCCCAGAGCCCCTTCTGAGGGCGAGAGCCTAACCACCGACAGGTCACCTGTCCACCTGACGCTCGGCGGCATCGAGGACCCCATGCATCTAAGCTCACCAGCTTCCTGCTCCCCTCAACCCTCTTCGTCTCCTGAGTTCCCTGGGCCAGGCAGAGAGGCACCACCACTCCCCAGGCGCCCAGAGACTCGGGAGTCGCCATCAACAGCTGCCCTCGCTTATTCACTACGTCCTGTTGATCCGACTTTTAGATACACCCGTAAAGACCGCACGTCTCCCACGGACCACAGCCCTCATTTCAGGCCCTGCATCAGCGCTGAGCCCTTCTCAGCCCTCCTCTGAGGACGGCAGATGCACTGACCAGAGGCCAGTTTGAGCCTCTGAGTCCAGAGCCGCTCAGCTCAACGTCAATGCCAGACACGGTGACCGCTCCGAGCGCTCCCCACATTCTCCCCCTGCAAACCTCTCTCAGCCTCCGTGGTGCCTCCTCTTCAGACCAACCTGGGGTTTCTCTCCACGCCAACCCGGACCCTGCACTGGGTTATACCAGAGCACAGACATGCATGTATACACACACACATGCACACAAACACACACACACACACACTTCACTCAGCTCAAGCACCTGGGGAAGTTAATTAACAGCCAAGAAATGGGCACGTCAGGAAGACTCCCCCCCCCCACCTGCTCATGCTCCCTCCAGCTCCTGCTCCCATGCTTCTGGCAAGAACCTGCGATCCTTCCCCAAGTCTCCAGGACTGGGGGCGGCACGGCCGGTCTCAGCTCCTACCTTACATGAACTCATCGAGGAAATTTTCCTGGAATCTCCCTCACACATCACACCCCTCCCTCGCTCGTGCGGCCGAGCATTCAGCCAGAATCCGGATTGATCTGCATTCAGGTCTTTAAAAAGTGGGAACGGCCAAGTCATCTGACTTCCCAGCATTGACCCAGAGTTACAGGGCTCACGCTCCGTCCGGACTAGAAAGTTCTGTGAGAACAATAAAAAGGTCTGATCGAGGTCAAGAGTGTGGGTTTAGAATCAGATTCGGAAACTCCTTCTCCTCGGGAGGCAGGAGCAGGAAGGAAGGCAGGCAGCCTCGAGGCTTCCCCCCAGACCAAGGTCAGTCCCCCCAATTCCAAGACAGCCTCACTCCTCCTGTGGCCCTTGTCAGACCCTCGCCCACGGCAGGCTGGTCAGGGTGCTGCCCGACCCGCAGGGCTGCACCCTGGGGCCCCTGTGTGGCAGGAGCGGAAGTCGGAACCCAAGGGAAACCCCGCATCTGGAGGAGAGATGCCAACCCCTTCTTCAGTGCTGAGAGGCCAGTGAGGGAGGGAGAGAGGGCTGAGGCCCGAGGGCTGGGCAGCTCAGGGCAGAGAGCAGCCGGGATCAACTCAGGGAGCAGGTCGTGGAGTTTTCGCTAAACAGAGCCGAGGCCTGGAGTGAGGGGTGCGGGCAGATGCTCCGTCCATGTCGGGGCCCAGGCTGAGCAGAGCCAGGGCTGGAGAGGGCAAGGCACACCCCGGAGCGGTCGGGCCCCTCCGTCCAGCCGGGGTCAGTCGGCCGGGCCGCGGGCCTGCGGTTGGTCCAGGGCACGATGGTGGTCCCCGCGGTAAGCTCGTGCACAAACTGACCCCTCCTGCCACTGTTAGGCTCCACACTGAAAACCTGCCTGTCGCCGGTCTCCCGCACACTCGCATCTATACGTGCACACACATGTGCACACGCATATGCACCCACCCTTCAGTCCCACAGCTTAAGGCCAGGGAGGCTTCAGCCAGAAATCCCCCCGGTGGCTCTTCCAGGTCAGTGTAAGCCCCACGCTGGGGCCCCAAGCACAGACAGGAAGCCGCTTGTCTCCGGGGCCTCCCAGCCCACTGCCCCCCGAGAGCACAAGCCGTCATCCCTGCTCCAGGCCACAGGGCCTGTCCCTCCTCTCCGCTCGCACGGCCGCACGGCGGCAGCTGGTTGGAGGCTGGGTTTGGGCTTCCCAGCTCCAGCGACGGGCAGTTGACCAGAGGCCACCTGGGCCTCAGAGTCTCCACAGCCCTGAGAAGGCCCCTTCAGAGTCTGGTGCCAGGAGCAAGGAGAAGGAGGCTGGGCCTTTGGATATTTCCAAGCCCAGGTGGGGACCATGACCCTGGGAGTCTCCGATGAGACACTGATGTCCACCTAGGTCACTGGAAAGTTGACACCATGAAACATTGCTAGAGGCAGCTTTCTTTTTACCCCAAACTTTGAAGAGCAGCAAACTTGCCCCATCCTTCGGCCGCCCTTGATTGCACAGAGCGCAAGGCGGCATTTGCAGAGCACCGAGTCAGTAGCACGGACCCGAGAAGCCGGCTTGGGAGAGGCTGGTCCGCAGGCGAAGGCCGAACTGCAGGTGCCGTGACTGAGCAGCGTCTCCAGCCTTCTTCCCCATCTTCCTCCCCGACCGACTTCTCCATCCAACGTCCCAACCTTCCCCTGCAAACATTAGATGCTTCGATCAAACCCAACAGCCTGTTTCCCTGCATGTGTCCTAGCGTCCGGGTCTCCCACTGTTGTTCTTTCTAAGCAGGCTGCCCTCCTTGAATGCCGTGTGCCCAGATGCCGTGTGCCCCTCCCTCCAGGCTCCGTCCAAAGCGCCCTCCAGGGGACGCTCCCCTACACCTCCAGTCACGGCACTGACTCCCACACCATCTGCTGCGTGCGTTCATTGGGATGCTGGAGCTTCCCCAGGCTGTGACTCCTTCCAAGCAAACTCTGTGGTTATTGTCATCCCCGATTCATGCCCCAAGCATCTCAGATCCGGACAGCCTGGCAGGTAAACAGGCCCATCAAATTCAATGACCAGAACCACTGTTCTCCTTTTCACTTCCTCAAAACAGAAGTGCAGTCTTCCGGCGACGGCTTCGCGTCCACCTCCGGCCCCTAGCCATGCTTATAGACACACGCCACAGGTCTTCGAGGCTTGCGCTCTCAGGCGACGTTAAATTGAAAGGGACTGAATCGAGAAGGAACCAGAGGGAGCTGTGACTTCGGGTGAATCCCTTTCTCCTGCTAAGACTTGTGAAGCTCACTGGCAAAGCAGGGAGGCTAAGTCCATGACCTTCAAAGTCTTCTGAATCCTGACCGTCTGTAATTCCAAGGTTTGGCCAACTGAGTTGTTTAAAATTTACGAGTGAAAACTTGGCACGGGAAGCGGGGAGCACAGACTGCAGCCGTTCTGACCCCCAATCTCCCTACTGCGTCACAGGGATCTTCTTCATCAGCTTTGTTCTTGACATTGACCTGTAGCTTTCCACGGACCTGAAGCTTATGTACATTTTCCTGCATAGCAGCGCCAGCCGGCCCAGTAGGAAGCTGGGCTCAGGCATGCCCAGGAACACTTCCAGGAGAGCACACATGGCCACACACCCCATTCTCCCCAGTTCCAGAGCCTGTGGCCATCCTGGTGTCCCTCAGAGTCAGTAAGGGAGGTCCCATCGGATCTCTCCGATGTTTGTTCTCCTGGGCTCAGGACATGGGCTCATGGTTTCCATAGAAAATTACTGAGGGCATAATTAATTAAAAATTAAAAAAAAAATCTGTGTTCCTGCAGCATCAGGGCAGCCTGACTCTTTGGGGAGAGACATGGGCCAAAGCCCTCATCACCACGGCTGTGTCTCTAGAAAAGCGTTCTGCTAGGGCAGGGAGCGTGGGGGACACACGTGCCCACGGAGGGCAGGGGACAACACAAAGGTGACTGTGTGCAGGGTAGCACCATCCCATGGACCAGCAGTGCTGAAAGACTAGCTAACATCATGCCCCAAGCAGCTAACCCCCGTTCGGGCTGCGATGCGTTCACATCTAAAAGGCCAGCGACGCCGGAATAGGAGAGAGGTAAGGAGCAGAAGAAATTACTGAGAAGCCCACCTTTTTCTAAGAAGTTGCTTTTATCGCCAAACATGAACCGTGAAATTTATTTCCTGGATATTTTGAAATGCCAGATACTTACATGCTTGGGAAATTTTAGAAGATTAAATATATATATACTGAAAGGGGATGCTTTTTAGTTGTCCAAACGCATTTGCGCATCGAGACCACCAGGCGGCGCTGAACCAGGCTCTCTCTCCCAGGTGCGGCTCTAAGAGATTAGGAACCCTCAGGTGGGGCTTCGCGTTTGGAAAAGGTCCAGGTAACTCCAACATGCGTTCCAGGTTGAGTCCCACTGTGTCCCGTGACTAAATTATCAGGACCCCAAGCTTCATCCATTCATACTTTAAAAGGAGATGGTGTGGTGATTCCTCACGAGTGTCCTATTAGGGGCCCAGCCACGGCAGCCAGAAGCTGCGCTGGCGAAGGTGGTTCTGTTCTGAGCTCACAGGCTGCTGGGCCTGGCCCGCCGTAGCGCTGCCCACAGCTGCTCCGGGAGCTCCAGCCGTCCCGGTCCCTCCAGCGAGCGACGGTCCGTGGGTCCCACTGATGTTCTGTCTGAGGAGGCCCCGAGGGAGGCAGGAGGGAGAAAACTAACATGTGTTGAGGGTAATCTCAATGATTCAGGTCATTCCGTCTTCAGACCGGTTCCCATGGCCTTTCCGGATTACACAAAGCACTACACGAGACGGGGGTGAAAAACGTGCCACACCCTGTGTCGTGAGGAAATGCAGATTAAAACCACGAGGAGATCCGACGGCAGGACCCAGAGCGGCCAGATCCGACGGCGGGACCCAGAGCGGCCAGAACCGACCGGCAGGACCCAGAGCGGCCAGATCCGACGGCGGGACCCAGAGCGGCCCGATCTGACGGCAGGACCCAGAGCGGCCCGATCCGACGGCGGGACCCAGAGCGGCCGGATCCGACGGCGGGACCCAGAGCGGCCCGATCCAACGGCGGGACCCAGAGCGGCGAGAACCGACCGGCAGGACCCAGAGCGGCCAGATCCGATGGCAGGACCCAGAGCGGCCAGATCCGACGGCGGGACCCAGAGCGGCCAGAACCGACCGGCAGGACCCAGAGCGGCCAGATCCAACGGCAGGACCCAGAGCGGCCCGATCCGACGGCGGGACCCAGAGCGGCGAGAACCGACCGGCAGGACCCAGAGCGGCCAGATCCGACGGCGGGACCCAGAGCGGCCAGAACCGACGGCCGGACCCAGAGCGGCCAGATCAGACGGCAGGACCCAGAGCGGCCAGATCCGACGGCAGGACCCAGAGCGGCCAGAACCGACAGTAGGACCCAGAGCGGCCAGATCCGACGGCAGGACTCAGAGCGGCCAGATCCGACGGCAGGACTCAGAGCGGCCGGAACCCAGCAGGCTGAGAGCTGAAGCGGGTGTGGACATGGGGAAGCAGGATTTCTCCTCATACTGGCGACCAGCGTCGCGCGGGGCGGGCACTTTGATAGAGTCTGGCGATTTTGACAAAACCAAATTTATTCTTGTGACACGATGCAGCGCTTGTGCTCCTTGGTGTTTAAACAGAGGAGGCGAAAACGGATGCGTGTGGAGCTTCACTCACAACTGCCAAAACCTAGAAGCCAACGAGATGTCCTTCGGCAGGTGAATGGATGCCCTGGGGCATATCCAGACCGGGACTGCTGCTCAGTGTTCGAAAGAAACCTGCCATTGGGTCCCGAGAAGACAGGAGGGAAAGCCGAGTGCGCATGACTGCGGGAGAGGAGCCAACCTGAAAAGCCTTCGTATGTAGGATTCCAAGTACGGGACGTTCTGGAAAAGGCAAGTCTATGGAGACGGTACAAGATAAGTTGTCGCCGGAGCTTGGTGGAAAGAGGGACGGACAGGCAGGACCCAGAGGATTTTTCAGGCTATGAAAATGCGCTGTGTGATTTTTCTAACGGTGGATACGTGTCAGTATTCACATTCCGAAACCCACACCAACACTGAACCCGAATGTGACTTACGGACGTTGGGGCGATGGCGGCATGTTAATGCAGACTCCTCAGTTGTAACCAATGTCCCACTCCGGTGGGGGACGTGGCCCGCGGGAGAGGCTGTGTGGCCTGGGGGCGGGGAGGATGCGGGAAATCTGTACCTTCCTCTCCACTTCGCTAGGAACCTAAATTGACTCTGAAAAATTAAATCTCAATAATTCTGAAAGACAGTTCCAGAGGGATGCTCTGTTAGAGGGACTTTGATAATGATGAAATGAGTTCTGGATAAAACACCTAAATCTTGGGACACCTGGGTGGCTCAGTTGGTTAAGCAGCTGCCTTCGGCTCGGGTCGTGATCCCAGCGTCCTGGGATCGAGTCCCACATCGGGCTCCTTGCTCAGCAGGGAGCCTGCTTCTCCCTCTGCCTCTGCCTGCCTCTCTGTCTGCCTGTGCTCGCTCTCTCCCCCCCTCTCTCTCTGATAAATAAATAAAATCTTAAAAAAAAAAAAAAACACCTAAATCTTGCCTTCAACTACATATGGTCCGAATCACACAAAAAGACAAAGCCAAAGGGAATGTCCCAGCGTCACCAGGTCAAAGAACGCTGTTTTCTTTGCCTCCCTTTAGGGGGACACAAGGATCTGTGTTTCTGGGGGCTGCCGACAGGCTCGTTAGCACCGCGGGGCACCAGCCATGACCCAGCAGGGGGACAGCAGCCCGTGGTAGTGGTGGGTCCCTGGGCACGTCCTGCATGCCTGTTTCCCCCTCCTCACATGCCCGCAGCCTCTGGGCTGGCCCTAGCAAGAGGTCACTAACAAAAGCTCTCTCTGGGGCAGAAATTCAGAAAAAGGAAGTCCATGCTCTGCTGAGAAACAGGCTCCTGCTCCTGAGAACAGGAACTGTCCACAGTCCGGCAGACAGTCCCTCTGCGGGGCTGGCGGACGCACACGCTGGCCGGCCCCGGGCCCCTCATCCAACACGCTCGCTGCTCCCTTTCCCTAAGGAGCTGGGTGGGGCGCCCGGGAGTACCACATCATCTCCCCATTCACGTCCCGACCTTCATGGAACCTCTGGAAACTAACCGACCCTCCTTCAGTGGTCCCCCCTCTGTGTTTTGTCTGATAAACATTTTACAAGACCCAATTCAAGTACCCCTGAAACAAATACTACATTATATATTAATAAAAAAGACCCGATTTAAACACTAGCTCCTCTGGGACCACCCCTCCCCCCACCCCGGGACAGGGAAACCTGCTGCATCCATCTGCACGGGCCCCCGACCACCGTCGCTACCCACCGATGGCAAAGGTTTCCCCCAAACCCGTCTCTATCTTGTAGGCCAGCTTCCTTACTGAGAAAACACCCCCCAAAATCAACCTATCTATCCTTGGCACACACTAAAGGCTCAGCAAATGTCTCATAAGCCGAAGGCCCTCATTTCTGCCAGAATTCCAGCTGCTGCTGGGGGGAAGGTGCTTGCTCTAAGCGTGCGGTACTGTGTGACCACCGGTCCCCTCTGCAGACCACCTCTGTCTCCAAGGACCGCCGCAGAGTGGGCCTCCTCGGAGCCTGTGGTCAAGGGAGTCCTGCTCATCTCCAAGGCCTCCCTAAAGGTGAGCCTTGGGACAGGTGGGGCTCCGGGTTCCTGGGGAGCAGCACCCTGGCGGCTCATGGAGGGGCTTGGCTGCACGCCGCAGGGCATCTGGGTCTGAGGCCGGGTTTGGCTAAAGGGTCATTATCCTACGAACGACTGCTTATGCTAGGCTACTTCCCACCTTCCCTAATTATATGCAGTGGTACCTAACACAGCCCTGTTGATGGGGCTTCCAGGAGTTTACAGTCATCCCCCTACCCCCTGGCTCATCAGACAGCACCCTATAGGTCGGCAATACCACCGGGGCCTTTAGAACACTTTTAGTGACCCCAGGACCATTCATTCTCCTTCCAGGAGGCTCTCGAGGAAATAAATAGCCCGCAATGGCTGATTATCTCTGATGCAACCATGTGGGGTAGCTATTATGTTCACCAGGAGTTTCTAGCAGGTGAGAAGCCAGTCTCAGTCACTGGGAACACAAGGCGATAAGCACTTGCATGAACAGAGCGTTCCTGACACAGTGACACGTCCTTCAGGCTCTCGACTAACCCTCCGCCGCGGGGGGCATCTACCCCCCAGGGCAAGGCTGCGATTTCCGAGCCCACAGGGCAGCGAAGCTCCCCCCAGGGGCACACGGGGACGCTGGCACGGCGCTCCCCGCCGCGACATTACAGAAGCCAGAAACCTTGAAAACGACTTACACGTCCATTGGAACAGACGGGCATGGGGTTGAGCGACTGTCGTGATGGGCTCAACCAGTAGCCACAGCGGAAGCGCCGCCGTGTGACTTCTGAGGCCCGTGGCCCAAATGGCGTCACTTCAGCCTTGTTTGCTTGGAGCTCCGCAGCCGAGCTGGGAGAAGCCTGAGGTGGCCCAAGGCGAGAGACCCCCGTGGGGCTCCAGCCGGCAGCTCGCCGGGGCCCCGGCCGGCATGTGTCATAAGACAGAATGGGTGATGCCTCCTCGAGACGGTGGCCGCCAGAGCCAAGACGCCCAGCTTTGACTCTCCCCAGCCGGGGGCCACTGAGTCATGGAGCAGAGACGAGGGGTCCCATGGGTCCTGCCCAAATCACCGCCACAGCATCCCTGAGCACAGCACAGCGGGTCCCTCGGTCTTTGTCAGCGACCCTTGTGACTGGACCGGCAGCACACGTCCATGTATCGGTGACAGAAATGCAAATTTTACCAAATGATACTCAACCTTCAATTCAGAAAATCAAGCTGCATTATAAGAAAAACCTAACAAGAATGAACCTCTTCCTCCCTGTCATTCTCTGGTCACTCGGTCACAGGTCATTCCAAGAAATTCTAAAGACACGGAACGCCTACCTTCCCTCCGGACAGAACTGGCCTTTTCTTCCCGGCACCGGCTCTGTGCTCGGGGTCAGGAGTCAGACACGTGCAGCTGTTTCTGTCCCACAGAACGAAGGACCCAGGGAACAGCAGAGACGCTGAATGAATTTCAACACGTTTAATTCCTTTTTTAAAAAGACTTGATTTGAGAGAGAGAGAGTGAGCGAGCATGGGGGGAGGGGCAGAGGGAGAAGCAGACTCCCCGCTGAGCGCAGAGCCCGACACAGGGCTCGATCCCGGGACCCTGAGATCAGGACAGACACCTAACCGACCGAGTCACCCAGCGGCCTGACAAGTTTAGTTCTTAAAGTCAAAAGCACAGACCTTTTTAAGAGCCTAGGAGAATATTTACTGCGACCACCACCAACGTGTCATTGGGTACAAACCTTTGTTCAGGGGCAGCTGGGTGGCTCAGTCGGTGAAGCGTTCGCCTTTGGCTCCGGTTATGATCCCAGGGTCCTGGGGTCAAGTCCCACATCAGGCTCCCTGCTCAGCGGGAAGCCTGCTTCTCCCTCTGCCTGCCGCTCCCCCTGCTTGTGCTTTCTCTCTCTCTCTCTTTCTGACAGATAAATAAAATCTTTAAAAAATAAAAATAAAACATTGGGTTAAAGCGGTGAAGTTTCATATTTCTCTCAATGTCTCCAAAAGTAACGATGTCCGCTAATCAACGGGAACTCTGCTCCTGTGACCGCACATTATGGTGACATCTGATGCAGGTCGTGGTCGCCTCGCGTCCCTCTGCGGTGGGGCAGGGCGGGGTCACGACAGGTGCAGGTGGGCTCTGCACGACCACCGTTTGTGCAGGGCTGCGGAGGGGAACGGAGCTCCTGTGCAGGACCCGGAGTCCGTCAGCTTCAGTGCGTGTCGGTCGGTGCAGGCTCCGGGAAACCAGCCGCAGGGAGGGGAGAGGCTCCGTGCAAGGGGTCGGCATGGGCTCTGGGGAGGGTGTGAGGAGCCGCTCCCGGGAACCAGCACGCCCGTCCCGAGTGCACAGGCCAGTCAGCTCTGCCGCAAGAGGGCTGCACAGAGGGTCTCCCTAAGGCACCAGAGGCTGAGGGCAGAGAGTGGGCTCAGAAGAGCTGACTCTGGAAGGGGTCTTCCCTCACGGCCTCACACCCAGCACAGCCTGGGTCTGAAGAGCTGGAGGAATCTTCCAGATCCACCGTGGCGGGACCCTGTGAGGGCCCACTCCGGCCTCCGGGTGCTCACCTGGGGAACGAGTGTCCTCCTCATGAGGTGTGGCAAGGGTTAAATGAGTTCCTGCCTCAGATGTATTTAGAGCAGGGCCTGGCATGGCCTCCATGCTTCGAAAATACAGCTTAGCCTACCCTCTCCATCCACAGACGCAACAACAGTCATGCAACGTGTTCTCTGTGCCAGGCAGTGGGCGACTCTGCTTGGCACAGGGAGACATGCCAGACCTCACACAGGCACCCGTTCTCCCTGATGGCGGCTTCACGCGCGTTTACAAAGTCACCCGCTACATAGGACATGCTTCCGGCCTCTTCCGGAGCCTTGTCACATACAGACCGATGCGTGATAAATGTGACTCCGAATCCGGCATTTGGGGCGGTGTTCTGACCTCCTGTCGGTCTTTACCCAAACAGGAACATGAGGCTGTTCCCGCCCTCCAATGCTCATCATGGATCTCCAAGTAGTGGCAGACGCATTTGCAATCTGGTGTGAACATGGCGTGATTTCTCTGCAGTGAGAGTGCTCGGCAGACTTGGCAGAGTGGGAGGCTGAGAAAGGCTTCCCAGAGGAGCTGCTGGGAGCCAGTCTTGAAGGCTGAGCAGACCTCCCGGGGGAGGAAGACGGGGCCGTCATCACTGGCAAAAGGAACAGCCAGGTGAGGGGCTGTGTGGTGGGAGCCCAGGGTTCCTTGGGGACCTCCACGGGTCCCGCGCAGCCATTGCAGGTCAAGGTGTGCAGTAGGACACCTGCCTCTGAGACTCTGCATAGAACCCTTCGGGCCTCTGGCAGCCTCTGGGGTTGTTGGCAACCAACAGTGTCCCCTGGCTTGTGACAACGGAGCTCCAGACTCTGCCTCCGCCTTCATGTAGCATTCTGCGTGCGTGTGTGCGTGTGAGTGTGTACGTGTGTGTGCGTGTGTGTGTGTGTGTGTCTGAATTTTCCTCATTGTATAAAGACACTAGCCATCCAGAATGACCCCAGTCCTAATCTGATCACATCTGCAACGCCCTTGCTCTAAAGGTCGCATTTCCAGGGAGGATGGGTGAGGACTTCCACATAGCATTTTGGGGGACATAATTCAATCCACACAGGCTCAGACACTCCAGAGAGCAGGCATATTCTCCCCAATTCTCACTCAAAAAGCTCCCTTTGAAGACTTACTGAGGTGACCTTCTTGCAATATTAACAAATTCTGAATCATCATACTGCACACCTGAAGCTAATATAATGTTATATGTCATTTATACCTCAATCAAGAGAAAAAAAAAAAAAAGCTGCCTGTTAGCGTCTGTGCAGTGGTGCTTAGAACTCTATTTTCTAGAAGTTTCCTAGCGTCCCCAGATCCAGTCCCATTAATACTGAAACAGCCCCGTCGCTGGGAAATCGCTGAGGACGTTCTCATCAGGCCCCACATTCCAGGACAGATGCTGCGCATAATGTTATCTCAGCACGTCCATGCACGGGAAAAGGACAGTTGACAATCTTGAGAACGGGCCCAAGAACCGTTGATGACATACTGAGAGCTGAGCTGTTTTAGGCACAGACTCTGAAATCTCTCACGGAGTCAGCCTTCCGTCAGACCGGTAAGACCCGTCTTCACGGCGGTGTGGGCCAAGAGCTTTCACCAGAAGCTGCCTGAGTCCAAGCTGACGCGAGAGCCCTCAGCCACCCGGACAGAAATCCCCTGTGCTCATCCCCCAGGATTTGGGAAGAGGAGAGGCGACCCGGTGACTCGGCTGGGGTCATTCACAACGGCTGGAGATTCCGACAGCGACAAGCCACCAGAATAAAAGCCAAAGAGACAGACAGAGACAGAGACAGAGGGGCACCAAGGCAGAGACACTGGCATACAGGAGGAGAAGAAGGCAGCAAGTGATAGAGAGAAGGAAAGTCAGGAACACTCAGAAACGATGGAAGGGAGACAGTGTTTGCAAGAAAGGAAAGGAAAGAAGGTACTCAGGAGGGTATTTAGGAAACACCAGAACTGTGTGGCCCAGGCGGGGAGTGGGGGGGGTGAGAAGCCTCGTAGAAAATATTCCTACCACATAGCACTCAGGTGCACATGCACGTTTCCAAAGTAGGACTAACTTACTGATGTAAGTGTGACAGGACCCAGCGATTCGCTCTGACCGGCCAGTTCCCCCCCGGACCCCCATGGGCAGAGGCCGACATCCCTGTGGGCCTGTGCCGTGCGGACACCAGCCACAGGCAGGGCTTCCAGCCATCCCATCCTGGTGGGCCTGGCCATACCGGCCCCAGCTGGGCCAGCCCCGCACGGATCCTGGGCTGCGGGCCTGCTCTCCTTGTGCCTGCGGTTGACTGGGGCAGACAAGCTCACTCCCCAACACCCAGCTTCCTCAGCGGTGACATGGAGAGACAACAACTTCTCAGTGTCGCTACTGAGGTGAGGCGTTACCCTGTGCAGAGCACCCGGCGGGTGGCCAGAGCCTAGGAAACGCCAGTTAACCGCCATCTGCCCATCTGTGGTGACCTCGGTGTCCTCACGGGTGATACTCAGGTCTCTGCAAGCCCATCGTGTCCAAAGTGGCATCATGGAGTCTGCCATGAGGCCACCACTCCAAGATGGCGGCCCCCAGAGCTGGCAGCAAAACCCCCTCTCACTGTCACTTCCTCCAGTCCAGGCTGCCATTTTGGAATGCCCTCACCCTCCCCTGGAGGGCCTCAGCCTTGACGATGAACATATCAACACTTGAGATTGTAAAGACCTATTTAGCCAGAGCGACTCCATCCTGGGTAAATAGCCATTTTGTTGTTTGTGCAGTAAACGTAAACTGACTCTCCCCCCCAGAGAAACTTACTTAGAAACAAGTCCGGGAAACCAGTAGAATGTAGTCGGCGAGTTCCTGATAACAGAGCCCAGAACACAAGGACAAGTCAGGACAGATGGAGACATCTAATCAGTACAAAGTACTGTTTGTAACAGTGAGAAGGTCTTGCCCAAACCAAAATGGCTCCATCTTGGACGACGACCTTATTATTCACACTGAATATGTTAACTGACTAAGCCTTCCCAGAAAGGACTGTTTGTAACTGTCCTAGTATGGAGTAATCTTGAATAACATATCACCAGACCAGATGAAACTAGCCAATCAGCAAGAGACACACAAACCCAGTGGGTTGAGATACCAAGATATGGGTTGCAGTTTTATCCAGTAAAAAGTAGCCTGTAAGATGGGGAGGGGTCGCTCTCTTCGGAGACGGCCTTGGCCCGTCAGTCTGACTTGTAATGCTTGGCACAGAATAGAGCTTTGCATGACTTTAACTTGTTTCAGTCTCGTTCCCCTGGCCAATCAGTCTGACTTCCAATACTTGGTATAAAATAAAGCTTTAAATAACTTTTACTTTGTCCCCCTCTCGTTCCATTTAATAACGGATCTAACAGAGATGATCAGTATCTCCCTTCTTTCCTATCCTCCTGTTTGTCGTTTCTGATGCGAACACCATCCTCCAGGGCGTGAGGATCCAAACCTCAAGCCTTTCCCGATTCTCCTTTCCTCCATGATGTCTGAAAGCCAGTCATCAAACCCCACCATCATTTTCACTGCTAAACTTCTCTTCGGAATCACCTGAATTACTTAACTTTCCTGCTTTAGTTTCCTTGTCTTTCTTTAAAAATTACGGTAAGAACACTTAACCACAGATGTATGCGCTCAACAAATTTCTACACGTGTGTTAACATGTTTCTTGACTGTTAGCACAAGGTCTGCCAGTAGGTCTCTGGAGCTTGTGTCTCCTGACTGACTGAAATTTTATGCCTGATCATTAGTAACCCCCATGCCTCCTTCACCTTGACCCCAGCAATGACTATTCCACTCTTTAACACCGGGAATTTGACTACTCTACATACCTCCTATTAGGTAGAATCATGTAGCATTCATCTTTCTGTGACTGGCTTACTTCAACTAGCGTAGCGTCCTCGAGGGCAGCCCCTCTAGCTGCCCCAGTTCTCAGGGGTCGAATGAGAGCACTCAAATGAGAGAGTCATTCTTATGATCGGACCAGGCCCCTGGCTTCAGTAGATTCGGCCCAGTGAAGGCCACTGATCCATTTCTTCCAGTCGGAGTTCTTCTCCAGGAATAGGCATTAGGAACTAAGGGTTTCCCACACTGACTTGAATCCTTGGGAAGAGTAAACGTAGTAGTGATCACCAAGACCCTGATGTGTGGGAACCCAACAAAGTCAATCCTCAGGAAGGGAGAGACATCCTTGCAAGAGGACGAAGAATATTCTGAGCTCATGATAAAGGCCACGGTCCTCTTCCATCCCAATAGGAGACCCCCTCCACACCTGCGTGTATCCTGGTCCGGAGCACACCCTCCTTCTCTGTGTGCTTAATACAGCTCGATGTGGTAACTGTAGCCCAACAACCCTGAAGTGATACAGACATGGTAGCCACAGACAGGAAGCACTGCACACCGAGTCCATGGGCTGCCTCTGGAAGCCAGTCATGTCCCCCACAACAGGTACATGACCCTGGGCCATGTGCCTCCCGTTTCTCAGTGCCCTGTGCTCAGTGACAAGATAGCAATGAGAGTACCAAAGTCATGGTGTTTGCGAGGGTTTTAAAGAGGGAGAGGTGCCTTCTAGAACACCAGGTCCCACCTGGGGGCCTGTTAAACACTCAGGAAATGTGAACCTTCACGTGTCTGTTGCTGCAGCCAAGCAAAGTCACAGACATGAAACAAGCATGGGAAACGCAATAGATGCTTGTATTGACTCCAGATTGCCGTCCCTGACTCTGTTCTCTTGCACGGTCTCTTCTCCAGGATCACCAGCGTGCTCGTCCGGGCCATCTTGCTCAGCACCCTGTGCCCTGGAGTCAGTGGGGAGCGAAACTCCTTTATCTCTCTCTCCTCCAGAGATGTCTACAATCACTTCACTCTAACTCGGGGCAAGGATGTCCTTCCTCCCACGGGTGCAAAGCCGCCATCTTCCTTTGTTGGGATGGAAAGCCTTCTTCGAGTCCTCAGCACCGTTCCTAAGAACACAGCTCTGATGGACACCTGGAGGTCCTTCCTCTATCTGCCCCCTCGGCAGTGTGATTTTATAGCCTCTCCCATCAAAAGGCAGAAGGTACTTCCCTATTTCTTCTTAACCCTAAAATGCTCTTGAGATTTGCTTTGGCTAAAAAACAAAAATGAAACAACACCAGAAAACATAACAGAGTTAAAATGAAATCATTTCAAGTCTAGACCTCCGAGACCCTGCCTTCTCTCAGCCAGGCTGAGGACAACGCTGCCCAAATGGCCAGAAATGAGAGGCCATGTGAACACAGCCAAGTAGCCCCAACTCTCCCCGTTGAGGCATGAAACACAGGACAGGCCCCAGGCTTGATCTGCAGAACCACGGGCCCCGCTGACACAGAGCTAAGGACAGGGGCCAGAGCGAGCTCTGCAGAGGCTGGGAGAGTCCCACGTGACACTAGACCCATGGGCAGTGGTAAATTCTCATTGCTTTAAACCACTGAATTTGGGGATGATCTGTGAAATATCAATAGCTAACAGATGCACCCCTACCTCTTCTGTCTGTAAGGGAATAAAATGGGGGACGATGCCCGCCGTTATACAGACGACTTACACTACATCTAGTATTCGACAGGTAGTGCCTCTCAAATTGTACGTCCAGAGCACAGAGCAGGCTTTCCCACAGGTTAACTTCGGAGACTCTAGGACGATTTCTCATTCTTGGGCTGGGTCATTTGAAGAGCGGTGACATCCTTACCAGACAGAAGTAAGTGTGAGCTGGAATTCTAGGCCCAGGCATGTGGCCTAAATTGTGAATTCCAGAGAACGGGGGTGCTAACCATCAGCAAAGTCTAACAGCAGGATTCTTGACCCGGGCTCTTCCCGAACGGGCTGCCTGGTGATGGGTTCCCATGCTGGCCCATGGAAATGTGTGCCGGTTGACACAGGAGATAAGCGATTCTTGGGGAAAGTTTTGGTTGATGTTATTATTCGGCTCATCTGGGGAGAAAAAGCCTTTAGAAGCCTCACCATGGGGCTTGGCTCCAGCACTTTCCCTCAGAATATGAGTAATTACTTTCTAAATCATACAAGTCTTCCAGGAACAACAGAAGCAGCGACTGCAGAGCAGTCATAAATACTCACCCGAAGCCTGGTGGGAATGTTACACTCCCATCAGGACTCTGTGCTGACATTGGAAGTCAGACCCCAGTTCAGACCCATAAAACTGTGCAGAAAAATATTTACCTATGCAAGCTTGGTATGAGTTGTCAGAATGCCATGCTTTGCTTTTGCTTAGACCTTGGGAATTAATTTGGACCTGATAACGAACCTCCGGTCTGAATGCTAACAGCCCATTTTGCTTCTGTGATCAGCTCCCCAGTGCAGTGTTGGGGGCGGTCAGAGAAGGACTCCTCAGGTCACCATGTTAGCAGGGCCCCAGGTCATCACAATATTGTTTTATTTGCTTTAAATTCTAGAGTTTCCATCTACCCTTTTCGAAATCATCTGGTGCTCATCTCCTAGACACTAGGAAAAATAAATTGTAGACACAGGCCCTATGTTTCAAAGAAAGTGCATTCCACAAAGGCTGCAGACTCTTAAATTGGTCATCACAGTTCATCTCAAATGCCAACCTGGTGGCTGGACAAAATGGTACTGGGGTGTAGGAGGAAGGAGTGGCAGCAGAATGGGGTTCTGGTCGGGGGGCAGGTGCTGGCTGGACTCGCAGAGAAGGTTTTACCTCCAGGGCACTTGAGTGGGTCTCTTGGGGGCTTAAGAGAACTTCCAGGTGAGAAGAGAGGTGGGAAATTCTGGTGGGCATCTCTGTTGTGGTCTGGTGCAGCAATGGGCAGGGTGTTTGTGGTACGGGAGCAGGAGAAATCAGAGCTAAATATGGAGCAGTCACCTGGAGCCCCAGAAAAGCAGAGTGGCCTTTCTCTCCATTTCATTGCTGGTTTATTCTGGGGCAGTTTGGGCAGGAGGGGAAGACAACAGAGGGATGAGGCCTTTGGAATTTGACAGAAGCTAAAGAAGCATCCAGCCCTATAGTTTGTGGAGCCTGGTGGACACTCGGGGGTGGGCACCGCTGTCCCATTGTCTTTGTCAACCTCCCCTTGGCTACCGACCTCTTTCTGGGAAAGCAGAATGTCGGCACAATCCAACCAGAAACCTCAGAGTTAGAAAAACATGAGACCCCGAGCGCAGACTTGTGCACGTTTGGAAGAAAGTACTGAGAAGGGCAGAAGACGGAAGAGGAAAACGGGCGCGAAGCTCAAACCAGTGTCTGGAGAGCGGGAACCGTGGGCGGGGGCCTCTGTCTAACAGCGGATTCCGGCTAGAAAGCCCCTGTCTTAAACATTAGCCCGATGGGCTGCCCCGTAAGAAGATGGGTAACACTTCACCTCACAGATGTGCCCAAAATAAGCGTTTCCGTGGGCGGCAGCCCCAGCACAGCTGCCGGCCCAGCCCCAGCAGCCGCCCAGCTGCACCAGCGGCACCAGCCTTTCCAGATTCTGATTCCCCAAAGCATCACGACCTTCTTCTGCCCTTTCGCTGCAGGAAACCCACTTTTTAAACAATTTTTCTCAAGTAATCCATTCAGGATGCTTCCTCCCCCAACCCCTGGCACCTGGCTGAGGGTCGCCCCTCACCCCTGCTGACTTGGCTTCAGACTAAGATTCACAGCCACAGAACACCAGGTGGGAAAGTTCGGGGTTCTCAGCTCTCAGCATGTCTTCCCACGAGAATGGATGGAGACTGCCGTTAGATGCCTGACCTCTGGTTACTGGCACCTAGACACGCCGCATTGGTGCTGACGGAGGCATCTGCCTCCATTGGGCCCCAGGCCTCTGGCTGGACAGGCCACTCTGTATCTCCATCAAAGGTCCTGCTTTTCTCAGCAGGTTACATGTTTGGCACCATAACTCTACCCAGACCCCCGAGTGTAGATGCCCCACTGCTGTCTGACTCTGACAGTGTCGGGCTAGGGGTGGTGGGGGAAAGATGGGGCACAGGAGAGGCAGAAACACTGCCAACTAAAACCTTAAGTTATTAACACGATATTGTCCTGCTTTGTCCGCACCAACCCTGGATGGACCCCCTCAGGTCTCGCCTACCTACTTTATATGCTTTATGAATGCGCCTCTCGATGTGACTGCCACACCAGGGAGCATGTGTAGGGCACCACAGGGACGCAGTCCCCAAAATACAGAATGTGGGACACTGGAGGAAGCATAGCTCCCTGTCTTCCTTTAAAAGTACTGCAAGGAAAAACATCTGCGGGAAGAGAAAGCCACAGAGTCAGAGGCGTAGATAAGCCCAACTGCAATGTTTGCACCTTTCTTAGATTCTGATTAGAACCAACGAATATGGGCCCCTGAGTGGCTCTATTGGTTAAGCGTCTGCCTTCAGCTCAGGTCATGATGCCAGAGACCAGGCATCGAGTCCCACATCGGGCTCCGCGCTCAGTGGGGAGCCTGCTTCTCCCTCTACGCCTCCCCCTGCTCATATGCTCTCTCTCTCTCTCTCATGAACAAATAAAACCTTTTAAAACAAAACCCAACTGATTCAAAATCTGCAGAATAGTAGAGAAAATGTAAATGCCGACTAAAGATTTGTGATATCACGTAACAATTCTTGATTCTGGGGGTAGGATAACAGTATTAGAGTTACAGTTGATAGAGTCCTTACCCTTTAGAAACACCCAGGGAAATATTTACAGATTGGTCATAAAATATCTGATATTGGCTTCAAAGTATAATGCCGGAGAAAATGAGTGAGCTATGGAGAAAACGAGCGTCGGTGGCCGTGATCTGGTGATGGGCGAAGACGGACGTTCAATCCATACGGGCTCCCTATGCTATACTACAGCATTTTGTAGACGCTTGAAATTTTCCTCTAATACAAAGCTAAAAACCAGTCTGGTGACAGCTTTGTCTTTGCACTGTCCCTATACACACCCTCTCGTTTCACCACGGGCCCCCGAGCTTGTGCTCCCGCATTGTCCTCTTTGCCCGGAGCACCCTTATCTTGGTTCTTGCGTTCCTTCTCCTGCCTCCATTCCTGACCTAATCCCTACTAGTCTTGGCTCTTAGATTGTCCCATGGTCCCACCCCAGGTGCCAGGTTGATTCAGCTCCGTACCTTGAACACCCAGCACGGAGTCTGGGACACCCTCAGTACTTACACTAAAAAGGTTGTTGTTTTTGCCTCTGTGGTGTTGGGAGGATTAAGTCACCTGTGTAAACCACCTAGCACGGTAGCACCTCGATGCCTGGCAACGCCTCTGTTTCCTCCTCCACCGTTTGAACCTACACCCCCCAACCCTTCAGTCCCACTTGCTCTTCCTCCGGGAAGCTCCTCCAACCCCTAATGACCCATGGTTCCCTCTGCTCTCTGAACACCTCTGTCAGTTAACAAATACATGCTTAACGTTTGCTCTTTGGGGAAGATTCCCATGAGAAAAGGCACTCTGGTTCTCTCCAGTTCCTACCCCCCTGCCTCCAGGGACAATAACATCCCTAGCAGCACTGCCTAAAATATATTCAAACGGGCGGAGGGCAACTGGGATCTGATCGTTCTAAGACTGTTAGGAATTGTACGATCTTAACTCCAGTTCCCATAGGAAGAATGAAACCACACTACAAAGCAAACAGTAACTTCCCATCCATTATGCTTATGCTCTCCGATGGGGTGGTCAGAACGGGGACTATTGTTACAATTTGGTAAGTAAACCTGAGACTCAGAGAAAATGCTCATCTGAGGTCAGTCAGCTAATGGTGAAGTTAGGATGAGATCCCAGGTCTCCTGACCTCGACACCTGGTACCCTCTGGAACATTGTTGCTCGACGTTCCATCCAACTTCTGCTCCTCCAGACCAGGAAGTCCTTCCTCACTAAGCTGTCCCTCAATCTTGCTTCTGGAATGCACCACAGAGCGCTCACTCTGCAAATGCAAGCCTTTAATGGGCATCAGGGGCTGTGCTTGACATTTCAAGCACAGGTTGAGTGAGAATGAGTCGGCCATCAGAGAGTTTGGATATAATACAATGCTCAGTGTCCTCATCTCCATTAGGGACATAGAGAGCTCCATGTGACACAAAGACAAAGGTTGGTAGCTTTAACCCTCTGGCTTTGCCACAACTCTGGCTATAACGTTCTTCCCAAAGCCTCCCTGCTCACCTGTAGCTCGCCTATTTCTTTGTTGAACACCAGACTGGGAGAAGCCCTCAGGGGCCAGGTCATGCTGCCCCAGGCAGGGAATGTTAGGGATCCTGGCAGATGGAGGCTCCACAGAATTAAGAGCTCCAACGGGAGCTCGTCCACATGCTGCGCCAGGCACATGGACTGTGGGGCAGCTTCTGCTGCTCAGGGTCAGTGGTCCTGAGTGCAGTGCACACAGATACCATCACTCTGACTCCTCCAAAGTAGACATGGAGGCAAGGAGGGGACCACCACTGGGGCGGGGGGGGGGGACCATGGGATGAGAATTGAGTACTGGCTTCAAGAACCGTCCACAAAATATGCAAAGTGAACTCCCTAACAAGAGGGACAGCTTGTGGGGTGCCGCTGGGAATGCTGTTCAGAGAGTCCTGAAAGCAGAAAGTGGAACAGGGAGCTGCAGAATCCACAGTGACAATGACCTAGACGAGATTTCCAAGGCAAATGACCCTGAGAGGGAGCAGCGGAGTGAGCTGAGTCAGGCAACAGGCAGGGGGAGAAACTGCACCCTAAGAGCACCTCTCCCTTCCAGACCTGCATCTGCCTTGCCCTCTGCACCTCCCCACAGTGGCTGTTATTATTATTTTATTTTATTTTATTTTATTCTTTGAAGGCGCTTTCAATTACACTTTGCAAACCAGAAGTTTGCTTGGCTGTAACGTTCCTTCTTTTCTGTCCCTCTGCATTGTCTGCTTCTCCTAACTGGTGTTTGTAATAACTTCCCATCTAGTGTCATCTGTGCGTTTCATTAACATGACGATTACTCTTTGTCACTACTGTTAAAAAATTAAATTATTATTTAACACTCACTGTGCATGGCCTTTGAATTCATGGTGCAGAATAGAGAAACAGGTTACACTTTAAATGCACCCTTATCCTCCAACCCCAGAAAATTTCTCCAGTAGCTCAGTGTGGTTGCATTTTTGTCCTTTTCCCTTTCTGTATCACAAGGATTGTTTTTCAGGATCTTCACTGTTATGAGCAAGCAGAACACAAAATCTCCAGGGATTCTCCCTTCCTAGAGAGACATTATGTAACATCATTAGTCACTTCTCATCTATTGCTTTTGCCATTAAGAATTCAGATCCTGAGGAGAGGGGCAAGATGGTAGAGGAGTAGAGAACCGAAATATCATCAGGTCCCAGGAGTTCAGCTAGAGAGTTATCCAACCATTACAAACACCTACAGACTCAACTGGAGACAGAAGAGAAGAGCAGCAATTCTAGCAATAAAAAAGTGACCACTTTCTAGGAGGTAGGATGTGTGGAAAAATGAATCCAAAGCAACAGGAAGATAGACCGGGGGGGGGGTGGGAGACAGCTCCCAGCAAGCAGTAGAACAGTAGAACACAAAATCAGAACTTTCAGAAACCTGCTCCACTGAGAGACGTTGCTCCAGAGACTAAGCAGGGGAGGAGTCCTCATGGGGACAGTGTGGTCTCAGGACCCACAGGGGCACAGAAGGACTGGGGGTGTCTGAGTGTGGCAGAGTTCCCAGGTATCGGAGCGGGGATGCCAGCTACAGAGACAAGGCCAAGGTGGGGGCTCTCAAGTCAGGCTTACCTTAAACTGTGACCTGAGGCACAGTTGGGCCACTGTTCTTCGAGCAGGGACCCCGCAAGCAGCAGATCCAGGGAGACTCATTTCCTTCCTCAGGAGAAGCAGTGCAGAAGCACCATGCAGGAACCTGCTGGGTTTGGAGACTCCAAATGGGGCCGAGTGCCAGAGACAGAAACCATTGGTCACAGGCTGGGTGAGCACATGTGTGGCTGGAGACCAGACGGATGGAAGGGATTGACTACTTTTCTCTGACAGTGCGCTGAGGAGTGGGGCCTTGAGTTTTCAGCTCCTCCAGGCCAGAGATTGGGAGGCTGCCATCTTCATTCCTGTCCTCCAAAGCACGGAAGGAATTCAGGGAACAAAAGCTTTGAGAGCAAACCAGAGAAGATTGCTTAGCCCGGCCCCTGGCGAGGGTGGTGCGATTCCACCTCGGGCAAAGGCATTTGACAATCACTGCCACAGGCCCCTCCCCCAAAAGTTCAACAAGAACATCCAGCCAAGCCCAAGTTCACCAATCAATGAGAACAGTGGAGCTCCAGAGCTAGGGAAAAGCAACACATAGAATTCATGGCTTTTTTCCCCATGATCCTTTAGTCTTTCAAAGTTAATTTTTTTTAATTTCATTTTTTCTTATTCTATTTTTAAAATTTTTCCTCTTTCCTATTTTAATGTTTTTAAGTACTTTAAAAATCTTTTAAAATTTTCATTGTTGTAGTCATATTTTATCCCCTCATTGTATTTAATCTTATTTTTTGTATACATATGTCTTTTTTTATCTTTAAAGTTTTGGGATACATGGGGTGTCTGTGTGGCTCCGTTGTTAGGCATTTGCCTTCAGCTCAGGTCATAACCCCAACATCCTGGGATTGAGACCCACACTGGGCTCTATGCTCAGTGGGAGGACTGCTTCTCCCTCTCCTACTCCCATTGCTTGTGTTTCCTCACTCACCGTGTCTCTCTCTGTCAAATAAAATCTTTTTCAAAAAAGTAGGATACACTTTCTTCTAATAGATCAAAATATACCCTAAATCTAGTGCATGGCTTTGTTCTAGTCTCCAGCCAGCTCACATTCTTTCCTTTTTTTTTTTTCTTTTTGTTTGCTTCTTTTCTTTTTTCAACCAACTTCTTATCTTCTCAATTCCTTTTTAGAATCTTTTAAAATTTTCATTGTTAAGTCATATTCCATTCCTTCATTGTGTTTACCCTTACTTTTGTATATATGTAAGTTTTTATTTCTTTAAAATTTTGGGTGGTAGTTTCTTCTAACAGACCAAAATACACCAAAAATCAAGTGTGTGACTCTGGACTATACACCAGTCTAATATATACATATATATCTTTTATCTTCTTCCCCCAGTTTCAGGTCTTTTCTGATTTGGTTAATGGATATTTTTCTAGGGTTGCTGCTACTTTTTTAGTATTTTGTTCTCTCATTCATCTATTATTATCTAGATAAAATGAGAAGGTGGAAAAAGTCACACACACACACAAAAAGAACAAGAGGCAGTACCAATGGCTAGGACCTAATCAATAGAGACATTAATAATATGTCAGAACTAGAGTTAAGAATGATGATCATCAAAGGGCTAGCTGGGCTCACAAAAAGCATGGAAAATATTAGAGAATCCCTTTCTGGAGAAATAAAATCCCATTTTTGAGAAATAATAGAAGTAAAATCTAAATAAGTTGACATTAAAAAAAGCTATTAATGAGATGTAATAAAAAATGGAGGCTCTTACTACTAGTCTAAATGTGGCAGAAGACAGAAATAGTGATATAGAGGAACAAATGATGGAGAATAAAAAAGCTGAGCAAAAGAGAGACCAACAACTACTGAACAAGAGGAGAATTCAAGAGATAAGTGATACTATAAGATGAAACAATATTAGAATAATTGGGATCCAAGAAGAAGAAGGGGGTGGCAGAGCACATTTTGGAGCAAATTATAGCAGAGAATTTCCCTAATTTGGAGAAGGGAGCAAGCATCAAAATCCAGGAAGCACAGAAAATCAATAAAAATAAGTCTACACCCCATTATCTAATAGAAAAATTTCCAAGTATCAGTGACAAAGAGAAAATCCTGAAAGCAGCTTGAGACAAGAGGTCTATAACATACAATGATAGAACTATTAGATTGGCAGCATACCTATCTACAGAGATCTGGCAGTCCAGAAAGGACTGGCATGATATATTCAGAACACTAAAGGAGAAAAACATGCAGCCAAGAATACTATATCCAGCTAGGATGTAATTGAAAATAGAAGGAGAGATAAAAAGCTTCCAGGACAAACAAAAACTAAAAGAATTCACAAATCAATCCAGCCCTACAGGAAATATTGAAAGGGGTCCTCTAAGCAAAGAGCGAGCCTAAAAGTAACAGACCAGAAAGGAACAAAGACAATATATAGTAACAGTCACCTTATAGGCAATACAATGGTACTAAATTCATATATTTCAATAGTTACCCTGAATGTAAATGGGCTCAATGCCCCATTCAAAAGACACAGGGTATTAGAATGGATAAAAAAAATAAGACCCATCAATATGCTGTCTGCAAGAAACTCACTTTAGACCTAAAGACACCTCCAGATTTAAAGTGAAGGGGTGGGAAACAATTTACCATGTTAATGGACATCAAAAGAAAGCTAGGGTGGCAATCTTTATATCAGATAAATTAAAATTAAGCCAAAGACTATAATAAGAAAGGAGAAAGGACAATATATCGTACTTTTAAAGGGTCTGTTCAACAAGAAGATCTAACAATTTTAAATATCTATGCTCCAAACATGGGAACAGCCAATTATATATACCAATTAATAACAAAATCAAAGAAACACATTGACAATAATACAATAATAGTAGGGGACTTTAACACCCCCTAACTGAAATGGACAGATCATCTAAACAAAAGATCAACAAGGAAATAAAGGTTTTAAGTGACACATCGGGGCAGATGGACATCACAGATACATTAAGAACATTCCATCCCAAACAGATAGAACACATTTTTCTCTAGTGCACAAGGAACACTCTCCAGAATAGTTCACATCCTGGATCACAAATCAGGTCTCAACTGATACAAAAGATTGGGACCATTCCCTGCATGTTTTCAGACCACAATGCTTTGAAACTACAACTCAGATACAAGAGTAAAGTTGAAAAGAATTCAAATACCTGGAGGCTAAAGATAAGCCTACTAAAGAATGAATATGTCAACAGGTAAATTAAAGAAGAATTTGAAAAAATAGTGGAAGCAAATGAAAATGAAAACACAACTGTTCCAACCTTTTGGAACACAGCAAAGGCGGTCCTGAGAGGAATATATACAGCAATACCAGACTTTCTCGAGAAACAAAAAAAAGGTCTCAAATACACAACCTAACCCTACACCTAAGGAACTGGAAAAAGAACAGCAAATAAAGCCTAAACCCAGCAGGAGAAGAGAAATAGTAAAGATCAGAGCAGAGATCAATGAAATAGAAACCAAAAGAACAACAGAACAAATCAATGAAACTAGGAGCTGGTTCTTTGAAAGAATTAATAAGATTGATAAACTCCTGGTCAGACTTATCAAAAGAGAAAGGACCTAAATTAATAAAATCATGAATGAAAGAGGAGAAATCACAACCAACACCAAAGAAATACAAACAATTATAAGAAAACATTATGAGCAATTATATGCCAGCAAATTTGACAACCTGGAAGAAATGGTGAATGCATTCCTAGAAACATATGAACTACCAAAACTGAACCAGAAAGAAACAGAAAACCTGAACAGACCCATAACCAGTAATGAAATTGATGTAGTCATCAAAAATCTCCCAAAAAAGAGTCCATGGCCAGACAGCTTCCCAGGGGAATTCTACCAAACATTTAATAAATAATTAATGTCTATTCTCCTGAAACTGTTCCAAAAAATAGAAATGGAAGGAAAACTTCCAAACTCATTTTATGAGGCCAGCATTACCTTGAGCCCCAAACCAGACAAAGATCCCATCAAAAAGAAGAATTACAGACCAATATCCTTGATGAACAAGGATAAGATAAAAAATTCACACCAAAATACTAGTCAATAGGTTCCAACAGTATATTAAAAGGATTATTCACCACAACCAAGTGGGATTTATTCCTGGGCTGCAAGGTTGGTTCAACATCCACAAATCAATCAGTGTGATACAATACACTAATAAAAGAAAGAACAAGAACCATAGGATATTCTCAATAGATGCTGAAAGAGCATTTGACAAGTACAGCATCCTTTCTTGATCAAAACTCTTAACAGTGTAGGGATAGAGGGTACTTACCTCAGTATCATCAAAGCCATCTATCAAAAATACACAGTGAATATCATTCTCAATGGGGAAAAACTGAGAGCTTTTTTCACTAAGGTCAGGAACACAACAGGGATGTCCATTATCAGCACTGCTATTCAACATAGTACTAGAAGTCCCAGCCTCAGCAATCAGACAACAAAAAGGCATCTGAAACAGCAAAGAAGAAGCCAAATTCTCACTCTTTGAAAATGATATGATACTTTATGTGAAAAACCCAGAAGAAAAACCACTTTCAAACTGCTAGAACTCATACAGGAGTTCAGTAAAGTGTCAGGATATAAAATCAATGCACAGAAATCAGTTGCATTTCTATGCACCAACAGCAAGACAGAAGAAAGCGAAATTAAGGAGTTGATCCCATTTATAATTGCACCCAAGACCATAAGACACCTAGGAATAAACCTAACCAAAGAGGCAAGGAATCTGTACTCAGAAAACTGTGAAGTACTTGTTAAAGAAATTGAGGAAGACACAAAGAAATAGAAAAAACATTTAATGCTCATGGATTGGAAGAACAAATATTGTGAAAATGTCTGTGCTGCCTAAAGTGATCTACACATTTAATGCAAACTCTATCAAAATACCATCCTTTTTTTTTTTTTTTCAAAGAAATGGGACAAATAATCCTACAACTTATATGGGACTAGAAAAGACCCCAAATAGCCAGGGGAATGTTGAAAAAGAAAACCAAAGCTGGTGGTGTCATAATTCCAGACTTCAAGCTCTATTACAAAGCTGTCATCATTGAGATAGTGTGGTACTGGCACAAAAACAGACACATAGATCAGTAGAACAGAATAATAGAGAGCTAAGAAATGGACCCTCAACTCTATGGTCAACTAATCTTCAACAAAGCAGGAAAGAATGTTCAGGGGGAAATAGACAGCCTCTTCAACAAATGGTGTTGGGAAAATTGGACAGCCACATGCAGAAGGGTGAAACTGGACCATTTCCTTACACCGCACACAAAATACACTCAAAATGGATGAAGGACCTCACTGTGAGGCAGGAACCTATCAAAATCCCTGAGAACAGAGGCAGCAACCTCTTCAACTTCAGCCACACAACTTCTTCCTAGAAATAGTGCCAAAAGCAAGGGAAGCAAGGGCAAAAATTAACTATTGGGATTTCACCAAGATCAAAAGCTTTTGCACAGCAAAGGAAATGTCAACAAAACCAAAAGACAACC
Source organism: Mustela putorius furo (assembly GCF_011764305.1). Taxonomy (NCBI): domain Eukaryota; kingdom Metazoa; phylum Chordata; class Mammalia; order Carnivora; family Mustelidae; genus Mustela; species Mustela putorius. The sequence continues at coordinate 7,768,414 of NW_025421485.1, forward strand.
GACAGAATGAGAGAAAATATTTGCAAATGATATAACAGATAAAGGGCTAGTATCCAGAATCTATAAAGAATTTATCAAACTCAATATCCAAAGAACAAATAATCCAATCAAGAAATGGGAAGAAGACATGAACAGACATTTCTGCAAAGAAGACATCCAGATGGCCAACAGACACATGAAAAAGTGTTCAACACCACCAGCATCAGGGAAATACAAATCAAAACCACAATGAGCTATCACCTCACACCAGTCAGAATGGCTGAAATCAACAAGTCAGGAAATGACAGATGCTGGCGAGGATGCGGAGAAAGGGGAACCCTCCTACACTGTTGGTGGGAACGCAAGCTAGTGCAGCCACTCTGGAAAACAGCATGGAGGTTCCTCAAAAGGTTGAAAATAGGGCTACTCTATGATCCAGCAATTGCACTACAGGGTATTTACCCTAAAGGCACGAATGTAGTGATCTGAAGGGGTACGCGAACCTGAATGTTTATAGCAGCAATGTCTACAATAGCCAAACTATGGAAAGAACCTAGATGTCCATCAACAGATGAATGCACGGGACGCCTGGGTGGCGCAGTGGGTTGAGCAGCTGCCTTCAGCTCAGGTCATGATCCCAGCGTCCTGGGATCGAGTCCCACATTGGGCTCCTTGCTCGGCAGGGAGCCTGCTTCTCTCTCTGCCTCTGCCTGCCATTCTGTCTGCCTGTGCTCGCTCTCTCTCTCTCTCTGACAAATAAATAAATAAAATCTTTAAAAAAAAAAAAACAGATGAATGCATAAAGAAGATGTGGTGTATATACACAATGGAATTCTATGAGGCAATAAAAAATGAAATCTTGCAATTTGCAATGACGTGGATGGAACTAGTGGGTATCACACTAAGCAAAATAAGTCAATCACAGAAAGACAATGATCATATGATCTCCCTTATATGAGGAATTTGAGAGGCAGGGCAGGGGTGGTTGGGGGAAAAGGGAAGGAAAAATGAAACAATATGGGATCAGGAGGGAGACAAACCATAACAGATTGTTAATCTCATGAAAGAAACTGAAGGTTTCTGGGGGATTGGAGGTAGGGATAGGGTGACTGGATGATGGACATTGGGGGCAGTATGTGCTATGGTGAGTGCTGTGAAATGTGTAAGCCTGATGATTCACAGACCTGTATCCCTGGGGCAATTATTACATTATATGTTAATAAAGAAAAATAATTCAGATCCTGCCAGTGTCCCTGTACTTTCAGGTAGGACGGTGGCTGGTTTACCCATTGATCCCGTTAGACCTTGAGTCCCATGAGGACAGGGCCTAGGAAGCTCTGGTGTTCCTGTTATCAGTGACTTCCATAAAGCAGGTATCCAGGGCAGGAGCAATAGCACCGTGTCTGTTGTGTTTCATCCATGACCTGCAAGTTCATACCTGGCCTTCGGCTACAGTGATTCTCTTCCAGAAGGTCCTGAGTGGCCTTTGTCAACATTTACATCTGTGGTTTTCAATTTCATCCTTGCTCTTCTTTTGATTCCATTTCATACCATGGGAAATGTCTATTTCCAAGGTGATCTTGTCCTAGGAAGTACTTTACCATCCTAGAATCCCACTTTGGAAAGTCCTCATGCTGTTGGGAATTCCTCTCGATCCCAGAAAGGTGGCCCTATTCCCCCATCTCTGAAACATTTTCTGAGGAGAGGTTCCCCTGCTCACCATGGGCCCTTGCCCTTGACGTCCTGATTTTCCTTCTATAAGACAGGAGGTGGGTCTCTGCTCCACAGTCTACTAATCACTGTTATTGGGCCCATTCTTAACAAAAGCCTCAGTTTCCCTCACCTAATATTTTCTTTTCCAGGGTTGTTATGAGAATGAGTTTCAGCTGTCCACAATGTTGATCTGGAAGGAACAGGATCAGCTCCAGAGACCCTGAAAGGTCATGGTGTAATAAATGGGGGGTGTTGGTGAGACATGTTTTGTTCAGAGTATCTGATAGCATCTGAGACAGCCTATGTGCCTCTAGAGGAACGATTTCCCCCTTGAGATTCCCTGGGGCCCCTATTCTCCCTCACTGAGCAGGATAAATATCTGTAGGATCAGGATCTTCTGCCTTCAAATGCAATACTATCTTCAGACCCAGGGCTCCACCTCTCCCAGGGACAAGACAAAATAAATAAATAAATAAATAAAAAGCCACCACACACCTTGGAGGGATGTCTCTGCACATTGACAAGGGCGGGTCAGAAAAGGGAGGGCTGGAGGGGCCCCTGGGTGGCTCAGTTGTTAAGCATCTGCCTTCAGCTCATGTCATGATCCCAGGGTCCTGGCATCAAGCCCCGCATTGGGCTCCCTGCTCAGCAGGAAGTCTGCTTCTCTCTCTCCCACCCCCACTTCTTGTGTTCCCTCTCTCACTGTGTCTCTGTCAAATAAATTTTAAAAATATATTTAAAAAAAAAAGGGGGGGGGACTGGAAAGCAGTGTAGTGGGGGCATGCTGGCCCAGCAGGCTGCCCAGGGTCCCTCCCTGTGTGGCTACTTCCTATTGGTGTCACTTGTGGTCATGACTCCCCAAGACCCCGTTTCTTCACTGTAATATGGAGACAATTGTCTTGGCAGGTCTGTGAGCATTCAAATTAACCCATTAGGGCATAAGCCAAGTTCCTGGCTCATAAGAGGGTCTCAATTCCTAACAGTGATTTTTTACACCTTTAATGAAACATCTACTTCTAGACTGTCTATATACCTCTAGCTCAAATTTGATGGTTGATTTCTTTAACCAAGTGACCCCATGTGATTGACACTCCTTCCTCAAACACACACACACGCACACACACACACAGCAACAGCTGAATCTCCCTTCATGGAACAAGCATTTAATAGATCCCTACTGTATGTCCCACCGTAGTAGGAGTTGGTGATACAAACAAAAACACCTCCTATTAATAATGTTCATTTCCCAAATTCCTAGATAAAATGGAGTCCAATTGTCAGAGCCTCTCAAAATTTATTCTCCCTTACATTTTGAGCCTTTCATAAAAGTTGCGATAAGTGGAACTTCCCAAGGAGTGGAAACAGACTATGCCCCGCAGGGTCCTTCGAGTGTGGTGGGGAACACAGTTATTTACATTCTGTATGGATTTTCTAAGTCAGGGACAAAAATAAGTTAATAGAACAAACAAAACTATGTATTTAAAAAGACCCAAATAATTGCCTGGGGGACCAAGTGAATGACTTCTGAGTTTCCCATATGGAGAATTGTGCCCCATTTTCCTTCATGTTAACCAGAGCCCTGCATAGCCACGCATCAGTGTCCCAGGTAGCGTGAACCAGATGCAGGCAGGAAAGTGGTCAGACCCCATCTGAGTCGTGAATCCAGGAAAGAGAACATTTGGGTGGGTGATGCTTTGCTGTTTGGGAGTTAGAGGAGGCGGGCATTCCTGACAGGACGGTCATCCCCATCACTGCTAGGACTCATTCATGGCTTCAGATCTTACCACTCTCCTGTGCAATTGACTTGACCCTCCCCATTTATCCTTAGAAAGATACTGTGAGGTATTGTTACCTGCGTTTTCAAGTGAGGAAACGGATGCCCCAAGTGGTCATGCGCCCAGATCAGAGCACGTCTGGGGCTTGTTTCTGACCACTAGAGGCCGTACCCTGGAGTGGGGAAGGACTGTTTCGGGGAGAAGCTTCTCGACCCCACCTGGGCAATCCTTCTCATTTTGTTCTTGTCTGTCTTCCCTGATTGGCCTCGTCAGGGCAGGACGGTCTACATGTAGGCCATGCTCCCTGTTATGGACTAAGTTGTGTCCCCAGAAAAGATGTTGGAGTCCCGGCCCCCAAGACCTGTGAATGTGAAATGAGGCCTTTGAAGATGATCACGTTAAGATGAGGTCATCATGGACTAGGGTGGGCCCAGGTACAATGACTGGTGTCCTCATAAAGAGGGACTTTGTACACAGACATGCACACAGAGATGACACGAGGTGAGGATGAGAGAGATTGGGATGATGCATCTATAAGGCAAGGGACATGAAGGATTGCCAGCCAACCAGGAGAAGCCGAGGAGAGGCCAGGAACAGATTGTTCCTCGCGGTCCTCACCCACAACACTGCTGGCACTTTCGTCTTGGACTTCCAGCCTCGAAACCATGAGAGAATAAATTTCTGTTGCTGGAGGACCCCAGTCTTGACAGCCTTGGACCAAACTCCTGTTTGATGGATTGACCGCTCCTTCAAACACTCTTGCCCTGTGTTTGCTTAGCTGATACCTACTCATCGGCAAGACCCAGGTCACACACCGGGTCCTCCCAGCAGCCTCCTCTGACCGGCCCCCTCGGCTGAGTGCTGTGCAAGTGCCCACCAGAGCACCTGCCACACCTTATTCCCCTCACTGTTTGGCAGATCTGCGTCCCCTCCAGACCAGGAGCTCCCAGTGACTAGGAATAGTGTCTTTGTGGTCAGCCATGAGTCACGGGCTAACAAAACACACCTCCTCTGATCTGCACCTTATGATTCTAAGGATGGTTTTGAACATGCAACCATAGGACCAGGAGCAGGTGCCTGTTCCTAGCCTGCAGCTTCCTGCTAATGAATAAGGTATATATTCTCCCATGAAGTCTAAACGAAGGAATGAAAAGGAAGGTGAGTTATCAGAATCACTAGGAAAGCAAACAGCATCAGTGTCTGCTCTTCCTTCCCCCAGTAGTAAAAGGATGCCCACTGGTCGTCATGACGCGCCCATCAACTCTGATAGGGTTGTAAGTACTTGTCTTGGCCTGGGAGGCAGCCAGGGTAGAGATGCTTTCCGATGCCATGATACCAGGCTGGCACCACAAGGAGAGGAGGACACATGCCCCTTCCCCAGCCACTCAGATCCATCTGGCACCAAGAGTTGAGAACACTCCCAGCAGAGGAAACCTCAGAACAGACACGTGTTTGTGCCGGTGATGGGAAATCCCTCTCCCACGGCCCCTTCCGCTCCCGTCTCCTCCAATCATCAACCATCTCCTCCAGGCGTCAACCAAGAACATGCAAAAGATGGAGCCAGACAGGATTTACGAAAGTAACCTGTATTCCAGCCAAAATCTCTTTTAAAAAGAAATCCCTTCTAAAGGGGCACAAACTACATAAGACACAATACATTTAAAATATGTATTGAAATTACAAATCAAACTTCTCCATGAGATTCCAAAGTACAAAACACAACATTAAAAGGCATTCAAACAGTTCTTTTATACATCACAGTGTTAGTGGCACGGAGTGGACTGACGTTTCAAAAAACACAAACCGAACTTTTGTGTTTTACCACCGCTCGTCAAATACGTACTGTATACATGTGCGTGACCCGTTCATGCATAGGTTTATACAAGGTTAAAATACACCCATGGTAAAGTGAGCAAAGACTGAAGGAAAGGCTGGGCGTGTGGCAGGCGCCTTGCCCTCGCCGAGGGCTCCCGGAAGTGTGGAAGACAGGAGTACACAGACCAGAGGAAGGACGGAGCTCTCCTGGGACTGATGCTTTAGCAACTATATCTGAGTGCAGGCCCTTCCTTCCATTTGGCTATTTTGGCAACACCAGCCAGAATCTCTTCATGTCATGTATTTTCAAAAGGGCTTAGAGTAATTAGAAGGAACAAACAAGCTTTGGTATTTTTTTAAAGAGACCTTCATGAAGCTTTATACATGCAAAATGCTTTCCCTTGATGATTTTACTGTGATTTACATATATATATATATTTAAATTTATATACAGGGGTATTTATTAATAAATGAAAATCTGAGAAATATACAAAAGCCCTCCCTGGTTCTTTCCAACCCACTAAGTTTTAAAGACCACCAAGGGAAAAATGTCCTCTTCGAATTGGTTAAATAACTATTAACTCTGCAATATAGACGAAAAAGATAGACTCATCTTGGAGTAAGTTTTGCGTAGCTGAGACTCCCTTTCTCTGTGGGCCCTGTGTTCTAATCAGGAATCGGCCTGGTTCCTAAACTGGTTTTATGAAATAGTATGTCGTAAAGAGACTTTGTCCCCCTTTTAAAAGGGTGTAACAAGTGATTTCCCCAGTTTCTGGCAACTCCTGGAGAGGGAGGAAGAACGAATCTGGACAGTGGCTCGCGCAATTGAAGGATTTGATTATGGTCAGACCTGGAGCCAGTCTCTGCTGCATGACCATCCGTGGGGCCTCCTCCTCTGAGGGCACTGGCCTCCGGCGACCAATGCAAAGCCCAAGGGCCGGGCTTCACAGTGCACAGACAGCCGGACCAAGAGACCAGGCATGTCCACTGAGACGGCATGATGGCTCAGAGGGACACAGAGGACCTAAGGTCAGCCGCCCCTCCAGCGACCCCAACCAGACACCAGTCGAGTCAGCCATGGTCTAACGTCTTCGCTCGCCTCCAGGATTCCAAGGCCTCCAAAGGAATAAACATGCATGTGCTTCCAGAAGGCCAGCATGGAACCGTCCGTGAAAGCGAATGCAATTTTCAACTAAGACAAGCTCTGCCATGGGACAGTCCCCCTACGAAGCATAGACAGCCCCCCCGCCCCGCCCAAGTTTCCCCTGGGAGCGATGGTAAGGTTAAAATCTAAGACGCAGGCCTGCATCCCCATGAACGATGGGACGGAGTTCCCTACCGAAATCGAAGCAGTCAGCAGGGGAAATCCAAGTTCACGTAAGACTGCAATGCAGTCCTGCTGGCATCTTCCTAAGAGTGGACGAGTCTAGTTGTGTGACTATGAAAGCAAAGCAAGCGGACGGAAGCACGGTTGGTGCAAAGACTCAGAGCAGGCAGGCGTGACTGGCTGCGGCCGGCCCCATCTCTGTGGTCCCCTCCTGGCTTGAAACATGCGTTTGGGAAACGTGTCGGAGGGGAAGGCACGAGGACGGCTGAGGCTACGGAGGAGTGTGATTTGCTTGTGGGCTTCTCCAGGCTACACGGAAGGCCCGATCCACTAGGACATCTGAGCTCCAGCCCAGGGAACGCCTCCTTTCCAAAGGGTCGGGTTCTCCCCCCCCAAGGAGAGGGGTGCTGCTACGGGCGGACTCGGGGACCGCGCAGTGGGAGGCAGCAAGCACAGGAAAGAACGGTGGCCCGGGATGGGGCGGGGCTGGCCCGTGGACACTGGAAACCGAGCCACAAGCCTGCTGCTGTCTTTGATAGGCATTTGGAAGGGTCTGGCTACACAAGTGCATCTGTGGGTCCCAGTCTCGGCCGCCAACTCGATCCTAGGACTCCTGGAGCACCACTGTCTCCAGAAAGCCATCTACCACCAGACCCTGTTGCAACACTTGGAGCTGCAGAGAATCACTACCCAGGCTCCGCTGAAAAGATGATCTTCTGTGCGTTCTTGTTTCGTCACTGAATTAAAAATTCAACCGTGGTCGTAAGGAGAATGTTCTGAATGTGATTTCGACACGGACTAGTTTCCTACCGGCTTCAGGTCATAAAGATAATAAACACCACAAGCGGAGAGTGAAGGGATACTGTGTCTTCTCATCTATCAAACGTTAAGAAATAAGGTAGATGCTTCTGTACAGGGAAGCAAACCGGGACCCGAGGCCCACACACAAACATAGAAGTCAAACACGCCCGGAAAACCACTGCATTTTATGAGCAACGAGCAAACTGGTCTGATTCTGTTTCCATTTCTCTCCTTTGTGGAATGTCTAGGAAGTTTTAAAAAGCGCCACTATAATAAATCTGCATTTGCCTATTAGTTCTGAAGTCCCAAGTTCAATGCAGTCAGTTTGTTCCTTAAAAGTGCAGGTGGCTTTGAACGTCCTATTCAAGCCCGCTCTCTCTAAAGAAGACGATTTCTCCACCTTTTAAACATCGACGCCTACAGCGTGCGTCTTACTGACCCGCCCATCCCGCTGCTGGGGGAACAGCCACCCCCAGCCCGGGAGGGGCTGAACGGGAAGATCTCCTAATCGAAATAAGTGAAATGGAAGGTTTTTTCCAGTGGGGCAAATGGTTAGCAACAGGGCTTGGAGCTGGGTCAGACACAGATTTCTCCAAAGTAACTTAGTCATTTGAAAAAACTGAAAATTAGGAAGCTTCTCCCCCGGCTCCCAGGAGTCCTCCAGTCTTGCCAGGAAGCCCTACTGGTGAGGACCAATAGCACTGCCCTCCTCTCGCTGTCGACACGAGGAGGCGGAGGCGAGCAGCCAAACCACCGTGACTCCCAGCAGAGCAAGTCCCGAGTAAAGCACTTGGTTTCCAAAGACATTAAAAAGTATTTGCTCATACCTGGATGAGAAGAGAGAAGCCCCGAGAGAAAGAGAGGGAGAGATAGAGAGAGAGAAAACAAGAACAAAAAAGGAAAATGTAATGATGAAGACACTCCTCTTAAACACGCTGGTATTTTCTAAGAAACACAACAACAGAGGAACCCACGTTTACAACAGTACACCACTTGTCGTGTTCGAAACGTCGTTACAAGTTTCAAGAAAAACACAAAGAGCACGTAAGGCTTTCTAAATCTCCTGAAAAGTGGCCGAGCCAGAAAAGTCGTTTAACGATATCTTCCTAAAATGCACATTTCCAGAAAGGCATAGGATGGTGTAGATGCACCTTGTTGATTTTCCACTACTCAGTTGGAAGAAGGAAAAACAAAAACAAACAAATAAAAAAAAAGAACACCTTCTAAAAAAGGATTTTACTAAATGCCATTAGTAATAAAAACAGTTGTCATAAACAGAGTGCTTTTCTCAAGTCAGAATTATCGGATTCCGTCTGAAGTGAGTTGCAATCCTCAAAAGAATTCTTCTCCCAGCAACATGGCACCATCTTGACGCCAAGGAGGAGACGGACGCCAATTGCACGAGAGGGTCTCTTAAGCAACCATCAGACACTCCTAGTCTATCCCCACTGGGAGAAAACCGCCCGGTGTGCTCCGTGCAGCACCTCCCTTGTCAAGTCGGCAGAGACGGATTGTGGTGACGTGCCCTCCCCACGCCAGCCTGCCTTCCCCACACCCGGGTGACTGCCCCCAGGGCCTCAGCAGAAGTTCTGACATTAGTCCCTGAAATCACGGCATCCAGCGTGACACTGTGAAGCTCAATGGGGCACATAAGGCAAGAAAGATGTTTAGTGAGAGGGGACGGTGGGGCGGGATGGGGGAGAGCCACGCTTCCCAGAGGCAGGGTCTTGATCCAGTATCGCGCCTTCCTCTAGGTGGGTAATGGGTCGTCGTCACCTTTACTGCACTTGCACTTGCAGCAGAGTACAAATGGAGTGGCCAAGAGCAGGAAAGGCGAGGCCACCAATAGCAGGAGCCCAAATCCAGCAAATATGCCCACGACCTGCAAGAAGGAAACACAGGAGCAGAGGGTAAGGTGGTTCGTCTGCAAGTTCCACAACCAAAGCATAAGCCACACAACCGCCCACCCACCCATCCTCTACCCATCCACCATCCCTTTATGTGCCTCTCTGGCCACCCATCTACCCATCTATCCGTTCCTCCATCATCCATCATCCATCCGTCCATGAACCCATCATCCAGCCATCCCTCACCTGCTATTCATCTGCCCACACATCCGTGCACCCAACCACACAGCTAGCTATCCACTCAACCACCCACCCATCCACTCAACAACCCATGCATCACCCATCGCGCATCATCCTTCCATCCATCATCTACCCACCCACCCCACCCATCCATCCATCCAACCATATCTCACCCATCCATCCACCCACCCATCCATCCACCCATCCACCCATCCATCCATCCATCCAACCGTATCCCACCCATCCATCCACCCATCCATCCACACATGCATCCATTGTCCATCCCCCATCATCCTCCTATCCAGCCATCTACCCACCCCCCTCCATTCCTCTACCCATCCGTATCATCTGTCCCGTCAAGCTCCCATCCATTCCTCGACACCCCCACCCAGCCGTATCCCCCGTCCATCCTGCCTTCTACCCACACGTCATCCCCACGTCATCCACCCCGTCCTCCTCATACAACCATACGCCCCCCACCTACCACCTACCTATCGTGTATCCATCAGTCACCATTCACCTACCCGCCCATCCACCAATACTGCCTCCCCTTACTGCCTGCCCCTCACTCCTCCTGCCCTTTCTTTTTCTTCCTTTCCCTCTCCTCCCCCCTCCTTCTATCTAAGCACCCAGACCACTACCTATTTATAGATCTACTTAGCCAACAAGCCTCCCCTGAGCCAGACACTGTGCTGGGTATTACAAATACAGAAACACATCAGACCATGGATCCTAGAGGAGCACCCAGTTCACTGGAAAGACACTGAGATTTAACTGATTGCCAATACACTGCCATCACGTTCCAGGTATAAAGGGAGCCCAAGGGTCAAACATTTGCTAAGAGGATGGAGGACTGAGATTACGAAGAGGAAGGGGTAGCTGATGAACCAGAAAGACTAGGATCGGACGTTCCAGATGGGAGAACAGGAGAGACCCAGGTGCAGCGTATCAGGGAGGAAGCAGACCCATGACACTTCCAGAGTTTGAACCCAGGACTACTTTCAAAACTGTTACAAGTTCTGGCTTTGTTTTATAATGCATGCTTACGCCGAGGGATGAGTAAATGTAGACATGTTGTCAAGGAAGTCGGGCAGTGTAGCTGGTCAAAAGAGCCAGGTGTTTCCTCTTTGAAAGCCTTTGGCCAGGGCGGCACACCCCCCAGGCGGAGGGCAGCCCCAAGGGCCATCTGAGGGCAGAGTCAGACCGCCACCTAGTGTTCACAATGATATATATACACGACCACCCAGGCACGCCGTTCTAAGCCAGACTCCCCTGTTAGTGCCTCATCATTCTCAAAGACAAAATAAACCATCGAGGTACAGGATCTCTAAGGGCCATTATCGGCTCTGAAGCTGGATACCAGGCCAGGGCACCCAGATGTGTGGAAGAGAGGACACCTTCGCTTAGACCTCCGCCTGGAAACTGTCCTGCAGGCACCACATGCTTCTGCAACCGCGTGGCTCACGCAAGGAGCCTGGCTCTCCCGCCTGCGGACTCCGTCCGTCCGTGGAGGTAATGTCGACGGTGGGTTACGGGATGTGAAATCAGGTCAGGCTTTGTTAAAATCACGTGCACGCCAATACTTCAGAAGAGATGAAAACGCCAGCAAGGGGTTATTTCGAGGGCGCTCACACCATCCCTACCACTTGGAGCGCATAGTCAGTCCCAAAGAAGCCAGGGACTCCTCGTGGCCACAAACATACCAATATCCTTGACCAAACACTCCCATTCTTGGGAAATAACACGCCTTCATTTTCACCCTCTCTTGCCTCTTACTCTGCCTGCCGTTTCGTAAGCAAGGACACCGATCTCTTGCCAACTGGTGGCAGGAAGGAGCAGATGTTGCCAGAAGGAAAACAGCCAGAGGTAAGGGATGACATAGGGAGCAAATGTCGCAAAGCAAAACCAGCCAGTCAGTGAGTGTGTTACAAACGTGCATCAGGCGCTGGGTCCGTCGCTGCAGGAGACACGGGGACCCGGGGGTCCAGGCTCCGCGGGCGTCACCGCAGCGCAGCACCGCTTGTGCTGGCGATCTCGGGGAGTCCACGGCCTGGCGGGGCTTCTCTGACCGCGCGCGGCCCCCTGCGTCTCCCACCGTAAACGCATCATGGATGTTCAAGAGATGAGCCGGCTGCGGGGAAACCGGTAGGCTCGGAGTCACCTCCCCCGGAGAGTTCTACAAACCACACTCCGGTGCTGGGGGACAAGACGCCAAAATCAAAGACATGTGAGGTGAATGCGCAGAACGTCTTTAATTCACTGGTGCCGGGCACATGCCCCCAGCATCAGTGCCTGCCCAGCACGGGCTAGATGCGGCAGAGTCTGGGTGACAGGGGAGAGGGACCCAGGGCTGTGTCCGCTCACATGGCTCTTCCTAGTTCCCCCTGCAGGGACAGCACGGATACAGCCTGAAAGAGCCACCGCGGGAGTATTTGCACCACGCGGCGCTGCAGACTGGGGTGTCCCCTGCCTGGGAGCCAGCAGTTAAATACCCACCATGGCACTGCTGGGGTGTGCGCTTGAGGTGAGGGATTCCGGGAGGTACGACAGCCGGCAGTGAGCCGAGCCTACGCCGATGTCCACCAGGGGACAGCGCCACCTCTCTCCTGCCTGCCTTCGGTCATAGCACCTCTTTCCTCTGCTGGTGAATACTTTTTGCTCTGAACTCCTTAGGCTCCTCTCTGTTCTCTGCACGAACGGGTTCTGCTGCGAGGGCCGGAAGACACCAGTTGTGACAAAGGGGTGAAAACTCCCCAGACACAGATTTGAGATGCAGAAAACAGGTGCTGGGAAGCTCGGGGGCTTCTCTGGGGAGGCCGCAGCTCCAAGCGGCGTGAGCCAGGTGCAGATGTGCTGAGGCGGCCTGAAGAGAGAGTCTCAGACAGTCTGGCTGAGCAGAGCGAACACAGATAACCGGACGAGTGCAGGCAGGACACCGGGGTGGAGTCCGGCAGAGCCAAACCAGGGAGCGCAGGGTCACCGCTCGGAAGCTGACCGTTTGTCATGTTGAGACACTAGGGAGCAGGTGAGTTCCAGGGGCTTTATGGCGGATGCCCCACAGGAAGGAAGACGGAGCCCGGAGACCCTTCCGGGACTCCCAGCAGGCCAGCCAGGTGGAAGGGGGGAGGATGATGGGGAGGAGAGACTCGGACCAGAAGACAGTTCAGAAAGCAAAGTCAGCAAGACGCGAAGGGATCCAAGAATGCTGCGCTCAGTTTTGGCCAGAGGGGACAAAGTTAATGTGACCTCGGTAATGAGAGAAGAACCGTGAGTTCCACTCAGATGTTCTGAGCGAGAGCGACGGACGGATCCCCACGTGAAGATATCTATGAGGCAGTCGGTGTGCCCATGGGTCTTGAGCTCGGGGAGGAGCCAGCAGATTTCAGGACCATCAGCACACAGATGCTCATACGAGGGACTGCCTCCCAGGGAGGGAGCACAGATTGCAGAAAACAACTGAGTTAAGCCATCCCACCATCTGTGTGCAGAAGAGAAGGCCATCTAGAAAGCTCTCATCAACTCAGGCCACCAGAACCAAGCACCACAGACATCTGTCTTTTCACCATCCTTGGGGGCACGAGGTCTGAGGCCGAGCCGCACCCTCTGCACTGGTCTGTGCCTCATCTTCTCAGAAGGGCACCGGTCACGCTGGATCAGGCCCACCCAGCAGCTCCCCAGTCACATCATCCCCTTTCCGAGGGACCCACTTCCAGATACAGTTACGCTCAGAGGCACTGGGGCTTTGGGCTATAAGACGTGAATTCTGGGGGTGAGGGGGCTAATTTAGCCCCTAACAAAGGAGGTCCCCGGGAGGAGTATCTGTGTACGTGTGTATGTATATGTATATGTGCTGCCAAAGTGAGCTCAGGATTACAGGAGAGTCAGGAAAAGCTGAGCATCCGGGAAGCCCCCAGGTGGGGTGGAGTGGGATTGGGGGCTGACACAGGTATCACAGGGAGGGACGCAGGGACTGACGGCACCCCTCTCCGGGAGACTTGGATCCCATGCGCTGGTTCTTGGGGGCCCCCAACGGGCTGCCCGCACCCTCTAGACCGACCTGTCCTCAACTCCCTCTACTCCTCTCCAGGCTCCCGAGGGCTCTGGGGCACCCACATTCCAACTCTGCACCACGAGTGCTCTGGGGACCCAGACAGTGAGGTACCTGCAAGATGGGCCATGAGGGCCACGGGGCAGACGGCCGGCCTCGGCCGTGCAAACCACTGCATTTCCAAGAGGGTGGGACAGTGGTGCTGCCTGAGGGGAAGCGGGAAAGGGAGCAAGGCCGGGAGTGGGGTTTAGGGCACACAAAGGAGCCACACTGGCTGCAGGGGCGTGAGCCTGGGAGGAACTGGGGGGTCTGGGTCACGCAGGCTTCTTGTCTGAGTGACAAGGAGGCTGGAGAGGCACGTCCCCAAATGGGCAGCACGTGGAGGAGGAGGGGACCTCAAGGGAAAATCCAGTCCCACTCACACACGTTCTGTCGCCCACACGGGGAGAGCTAGTGGCAGCTGGGAGCCAAGGGGGCTCTGCGGCCACAGGAGGGACCGGGAGTGCACCAGGAGAGCTCCCCCATCACTGGGGTCACAAGGGCTGGTCCCACCTCCCCATAAACAGAATAAGAAGCCATCGGTGACCCCTCCGTCACAGTCCACTCCGTGTCCTCGTCTCACCGGCACAAAGTCTGCAGCCCGAAAGCAACGCAGCTGTCTCGAGATCTGCTGCAGACTGAAGGCACGGGGCACCCTGGGTTAGGACAAGAGACAGTGCCTGTGCCCGTCCCACGGAGCTCTGGGAGACATACTCTCGGGCGGGCTCCCCGCACGGGCCGTCCAGGATGGGCTGCCTGGGGCACGCTCCCGCCCTTCAGCCTGGCCCCGCGGGTGCTCGTGGACACAGGTCCGGGCACGGGTGTGCGTCCAGAGCCTGGTTATCCGCTGGAGCCCTTAAATGCCATCCTTTGGCTAAAAGGGAGCCCCCCCTTCATTGCGTGGGAAGAGGCCCGAGGGTTCCCTGCTCAGGAGCGAAGGAAGAGCCAGGGTGGAGCAGACCCTCGCCCACGGGGTAACGGAGTCCTCTGGGAGGAGACGGATCTAGGGCGGAGGTCATGGACTTCCACCCCTGACGCTGGATGCCCACGCCGGACCCCGGGCCAGCACCAGAGACAGCGACCGTGGCTAAGAGACGGTGTCTAAGGGACGGGAGAGGGGCAGAGGACGCGCAGACAAGTGAGCATCTCCTGCCCCCATCGAGCACTCTGTGCAGGGTCAGGGGACGGCAAGCTGGACAGCCCTCGCACCTGCCGCCAGAGCCTCCCAGACCTCCCTGCGACGGCTGCCTCCTGATCGCAAGACCACGTGTCCACAGAGACCCTGTGACACCGGATAAACGAAGTGACGTCACTCGGGCAGAATGGAATTGTGCGAAACTTTTACGTGACAGACCCTTCTGCTCACGGCAGGACACCTTGTGAGAAAACTCACGGCGGGGCTCTAGGTAGAATGTACTTGGCACGTGATACTTTTAGTCCCACGAAAATACGGGGAGCAGCCTACAAGGATCAGGAGAACTCACGCTAAAATTCTCCAAAAAAATCTCCTAAAACAATGTTGTCTAACTTTGCATCTAAAATTGGGAAAGCAAAGGCACAGGGACTTTGTAACGTCAACAAATGACACAGAGTGACCGATCACCACCCCTAGAAATGGGGAGTCACTGTGGGGCAGTTGCCGGAGGAGAACCCAACAGCCCTGCCGGGCGCCTCAGCAACTCCACCACGTGGGCCGTAGAGACGGTGATTCAGGCACTTCTGGGGCCTCTGCCCCGAGACCTGCTCTTCCAACCCCTCCCTGGGCAGCCCCACCCGCCTCAAGCAGCCACACAGGGGCGGTGAGCCCGAGGGCAGATGCGGGCTGGCCTCTCATCCCATCTCTGACTGCTCTGCTTCACCCCTGCTCTGTCCCCTCAGACCATCACCCCATGGCTCTACCCCCAACCCTCCCTGTTCCCTCTGCCTGTCTCCCCGCATCTGCCCCCCCTGCCTGTCTCCCCCCCTGCCTGCCTGACTGTCCCTTCTCTGTCTGACTCCCCCCTCTGCCCCATCCCCCACTCCCACAGCCAGCTCCTCCTCGTCACTGGGAAAACTACCCCAAGGAAACCTCATTTACAATGGCATCAGGGGGTCAGCAGGTAGACCTCAGCTGTCCTCAGGGTCAGACCCAACAGGGACCCACGTGGGGATAGTACTTTAGCGACTCCTTTGCTTCCTCAGCAGGAGGAAGGACGGTTTCCTCCTCCCCACGTCCCCCAGGAGCAGCCCAACCACGGAGAGATGCTCACAGCTCCGCCAGGGAGAAGCCACGACATCTGGGGCTCGCAGCTTGTTCCAAAGGACTTCTGATGTCCGTGGCAGCCTTCCCTGCGGCCGCCTTTCTTCTATCAAAGGGACTCGCTCTCCTCTGCTCTCCAGACCTGCCTAGGGTTTGGCTGTAGCTCGCTCGTCCCAAGTGGCATTCCTATGCTATTGCCCAGTACAGCCGTTTTTGCCAGGAGAGCCGCTGGGAATTTTACTCTTAGGGCTAGCGTCACTCAGCACTCCGCCGTGGGCACCACCTCCTACGGCCCTTCCCGGCCAGGCCCTCCTAACCCATCTCCTCTCCCGCTGACTCCTGGCACCTGTTATTCCTGTCCCTGCACGGAACGTGGGTCCCGCAAGACAGGGACACACCGGTCTTATCCCCTGGAGTATTGCCAGCCCTAGAAGAGGGTTGGCGTGCGGGAGGAAATCGATGCGAGTTCCAAGTGTGAAGGAACACGAAGGCACAGGCCCTGCGGAAACCCCGCCGGCTGCCTAGACTCTCCCGGGGAGGGGCTTTTTCCATTCTCTCTGTCCCCCTTTCCTGGGACTACCTTGCTTACCCCAAGGCCACTAGAGAAAGATCCGAATCAAGGGCCACGCAAGGATTAAGCCACCAGAGGCTCACCATCAAAGCCGTGGGTCAGGTGCGGGGAAGCTAGTCTGTCCTTAAGGAGCTCTCACGTGCTAAACACAATGCATACTTACTGCCACTTCGGGCCAGGGCTACCCTGGGGGTACCCTGCACACCTAACCCTTCGGTACCCTTAGGGCTATGGTAAGCATGATCTTAGACCAAGAAAGTGAGGTGCGACCCAGGCCGACCAGCTCTGCTTTTCCATATAGCGTGTCTCCAAGCCCCTGGCGCACTGGGTCTCTCTCCCGGAGATCAAAGTTCCAGGTGAGTCACCTCCTACCTGTGTCCGATGCCAGATGACTGACGCCCTGGAATGGCCCAGCTTATTCCGGCACGGTCCTTTATCGTAATGGATCAGGAGGAAATCATCCTGTGAAGACAAGAGAGAGAGAGAGAGAGAGAGCAGGGCTGATGGCAGGTTCCTCTCCGAACAGTGAGCGAGTCCTGCCAGGGCCGAGTTTCTTTCTTTAGTTCCAAAGCGAGTCAGGGTCTGAGAGGGAGTGGGTGGCTGAGGAAGGACACCCACGGTGCTGGGCGGCCAGTGGGATCTCAGTCCTCAGGGTCCCGGTCCCGGGAGCATCCCCAGAGCGAGGCGGCTGTGGGCACTAGAGGGAGCCCTGCCCCAGATTTCCGCCTCCTGCTTTTGCAGACAGATAATCTCTGGGAAGCCTGGCTTATGAACAAGTAGGTCACAGGCTCCTGCTAGCTCAGGAGCGGCTCGGGGGCCCTGGCTGCGTTTGATTCCACGGGAGCAAGTCGGCTTCACATCTTCCTGCCGCCTGCCCGCAGGATCACCCCTGGATTAGAGGATTCCCTTGATCTCTGGCTCGTCCCCCTCCATTACCGAGGGGCTTGTCACCGGTGAAGTGCCTTTCCTTTCTGCTCAGACCACGAAAGCGGACTCATTACTCAGCACGACTGGGTCGGCAACCACCTGCCGCCTACGGGCCCTCCGATGGTCTGAAGTGAGTTCTGACTCACCGAGACATCCTGTTCCTGCTGCTCCCCACGCCCCCGAGCTCTCTCCTCCCATCCAACCTCCGGTCGCCCCCAGGCTCTACGAGTTGGGCCCCCAGCTGAGGACAAGCGTGAACTACGTGCCTGCCTCTGTGCGTGGCACCCCAGCCCTGAGCACGCCCCCGCTGAGCCAGCGGGAACGGGGTTCTCTACCCAAACCCTCCGCTCCCCGCCCTCTGAACAGGAAGTACCATTTTCTCTCCCGTTTAACAGACAAAGACACAGCTCCATAAACAGTACCCAGAGGGGCTGACGGCTGTTTACTCACTCAGCCAACGGTGTAAACAGACAGCCTCATCCTGAAAAAGGAATAAATAAGCGACCAGGACCCATGTTACTGAGGGCGGGGAAGTCACTCTTCCCAAAGTCCTGGGCTGCCGCGCATTCAGCCTAGAGTCTGGCCCTTAAAATCAGCCTGGCTTGAACCAGACTGGGGGACCGCGTTCAGCGAACCTGGCTCCCCTCTGGAGAACGGCGCCGGCCTGGAGTCTGTGGACCGTCCAGGGCCTCCTCCTCCTGGTGCCAGGCTGCACCGT
The DNA here is from genome assembly GCF_011764305.1 of Mustela putorius furo. Lineage (NCBI taxonomy): Eukaryota > Metazoa > Chordata > Mammalia > Carnivora > Mustelidae > Mustela > Mustela putorius. Next base: position 7,786,453 of record NW_025421485.1, read on the forward strand.
GTGCATCACAGAGCACTGGTCTCTCTGGGGTCGCAGTGGGAAGCCTTGTGGGAGGCTGGAAGGCCCAGCCTGCCACCACCTGCCTCCCAGCCCTTCCCTGAGTCTCTTGCACGGTGGGAGGAAGCCCGGGCGTAAATGAAGAGGAAGCCTCTTCCAGCCCGAGCTTCAGTGTCTCTGCAACAATTTTTGACATCTGTCCACTGTGGACCTTGCTTCCTTAAATTTCTAATTAAGATTTTATTTACTTATTTATTTATCTGTCTATCTAGAGAGCATGTATGTCAGGGGGAGGGGCAGACAGAGAGGGAGGCTCTCCAAGAGACGCCCCGCTAAGCGCAGAGCCCAACAGTTGAGCTCTATCCTGAGATCACGGCCTTGAGTGGAAGCCAAGAGTCAGTCGCTTAACCGAGCCCAGCTGAGCCACCCAGGCGCCCCTCGAATTCTCGGTTCCGCTTTCCCTTCTGCTGACATCATCGTACGCTGAGATTAGCTCATTCTCCGTGCCTGGGTCTTGCGCTCCCAGACTGCCTATCACAAAGTTTCGCACCGTAGGCGAACAGAGAGCTTCTGAATTCGTTTTCTGAAACAAACTGGAAATGTGTCCGGGCGACCCCAGCTCCTCCTGATCGGGGCGCTGCTGCTCCGAGTCCCGGGCTGAACAGAAGCGCATTCACACGGTACCCTCCACTCTACGATGCTTTTTACAAAATATAAATGATTTCCTCGTGACTTGAAGTATATTGGCAAAGGCCTTGGGCAGAACAGCCCCCGGGACCTGCCAGGAATCCAAGTGTATTTCTGTACGGAGACAGTTTGTCCTGACTACTGTTCAGGGAGGTCTCATGAAGCCCCTGGCTGGAAACAGAAACAATGCAATGCAGCAGAAAGCTGCCATCACAGAGATCTTCAAAGATAAAAATAAATCCCCTCGGGCCTTTTGAGTCAAACTCTGGCCGGCGCTAGTCTAACCCCAAACTGTGGTATTTTTCGGAGACTGAAAGATGAAAGAGTGGATGCGGGTTCATTCCTCACTCCTCTGGTGCCTTTGGGAAAGGCTGTTAAATCTTCCTGGGTTCCCCATGGGAAAGGAAATACCTCCCACTCTCACAGAAAGAACGCACGCATCAAATACGATGGGTGCGCAGAGCCAATCGCACAGGGTGGGCACTGAACAATTACCCCCACAAAGATGATCTAGGTACTCCCCGAAAAGACAGAAGAAAGAAAGAAAGTGCGAGTGTCCCTTGCTGGGAGGGCATCCCAGAGGGGATGCGGGGGAGCGCTACGGGCGGGCCATTGAGGACCCTGGACAGGCACAGACCTGGGAATGAGGCACATGCTGGGAGGAAGCAGCTGCACAGGATCTAGACCCCCCCCCCCAAGTCGAGTGGACAGGCACAAGCAAAAGACAAGTGACAGGCGTTCCTGTGTTAGAAGCCCTGCCTGCCTCCAGCCAGGCGTTCGCACTTGTCTTAAATCACGGTGATGGCCCTGGGTGAACCGCTCCACAGAAGACTCCCTTTCTCTGAGAATCTGCGTTCTAAGGCCACAGGGTCATTTCTCAGCAGCTCTTTGTTTACAAACAGGAAGCACTTGGCCTTGAGGATGGATGACTTTCACGGTGGAAAAGGGCAAGGCGGTGCCTGAGTCCTTAGTTCAGGCAGAGTAGGGATGGCAGGGCTTCAGAACTCAGACAGACAGACAGACAGGGTGCTTCTCCAGGGACCAGAGCAGGGTCGACAGCCTTGTGTTCCGTGAAGACCACTCCCGTTCCTGTAGCTTCATCAACGCAGGGCAGTGATCACGCCCGAAACTATACCTCCTGCTCTGTCAGCCTGTTTCCAATACTTTCCCCAAAGTCTTTTCAAGGAGACTGGGCAACACAGAGTAAAATGGACATTTCCTTCCACTCCCCTTTAGGAAAAGTCATAAGGAGTGGCAAATCACAGACCAGACACTAGATGATACATCCTAACTTAAAAATCAGTTTTCCCCATAAAATTGGAACATGGTATGATACAAAACTATATATATAATGTAGAGAAAGACCATATATACACACATATATTATCTCATATATATACTGTATACATATGTAGTACACAGATCTGAAAACTTTAAGGCCCTAAGGACTTCAGAGTGCTTGAGACAGGCTCCTAGATGTCTCTTCCCACCACACAAGGTCACAGAACACACTTGCTTGGATCTAAGATAAAGAAGATTAATCTTGCCAAACTGATTTCTTAAACTTGACCTTGGATAAGATAATGAAGCCTCCAGGATAGCAAAAGGGTATTATCTTCCCAAGATTTGTTGAATGGTTCAACAAATGGTTCTACTGTCGCTTTAGTAATTTATAGTTAATAAAGGAAAAACAGACTTCTCAAAACAAACCAACCCCAAAGAAGCAATCTAGCTGACACCTTTAAAGGTGGCCTTCAGGTTACAGACCTGCTTGGAGACTCCATCTCAAACAGGCATTGACTTTCTTCCTGATAATCTGTAGGCCCATCCTGAAGACAACAGGCCAAGTTTCAAAGTTACTCCACTTGACCCACTATTAGGAACCCTTCTTCCTTCACCTTGGCAGCCCTGAGACGCTGGCCCCTTCTTGGCCCTCAGGAGCTAAGCGGACTGCTCTGATGTGGGCCCTAGGAGGGACACTTCTCCTGAAAAGTGCTTTGATGGCACAGAGGGAGGGAAGCAGGGGTAGGCTGTGGACAATTCCTAAAAAGGTAAAGCAGGGATCTGCGGCAACCCTCCTTTATTTCAGTTAGGTCTTAATGGCTTAATACTATTTTTGGAAGAACTGGACAGAGTTGTCCTGCTGTACAGGACAGACATATATAAATACATAGGACACATGACTTGATGTGCTTTGACAGTCACTAAGCACAGTCATTTAACAGATGACTATCTCTGCTACTTAACTGTGGTTTAAAAAACCTAGGTACAGGGGCACTTGGGTGGTGCAGTCGGTTAAGCGTCTGACTCTAGGTTTTGCCTCAGGTCATGATCTCAGGGTCCTGAGACGGAGCCTGGTGCCGGGTTCACAGGGAGCATGGAGCCTGCTTAAGATTCTTTCTCCCTCTCCCTCTGCCCCTCCCCACAGCATGCACTCTCTCTTTTTACACTAAATAAGTAAATCTTAAAACAAAAACAAAAACCTAGGTACAAATAAACTCTTGTAAAACTAAAGTCCGAATGTCATCACTTTGGCAAAATGCCCATTTCCCTCAGCGGGCTGAGGAAGGAGACTATGGAACTGAAAAGAAGTGTTCTCTGCATCTGGCCTTGAAACTCCAGAAAAACAAACAAACAAACAAAAAACCAACCAACCAACCAACCAAACAAACAAACAAACAAAAACAAACCAGATGCTTCAAGAGGGGAGAGCCAGGCACTCCCAGCAGGAAGTGCAGAGATCCTGGGGTACAGAAGCACTCAGCACAGGGCACAGTTGCCAGGAGGTGGCCATATGAGGCCGGGAACTTCCCCTCTGCCAGATGGCTCAGAGTGTGAGTTTTTCTGTCGTGAAGGTGACAGGTCAGCAGAGTAGCTGTGTCCCCACCACCCCAGTTCCCTGTCCCGTGCCTCTGTTACCCTTCCCAGCGCACTGACAGCCCCTGCTGTGCTCCCTGCGGTGCGCTACACATTTGCACCCCCCCAGACTCCTAGGTTGAAGCCAAGCCCCGCCCCCTGCCGTCCCGTACCCTGGGATGCTATCTAAAGTGGGATCTTTGGGAGGTGATTAGGCTCAAATGAGGTAATGAGGTGGGCAGACACCCCATGACGGGATTAGTGCCCTTGTACAATGAGAGCGAGACACCCATCTCTCTCTCTGCCACATGAAAGTGGCCATCTGTAAACCAAGAGAAAGCTTCTCTTGTCTCTCTGGGCACTGGGTCAGATGCCAAGAACCGAATCTGCTCGGATCCTAATCTTGGGCTACCCAGCGTTGGAGCATGAGCAATAAATGTCCTGTTTCAGCTCCCAGTCTCTGGCGTTCTGTGTCAGCAGGCGGAGCCAAGACCGTCCCCACAGACCAAACCTGCGGCCCGAAGACCCCATCCACCTGGGCTGAATGCCAAACCCAAGCTGATCTTCTGTTTCACGGAACTCCTCCTACCACGGCACTGATGAATCCATATTTCCATAAGCACAGAGAAACACCCGACGGCCTTACTTCTGTTCCAGACGCACTCCCGAAGCTCTTTAGGAAATGGCTGGTGTGTTCCCCCCTCCCGGGCCGAAGCTCAAAGCCGAGCTCGAAGCTGTACTCACGTCCAGAGACTCGAGGCAGTACCAGCAGAAGGCGTGTTTGCAGTTCTTACACATCATCTGGGCGCACCCCTCGTCCCGCTCGATGTAGACCTTGCACTTGGGGCAGCGTTTGATGGGTGCGTCGTCCTCCTCCAGTTTGAAAGCAGAGCTGCAGGGGGGAAAGACCATCAGTGGGAGGCTCAGCAGGGCTGGGTGGGGTGGGGGGTGCTGTCAGGATCAGCGAGGCTGCAACCATTAGTGTGACTAGAGGGGGCCCAGGTGACTTCTAATTAAATGTTATAAAATGAAACTAAGACTCCGTAAAACATTTACCGAAAAAACATGTGGATCAGCCAGTTGGATTTAAAAGCAATTATCAGTATGTACTTAGGTTTAGATGTGTGCAGACAAAAGAAATTATGGCAGAGGTTTATAAAGAAGGTGTCTGCGTTATGGGATGATGGTCAAATTTTATGTCTTTATTCATGTATTTGTCTAATTTCCAAAGGATCGATGAGAATTTTTACGTACTTTGCTATTATCAGGAAAAAATTAATAAATGTTAAAAATCCGTGCTCATCGATGAGTTAGATCTACTGGGCCTGTCTTTACAGAGTCACTTTCCTGAGAAGTCTGGTGAGGTCTGCAGTGGTTGGCGTGACGGGCTATAAGCCCGGGGTCTCACGGCTGGCGTGACACAGACTGGCTGTAACAGCCGCACCGGGCCTCGGGCCCCTCAGTGTGGGCACGCTGGAACAACACATGGGACAGGAACACACTGTCGCATCGAGCACGGGTGAACTTGGCCATAAACGGCATCAATCATTCTATGTTGCTAGTAAAGAGAGGACAGAGACATTTTGGTGTGACCCCAGAAGAATGTTCATCCCATGCCATTAAATTTAAAGAGAAAGCTAAAAAAAGTGCATGGAAACATCTGGAAGAAAAAGTGGTCAGCTGCTACAAGCAGTTATCACCGACTGTGGGAACGCATTTGTTGTATTATTTGAACTCACTGCATCAGTCCAACATCTGCAGGAGAAAAATGATCTCCCACTGGAATGAGCAGCCTTCTAGAACATAATGCCTTCTGGAGCATATGCTCACGGACAGGGAGCAGATTCTGGCATTTGGAGTACATTCTGGAGGAAGGACCTTCCACAAGCATCAGAGTAAACATAACGATTCAAATCGTTTGCCTATAGTATAAGCTATCGGATAATTAGGAGGGGTTCCTCCTCAGTGAGGTGTGGGATCCCACTGAATGTGGTTGTGTGCTGGTCACTAGCAGCTGGTGACCAGTGGGGACATCCCCAAAGGCGGCAGCGTGTCCTCACAGTGAGGAGCACGGGGTCTAGAGACAGTTCCTGACCATGTGGCTCGGGTATCAGCAGCGTGAGTGTGTCCCCTGCTCTAGGCGAGGCTATCGGCCTCCACCTCGGGGTGCAGTGGGGCCGTATAGGGTTTCTGTGCACGTGGTACACACACCCAGAGCTCGGCGGGCAGGCAGTGGGCACTCAGTAAGCAACAGCTCTTATTCTAGTCCCCCTGAAAGGTAACAGTCTCTCCTGCTCTGATTCTTGTCCAATATGAAACACACAGCTACCAGGCTGCACAGGACGGGCTCGAACTGAGCCAGGGCAGTCACACTCAAGGGCCTCTAGTGGGCCCAGGGAACACAGTCAGCTCTGCGCAAACACGAGCTGTGCACTCTGGATTGCTGCAACGTGCCCAACAGTCATGGGCACCAAACCCAGAGACCGAGGCTGCCTATCGGGTTAGATAACACTGCTTCGGTCTGAAAGCCAGTTGTGACCCTAACGTAATGGAACTAATTTCCTCATGTGAGTCATAAGCTCATTTGGAGGGAAATTGCAGGAACGGGGACAACGTTATCAGCGGAGAATGAAGACCATGTCTCAGGGAAACTTCTAAATGGGAACAGTTGAAATGCGTAAGTTCTGGTGTGGCGCGGGTGCCTAGAAATTCACGTGGTATGGATGATGGTTTCCAAACACCTCCAGGCACCTGAATTACATTTCAAATTATTATTAACAACCGTTACTATTATAAACTCAAATTTATGAAAGTAGATTAGGGCATCTTCGACCGCTTCCCGCCATCGGCCCAGGGCAGACACACCGCAGTCATCGGCGCTGGTCAGGTGCTGGACGGGAACATGCGCTGAGGGAAAAAAGAACGTAACGCAACCCTACATCATGGAAAAGGAGGAAGCGGTTCATTCTAGTATCCGAGTGCCGGCTGGATGCCCAGATCTGGGGTGACAAAGTCCCCGCAAGCCCAGGCCGTGAGGTGGGGGGCTCAGCTTAGTGGGGGAATCAGCTACACACGCAGGTGAGCTCCAGCAGAAGGTGCCTGGCGTTCCGATCAATACAGTATCTGGTGGGGGCACACAGGTGCGGTCAGCAGCCCTGCCCTGGGAATGGGGTAGCTTGATGAAGCAGGGATGTGAGCCCATCTTCGCCCGCGGTGAGGGGTCTCCAGGGAAAGAGGGGGTTGGGGGGCACGCAGGCACAGGTACAAACGTGCTGACCCGGGAGAGGAACGATGGGCCGAGAGGTTCTCCGTGCAGGTGCAGCTGTGGGCAGTGGGGCAGCAGCAGCAGGGGGGGAGAGGAAAAAGGGAGCAGCTGGTGACCACACCTTTGGGTGGCCAGTGGGAGCCCCTCGATCAAGAACACAGCCTCAACAGGCACAGGGCCAACACCATCTTGGGGAACCATCTGTGCTACAGACTTCACAGGACATCAATTGCTGAATATTACCAACTGCTTATGACTCATCCGACTTAATTTCAGGGTACATACACTGATGCTGCCCTGTCTCTCTGGGCTTCGGCCTCAGGGTCTGACCAGGGGACAAGAGTGGGGAGATGCAGTCTGTTTCCCTGCCCTCGCCCATCTTCCCGTCGGCCCGCTCTGCTAGGGAAGTGCAGCCCCTCGCTCCCAGACACCTGGAAACCTATTTTTGGCAATCCCTTTGGTATCCGCAACCGCTGACCACCTACCCTTGTCACTGTGCCCCCTGTCTCAGATCACCGTACACACGGGGGGGTCTTGGACAACTTTAGGTACCATAGGACTTCAAACTCCTCATGGTAAGAAACTGTCTCTACGTTTGTCCTTCCAGACAGGCTGTGTGTGTCTGCTTCCTGGGCAGACAGTGCTGGCTTACTGTGCCACTGCTTCGCATGGTACCTGACACATAGTCAGTTCTCAGAAATAATCAACCCACTCGCCCACCCACCCAGGTTTATTAAACGAGGCTCAAGAGGAAGAGACTGATCCAGAAGCAGTCACATCTTCTGAAGCCCCATTCAAGGACACGTGGCTTCCTTCCCTTCCTTCTCCCCAGCCCTCTGCCCAGGCCTCCCACTGTAACTGGGCAGAGGGTACCTGGTCTCTCCGGGAAGGAAGGTGATCGGCATGGTCTCCGGGCAGCCTTGGCCAGGGTGCCAGCTGGCTTTGCAGGCAGAGCAGAATTCCATGGCACAGGCTTTGCACTGCACCAGCTGTGGGCTCTGCAGGCCCATGTCCTGGAGTTGGCACACAGCTTGGCAGGTGGACGCCGGGCACCAAGTCCGACAGGGGTCCAGGAGCACTTCTGGCACAGGGAGACAAAAATGGGCAAGTCAACATCTGCACACGGAGGCTCTCGGGGGTGTTCAGACTGAGGGAACACAGTAGCATGTGGCTTCACATTTTTAATAGGGAGGGAATGTCCAGACCCTGCAGTCTTTCCATGTCCCTCATGACCCGGTGCCTGTCTGGCTCTTAGTCCACCCCTCCAGATGCTTCCCACTTCCAATCCCTCCCAAAACACACCCAGAGGACTTTAGTAATGCTGCTGCCTGTGGCTGCTGGGTAGCACCCCCCCCACCACCACACACACACCAATGGTTGGTCTGGGTTCTCTCTGAGTGCCCACAGGCCACGGTCCACTTCCTGGTCCACCTCCCCAGGGTGCAGCTTCCTGAAGTCAGGCCTGTGTCTTTGGTTTTGTGGCCTCACAACCTGGCCCAGGGCAAGGTGTGCAGGGGTCCTTGGGCAACATTTGGTAAGGAGCACAGAAAGACAGGGGGGAAGGAACATGGCCAAATTCTTCTCATCAAAGGGCTCATTTGCCTAAGGCTGTCCCTTCTCCCAAATTTAAATCTAAGCCATGAACTACTGTGTGAATGGCCAGGTTGCCTCTCCCACTGGAGACCAAGATGTTAAGAAGCCCCATTACAGTGACAGATTTTATTCTGAAAAGCAGGAGACCCTCCTGTTTCCACTCCCGCTCGGGCCCGAGCTACCCTTCCTCGCGAACCTGGGTGATTGCTTCATTCACAGCCTGTCGGGGTAACGCCGAGTCCTCGGGGAGGGGCAGTGGCAGGGAAGACCTGACAGGAAACCACACAGAACGCTGAGGCTCCGCCAAAAACCTACCACAGGCCGGAGGGCTATTTTCAAAGGCCTTCAAGTAGGCCACTGGTTTCTAAGCTTTCCAGCCACAGCTCTGGGGAAGTAACCGGAGACCACTGGGTTCTGCCAGGGAAACTTGGAAGGCAATGAAAGGACTTGGGAGCTTCCTGGCAGTGTGACTGACCGACAGCCAGGGGTGGGTTAAGTTCACCTGCATCGCGGACAGGACGTGCGCACACTGGGACCTACAGCCGCCTGGGGGCGGGACGGGGCTGGAAGTGCGCCCAGACTTCACCTACACGGGCTGCCACAGGACACGCGTAGGTGTGCCATGTTCCCCAATTAAACGAGAAGCCGGATTCAGGCCTCTAGGAATAAGCTGTGTCAGGTACAACCCTGAAAACGGTCTTCTATTCCAGGAATGAGCAAACATTCTCTGCAAAGGAGCAGACAGTGAGTATATTTTAGTCTTCGAGAGTCGTGTGGTCTGTCTCCAATGACTCCGCTCTGCTACTGTAGCCAAAAGCAGCCATGCTGATCCGCAAATGGCTGTTCCAATAAAACTTTATTTACAACGCCAGGCTGTGGGCCGGGCCACTCTGGGCCTCTGGTCATGGCTGGCCCACTCCCGCTCTAACCTAACTCTTCCCCTGACCTGTTATTTGGAAGGGAGAATTAATCAATGGCAGGAAACTATCCAGTTGGTAAGTCTAGGGAGGATATAGTAGAACCTGCTAATATGAAGGGACTCTGGAATCCAGGAAAATGTGCTACTTTTTAGCTAGATTCTGGGGTCCCCTATGAGCAGAGCACCTGCAGAAGGGCCAAGCAGGTCACGTAGCACACGAACCTCCCCAGGGCACGTGGGGAGAGCGCCTGCGCCTGCTCTGCTCTTCCCACTGGGACCCTGTGGTTCGCGCTGGTCCGGCTGGGGGCGTCAGTGAGCCTGCTGCCCTCCCACACCCTGCGGGTTCTCTCCCCGCCTCTGCTGTGAGGGGTCCGGAGGCGTCAGGGCCGGCTGGGGGCCCTCACACACCTCGCGGCCGTGCCCAACCTCCCAGTTACTCTCCTCACACGCAAACGCAGCTGCGCGGCGGCCTCATCGTCAGAGACCCAATTACCCAGCGGAGCAGAGGCCAAGGAGACCTAGTGAAGGTTTCCATGGTAATGGCTTCAGTTGCGGGACTTTTGTCCTCACGGAGCTGTGACAGGAACTGCCTGTTCCTGGGGGAGGAGATTCCCTATCAGAGAAGGAAAGGGCTGAGAGTCTGTCCCCTCCTGCCGCAGGCAAACACCCTTCCCGTGCCGCCAGGACCCCTCACACCCCCGAATACAGCCGCGGGGCTCTTCTCGTGGGCTGGCACCCACACTCCCATCACCGGGCCGAGTTCCGCCAGCCGGTGTACAAGACAGGAATCGGTCAGGAAGAAAATCCACACTGGGAAAAGAGAGCTCTTCTTTGGGGGAAGCATGTCAGTACTGACATCTAAGGCTATGGATCACATATATATTAATATACATGGGGCGTACCTCACGTATATACGATCTCTCTGATACACCATATCTAATGTTTTACACACACATGTCTGTGTACAGCACAGGCTTTCAAGCAAGGCCAGTGGCCTACTTTCTTGCATAGCAGAAGAAAATACTCTCAGCTCCCATCTCCCAGAGACACATTAACCCTAGATAAAGGAAGCAGGTCCCCAGTAGCTCTGCTTATAAAAAAAGCCCAAGACTTTTTTAAAAAGGCACTTTTCTTTTTAAACATGGTGCTCCTGGAGAAGCATGCAAGAGAGTCAGGGTTCCGGCTTCTACCAAGCGCCTGTCCAGGCTCGCGCTCCAGCCACACCCCTGCAGCAGCACATCCGTCTGGTGGAGAGTCCTTGGCCCGGGTCAGGTCTGCCTACTGATGGATCAGCTCAGCAAGTGGGTTCATCTGTCTGGGCTTTACTCTGGCAGAAAGCACCAACGCCACACAGGACAAGACCTGACTTCAGCATTCATCCGACCTGTTGTCCCAAGGATAAAGAACCTAGGAGGTCACAGATACTGCCCCTGGATGGCAAGGACTTCAGGAGCGAGGAACGGGGGAGAGAAACACCTGCCTTCTGACTCCGTGGCTTAGCCAGAAGCACGGGTGTAGCACAGTGGGGCGTGCAAGGGGCCAGCCCCCTGCAGTGGCGGCCCCCATGGGCCTCTGGAGTCTCCGACATGGAAAAGTGGGCAGTCAGAAAGAAAAACAAGCCCACAGTCTCCTTGGCAAAGACCCCAACTGGAGGAGTGGCAGAGGAGATGAAAATCAAGCTTGCGATGCCTGAAGCTAACGCGACATTGTGTCAGCTACTTCCACTTTAATGAAAGATCACGGCCGGAATGTGAGAGGAGACGTTCTAAGACACAACAGAGACAATGCTTACCACGTAGACTGATTAGGAAGGAGGTGCTGTCAGAGGACCGGGGAGCTGGGTCCTCCTCCTGGACGCCCTCCCTGAATGCATTTCAAAACGACAAAGGAGGCCGGAAGCTCCCCGTCTGATCGTACCTCGAAACGTGTTCACCGCCGTACTAGCTAGAAGCAATTGCTTCACATGAGCTCCAACATTTTAACATTTCACTCAGACAGGTCTTGGGCCACAGTAAGTCTGAGTTCATTGTGTGTTTTCACGTAACGCTACCAAAATGTTCTCAAGTAATAATAGCCTTGAGAGATTTGGTTAACATAAGTCAACTTGGCTTCCTTTTTATGCAAGGTTAAAAAAAAAAAAAAAATCCTTGGCTTATCCAAAGCACTTGAAATCACAAAGTATTTGAAAGTACAAAGTTGAAATTATTAGGTAGGAAAGTTTACCCAGCTGCATTTTTACATGAAATTCAAGGTCAGAGAAAGTTAATTTTCTTAAAACCCAAAGAACTACCAGTTTCTGTCAAGATTCTCTCTGGAAAATATTTTCAGACAAGACTGAAAATTTCAGAAATCCAAATTAATCAATTGTATAGCTCCACACGCTGACTTCTATATCGCATGGTGTTACATTTAAACTATAAACCCAAACGAAATGATATATACCATTTAAATAAACAAGCTCTTGAAAACAATTTCAATGCCATCAGAATCCTGTTTGATTAAAAAAATATATATTTAACTTGGCCTCCCACTGCCTTTTCTTTTTCCCCCCAGAAGTAAGCCCCAAGAGGCAATGCAACTACCTTTAACATTTCGTAAAGAAAGAAAGAGCTCTCCACACTTGGCTAAGCTCGTAAGCACTGGGTCCTTTCCTCTGCTCTACTCTGCTTTTTTCCCATCTCGAGTGTTTTCCTGTAAACACGCAGCCCAGGACTGCCTCTCAGTAATGCGCATCTGAGGCAGAGGAGGCTCTCTCTGTACAGAGCAGGAAGAGGGGAGAGCACCCTTGAACAATTATAGTGTGAGCTGAAAAGGTCAGAGTTGGATGCACAGTAAAATCGTGCATGAGAAGCATCATCTAAATGTGTCTGTTACTCTGCTTCTTTTCTGGTGCACCCAAGGTCCAGGACACATGAGAATGAAGCCAAACGGAAGGCACAGACTCTTTAGAACATCATTTTATGACGTTGGCACACTGCAGTGAGCCAAGCCAAAGGCCAGTCCTGGACATCCGACACATTTCAATGCTTGGCAAGGCCACCGTGGAAATGATGTCATCTCCACTCTGCACGTGCCACACGGTGCTCCTGGGAAACCCTGAGGTCTGTGGCAAGGCCTGGCTCCTGCCAAGTGGGTGTGCAGGACACAGATCTGGTCCGCACTGCACCCTACGACGCATGAGAGCTGGAAGTCTGGGCAGGTCAGTCAGCCTCTGCAGGGGCCATGTTTACAGAAGGGAGCAAGCTGGCAGGGCCATCCGAATACTTACAAGGGACTCGGGGCCGGCCCCAGGGCAAAGGGACAGACTACACTCTCTGTCAAGATGCCACCTATGGTGGCCTCCCAACTTCCTTCTGCGCCTTTGAAACTTTTAAATTCTGCAGCGTCTAAGAATTTAGTCCCGGTACTCTTAGCCCTAACCTGGCTGAGGAATAATCATGCCCCATGAGGGTCAGATCTGTTTAAACCACCCCCTGCACCCAAATCTCCCTAACGAGGTGTGTTGTAGGATTCCTTCTCATTACCGCACAGAACCCCAACAAAGACTTTCCACCTGGGAGCTCTGCAGAGAATCAAAATGACGCAGACATTTCAGGAATCTAACTTACATTGACACTTTCCTTCCAATATGGCCAAACCAGGCGCAAGGCTATCCACCGAACACGCCGCCCCCGCCGCCCCGGCTCTCCGCCCCGGGAACCATGACCCCGACCACGCCGGGCACCTACCTCTTTCAAACTGCAGCTTTTTGTATCTTTGCATAATTTCGGCGGCAACCATGCACTCAATCTAAGAAGAGAAAGAACACAAACAAGACCTTTAGTGGCTGTGCGCTGGAGCAGAGCCTGGCCGCCTGCGCAGAGCCCACGGCCCCCCGTGCAGCAGGGCACCCGGCCCACGTGCAAAACCCTGTCTGCTCAGGTGCTCGTGCCTCGTCCTCCCGCAGACGGCCCTGTTTAGGGCAGGCGGCATCGGGGCAGCTGATTGCGGTTTCTAGTCCTTCCTTGATCAAGAGCTCGACGTACTGTTTCAGGCACTGAAAAGAAAAAGAACAGAGAATCGTCTTTCAACACCTTGACCTCCTTTGGGGCGAAGACCCGTTGACGCTTAACCCAGCGCGCCACCCGGCCGCGGCTCCCTGTCTTCACTGTGCGGCTCACAGCAACCGCCAAATTGGAGGTTCTGATCACTGGACAAATATTTACAGGGTGCCCCCCCCATCCCAGGCCACAGAACGAAGGCAGCAGGTGGATCCGCACACACAACCTTGGCCAGCACCACGCTGGCGGATCTCACGGCAGGAAGAGAAGCAGAGAGGAAGGTTGGAATCAGACCTCAGGCTCTGTACCCAGCTCTTCCTACTCCACTGTTTCCTGCACTCCTTAGATCATTCTTACAAGAAGGGGAGGACGGTTTCACCTTTCGGGTGTGAACACTGAGTCCCCACAGAAGGGGCCCGACAGCAAGGGCCGAAAGCCCTGCATCAAGCCCGGCCTGGCTCGACTCGGAAATGCCCCGGCACCCCCCCACCATAACCTGTACGTAGATGCCGTCCCTCACCCCCGAATCCCACTTCCCCAGCAGTCACTGACTCCCACTGCACCCACTGAAGGACTGCTGAAAGTCGCAGCCAGACAGATATGGGGGAGACACCGCAGAGTTCTATAGAAGAGGAGGAAGCCATACACGGTGCCCATGTGCTCGCGTCCCGTCTATGAGCCTGGGAAGCCCTGGCTCCCCGGAAGAGCACAGTGAGAAGAAGGATGCGGCGTCCCCGGAGAGGCTCGCCACCGCAAGCAGCAAGAGAGGCTGGAAGGTTCACAGGAGAACCAGAAGAGCACCAACACTGGGGCTACTACGGGAAGAGGAACCAGCGGCAACCATCTCAACAGCCTCCCCACGTCAACTTCAATCACAGCCCAGTCCAGTATTTGGGGTTCATGATGCCGACACCACTGTCACAGTAACACAATTAAACGTTATCATGATTCAGAGCACCTGGGTGGCTCAGTTAAGTGTCTGCCTTTGGCTCGGGCCATGATCTCAGGGTCCTGGGCAGGGAGCCTGCTTCTCCCTCTCCCTGTGCTGCTCCCCCTGCTTGTGCTCTCTCATGCTCTCTCTCAAATAAATAAATAAACTGTATTTAAAAGAACAGTGTATGTATGTATAATAATTCAATCTAAATGGGTAAGTTTCACCCTTCTGGCACATCAGAATATTTATTCCACCGGAGACACGAGGCAGCCGTTTTGGCAATCCTCAAAAAGAGCCATTTCCCACAGAATGCAAGGCTTCGTGCGTCAGCAGCAAGACAGCTGCCCAGAGCCCAGCCCAAGGTCAGCTTGCTCTCCTCAGCCCTGCCCGGGCTGCCCGTGAGTGCAGAGGCTCCATGAACTTCCATAATGCCCAGACCTCTGACATCTCACCAGGGTGATGGTTATGGAGAGCTCCCAGAGGCCTGGGTTTGTGGTCTCAAACGTACGCCATCAAAACCCACACCAGGAGGAGGCCGGGCAGCAGAGGAGGGGGCTTTCCCACAGAGCCGCTGGCAGGCCTGGCCCCCACCCCCACTCTGGCTGTGAGCGCCACGGCAGCTGCCTCGGGGAGACAGCCACGCTATGGAGCGGTGGCCTGCGATCCTTGTGACTATGCTGTGTTTCCAGTCGGGAGCGACCTGGAATGTACCAGGGATGGCTGGGCGACTGTGAGGAGGGAGGAAGACCACAGGCTTTGGAGCTAGACAGACTCATGGAACTGCTGTAGGCAGAGGCCACAGAAGGGCTCCCTAATGAGTTCAGGCCACAGCTCCCTCGACCATAAAACAGGGATGGCCAACCTGCTGGGCTTCCGCGATTCTAAGGAAGAAGGTAAAAGCACCCAGCACAACTTCCATGACCTTAGCGACTGTTGGCGCCTCTAGTGTGTCTGTCTGCATGGTAGGATTCCTAGAGTCAGACGCATAAAAATCTACAGGAACCTTAGCCACAAGATGATGATTTTATTTTTTCTCATCAGTTTGCCTATCTGGGATCTCTGCAGAACGGTCCAATGCCCTCAGCTCTCTCTGGAGAACGGTCCAATGCCCTCAACTCTCCCAGCACTTTGCAGGGCCGTGCACCACAGCACCCTCTGGGCTCCCCGAGAAGCACACCACCTAACACCCGTGGGAAACCGCGAGAGGGCCTCTCAACGCCCCCGAACATCACTGCTCAGAATGGGCCTGCAGCCCAACAGTGAGCACATCACGTCCGGCTGGATCCCTGGGAGCCTCCGCACGGCGCGCACAGCGACTGCGTTCTGGGAGCTCCCGTGTGTTTACTCTGTAAGAAGACATGCGGATCCAAGCGTCTGGCTGGCCCTCCCCGGAACACCAGCCTAGTCTCCTTCCAGATGTGAAGAGGTCACGACTGCAAGCCTTGTTTCTCCATCTAAGCGCAAGAAGAGGTCCCAAAAGGAGGACGGAAGAGCGGGCCGAGGAACTTCTCTCAGAATAGAGACCCAGGGGCGCCTGGGTGGCTCAGTGGGTGAAGCCGCTGCCTTCGGCTCAGGTCATGATCGCAGGGCCCTGAGATCGAGCCCCGCATCGGGCTCTCTGCGCTGCAGGGAGCCTGCTTCCTCCTCTCTCTCTGCCTGCCTCTCTGCTTACTTGTGATCTCTCTCTCTGTGTCAAATAAATAAATAAAAACTTAAAAAAATAATAAAAAAAGAATAGAGACACAGTGCAAAGGCCAATGGATGGGTTTCCTGCTCTCGGGGATCCAGCGGCCTCCCTGCGGCGAGAATCTGGCAAGGCCTCAGGGCTCCCAGCTTACAGAGGAGAAGACAAAGACTCGGGGAAGTGACGCATGGACCCAAAGACACACTCCATAAGTGCTGGAGCCGGGGCTCACTTGTGCCTGACTCCAAAGCGGGGAGGGTGTTTTTTGTTTTTGTTCTTAATTTCTGCCTTCTTCCTCAATGAAGCACTCTTTCATGGGCAATCATTTAGTAATTTAGTACGAACTTCCAGCTCCCTCTGACTTTTTTTTTTTTTAAGTAGGACATAGAATTGTAGGTACTTTTTTTTTTTTTTTTTTTTTTTGAGTAGGTTCCACACCCAGCATGGAGCCCAATGCAGGGCTTGATCTCACGCCCTGAGATCAAGACCTGAGCTAAAATCGAGTCAGACCATTAACTGACTGAGCCACCCAGGCACCCCTGTTGTATGTACTTTAAGCTGGAGAAGTCCCAGTCACCCTGCAATGCATCTGTACAGGTCCCTGATGCTCGGAGGCTATGACCCCAAGCCCCCCCACCGCCGCTGCGGGGAAAGACGCTCCTGCAGGTCGGGATGGTGCCGTGTTCCCAACACCCTAATGGGGAGTAGGGCCCCTCAAGGGGTGGTCAGGAAGGCTTCCCAGAGGGGACACACTGGCCAGAGGGACAAGGGCATCCCAGGAAAGGGGGCATCTGCTGCACAAAGGGCCGAAGGGAGGAGGGGGAGCGTCAAGAGCCACAGAATGTTCCGGGCATTTCATTTTCCATTTTGTCTTCCAACTCTTGGAACCCAGTTCCAAGAGGAGACGGCACTGCAGATTTGTTTCAGTTTCCTGCCAAGGAGAAGTGGGCCACAGAGACCCAGCGGCCTTGCCTGAGCTACAGCAAGCCTCTGCGCTGTTTTCTCACTGGAGGGTCTGCGGGCTGCTGCAGACCCAGAGAGCAGGAGAAAACCGCGCAGAAACTGTGCTTCAAAGAGCCGGAGTAGTTTACAATCCTGGGGGATCCACTCCTTATGAACAGGCAGGACAAGAGATTGCAGTGAGACCCCAGCGGTGGGTCCCCAGCAGATACCATCTGAAGAACAGGGGCCCGGGAAGCACAGCCCTGGGTCTGACTCCCAGCCTACCCAGCTCCCAGCTGTGCACAAGGGACCATACCTCCCGGGGCCCCATGCCACGTGCTGTGGGAGGAGCGAAGTTGCCCACCACCACCAAGCCTGTTCCAACCACGAGGCCAACCCAAGGTGGCCATGGTCACATGCCCAGGCAGGCACTGTGTGTCTTCCGTGGGTGTCAGCACGGCAGCCCCCATGGCTATAGCTGCCCCGAATATTAGTGCACGGTGGGCCGTGCACACAGGTCAGGACCCAAGGAACGCACACCCCTCTGCAGGCTTGTGCTTACAGATGCCCAGTAAGGATGGGGAGCCCCAGACCTGGCGTGAAACACTCTCTTTGAAGAGCACCAAGTCGGAAGTCCACAGGTGTGAGTTTGTCACCTGTTTGGGGTTTCTAGATCGGTTCAGCAGGCAGGACCTGCTTTTGAGAGAGGGTGTGCCAGAACCGTACCGGAGGCGGCAACTCTTGGGGGGGCTTCCTTCAGCACAGTCAAAGCAAAGAGAGAGACGAGCCAGCTATGGGTTACGTGAGGACAGGGCTGGACGGGGGCTCGTTCAAGGAAGGCAGAGCACAGGGTGCTTACTCCCACGTCAGGCCCACACGAAGCACAGCGACCCCAGGAGGGCTGGCTTGACCACAGGTGTGCCCCACACCGCAGCTGGTACCGGAGAGGCAGGAGGGGGCCCGGGCCACATGCAGCAGTGGGGGGCTTCGCGTGGGAGGTGGTGGGGACTCCTCCCAGTGTGGCTGGAGTGGATTTACCCCGGTAGAGTCTGCATTCAAGAACTCAGCCTCAGAGGGGTGAGGTAAACGTGAGTGGGGCGAGAAGACCAGGTAAGCGGCTCAGGCCAACTGTCCCCGACAGGGCAGTGTGCCACCCTGGCTTCAGGAAGTAACAGTGACGGCAGCTCATCGGGGGAGCTGGACACATCCCACTGCCTGGCCTGGAGCCAGCAGGGACTGGAAAAATCGACCATCAAAATGAGGCGTCCCCTATGGAGTCCTGCAGGGGGTCCCCGGCCCCGCTGACGGAGCGCAGGAGGACTGTTCTGAGAACCCGGCTGCGGCCAGTAACCGGCAGGCTCTGATGAGGCGGGACCAGAGCGGGGCACAGGGTGAGGCTGAGGGAGATCTGGAGGCGATGGTTAGGATGGTCTGAAGAGGACTCAGTCCCGCTCTGACAACTTGGGGGCTTTTCTGGGGACTCAGAGGCCTTGGCACCACTGCTCTACACGGAGCGAAGAGCCTGGAGTTGAAGCTGGTCTGCTCCTGCACAGAGACCAGGGAATCCTGGACCCCCTTCTCCTGAGGCAGTGGCTGCACTCGCCGGCTGGGGCAGGGGTGAGAGGCGATCCCGGAGAGAGTGTGAACCCCTCCTCTGCAGGGGGCACAAGCCCCTCCCTGGGGAGGGGGACACAGCCTCCTCTTTGGGGGCCGATGGTCCTCCCTGGGGTGTGGGAAACACAGCCTCCTCTGTGGGGGGACATAGCCTCCTCTGTGGGTTGTGGGAGGCAGCCTCCTCCGCAGGGCGGCGGGGGGAGGAGGCAAGCACAGTCCCCCACCCCACCACACCTGTAAGCAGCAAATGCGGACAAGGCTTGCAATCAGCTGATGTGAAAAACCGAAGTCACAGAGCAGCGAAGATGAGTCTTGAAGCAAACCTCACCGTCACTGCAAAGACCTCCCAGCGGAAGGCAAGCAGAGGCATTGTGGAGGGAGGGTGCTAACACACAGAGAAGCCGTCCTGTCACACACTCAACAAATACCGATTTGCTCTGCACCCAAAGTCTACGAGCCAACACTATGGAAGGCAGAGAAGTCTCCGGGGGAACTCGTGCTGATGGGAGAGTCAGTGCATTTCTGTGTGCGGCTCTGTGGGGTCTCTGTGTGTGTGCGGACAGAAAGGGACACAGATACGTGACTCTGAGGCCCAAGTGGCGGACAACATGAGTCCGCGCACGGCTGCTCAGAATCGGGACACCTGAGGGATCCTTCTGTAGAGGGAGGCTCCACTCACTTCCCCTCAGTGCCCTAGGCTGTCTCGACTGTGCACAGAGCTGAGGACTATTCCAGCAAACAGAAACCGACGACATGCTTGCTTGTGGACAAGAAGGGGCGGGGGCACTGCTAAGAATCTCCATCCGGGGACCTTGCCCACGACGGGGCAGGGGTCCAGGGCCCTAACTGCGAGAGACTTGGATGGGTCTCCTGGGTGAGAACAGGGGGGGCTGGGGATGGAGGGTCAGGTGCACATAACAGGGGGAGAGAAAGACCCTGCGTGTCCTTCCGGGTTGGAAGGTGCCGAGACGCAGGGGTGTACGGAGGACGGCTCGTGCCCTGACCTGGAGTGGCCCGCAAAGGACACCAGGGCAGCCCCCAGGCCTGTGTGTAGCTTCTCAGCAGAACAGATGCCAGGGGTCAGAGTTTTCTTAGGGGCCGCTAGCAGACACGCTTCAGATCAGGACACAAGCGCCAAGTGAGGGAGGCAACCAGAGAGCATTCTGGAGCGGGACAGTTCATCTCTCTGAGCTGCGGTGTCTCTTCATGAGATGGGGGAGTTCTGCCCACTTCACAGGATTTTATGACAAGTGAGATGAATGTGGTATGTCACCAGCAATTAACAAACGGTATTCCCCCTCCTGTTCTACCCACAAGGCAGAGTTTGAGGGAACCTAGAAGACAGGGATAAAGACAAAAATGACTGTGGCGTGCCTGTGAGCAGTGGGGCAGAGAATCCGAGGGCCTGGGTGATAGCTCGAGACCATGCACATCAGGGAGCAGGTCTGCACAGGGACACAGAAAGGCCTTGCTGAGCTACGTGTCCATACGGCTGCCATCTTGGCGGCGGGAAGTCCCAGGCCATTCTCAGCCCCGGACCACAAGGTATGCCTTTCCCCATCGTGAGACCCAAGACTAGGATGAGGCCCTCTACAGCACCGGGCCCCAGCCCAGAGAGCAGAAGCTGGGGAGCTGTGCCCCACAGAGGCCTAGGGAACTCAGAGCCCCCAGGAGCCAACGTGTAGGACAGATGACCCACCTGTGGGTCATCTACACTGACAGAGAGGCCTGCTTTAACCACTGACATAGTTAGTCTCTCCTGGAGACTTCATCTGAATGAACCTGAGCTGAAGGACACTTTGAACACCAGCCCCCCGCACTCCCTCTTACCATGTGGTGAGCCCCAGCTGGCTTCCTCTTAACCTAAGACACTAGGATTTCCTAGACCCGGCTCAGATTAGAGGGAGAGGCAGAGGGATTGCAGTTGCGATCGTGAAAGTAAGAAAAGTAAGAGTAGCATCTTCCTCACGCAACACAAGCTGTTGAGAACTCAAGCACCGACCATCCCAATGACAGACACTTTTCTGAGCGTCACTGTGTGCCAAGGCTTAGGGAACAATGAAACAAAATTCCTGCTCCTCTAGGGGGGGTTATCGGTAAGGGGATGTTACAACACAGTGGGGCAGAAGGAACCAGATACAGTAAGAGGAGCTGGAAGCGCCCAGTAGTTCGGAGCAGTTGCGGGCAGGAACTGAGGATGGGGGAGGGAATAGGAACAGGAGCTCGGAGTCTGGATAAAGACAGGGACCCAATTACATTGGTGGCATTTCCACCCCAAAGGGTCCGAACTACAGAGGGTCATCTGAGCTAGCTATCAGAGAAAGTGTGAGCGGATAGAGCCACGTGGACACCAAGCAGAAGTGGGACTGTCGTGGTGCAGGGGCTGAATTGGGAGGGTTTTGCTAGGAAAAGTTTCCACCGGGCTCTAAAGTGGCCCCTCTGAGCCAGCCTCGGGTCGTCAGCTGCCCTACCAGGCCAGAGCCACCCAGGGGGCAGTAAGCTTAGGGGCTGGACCGTGGGTACATTTTCCAGTGAAAATGTACGGCACCGCCCACCTCAGGAGCCACGGCGTGGCCATCGTGGAAAGAGCACTTGACTACAAACCGCAAGTCTCAGCTTCCCCCACCGTTAACTACTGGGGGACCCAACATACAGAGGAGGCCTCAGCGGCCGTCGAGGTCAGAAGCAGCGCCTGCATTTCAAGGCAGAGATGCCTGACCTCCCCGTCCTGGATTCCCCTTGGGCCCCTCCCTGCTTGAGGTCAGCGTCCCTCAGAACCTAACAATAATCGTCCAGTCACTAGAAGAGGGCTTCCTGCCTTCCCGACAATTTTCTCTCTTTTCTCTTTCCCCCCTTCTCCTGTCTGTCCCCCAGAGAAGGGGCAGTTACGACGCCTCTGGCCGCGGCCCATGGTGGCGGGCTGGGGTGACTTGAGGCCCCCACACAGGGAAGACATGGGGCGCGGGCACCTCCCCCACTCTCAGTCTGTCAACACACAGGTGCCTCCTCTGTTCTTGCTGCAGAAACAAGTGCAACTGTTTTTTCAACATTGTCATGTTTAATACCTGGATGTGAGAAAAAATAAAATAAAATCTCCACTGTCCTGCTCTCTCTTAGAACTGCAGACGCCCCTCTTCGTGGGGACCGCGCTCACCGCGCTCTCTCCCCTCCTTCAAAGTCGGCCCCCTTACATTAAGCACTTGATGTGAATTGGAGTTGCTTAAGGTTTTCACTACAATTCTCTAGAAATAGAAAACCCAAACAACAACAAAGAAAGGAGGAAAGGTGGGGGAGGGGAAGAGCCGGTGACCGAGAACCAGCAAGGTCGCCCACGGGCACCGGACAGGTAGGACTGACTCCACCCCTGGAGCCCACAGAAGACTCTCCCTCAGGTAAGAGGGAGGCAACCTACAGAAAGGAAGCCTTGACTCGGTCCTGACTGCTCCCCCTCGCCAGCTCTTCCTCTAGAAATGAGCCGAGTCCCACGGCCGGTGCGCAGGGGCTGGGGGTCCCCAGCTCTGCCTCCCCCGCTCCCCTCTCCCTCCCAACCTTTCCCGTCTCAGGAAAACGTCAAAAGCAATTTCCTGGCCTCCAGGCTGAAGTGACTTTCCTGAGGCTTTAAGGAGCTGCATTTCTCGCAGATCAGCACCGAGGCAGACCCCCCCGTGGTGTGGTCTAGCGAACTTTTAGTGACGAGCAGCGGTCAGTCCTGGTGGACAAGGTGTTTAAGGGGTACGGAATCCCGCCCCCCAGGAAGGCAGCGTCAGAAGATGGACACGTGAAGGTCAGCAAAGCCCCGTCTCGCTATCTCCGAAAGAGACGCGCCGCCCCTCGTGCCCACGTCCCAGGGACATCAGGAGACATGAAGTCAGGTCTACGCAACAGGGGCGGGGAGGGAGGCCGCGGCTCCTGCAAAAGGGTGGGGAAGGCTGTCTGGTGACAGATTTTCACCTAGACATTTGAAAAACACACCGGCAGGCCACCCAGATGGTCCATTTATAACACGGTTAAATTCAGAAGCAACTTTTTGGGGTTTTTTATAGTTGGAAGAAAACATTCTTTTTTTCTGGACTTTCTTTTTTATTCCTTGAATGGGAAGAGAAATCAAGTAGAATTCAAGAAGATGAACTGAAAATAAACCCCATATCCTCACTTTCCCTTTCTGAGGGGTGACAGGCTGGGTATGAGTGAGGCCCGAGGGAGAGAGGTCCCTGGGTCCCTGTGGTCACTAAGAGCAGATCATTAGGCCCCAAATAATGCTGGCTAAGGCACACGGAAATTTAAATGCGATTTCAGCATCCTCGGGAGCGTGGCGCGGAGCAAGCTGAGGGGAGTAGCCAGTATCCCACATGGTGTCCTCCGTGTGCACTCACTAGCTTAGCACCTTGAGTTATAATCTCAAGGATGCAATCATTAAATTTAAAATGAGGTGTGGTAAAGCTTTTTCTTTCTGGAAAGGAAAGCACACATCATGATCAGCTTTCCTGAGCTGCATTTCCAGCTTCTACAACTCCGTTTAACCTCTAACTTTTGCATCGCGAGCTCCTGGGCTGGAAATCTACTGGGGTGCCTGACGGATTCCAAGGCGCATTCTTCCAGGAACTGCATGAGAGACTCTGTCCCTGGCAAAGGTGGGGTCCAAGGTCACGAAAAACAAACGCAAAGGCTCCTCCTGGAAGTGTTTTAACCACTGTTTTCTCCCCAAGGGACCAACCAGAGTGCAGAAGATGCACTGGCACTGGGCGATGGTCGTCATCTGCTCCACTGGATACTCCCCGAGACACAGCTTGCACGACACCAGCGGGTCGAGGGCCAGGTCCCACGTGGGCCGGTACCGCGCCGTGGTCATGGCAGAGCAGTCTGAAATGAGAGAAGCGCAGGCCGTCAGACCCCCTTGTGCGAACTCACTGGCAGAACCGAGGCGGGGATCCCTTCCGGCTGCAGCAAGATCCCTGGGAAGGGGCCCACGGTTCTAGACAACGCATTTGGGCTCCCTGGGTTGTAACCAGGGATTCCTGACTTGGATCTGTGGGGGACCCCTTTCCCACACAGCCGGCATGATCGTGTCGACCCTCGGAATGGCAGATGACCCACCCAGCCCTCCATCCGCCCATCCGTCCATCCGTCCCTCCTTCCTCTGGGCACTGAGTAAGTCCTCTCCCGCCGACCAAGCACCTGGCCCAGGAGACCAAAACCTTCGCAAGCATGGAGAGGAAGCTTCTGCTGAAACAGTCTGGTACGATGAAGCTGCTCTCCGGTCTCTGTGTTGAACCAACCCCGGGGGAGCAGTGGGTGAAGCCCCCTCCTCACGCTCACGGCCCTCCAAGCAGAAGGCACCTTTCCTCAGGGGCTTCCAGCCATGCTGCCAGGGGTCACCTCACCCTCGAGAGTCAGCATGACACCTCCACCTCCTTGCACACGCGCAGGTTTCCTAACATGTGAGCTGGAGGCCGGCAAGGGCCTTAGAGCAGACTTGCTCACGTGCATGGGCCAGGTGCGCCTTACAGGGCCTGGCGTCTAGCAGACTCTCCCTACACACGAATAAAAGCCCCTTCACTTCCGCATCCTTCCCAAACCTCCCAACCTGCCCACAGCCTGCCTCCTGACAGCATGTTCATATTTATCACACCGATTCCCACCGCTAGCTGCTTGGGGAAGGCAGGGCAGGTGTGGGCCTCCAGGTGGTAGCTCAGCACCTGAGCCACAGTGGCCTCTCCGCACCTGCTGGTTAAGTGAACGGACACATGCTTGCCTCTAGGCAGGCACATTCTCACCCTGAACTCCTGGAGCCTGACTGAAGCTAGTGAGGGCCAGTGTGCTCCTGCAATCAGTAAGCATGTTCCTTGCTCCCCAAACTCAGAAAGGAGTCGGGTTTGCTAAAATCTCAGACACAGTCCAGGGCCATCTGAATGCTGAGAGGGACCTCCAGCTACCCAGCTTTCAGGGTTCAAATGGACTTAGACAATGGGTGCCCTTCTCTGTCCAACCCCGCTTCTGAACTGGGGGACAGAAAGCAAAAGATAGCAAGAGACACCTGCTTTCCCTGCTAGTTGGCAAGGCCATGGCATCGGGATTTGTCTTGTCCAGTTTTCTACTTACAGCAAAGGCAGGTGTACGTTACAACAAAGATATAACACAGGAAGAAAAAACAAATCAAAACACCAACCAATGACCGGAAGGGACACAAAATGATTCTAGCATCTTAGAAAGACTCAGAGACGTAGGAGACACAATTTCCCGCCTTCGGGTCTTCAGATTCAATTCGCCACATAAAAAGCTAACTGATAATATAAGGCAGGATGTGGTCGATGTGAGAAATCAGCGCTCTAGGTACGTGGTAAAGATGCAAGGAAGTCTGGGTAGAATCGTTAAAATAGCTTCATGAGGAGGATGAAGTTTGAGTTTCGAAGGGAGGTGCCATTTCACACGGGTCAAAGAGAGCGGCTATCAAAACGGAAGAGAAGATACGCGAACATCTTTCCCTGGACAGAGACTGGCAGCCCCACGGTAGGAAGAAAAGGAGCTCTCTGCTCTGAGACAAAGAGGACACCCAGAACCAGTACGGGCAGCTCTGCGCCCATTACTGGCCTTGGTGCACTCGTGTTGTGATGGGGCTGATGAGCCCGTCCCCTGGGGATGCTGTGAGGACCTGGCATATGCAGGAGATGCTCAGGAAAGACCAGGGAAGATCCCTACTCCCCCTCCCAAGAGGTCTCATCCAGCCATCCTTTTATGGATCTGCGAGAAGGAATCAGACTCGGAGGAATCAGACATTTCCGTCACCTGTACCAGGTATCTCTAGGGACAAGGAACTGTCATGAGAACTTCTGAAAATGTCTTTATGTCCCTTTCTCAGGTTCTGTCAGTCGTAGCTCACTAGGTCTCACTAAGCCAGTGTTCGGGCAGGACTCAGCTCTGTGGACTCTATGCTGGGCGTCTGGATGGGGGAGAAGCTACGGCACAATCTTGAACACAGTCTGAGGAGATAAGACACAGTGACAAAGAACACAGGAACATCAGTGGTGTGAACTAACAGATAAGCAGGGGAGAGCCTGACCTTCAAGAGCCAAGCAGATGCGGGCAGCTACGAAAGGCCGGCAGGAATCCCTGTGGGGAGTAAGGGCAGAGATCAGCATTCAGGGCAGGAAAGGGACAGTGCCCGTGAGGATCCGGACTCCTCCCAAGACTTCTAACAACCAGGAACACCTTAATCTAAGGTGTACTTCCTTTCGTTAGAAAAGAGCTCTTTGACACAAATTCAAATAACTTTTGGATTGGTTGGAGCTTTCAACGTAATTTAAGCAAGTTGTCCTTTGACCAGCCACCTAGGGGGCCAGCACTCACGATCTGGGGTCACTCAGCTATCTGGGGGTGCAGAGGGAACCAGATGTGCCCTCCCCTAAGTTCATTTTAATTTGGAACATTCCTCCACACCTTGAATCTATCCATACTAGTATTATTATTATTAATTATTATTATAACATTGTTATTATTACTTTAGATGTCCACAAGCATTTTCTAGATCCTGGGCTCATGAGTCAAGGTTTTTGTTTTGTTTTGTTTTGTTTTTCCTTCATATTCTTCTGTATCTTTTTTTGTTTGACTCCCTAAGGATTTTTTTTTTTTTTTCAAGTAACATTGCTTAAACTCACTCTCTAGAGTGAGGATTAGGTTTTGACTATGAATGTTAGCTGGCCCTATAAGGGATCAAAACCTATATAAGAGGCATGGCAGGCCTGGGCCAAAGGCTTGTCCCTCCCAGAGAGCACAGGGCAGGTGGCTGCGAGCTATGGCCCAGGCTTGGATTCCAGAGGGCACTGTAGCAGCAGTCTCGGGAGAAAGAGCTCCCCACTTTGGAAGGGAGCAGACCTGGGTTCAAACGCTTGTTCTGCCACTTGGTCACTAACTTTGGAGAAACATCATAACTTCTAGGAACTTTAGTGTTTTGACTTCTTAAAACTAAACACCACAACCTCCCTTGCTTGTTGTAAAGAGTGAGAAGAAATATATTTACAATTCCTGGGTCTTTTTACCTGTTTGGTAGGTGGAAGTCACTATCATATGTCAGGCTCAGGACCCTGGACATGAACCCATGTGGGCTAATGGAAGAGACAAGCTGCTGAGCAGAGAAACTGTAGGATAAATTCAGTCTTTCAGGAAGCCCCTCGTGCTGGTGGAAATCTTTGGAAGAAGCAAACCAAAATGAAAGCGTCCTGCCTTTTTTTTTCCCTTAAATATTTATTTATTTTAGAAAGAGAGAAAGAGAGAGAGAGAGAGAGCACACACACCTGAGGGGCAGAGAGAGAAGGAGAGAGATCTCAAGCAGACTCCATGCCGAGCACAGAGCCTGAGGCAGGGTTCAATCTCACGACCTGAGATCAGTGCCTGAGCTGAAACCAAGAGTCAGTTGCCTAACCAACTGAGCCCCCCAGGCACCCCTGAAGCCTCCTGCTTTATGGTCCACTGTCAGTGCGGTCCAAATTTGGACCACACTCCAGGATGCGGCAGAAAAGCAGACATCTACGGACAAACCTTCCTACAGTCCTCACAGCCCCAACCGCACATCCTGGGCAGACTGTGCATCACGGGAGCACTCGCCTGCCCCAGAAACCGCCTCTGCCTCCACACTAGACCACTTGTCCTCTCCTGGCTGTTCACTCTCAGACACTCCTTGCTCTCCCCAGCCTCTGGGTTTGGCTCTGTTTCCTGTTTACAGCATCTCTGAAGACATGACCCTTTGCACAACTGCAGCCTTGACCCCTCACTTCCTTTCTTCCTGAACCACGATTTCCACTTGACCTCAAGACAGTGCGGCTGCCCGCTGCCCTGTGTACATGTCAACCATGGCCTCTCACTTCCCTCCCTGAGAACTACTCGAAGCAGGTCAAATTCCGACTTCCTGGCACCGTGTCAGTATTCTTTCCCCTCGAGATTAGAGACTCTCTGACTGCCCCAAATCAGGATTTAAATGTAGGTAACAATGGAACATATTTTCAAAAAAAAGAAAGAAAGAAAAAAATACTGTTTAAGCCTGTCATGGGCCACCCCTGCACACAGGATGCACCGAATATGATTTTACAAACACTGAACAGCTGCAAAGCTGAAATAGGAATTTGCTAAGAAAATCACAATGCACAATAAAAGAAAAAAACAGTCTTTGTTTTCCTAATGGGAAGGTCAAGGCACATGAAGCCAACTATTTTAAGAACATCTGGTCAATTATGAGTACTACTCAATGTAAGGAATTCAAGCTGTTTCTGAGGGAAGCGACTTGTTACTCACTGCCGGGTCACGCGGAGCGGCACGTGGTGGAAGATGCGCGGCCTGAGGGCGAAGGCTGGAAGGGAAGGCAGGCTGCGTGTTAGCCCAAGCCAACCCCGGGGATGGGCCAGAGCCCTCCCTCCCCTGCGCTCGGGTCTGTGCTCATCTGTAGGTCCCTATGCTCCCCACCTTCACCCTTGCAAAGATGGCCAAGGAAGGCAGGGTATCTGTTGGCCACTCACTGCCCACCTGTCCCTCTCCCAAGGACTCCAACAAGCTCACCTCAGCTGGCTGAGTCTCACCCATTTGCTCCCATCCTCACGCCTTCCCTGCCCCATCACATGTCCGACTCCTCCGAGCCCTCCATGCACACCCTCAGCCCCTGGTGTTATGAGGGCTCCCTCAGTTCTCTCATCCTTTTGGCTGTCCCCCCTTCCTGGAGTCTCTGCTGCCTGCGGTCAATTGATTCTGGACACCTGCTCCCCAACACATCAGCCCCGGCACTGCCGGAGAACTTGCTAGTATGCGACTCCTTGGGCCCTGACCCAGACCTACAAAATCACAAACTCATGGGGGTAGGGGTGGGGGGGGTGGGGGGAGCAGGGAGAGACCCAGCAATCTATGTCCCCATGAGCCTCCCAGGGATTCTCACCCACAGGGAGGTCTGAGAGCCGCTGGTCTGTGACACTCCGCCTCCCGCACTCCCCACCCAGGTCCACCTGAGCTGAAGCTCCAGGAAGTTATTGTCCCGCAAACACCACAGCACAGCACCGGTGTGTGCCAGGCACCGGGCTAGACTCTGCATACTGACTTTCATCTATTCTTTTTTATGTCTCTCTCTGGGTGAGTGTGGCTCTCCAGGTCTGCTGCATGTTTCAGCTTATCTCACCAACTTGCGAATTTATTATCCAGCGCTGCATGCTGTTTTCTCTCCTCTCACCAGTGCTGGTCACAGGCAGATCTTCCTATTATATGTACATGTGTGTGTCTACATGTATGTGTATATAAATACACACACATCTTGATTGCTTCATGGCATCACGCATTTTGCGAATCCCTTCCATGCATCATTTCATTGATCTGCATGATGACTTTGAGACTTTAAAAGTTGCCATCATTCCAATTTTACAAATGAGGAAGTCAAGGCACAGAGATCGGGTAAGCCGGGTTACACAGGGTGGGGTCACACACAGCCATCGACCAGCACACTAGCCGTGTGTGCAAGACAGGAAGGCCCAGGCATTGCTCAAGCTCATTTTGATCTCCTTCTGGGTGACAGGAGAACAGGGCCTCCTCGGTCTGCAAAGATATAAGAGAAAGGAATTTCAGTTCTGCCTCTGAACTTCCCGGGCCTTATTCATTTTGGCGGTGGTGGTGGAAAGCTGCGGCCTCGTAATTTGGGGCCGTCATGGTAGCAGAAACACGAGAATGGTAGCTGAGTAGAAAGTTAACTATAGAGACGCCGACTTATCCAAGCACACGGTTTCCTGATCCCTCAGGAAGACACACGGATGTTACCCCCTCCAGAGGAGAGGGCCACAGCTCAAGGGCAGACAGTCACGATTTCTAGCCAACTGGGCTGCCAGGAATTTACACGAGTGACCTGAAAACCGCAGTCCCGGGAAAACCTGCACATGCACGTATAGAGAAGTTTCATGCACAAATGCCGACACTTGGAAGCACCCAAGGAGACGTCCTTCAGTGAGTGAATGAAATACACCAGTTTCTTCAGCTGGTGGGATGCCCAGACAATAAACTGTTATTCAGAGCTAAACAGAAATGAGTCAGGAAGCCATGAAAAGACACGGGGGATACGTAAATGCATATTCCTGAGGGAAAGAAACTGATCTGAAGAGTCTGCATACGGTGTGATTCAGACTACAGGACATTCGGGAACGCACAGAATTAGGAGACCCGTGATGGTGTGTGGGGGGAAGACAGAGAGCCGAGCTACGGAGGATGTTTTAGGACAGTGAAACTACTCAGAACGATACTGCAATGGTGAATACTGTCTTTGTACCTTTATGGAAACCCACATGACACGCAACAGCAGGTGTGAGCCATACTGTCCGTGTTACGGACAGAACTGTGTCCTCCTCCCCAAATTCCAAAGTTGTAGCCCTAACTCTCCATGTGACTCTCCGTCTTTACGAGGTCCTTCAGGTTGCATGAGGTCATATAGGGCGGGGCTTACAGGGGAGGACCATCTGGGTCTCTCCCTCCCGCACTGTCTCTCATCTGCCTGTGAGGACACAGGGAAAAGGCGGCCATCTGTGAGCCAGACAGGGGCTCTCTCCAGAACCTGCCCACGTGGGCACCTGATCTCAGACTTCCAGCTCCAAACTGCGGGAAAGACAGTCCTGCTGTTTAAGCCCTCCGCCCCTCCCTCAGTCTGCGGTGTTTTTTGATGAAAACCTGAGCTGACAGGGTACATGATGGTCTTCAGGTGATTCTCATGTGTCCATATATGTTCATCCTGGGAACAGATGCCCTTCCTGGGGTGGGATGTCAGCAGTGAAGGTGAAAGACATTGTGCACGTGTGTGAACTCTGTGCACGTGTGCGAACTCTGTGCACATGTGCGAACTGTGCACATGTGCGAACTCTGCGCACGTGTGCGAACTGTGCACATGTGCGAACTCTGTGCACGTGTGCGAACTCTGTGCTTTGCCATCAGTCTTGCTATGAGCTTGAAACCTGGAGGAAAGAGCTCTTCTTCTTATTCTTTTTTTTAAAGGCTACATCCTGTATGGTTCTAATTACACGACATACTGGAACTGGCAAACTGCAGATCAGCCAACAGATCAGCAATCCCAGGGGACAGGATGGAGGAGGAGGCCGGCTGACTAGGTGGGAGCAGGGGGTGTTTTAGGGCAGGGGGATATGCCGCAAAAAGCTGCAGTGATATAGTCATGTCACTGTGCATTTACCAAAACTTCACAGCACAGAGAATGAGCCTAGATGCATGCACATTTAAAAACAAAAAACACAAAAAAACTTTAGGAAGCCAGGGCATCCTGAGACGGGGAGAGAGAGTCTAACTCTACCACAAACACACAAAATGACCTCACTGCAGGGGAGGGGCCGGTGCTGAGCCGAGTAAGCCTGGGAAAGAGTCGAGTCTGGAAGACCGCAGGCACAGGGAACGTCTACAGGCCCCGAGCCCCCACCGATAGAGCCGTCTCCCCGGCAGGGTGGCTCAGCGGTGCCGAGACGACCATCCGTGTTCACTGGAATCAACACACAAGCAGGCGACGGCAGTGGGCAGGGGCCAGGTTTCTCACTGTTGGGAGTGGAAGGTCCAGATGAGCCAGGGGAGGCGGCCCACATGACCCACGTGGTCCCCACCAGAGCGGGAGTCAACAGCGGGAACTCGCCACAAACACGCCTCACGCAGGTGCAGACGGCTGCCTACAGGACCTCTTACGGACACGTGCGCGCGCGGGCTCCCAGGCACACAGCGGTCCCCGCGCTCGGCCGGCTGATGGGGCCCAGACGCAGGTCATGCGTACAGGCAAGGACACCCCCGCCTGCAGCAGGCACACCACGTGCCTCGACCTGGGCTCCTACGGGCAATGAGGATACGAAGGAGGCCGATTGAAGGACCTGCGCGGGAATGTTCCCGCTGATTCTGGAACGTCCTGTAATGCCACAAAGCAAGACGTCCTCGAGCGGGGCAGCTGGCCACAGTGCTGGGGTATGTCACCGCAACATGGGAGCCAAACGCACTGGCCCTCAGGGCCTGACATAAAGTGTACAGATTACTACACAAAATAGAAAATAAATGTCCATAAGCTCTCGCTGACATAAATACGTGGCTGAATGAATGAATGAATGAATGAGAGAGAAAAGATACTTCTCTCATGCAGAAAATAACCCCAGAACTCTTGGTGGCTTCCCCACCAGAAGCAGGAGCCTAAGGCCCACTCCACGCGCGGCTGTGCAGGGTGGCTTCCTGCGTGGACGTGGAGTGGGGAGTCACCGTGCGGTGAGAAAGCGGCCGCGCACCCGAGCCAGGCGACCCAGACAGCCTGCGCCGTGGTGGGTCACGGCGACCGCGTGAACCCTTGAGTGTAGGAGACAGACACGGCACCTGTGTCTCCGTGGTCTTCTTCCCCAAACCCACAAGCCAGCCTCAGACAAACCCCCACAAGCCTCAGGGTCTTCCGAAGCAAGGAAAGTTGGAGAAACTGCTGGAGGCGCGGGAAGCCGGAGGAGGCAGGAGAAAGGCGTGCCCTGGGTGTCCTGGAGGGGACGGGCTTCGGGACAGAGGACGGACACTGGGGGCAGAGCATGGGTGTGGGAATGAGGAGTGGACTTCCATCGCTCACGTTCCAGCACCAGGTCACAAGCTGTGACAAGTGCAGCGGCCGCTGCGGACGTCACTAGTCCGGGGAGCGGGTGCGGGCGAGCTCCCAGTCCTTCCCGTCTGCGTCATTTTCCTAAACTGAAATCCAGATCTGCTAACTGAATCTAATCTAAGTCTGTACATCTAAATCTGAAATGCACGAAAATAAAACGCTTATTAGCAAAAAAAAAAAAAATACACCGCCTTAACTTTTCCACTTAAACCCAAATAAGCCTACTGAAATGCAGATTCTACTGGAAAGGGTAACATTTTTAAGCCATTGTTTTCCCAAATGGCCTTATCAAGGGTGACACTGAAAACCTGAGAAATACATTTATTTTCATAAATGTCACCTGAGAAATATTGCGTGAAGTCTAGTTAGAGGGTTTGTTGCTTATTTTTAACCATTAGACTGTGTGGTTTCCACCTTTCTGGGCAGCCCAGTGACACTGGAAGAAAGGTTCGAGTCCGAGTGGACCGGACCGCACTCGCTCACTCAGAGGCCACCACAGATCATCAGTGTGCAGGGGGCGGGGGACAGGGAGCTGCTCTTAGTTCTTTATCTGAAGCACTCCGCCCTCGGAGTCTGCAGGGGAGCGGGGAAGGGCAGACACCATCGACAGAGGAGGAGCCACAGAGCGGAGAGGGCCACCGCCCGTCCGGGTTGCCGCTGTGCACAGCCCCCATTCTTAACGGATCCACGCGAGAGACTGCCACGGACTTGCTGCGTGCTGCTTGGGTGGGCTTGGTGAGGACAGAGAGGGCTCCGCCGTTTGGAGCGGCCACAGCGGGACACTGAGGGCCCATGTCACGGGAGACATCTCCTGCCCCAAAATGCCACCCCGCATCTGTCCCGTCACAGCACGCGGAACAAAACACAGGGTTTGAGCAGAGGCTGCTAGTCTGATGCCTTCTGTAGCAAGGCCCCTGGGAAGCCCACGCAGACAGGACAGATTCCTACAGAAAACCCCCCCCAGAGACACTTCCAGTCATGTCGGGGGCTGGGACTTTGAGATTCTTGCTCCCTGGCTGGGCAGATCTGCAGACCTGCAGACCTGCTTCCAGAAGGTGCGACTCTGGTGGGCAGCTTGGCTTGGGACACGGTCGGCATTCAAGGCAGGGCACTCACTCTCACTGCTCAGGGGGATAAAATACTTTGCAGACAAGCTGCAAATGAGCTGGTAGCTTCCATGCCCAGCCAGCTTCCCACGGACGGCCCAGACAAGCCTGTGCCCTGACCTCCATCCAGGAACGAAATGCAGAGGAGACACGAAGGACTTAGTGTTTCAGCTCCAATTTGCAAATGTTACACTGTGGCTACCAGCAAGGGACGCTTTAAAAGTCAAACACAGAACACCATTACTTAGGCTGGAGGAAGTCTCTGGATTATTTGTCCTCTTTTGTAAAATTTCTATTTTTTTTTTTCTTTACTTATTTAACAGAAAGAGAGAAAGCACAAGCAAGGGGAGTGCCAGAGGGAGAAGCAGGCTCCCCGCTGAGCAGAGATCCTGATGCGGGGCTCCATCCCAGGACCCTGGGATCATGATTGAGCCGAAGGCAGACGCCTCACCAACTGAGCCACCTGGGCATCCCTGACTGTCCTCTCAGAGAGGATTTCCTTACTCTGAGCCATTCAGGGATCTGCTAAGAAGTCACACAAACACCCACCGCCCCAACCCACTTCCTTCCACCCGAGGATGAACTCCCTAAAGCATTCTTGCCAAACCCCGCCAGTGATACCGTCATTATGTCCCATCTGATTTTTCCGGATACGGATACAGAGATGAGCTGCAGAATATACAGACGTCCATGATGAAGCCTGAACTGATCCTAACCACACTCTGACCCTAAGCGATCCTAACCGCCCTCGGGCAGACAAGGGACAGTGTGTGGGCAGTAGGAGGCTGGTCCACGCCGTGGTCTCCCTGCCCCTGTAAGTCGCTGCTGGGTGGCAGCACGTGTCTGGCCAGCTCATGGGGGTGGCAGGTCCGACACAGTGTTGCTTTCTTTGAGGCACCGGCAGAAGCCTTGTTGCTAGGACGACAAGCCTGGGAAATTCCTGTACTTGGGGCTTTGCCAACCCCTTGAGTTCATGCATTAAGACATAATGGAATAAGGAGCAGGCAGTGGAGTGGGAGCAGGCCTCTGGGAAGAGTCAAGAGCTCTGTTGCTCACTGACCACACGACCCTCACGGCCCGTCACTAGCCCTCCATGG
Organism: Mustela putorius furo; assembly: GCF_011764305.1. Classification (NCBI taxonomy): domain Eukaryota; kingdom Metazoa; phylum Chordata; class Mammalia; order Carnivora; family Mustelidae; genus Mustela; species Mustela putorius. Next base: position 7,820,808 of record NW_025421485.1, read on the forward strand.
ATCCATGGCCTCGCCCTCACTTTGGCCGCGAGAGCTGGCCCCCAGGGTTCCTGAGTCCACGAGCCCCTGCTGCTCCGACACAGCGGAGCAGGGTAGCTCGGCTCCCATGAGAGGCCTCCCCCCTGTGCTGCCGCCCCAGCGGCAAAGGTCTTCCCAGAGGTGGGCAACGGGTCTCAAGGGAGACAGCAGCTCCCGGATGCAGCCCTGCTACTACGGGTCTGCCTCCGAGCCCACGCTGTGCCTGCGCCCCTGAGTCCTGTTCTGTCCATCAGACCCTGTAAACACTCAGCACCCTCCCGTCCTGCCAACAAGTGCCCCTCAGGAGGCCCTCCCCCTCCCATTCCTGCACCTGCACACCCCGACCCTTTCACTGGCATCAGTGAGTTAGCCAGTGTTGGTAGGTTCCCACGAGTCCGAAGCACCGTTCTAGACACGGGATGGAGAGAGCCAGACGTGCCACGCTGAGCACCGTCGGGTAACCAGAACCTTCCTTCCCTGGCTGAAGCACCTTCCCCGGGAGATCTCAGCCTGAAGGAAAAGGGATCCAATGAAAGGCAGAAAATGACAAGGAATCTGTTCAAAGAACCTTCAGGGAAGGTGAGAGGAATCCCCTTTCATTATGCTGAGGTTTGAACTTATTTGATCTACTCCAGCCAGAAAACTGAGTAAAATCTGCACCTTCCAGAGACATTTTACTGTACGGATATTCCAAGTTCGGTTATGTCTGGAGTGTGTCTTTGCCTTCTGTCCAGGAGCGGATGGGGAGGGTTATGGGGGGCCGGGGGCACTGGAAACACAGGACAAGGCAGGCGCCGGCACTCCTTGCAGCCAGAGGAGGCAAGGACCTCGGGGCAGGGAGGCAGGCACCGAACTGGCAGGACCGGGACCCACTCGTGTGTCTCAAATAAGCAAGCGGCCTCAACGGCCCAGCCTGATGTCCCGGTGGTGCACAGGCAGGCCAGGACCAAGAACACTCCAGAGGTCAGCAACAGACGGGGTCTCCACACCTGGGCACGGTACACGCTGTTCACAAAAAGAAAGAAGCCCCAAATGGAGTCACGGGTCCCCAGCAGCCTCTCTCAGGAACATGACCTTTTGAAAGCCCTTCTAAAAGGTCCTGATGAGCTCTGGGGAGGCCATCTGCAGGATAAAATCCCGACTGCCAGGGCAGCTGGATGGCTCTGTTGGCTAAGCATCTGCCTCCGGCTCAGGTCATGATCCCAGGTCCGAGGATCGAGTCCCATGTCGGCCTTCCTGCGCAGCAGGGAATCTGCTTCTCCCTCTCCCTCTGCCTGCCTCCCCCCTGCCCTGCCGCTTGTGCTCTCTCTCTGTCAAGTAAATAAATAAAATCTTAAAAAAACAAAACAGAACAGCCCTGCTCTTCTTTCTTCCCTGGAAAGAAGACGCCCTGGCCTGAAGCAAGCCCTTCTTCCCTGCTGCTGCTGCTGCTGGCTTCTTGCCCACCGTCCCTCCCACGAACAGCCTCTCCTGTGACACCCGCCAGAACTGCTCCCCCTTGCTGGATGGGGTGCTGCCCGGCTCAGGAGCTGCTCAGGGAAGCCAGCCCATACCCACACTCGTCACTCCCTGTCACCTTCCCCTCTCTGGCCCCCACGGCCATGTTCCGACGTGTGCAATGAGCGCATCTTGATTTCTTTGCTCTCTTCCCCCTCAAGAATGCAAGCTCCACGAGGAGGTCAGTATAACCATTGGACAACTGGATTTCATTTTTTAACTCATGTACACACCCACTGGAATTTCTGAAATGCAGGTTGATGCTGCTGGGGTGGAGAAAACGTTACTCAGCTCACACAGGCTGCCACAGACGGTGGGGACCCCCACCCACCCCGTTACTAACCGAAGGGGACCCCAGAGTGCTGGGCTCCCACACGGCTCCAGTCACCAGGAAGGTCAGCCCTGAGCAGATGGACAGATGGTCCCGCCCTCGGGGAGCTTACGCTCCATGGGGAGTGGCCGCAGCAACCCAAGTCAGAGGTCGGGACCCGCTGGGCAGGACATGGTGACAAATAGGGCCGATGACAAGTGCCCACATTCTGGACACTGAAGGAGAAGCTGCTGGGACAGCTGAAGGTCAGGTGTGGGTGTGAGCAAGAGCAGTCGGGGGCCCGGGCTCTGACCCAGCAGACAGGACAGAAGCCAGGGGAGGAGCTGGTCTGGGTGGTCTGAGTTTCTCCAGCACCTGCCCGCTGGCTGCGGGAACATCCGTGAGACCCCCTGAGCCGCCCCCCTCCTACCCCATGAGGCAGACAGTATTTTGGGAGTGGCAGACGAGGCGGTGCTGGGCCAGGCCGAGCTCCCCAGAGCCTTTATGGAGCCAGGTTTGTGGACCAAGAGCCAGGCCCTCTCCTCGGACGGCCTTCAAACTCAGAATGCTTTTTTTTACACTTTTGAAGATCATAAAACCACCAAATAACAAGCCAACAAAGAAATGTAGGCCCCCAAAACCTAAAATACTCACTCTCTGGCTCTCCCCAGAAAAGTCTCCTGACCCGGGCCCGATCGGTGGGCACCTCCGCTCCACACATGGGGCCCACCCAGGCTTCCTGAACAAAGCTCACAAAGACCCTGAGAGCTGGTTCCAGGTCACGACCACAGCGAGGACTGGAGTAGCCGGAGTCCGGAAAACGCCAGGTGCGTGCACACGAGCGCTGGCCTGTACACTGAGACGTCTGGCTCCCCGGTACGGGACCTGAGGGGGACGTGCGACAGGCGAGTGCAGCTTGTGAAGGACATGTCTCTGCTTCCCTGCACTGGTGCCCCAGACCATTGAGACCCTCAGGCTCCCAGGATGTGTTCTGGAAAGAGTTTAGCACAGGTCAAAGGGCCCAACCCACACCCTTGAGCCAGGGGACACTTGCGTGGGAAAGCCCACAAGAGGCCCCACTGCTCTTGGGAGCGTGGCCAGGAGCTCTCACTAGGCCCCCATGCAAGCCCTGCAGCCCACGTGGGAGTCCAGACACATTCAGGCTCCACGTCTCTAGATATGGAAGCTGTATTGTGTGCCATCTGCCGATCCCAGCAGGGGACCAACAGGCGAGTCCCACCTGAAGAACAGGACTGGTTCTCCCTGACCTGGAGCTCACTGTACCTGTGACAGATCCTTCCTATGACATCTCCACGCGGATCTCTAACTGTGGCCATCATCAGAGCTCACTGTTAACGACTAATAAATTGTGAGCCGCTGTGCACGGGGCTGGGCAGAATCCACGGCGTTCTGGTTCATGGACCTCGACTATCTTATGCTATGACACAGAACCGCCGTCCAAGGGCTCTCTTGTTAGAAAACAAGCAGGACAAGCCTTAGGAATGGTATGTCACCCCAGCGGTATGATGATTGGGACAACCACGCTACTAACCTTTATGTTTTCCCAAACACAACGGCCCGCGACTCAGTACGGCCCCCTCTTCCTCAGCCCTCTGATCCCCCACATGAAACCGCCCATACCCACACTCGTCACTCCCTGTCACCTTCCCCTCTCTGGCCCCCACGGCCATGTTCCGACGTGTGCAATGAGCGCATCTTGATTTCTTTGCTCTCTTCCCCCTCAAGAATGCAAGCTCCACGAGGAGGTCAGTATAACCATTGGACAACTGAAAAAAACCCACTCAAAAGAAAAAAGTGCCAAATGCGATTTTGTTCTCTCCCTCACTGCCTCGTTAACTAGGTGGGAAAAGACGTGTCTCCATGGGACAACGTGGGTTTCCCTGGGGCGGAGAGGACAGTTCCCTTCCCCAGGAGCCAAGGAGACAAGCCGGTGGGCCTCACTCTCCCTGCACAGACAGCAGAGAGGCGGATCCCGCAGAACTACCTTCTGATCGGAACAGCATCTCTTGTGCTCTTAGGAGAAGTGGCCTTGATTTCTGGCTTCTCTGCCCCACCTCTGTTCTGCACTCCATCAACCAACACTGCAGGGGCAGGAAGTCGGCTCAATTATCTTCACTTAACACATTAAGAAGCAGAGCTAGGGAAGATCAGTGATTTGCCCGAAGTCCCACAGTAACAAGTGGACACGCCCAGATTCTTCTCCTGCCGTGGGAAACCCACATTCCCTTCACATACCACACGCCCGGGCTGCACCAGGTCCCAACGGTCACCCCACGGCCCCGCCTGCTGGAGCCTGGGAGGGCTCCTTCCCCCACCAGGTCACCCCCTCCACAACACACAGGGGCAACTGCTCACCCGGCTGACCTAGCTTCTAGAAAATGGAAGAGGCTGCCCTCTGAGGGCATGTACTCCTGGTGCTTTAAGTTTTCCCACCTGAGAAGAATAATTTTCATCACAGAGAACCTTCCGGTTGTTCCATTTGCATCTTGAGTAATGATGCAAACAATATGACTATTTAGTGGGCTCCAGTGCAGGGGCGGACCCAGCACTCCGCCTCCCTAATGAGAAGACGGTTCATCCCCACACGAAGGCTCTTCTGTCTTGCCCAAAGTTAACGCCAAAGACTGTCCTGCTAATATCTGGAGGGGAAAATCTCTCCTCTCACTGAGCCTCCCAAGCTCTCCACGAAGAAGGCTGGCCCTCGTTGGTCCTCACACAGGATCGCCCGGAGGTCTGGAAGCGCCCACCCGCCACAGCCCCGTCCCCCCACGTCAGAGACGGGTCCCAACGGTCCTCGCACATCCAGACCCCAGTCACCTCTCTAGAGCTCACATTCCGGCAGGGCCTCCCCATCTCCCCCAGTCCCAGCCCTGGGTGGGGAGACCCGAAGTGCTGATGAGCTCACAGGACGGACACGGAGCCACCAAGTCACGACACAGAGAGGTGACAGGGGCTGTGCTGGAAACCCCTTCCTGCGCCCTCTGTTCCCGATGCCTCGCCTGCCTCGCCTGCCCCCACGCTGCAGTCTCCAGCCAGACCACGCTGGGAGCTGTACCAGATGTTAAAAACAAACGGCAGAACTTACTCAAAATTAGCTCTGACATGGTGGCGTGGGTCCGCGGGACACCGGCAGACCTCTCACTCCAAGAGAAGAAATGCCCCGGACGAACAGGGTCGGTGCTCCACCCGCAGTCCGCTGCTTCCTGAGCCCGAGCTTCGTTCACAGCCCACCCACGGGGGACCGAGCATAATCAAATAAACTGATGCAACCTTTCCTGATGGGAGACGAAGACGCGAACTTCTGATTATTCCCAGGAAAACACCAGCCACAAGCCGGGAGCGCGCTTCCAAGGGCAAGCATTCCTGCTGGGAATGCCCAGAATAACACAAGTCTCTGAACTGTATTCGCTTCCAGCGCGACCTGACAGCCTGGGGGTTTCCTCCCAGGACCCGGGCATGGAGCGCTTGGCCGCGGAGAGCAGACGTCGGCGTCGGGGAAGGACAGCACTGCCGCAGCGATAATGGGTCTAATGGGACCAGCTTCTCTTACGGACCTAAAACTCTGGTCACTTGAGAATCATTAGTGTAGTCTGGCAGCACCAAAAATAACAGAACCCACTCTGTCCACCACTGTTTTCCTCACTCACAAGTTAGCACCGGGCTCAGACACATCCACGGCCGTGCACGGATTTCCTGGCGTTCCAGAAGGAAGCAGGTCCAAGCTCTGCAGGGTTGCGTAAGGCTGAGTCTCCCCTCCTCTCCTGGCCGGCTCACCCTTCCCGCCGCCCCCCGTGCCCCCTGCAGGAACAAAGGGTTGGGCTGGGTGCTTTCTCGGGGTCCCTGCCAGCTGGGCACCTGGCACCACCATGACCACAGCCAGTTTCTCCCCTAGAAACTGAGGGTCTTCTCAAGAGCCTCCCCACCCACACGTCCTCACGTCTCTCCGGGCTCCCCTCTCCGCCCCAGCACTCCTCACCGTCTCGCTTATGGTACTAACGTGTGGACTCTGTCCCCGCTCCAGAATGTGCTGTCGCCGACGCAGCAGTCTCCATGTGGTCCGCTCAACCCTCGGTCCAGAGACCCCACAGCAGCACTCCCACAGCAGACCCGCACAAGAGGAGGTCGGCACACTCACACGCCAGACATCGCCTGGCCGGGGGGGCACGCGGGGACAGGGCGCTAAAAGGACTGCCCCTTCTATTTATTACCTGAGGAGCTCCCCGAGTGACGGGGAGAATCCGATGCCCGTGGAGCACTGACTGCCTGATACAACGTTCGACATCACACCTGGTTCGATGTGCTCTACACGGAAAGTCAGTATTTGCTGAGTGGATGGCTCAGTAACTACTAGCAATTACGGGTGATTTTCTCTACAGTGAAATAAAAAAATAAAAAAAAAAAAAACACAACAACACTCATTTTGGCCCAATAAATTTATGTGGAAATTGCCCAAAGGACCATGGTGTGAACATGGAGAAAATCTGCCAAGTTTCTCTTCCTGGGAACCAGGGCGCTGGCTCCTGGCCCCAGCTCTGCCCTCAGCCAGCTCCGTGACCTTGGCAGATCTCAAGTGCTTGGAGACCTAATGCACGCGCGTAGAAAATGATAGGGTTCATTTTCCACCTGTAAAAAATCAACTGCACATTTCCTAAATTACAATAACTTGGTTAGAGTTAAAGAGACACCAATCAATTTGCATCATTGCAAGTGCAACAAGAGGCCTTTTGGACTAGCAACAGGCAATATTCACTGACGTGCTTAACAGTGTTTAAATCCTTTGATCAGGAAGTCCCGTGTCTAGGAATGCACAGAACGGAAAACATTCGGGGCACGAAAATGCTCATCACGGTATTTCCCGTAACGTGGTTAAACGTGAAGTGCAAGGGTACGGTTTTTTAAAAGACTCAAAACCAGCAGAAGCATGGAAAGAAGAATGGAGAAGTGCAGGCGCATGGGTTGAAGTTCAAAATGACACAGCAGGGGGAAAGAGGTGTTGGTCAAAATCTGCAAACTGTACCTACGTTGACCCACTGACCCAGAAACCCCACTGCTGGGCACGGGAACACTATGTAAAGTCAGTCACAGGCGCCCTGTTTGAAACACCAAAAGATGGAAAACGATCCACGTCGGACACTGGAGGAATAAGCCATGGGGCGTCCACGCCGTGGACAGCAGGCCGCTGCCGACAGCATGGACGGCTTGCTAGCCATGAGAATGGGAAGGTCTGCAAGACAAGTTAAGCAAAGAGAAAGCACACAGCGGTACGTCCTGTGCCCTGAACACTGTCAGCTTCATGTACGCTTGCACTTATGTTTACCTGCATAAAGAGACAGGGCATGAGTACCCTGGATCTTAATTAAAACAGCCTCCTAATGCAGGGAACAAGGCTTGATGGTGGAGGGAATGGCCAGGCACAGAGGCAAAGAGAACTTCTCAATATTTATGTTTAAATAAATCTGTTTGCAAACAATATGGACATCCCTATTTTAAAATGACAAGGTTTTGGGGGCTCCGGGAGTCTCAGTCGTTAAGCGTCTGCCTTCAGTGAGGGTCAGGATCCCAGAGTCCTGGGATCCGGCTCCGCAATCAGTGGGAAGCCAGCTTCTCCCTCTGCCACTCCCCTATTGGTGTTCCCTCTTTCACTCCCTCTCTTTGCCAAATAAATAAAATCTTAAAATAAAATAAAATAAAATAATAATGTTTTGGGCTTCCTTCAGCAGCACATATATTAAGATTGTGATGTTCTAATAAACTGAATTCGAATGTTATACTCATGGTAGTTCAGGATAAAGAAAGGGTCTCCTTCCTGGTCTTCAGGCACTGAAGGGTTAGCACCTTTCCACGCGGCACACCTGCTGCCTACCTAGGATAACGAAACATACATCACTGTTACGTAATTTGAGAGAAAAGTTCCCAGTGATATTTAATAGCATTTTTCTCCTCTGGGCTGGCTTAGAGTTCCAAAAATGTCAGTGCATCTCCTACGTGTCTCCTTCGAATTCAAGATCTGACATTTAATTTCTCGTTGACGGGTTCAACATCTTTCAACGGGCTGCCTGTCAGAGCCGGGACTTTGGACGAGCCCTTGTCAGCTCAAGGAGAAAGGCGTTCACAGGGCCAGGCTTCCCCACAGGGGAAAAAAAGAAAAAAGTGACATTAATTCAAATAAGAATTTTAAAAAATAATAATAATAGCTACTGTTTATTAAGACCTCCTGGGACACCTGCCCTTGTCATGCATCTGGCAGAGGGGCCCAGGCCCAGGGAGGCCGGCCACCAGTCCAGGCCCGCTCTCCGACCCACAGGGCTCCCTCGTCTGAAATGAAATTAGACCGGGTGAAGCCACAGGTGTCACAAGGCGGCGACACCACTGGCCACATGTGGAACCGTGCTTCAAACCCGGTCAGACGACACCGGTGGAGAACAGGTGTGAGTGAGCTTCCGCCTCCCCTTCGGCAGGGTAGGATCTGAGAGGGAGCCGGTGACCGAGGGAGCCGGTGACCGAGCCGGCCGTGATGCACGGGGGAGGAGGAGCACCAGCCACAGCCCAGGAAACCATGGGACCAGTCCTGAGTCCTACATCCTTCCTCCCGCCGCGGAACAGCCTGCTACCCCAAAGCCCAGGAGACGTGCGGCGCATCGGTCAGCAAATTTTATCCACTTGGGATCAGACGGTAAGTATGTTGGGTTTTGAGGGCCACACGGCCTCCGTAGCGACGACCGGACTCTGCTGTTGGAGCCCCGCGGTAGCCGGGCACAGGTGCCGCTCCCGAGGGGCCGGGCGCGGGCGTGCACGTGGGACCGCCAGGGCAGAGATCCCGCCGGCCAGCCCAGCCCCTCCCCTTCTCCACACGGTTCACTCGCGTGACAAAGGTGCATCCCCCTAAAATTTCATTTCCACTCCAAAATGCCTGCGCCTGCTGGGATGACACGTCCCAACCCCTTCTCGGCCCCCACACCGCCCTCGTGGCCTCCCAGGACTCGGACCCCATCGGCATCGAGAAAGAACATTCCATCTCGGCCTCGCGCCCTAGTGCTTTTTGCCTGAAGAAGTTCTGGGCCTTCCCACACACGGCCTCACGGGCCCCGTTTCAGCCGCACAAACACCCTCCCCCTCCTTCTCCACGAGTGAATCTGCGTCCCTCCCTCACGAGCCTGCTGGTGGCATCGCCCAAGACCCCCACAGACAAGCAAGAGGACCCCGTGTGAATCTCAGGGGCCCGTGTCCAAGGCAGCTCCCCCCAAGTTAACCTCCACAGCAAGTGGACAAGCGTCTCGGGGTCGAAGCGGGGCCACCTGGCCTCACGCTTATGACTTTCTGTAGCTTTTGTTCTGCGGGTTTGACGACAACATGGCACTTTCCTACGCCCACATCCTCACAGAGGCCCAGGACGTGCCACAGGATGAACCCAGCCAGCCTGCGGTTAAACAGGGGATGTAGTTCTGAGGAAAGAGCCTCAGTCTCTTTTATGCATGGAGTACGAGACACCATGTGAGCCTCACACAAACAACGTCCTTCATGGACGGTATATGTGGTCTCTGGGGTCAGAGGCCACTGGGTTTGGATCCCACTCAGCTGCCACGTTACCACGTCAGCCACGCTGCTATGACAAGTCCTGCAAGGCCCATGGTTCCTGGGGCGCCAGATTGAACACGACACACATACCGCTTCACTTAACCTTCTCGCTGGCTGTGAAGTGCACACTCGTATCCCCACTTTACAGATAAGAAGACTGAGATGTTCAAGTCCCACAAAGTCTCCCCTGTTAAATATCGGAGCCCAGTGTCACCAAGGTAATGCAGCTCTCACAGCTCCAGCCGTAACTCAGGGCGTTGTGGGCACTGCTGGCGGCAGGGTCTTCCTGCCTCTGATCATTCAACATGTGCCTTTGGGATTTTCTGCCCCCGTTGGTGGAAGATGGGCACGGCCTAGCTAAGGTGAGCTGGAGAACTGATCTCACGACCTCTGTCCTGCCTGATCACCTGCCTTACAGCGGCAAGTGTCTATAAAACGTTTCCTCTGGAAGTTCCAGCCAGGACACAGTCCACGCAGAGGACCCCTGACCTTGGCCTGTACAGGCGCATGTACAGGTTGGACACATCCCAGAGACACAGCTGGTGCCTTGTCAGCCACGGTCATAAGAAACATCTGTAGCCAGTCTCTCAGGCAGGGGTGTTTATAAGCTCGAGGGGCCAGGAACCAGAGGACCTAGAAAGGGAAAGGGGTGCCAACAGGAGTCTGACCCTACTTTCCCACTCCAAAAAATCACTATTAGCCCATAGAAGACACCACCCGAGGCTGCCTCTGCTCAGCCCAACCCACTCGAAAAATTCTTCTAAAGGTAAAAATAAGTTGCAGGCATACGAAGATGTGCAGTTTAAGAAGACGAGTGGGGGTGAACGCCAGAAGTTATATAATATCCCGGCTGTAGGGCGGGGGGAAGTTCTCTCCCCAAGGTTGACAAACGAGCAAAGGGGCACGGCAGCATTTCAGACTGTCACTCCATCGCCCACAGAACCGCCACGCGAATGAGCGAGCTTGTGCTCCTGGGCAAGGAGGTAGGGAGGCGGCGGAGGAGGGGGACCAGTTAAAATAGAGTCTGCTCGGGGGGTGCCATTGCTCGGACTTCCAGCGAAGAGGGCGGGAGCCGCTGGCTCCAACCTGGCCACCCGGTTGGCTTGTACTTGTACAAGGTGGTGGGCATGGGCGGGGGGGAGGCGCCGTCCCTGCCAGGACCCCACTCATGAACCGGGCTGCCATCCCCCGACCCTTCTGCAAACCAGTGAGAAGGGGTCAGAAGGAAAACCACTTTCAGCTCAAAAGCAGCAAAGCAGGAAGCTAGAAATAGCTCTTCTGCACTCCCTTCATTTGCAGGAGGAAAGCATTCAAGGCCTCACTTCAAAGGTGGAGGACCAGGTGCGGGTCAGACAATCGGGAGTTGAACCCATGCCAAAAATACAGTAAAAGAACAAGGGAGAGCCTTGGGAATCCTATTGTCCACACTCTCGTTCTCTACGTCACTCAGAGATAAGTGACTTCCTCTGCCGAGGACCCAAGCGGCAGAATCAAACCAGGAGACAGGACTCCTGATGCCCAGATCATCGGTGTTGCCGGGCCGCCCCACTGAGACTCCAGGGCTGCCTACACTTCCTCTCCAGATTGACTGGCGGCCCATTCCCTGCGAGCTGTTCCACGAGGCTGAAAGACTGGGCTGAAGGCAGGAAGTCTGCCAGAGCAAAGGGTCGGGGAAAACACACCATCACCCTAAAACTACCTTGTCCTCAGCCAGACCCCACCTAAGAAACCCGTTTGGTTTTCAGTCATAACCTTCCCATCCCAAAAGCTTCTGTGTTGTTTATCTTGCAGCATTCTGGATCTTTCTGGTACCTGTGCCAAACGAGATCAGGATTATCCCGTAGGGCAAATGGGCCGCTCAGCGGGGCCCTCCCCACTCCGTGCAAGTCTCATGGTGCCCAAGGAATGAGGCCGGCTTGAGAAACCAGACAACTGAAGGCCACTCCTCACAGCCTCTTAGACATCGAGGGAGCAGAGAGAACACCCGTCTGCACAGCCCTCCCAGAGGTCCCAAGTAACTTCCGGGCTGGGGCCAGCCTCAAGCCAGCTGGAGTTTCTGGAACAAGGACAGCACAGCGGGGCGGCAGGAGGCCAGCAGACAGCAGCAGTAAAGCAAAATGAAACGGTGATCCGTGCTTCTGGCTCTCTACGGCCGCCGGATACTCAACAAGGTGTGTGCTCACCCTCCCTCATAATCAAACAGGTAAGAAAATGCGGCAATGGAAAAAGACACGTTTAGGAAAATCATGTGGAGCCAGGAGTGATTTCAGTGCACAAAAATCCAGATCCTTGAGGTTTACTTTATTTAAGAAACATGTCTGTGCCCTCAGTTCTATGCAGGCCATGGCTTTGGGGGCATAAATGTAGCTCAAAACTTCCAGTGAGGATGAGGGTCTGGGAGGAAGCACCGGGCCACTGAGAGGTCACTGCAGGAAAGTTGTACGTAAAGAAGGCTCACGTCACCCACATTCCCGGCCTGGACACCGAGTGCTGACCCCAGGGGCATCACATCACCTGGTCACAGAGGCCTGCAGCTCTCCCGGGGAACCTCGGCAAGTCACTGAATCAAGCCAGGCCTCAGTTTCCACATCTACAAAAGGAGGGTGACTCCTGTAGTTTGCGAGTTCTGCCAGAACCAAGGACGGCAGACCGGGTGGCGCACACGATTTACTGTGGGCAGTTGTGGGGGCTGAAGTCTGAGATCAGGTGTCCCAGGGCTGGCTCCTTCAGAGGCTCTAGGGACAATCTGTCCGGGCCTTTCTCCCCTGGCTCACAGGTGGCTGTCTTCCTCCTCTGCCTCCTCCCGCCATCGTCCCTTTTTTAGGACGATACCCGCGGTGCTGCTGCACAGCCCACCCCAGTGTCCTCGTTTCTACCAGATTCTCTCTAGAAAGACCTTGTCTCCCCATAATAGCACATTACAAGGTCCTGGGGACAGGACTCAGCATGGGAATCTGGGGGCACACAGCCCACAGCAGTACTCAGGGCCGTCGTGAGGACCAGACACATGAATAGACGTGACACACTGCTATGGGGCCTGAACTGCATCAGTGCTCAGCCAGGAAGGGCAGTTGCTGTGGTCGTGATGACGCGTGCTCCATCACAGATGACGGGCTGTCACCAAGGCCACAGCCATGGACCAGGAGGCAGGAGAGCCGAGATGCCTGAGGCCATGGCCACCATGTCCCTGAACCTGAGACCTCATCTGACCGACACACTCTGCCAACCTCCTGCTGTCACTGCCAGGGAGTAGGACTGCTCTCGGGGGATGTGGCATGACAATCACTGCCCGTTCCTATATTTGAGGAGAGTGCTTCTCTGAGGTGTTGGCAGATGCCCCACCGGGTCCGAAAGTGCATCCTTTGTCCTGATGAAGAGTTACTTTGTTTCTCCCCAGAGAAACTGGCTCAACTGATTTGTAATCAACAAATTTGTAGGTAATTCTGGCTGCTACATTGTATGGCTGGAGAAAAGGACCAAGTTACCAAGGTGGGTTTGTCTGCTGTGAGGAGACCAGGCTGGCCCTGAGGAGCGGAGGGGGTCCTCTGGCCCTGGAGCCCTGCTGGGAAGCCCAGGGCCTCATTCCCGCCGGGCCACAGGCCACACTGTAATTACTGGACACTGTGCCATGTTCCCAGAATAAACCCTTGGTTTGCCCTGGCCGAGGATATGACTAGCAATTGGCTAAGTTGGATATTGCCAACTAGAAGTTTGTTCTGGCATTAATTCTGACCTGCCTGCCTTCTGTGCCCTAAACGTTCACTGTCCTCCTCCTTCAACCAAAATAAAGTACAAATGCCTTCTGCCAATATATTTTAACTCGTGAGTCATCCCAGAGGATATTCTCATTCTGTATTTTCTAATGTAAATAAGGAAAGCCAGAAGGTTCTAGAATACATCTGCAGAGCGGCTGCCGGAGAATACACTTGATGAAGGGACCCAGGCAAGGCTGGGCAGGCTGGTCCCACCACTGTCACCATCAGCCTGGGCCCTGCGGTCTTAGCCTCACACCATCCCAGCCGATGGCACAGTGCCCTCCCCACAAGTCCCCTCTGTTCCACGTCACAGCTGCAGGGCCCCCGGGGGCCAGCATGGTAGAGCAGGAGGGGCCCACATTTAAAAGCAGTGAACAAGTCCCAGAGAATGCAGGTTCCTTTCAAGAGGAAACCGTTTCCCCTACAGATGTCTGTGTCTCATTGCATGCAGTGACTCATTTCTGGAAACCATCTGTGTTCCTTGAAATGCTAATAAGAGGCACCCCCAAAATACAGGTTCCAAAAGCAAACAGATCTGTGCTTTGAGTTTAAAAGTATGTTCATGTCCTTCAACTGATCTGATTCTCCCAGCAAGCTCCTGGGTTTTTCCCCATTCCCACACATAGGAAAATGGAAACCTATGGGAGAAACGCACCTTGCTTCCTCCAGAAGCAGACTCTGAGACACTGACTGAGTCAAGTAGCTTATTTAGAAAGAGATGCCAGGAGCACGGCCGTCGCTGCGGGGAGCTGAGGTAGGCTGGGAAAGGCGAGTGGTGAGGATCTGCTCGCCAGCAATGGCCAGGGCGGGGAATGGAAGCTCTTCCCTCTGGGAAGGTGGGGGGCCTCTGTCACTCCCTGTTCATCGTCACCCTATCCTAGAGGCAAGGGAAGCAGCTCTCCGTGGGCAGGGGCTGCTCCAGGCGGGGCTGGTGTGCTCGTCTCCACACCTGCAGCCCCCACAGGGGCAGGTCAAGGGGGCTCCTGGCACTAAGACCTCAGGCAAGGAGATGCAGGTGCCCACAGCCAGGCTAAGTGGCACTGGGGGGCAGGGGCAGGGTCCTTGCCGGCCCTAGGTCTCCTGTCCTTCCCCCGGCTGGGCGTGCCTGAGCCCTGTGCTTCTGGGAAGCTCTCCTGTGGACGGTGACCAGGAGCCCGGCCCTTCTGCGGAGGAGGAATTCCATGGTCCACGTACAGAGCCACGTACAGAGCCTGGTTTGCGGTCATCTGTCAGGCACTGGTTCGCGGTCATCTGTCAGGCACTGGTTCACGGTCATCTGTCAGGCACAGTAGACTCTGACTGGAGGAGGAACAACTCGATGGCGCAGAGATGGGTTAGAAAGTGTTCCGCTCCGCGTGTGAACTGCTAAGAGCCTCTGGTCCTGAAGCGAACAACGGACCATTGGGGAGTCCCAGGAGGGTTGGGGACTGGGGGCATGCACGAGGACATGGGGATGGAGGGGCTCCCAAAATGCCCTGCAGATGGCTATAAACTCAGGACCCCATTAGCAGAAAACAGGCAGGAACCCAAGGGTCGATTTGGGGAAAGGCGTCTGTGCAGTGTAGACACATGCCCATGCAAGAACAGAGGGCTCCCAGGGGGCAGTGTCCAGGAGGCGGCGGGGAAGTGGACCCTGTGCCTGCTGGGGATCAGGGCCCCTGCAGAACCCCAGCGCTCGCCCACCCATGGGCTCCCTCTGCATCCTGCGCACACAACATCCCCCACGGTTCTTATTCCACTGAAGGAATGAGCTTCCTCAGACCAAGGGACCAGCTCCCCGAAACTATTTACTGTGCTGCGGGATGCTGGGGGAGGAGGCCCTCCCGGAGAGGGCACTGAGTGATGACGGACCTCTACCTTAAAATGTTCTTTTTATAACAGTCTGCTAGGGATATTTTGGGAATTGGGGATTTCAACAGTGGCAATTTGTCCTTCTCCCAAAACAAACCTCAAAGCACAGGCTCGCAGGTTCTGGGAAGCTGCTCCTGCCGACCAGAGACGGCCCGTCTGCGTCTCTGTTGTTTTGCATTCTGCTCCCTGGAAGGACAACATCCCCCACATGGGGGGTAAGCCCAACGCTGAAATCTTCCAGAAACGCCCCGGCCAACGTGTCATGGTGACACTCACAGGGCCGACCAAAACACCTCTTTTCTTACTAAATACAGGACTTCAGAAACCGGCAAACACAGGGCCTCACAACAATTGTTTGCTGAGTGAATGCCTTCTCTTGGACTGAATGTGTGATTGTGGTGTTTGGAGTGTGTTTTCCTCTCTTTCTTGTTTCTTTCTTTCTTTTTATTTTTTTCTTTATTAAATTACACTAAATGTTTAACTCTCTCAAGACTAGAATGGACATCCTGTTTCAAGATGGGAAACAATACAGGAAAACCCCAGTGAACTTGTACTGGCTGTGAAAACAGGCATTTCCTCTTACTATTATAAAATTAATTAGCAAAAATTTTAAAAAAATAAATATCATGCTTCTTTCACTGTTTACCCGGACAGGACAGGGAAATGGCTTCATCTATGGAGCCCTGAAGACGCAGCCCTGTAATGTTCCCCAGAACCCGGGGCACGGGCCACCCGGCCAGCACCTCCTGTGAAGTCACACCCACATGCACCTACTGTGGATGCGAGATGTTCACGCCCATGTCCAAGGGTGTAAGAGGGTGCCCAACCCCTCGTGATGATCCCCAAAACTCATCAAACCCTAAACATACAGACCTTTCTGTAACTGGGTAATTGCAAGAAAACACGTTCCCTGTAAGAGGGGGCCCAGGGCTGCCAACCCGCTGGCCCAGCCCTCCCCCCAGATCCCACGAGCACGGCTCTGCACACACACCACTGAGCAGCTCAGCCTCCCGCCACGGCCACCAACACACCCCCTTGCAGCCACCAAGGATGTGTCCCATCTCCCCTCCCGGCCACGTCACAAACCACTCCGGGCAGAGTGTTTTATGCATCCTGTGATGCCCCCTCCCGGCGGCGCTCGGCCCGCGGAGCTGAGGGAAGCTCTTGTCTACACACCCCTCCAAGGACGCGTCCCGCACGGTGATCCGGCTTCTGCACCCACACCCCCCACACCCTCCTCCATCTCAAGCCACAGGACGGGGACTCCACGGAAGGAGAATTCGACCAGAGGGCGACGTGCTCTCTGGCTGTCGGTTTTGTTGTCTGTTCCTTTACTAAAGTCTCTGCTCCACTTGCAACGGTTTCCTCTTGTAGGGGCCCCTCTGTTAGTCCTGCTACAGTGCTGCCTCTGAGCTGGTTGTGGGGCCCAGTCGGTGAGTGAGGAGGCCACGAGACTCGACAACCAGTCCCCAGCGCAGCTCCCAGAGGGACGGTTCTCCCGTGCAAACCCCTACCGCGTGCACGCCACGTGCCCCGCGTCTTCCTCTCGTGTGCGGCTGTCTGGGGGCAGAAACTATATAAAATTCATCTTAAAAACCCCGATCCGTCATCCCGCGATGGCACGTAAAGGACATCTAACCCAGAAACCCTGGGTTTTACCTCCAGATGTGTCTGGAACCAGCAAGAAGGGCCCCTCCTCGACAGAAAGGAAGGACAGAAGGGAGGTAACCTGCCCTCCCGGGTCCGTCCGAGCCCCTCTTCTGGCCGTGTTCTCTCCTGTCCTTCTGGGTGGAGGCCCCCAGGGGAACGGCATCTACACAGATTCGGTTACACAGATTTGTCCGAGCAGGGAATGAAGCGAGACAAAGGGACTTCGCAGAGAACAAGAGCCAAGCGGCAGCTCAGCCCATGGCAAGGCATGTCGGGCGCTGGGGGGGCCCAGGCCTCCCGGCTGATGGCACCGAGGCCTCAGTGGGGACGAGGGAGCACACGGAACCCATCCGACCAGCGGGCTGCGTGTTAACTCCAGGGCCCCAACAACAAACTGGGCGGAAGCTCTCTCACCCCTAAAATTGCAAGGACACGTGTCCACCTGAAGGCTCCTTGCCTGGCCTGTAAGAGCGAACATCTGCCCCACCAGGTCAGGCCTGCGTTCTGAAGGAGGGAACGTTCCTTCCCCTGGGAACTCTGGATGGCACCTTGCCCCCTCCTCTCCAGACCCCAGTGTGTCTTTGTGGAAGGAGCAGTTCAGAAAGCAGCGTCCTCACATGTCCAAACCCAGACACCGGATCGCAGGAGTTGAACCCCTTCCCCTGGACTTGAGAGCCCGAGTCCAGTCTATGTACAGCTCGTCCCCCCCAGTCCTCAGCTCCTGTGCGCAGGACAGTCCTCGTACTCATCCATCTTTTAAAATCACCAGTATGCTCAGGCTCCTGGATGGTCGGTCAAGCTTCCAACTCTTGATCTCAGCTCAGGTTGCAATGTCAGGGTTGTGAGATCGAGCCCCATGTCAGGCTTGGTGCTGAGTGTGGAGTCTGCTTAGGATTCTCTCTCTCCGCCTCCGCCCCACCCCGGTCCATCCCCAATCTCTCTCTCCCTCCCTAAAGAAAATAATAAAATAAAATAAAATAAAATCATAACACTCATGTGGTCTCTCTTCCATGGCCAACCCTACCACAGTTCAAAGACCCCCAAAAGTTCGGCACCAGCCTCATGATGGCACAAGCCAGAGGAAGAGCATGGGGTTGTCCAGTCAGGAACTGAAGATATCCTCTGTGTGGGGGCCTGGGCTGGGCACCGGCTAAGGACACCCCACCTCAGGAAGCTTACACACAGCGATGAAATAACTCACACGCATAATTAACCACATGATTGACTGATTGCCCGGTATGACCTATCCCATTGAAGTAGCTGTCGCCACAGCCCAAAGGGATATATACGAGGTACTCTGAATTTACAGATGAGGACACTGAGCCAGAAGGATAGAGCTCACACAAAATGTGACACGTGTTTACAGTAAGTGACGGGGAGTTCCCAAAGGCCAACAGACACGACCAGTCCCACGTCCACCCTGCCATCCAGGGACAGCAGCTCCAGGAGGAGGCGGCCTCGCCAGGAATGCTTCACGGAAGAAGGCCCTCTGGGATCGGGGGGATGTCGCTACATGAGAGCAAAGTAATGCCGGGCAGGACCACAGACGAGACACGGCCCAGCCACGCTGTGGAAGTGAAGGCGGGGCCTGACCGAGCCCCCCACGGCACGATGGGCCTCGCCAGGGTTCCCGTTTACTGAAATAAATGCTACTGGCCTCCTTGCTGAGCACAGCTCATCTCTCCAAACCCATGAAGACCTCCTTCAAGGCCGGATCTACGTCTCTCTTTGGATCCCCAAAAGCTGTACTCACAGAGCTCTGAACAATGTCAGTGCTTAACACAGAACTCAATGAACAGTGAGCATCCTGAGACAGACAATGCACTTCTATAGGAGCCCAATCTCAAAGAATTCGTCCTTTCCCGGTCAGATCTGGACTGCATACATCATTTTAACACCTGAGTACAGCTAAAGGAAGAGAGTATAATCTGAATATAGATCAAATACCTACAGAGCAACCAACCTTTCCATGATGGGACAAGGGGCAGCAAGAAACCCATGAACCGACTTAACATTCGACGTAGGAAAATAAAGGCATTTATTCCTTCTCCTCCAGCCGCAGAAGCTCCCGGGTCTCCGCGTGCCATCCCTGCACGGGCGCCACGCTCATCTTCACTGTGTGGTTCCAAACTTTTAGTACGTGCACATTATCAAAAGATGTTTTAAAAGAGAAAATATAACAAAAGGCATACAGAAGAAAAATAAGCCCACAAATCAAGAAAGACAGCAAGGGGACCAGGTTTACTTCAAACACCAAAGCACCACACACACACACACACACACACACACACACACACACACACACACACACACACACACACCCCTTCAGCTGGCATTACGCTGACCAGTGACCTCACACCATCCCTTTGCTGCCAAGTTCAAAACAACACGCAGGCCAGTTCTTTCTTCAGCAGAAGGAAGTACACAAACCACTCGTGGACGCGCTTCTGGGAACAGGGCCAGGACCTGTGACACTCGCCGGGCACACACCGGGACCCACGTGGGCACAGACGTCACAGGCATGACCGTATCTCTGTGGACGAGGACACTTGGAGGCACGGAGAAGAAATAAATGCCGAGAGCAAGCGAATGGCTCTTCTAACTCCCATAGGCCTGTCCGCACGCCAGCATTGTCTCACGCACACCCAGCAGGAGTCACAACTGCTTTCTCGTCACTTCACAGACTGGGTCAAGTTCCTTTAGCTGTGTGTGTCGGTCCTCACCTTCTAGAACACAAGCCAGCTGCTCTCATCACCCTGAGGAAGTGGCATCTGGGATCCTGGCCGCCCTCCCCACTATGCCACTGTTCTAACAAAACAAAAGCAGAACTTCCCTTCCTGGCCTGTCTTCCATGCATCAGAAGCAAACCTTCGCTAGGTCGCGTTTGCAAAAGTAAGAACGTAAGCCGGACTCGAAGCGCTGCTCTGGAAACTTCTGAGAGGCGCGGCTGGGCTTTAAAGGTGTCCTTCCAAAGGTACAGACGTCCGCGCGGCACCTCCCAGCCCACCCCAGGGGAGAAACAGAAGGAAATAAAATCAAAGGGTTTCCATGACCAAAAAAACCCAAAACACTGCACAGTTTACATTCCTCCTCCTGTGTTTCCATGTCATTTTCCATCGGCCAGACACTACAGGCAACATGTGCGTTTGTAAAGAATAACTGATTCTCAGAATCCTGGAGTGCGAGGTCTGCGGTGGGGTGCCCAGCAAACAAAGGGTCAGAGCAAGGAAATGACAAAGCGGACCGGGTAGGCCCCACGTGAGAGCAGGCACCGAGGTCGGAGACCTATGTCATGCCAGACAAGCCACGCGTGGTCCCAGGGGTCGGGCACCCCACCGGCTGCTGCAGCCGCCTACACTTCCCCGGGATGCGAGCGACCAAATGGACCCCAGGGTCTCCGTGTACTTCACCATCAAACTCCTTCACAGACGTTCTCTGTCCCCGCCCCACCTCCCAGTCCCTCTGCTTCTTTCTACCTTCGCCCCCTGCCCCGACAGTCGCGAGCTCATCGCAGAGCTGAAGGGGACAGAGCTTGGAAACTTATTCCCAAAGGACAGACACCAGTGCTCCCTAACATTTAATATAAAGTGCCACGTCCTAGCTGCGAGTGCTTCTGCCGAGCGGTCAGCGGGGGGACTGCCTGTCCCCCACCACTGTGTGTGCAGACAGAAGTCACCCTTCTGAGCACACGGGCAAAGGCCACGACCCCGAGGGGATGCAGGTCGGGCTCCGCTCCCTCACAGCCTCAAGTCCACAGGGCTCCGGCAAGTGTGAGCTAGTGTACATGGAGATTAAGCAGCACTCACACAAATGCTGCCCGTGACCCTGGCTTGCGGCTGGAGGTGGGGGCAGCACAGACCCAGGCCCTGCAGCGCCAGCAGGTGCCAGCCTCGGGTAGGAAGGCCCACTGTGCCACGCAGCCTCAGTGAGCAGAGAACAGGGTTCTGGGTCCTCCACCCCAGCTCACACTGCACGCCCTAGGGGTCTGGAAACAAGAGAAAGAGAATGTTCTGCTGCCAAAACAAAAGCGTTCTGTGAGCATGTGGCCTGCGTGAGTGCTCAGGCCCCCGCAGGTCTGAGACACCCGGACAGCAACCCCACAGTCTGAGACACCCGGACAGCAACCCCACAACCGAGCACAGCCTTGTCCTCGGGTGAGGCCGTCTCCCCAGCCCTGCACACGAGGCCGGCAAGGAGCGCGCAGCATGCATGTGTCTCCGACTTCGGTGTCCTCAGGCACATGCAGCAGAAACAGAGAAGCGCTATCAGTGACCCTGCGCCAGGCCCCGCCCTGCACGTCCCCCTGCCCACGTTCCCAGGAACCACTGCCCTACTGGGAAGGATCCTTTGGGAAGTCAATTATGGTCACAGGGTCGCTCCCAGAATAGTGGAGAATAAGGCTGTGGCCTGGCACAGAAGATCCACATCAAAGCGCCACAAACGTGCCCCTACGATTCAGGGAAGGGTCAGCTGCGTGGCGGCGGAAGGCGTGGGTCACAGCTGCCTTCTGCCACTTCCCAGAGCACCTGCTGCTCCACTAGCCGCGGGCTTCTGGGGGGGTGTCACACGGGTCACTCTCTCCAGATGTACACTCTCTCCAGTACACACAACTGGATGTTTGGGCCTGGAACTTTCTCTTTAATAGGCTGCTCCACTAAAACTTTTCTTTCCTTCCAAACCAGGTGAGAGCTAGAGGGGTGGGGAATAAGCAAGGAGAGCTTGTCCTCTCTGATGTCCGTTCGTCTGGGCCGTCTCTGTCGCAGCAGTTAGCAAGCCAGCGGGCGTTGTCGTGAAACAGCCCTTTGACGCTCTGGATGTCTGGCCAGCCTTGCGAGGGGCCAGCAGGTCAGAGCAGTGAGGACACAAAGGGAAGGCGAGGGCGAGGCTCCGCGGGACGGGTTCCAGCACCCCACGGGAGGCGCACTGGACCGCCTTCCATCTGCCACCTCCCAGAACAACGTGACGGGAGCCCTGCGGCGGTCCATACGTTCCCTCCATCCTGACCGCCCACTGGAATCCGTTATGGCCTCACGGGGCACTTCCTGGATCAGGGGGCCTCGGCGGCAGCCTCCGCACCCTGAGAGCCCAGTACCAGGCTGCTAAAACCCAGACACACTGGGACCGGGCCGAACGGGGTGGGGTGAGGGGTCGAGACGCCCGCAGCACCGACAGGGGTTTGTCGGGTTCAGAGACTGAGGAAGGGGTACAGCACACAGGACGTGTCTTCTCCTCACGGACTCTGCAGGGCTGGTTCTCCGATTATACCCTTAGGGGTGCTCTAGGGTCTCAGAAGATGCCCAGAGCAGAAGCCCCAAACAGTCTCGGTATTTAGAGACATGACAGGGTTACTCGCAAAGCTACTTGGAAAAGCATGTGGTCGACAGCACAGGAGCACCACCCCCTGTGGACTCCAGGGCACCCGTGCATCAGGCATGCGGGGCCAGGACCACACGTGCCGCGGCGGGCAGACCAGCCCCCCCACCGGCAGACCAGCCGTCGCAGTTACAAGGGGACACAAATGGGGCTTGCGTCTCGGTTGCGCCTTCGCTCAGCAACACTCCCACGTACGGCTGACCTCCAGGGGCTCTCTCAAAGCCCAGCAGACGCAAGGCCCTCCTCGCGGAGCTCACAGCGCAGATGCCATCGAGCAGATCCGTGACCGCCGCCCCCAGGCAGGGCGCAGGGCGGGTGGGGCTGCCGCAGAAGCTCCGGGACGGAGAAGGGGCTTCTGCACCAGACCCGGCCCACCCCAGCGTCCTGCAGGCGCCTGACTGAGCTGAGGGGGGAGCCGTGGAAAGCCCTCCCACCCGGCGGTCACGGGCCCTGAGAGCATGAGGTAGCAGCAGGCCAGGCGCAGAGTCTGAAGGGGGCCGCCGAGGCCCGGGAGCCGCGGATGGAGTTCTGCACGGTGTCTTCATGCTTGTCACTTTAGACCCATCACTCCAGAGCCCGAGGGCGGAGAAACCAGCAAGAATGGGGAACGGCCTCCGAGTCTTCTGTAGCACGTGGACGCTATCCGATGTTAGTACAGCAAGGGAGTGGAAGACACGCGACCGAGCCTTCCAGAAGTGACACGCTGAGTGAGGCCGCACACCGGCCCCAGATGCCGGAGACCCGAAACCAGCCGCTCCGGGGACCTGCCTGGAGACCGCGGAGAGACGGAGCGCGCGGGACTCCAGAGTCAACGGCGCGCCGGGCTCCGGAGCTCTCGGACACTCCGTCCCCTCCCGCCCGCAAGCGTCATGCCGCCACCCGTCCAGGTGGTCATGGAGACGGGGAGACAGCGCGCACCCGGGGGCGGGGAAACACCAGAGGCGCTCGGACGACAGCGGGGACAGGGAGGCTCTGAACACCTCCGACCGCGGCCCGGCCGCCCACCGCTGTGCCAGGTACGCGCGCCACACACGGGCACACGGGGGACACGGGGACAGTTACGGAAGCTGTTGTCCTCAGGGACTTTACAGGAAAATAAACAGCTCCGCCTGCGCGTCTTACCTCAGGAAAACAGAAACTCGCAATCGGCCGGCCGGCAGCCGAGACTCGGTGGTACCAGACACGTTCTCTGGGTATCAGAGCCCCTTCGCATGTCCTCCGGGCTCTCCTGGAACAGCCACGAACCGTAACGAGGCTTGCAGGGACCACCTCGCTGTCCACGGCCTCGGAGCCCCACCACCCTGTGGGTATTTTTACAGCTTCTTTTGGAACAAGGAGCTGCAGGGATCGTGTCCTCGGAATTTAACTGGTCTTTAGTGCACCCTTTATAGCTGCAAACACAGCCTGTTCCCGCGTGCGGTTGGAGAGGTGGCTGGGAAGGAGCCCTGGGAAGTCACAGCACAGAAATAGCATGTGGCCTGTCTGCTTGAAAGAACCTGTGGCCAGCAGGTTCCTGTCCCTCTGTGGCCAGCAGGGAGAAGCCAAGTGAGAGCCTGAAGCAGACAGAAGACAGGGACGAGACGAGTCCCCGCTACGGGACACTCCTCAGCCTGCTCCGGCCTCCCCAGGAAGCCCACGGCAGGCCCAGGGCTGCGACTGAGGAGATGCGGCAAGTCTGGCTGGAAACCTGGGGTTCCCCGAGTAAAAGAGCAGGACAGACAGGAGCTGGCATTGAAGAAGTCATTCACGGTGGAAATGTGACCTCAAGTCTTGGTTGACTCCACAGGGAGCGGTTACGCTAGCTGGTTGGAGGAACAAGCTGGTGACGGCAGAGCCCAGAAGGAGCCGTGTAGACCTGCTCCAGCCACCAGCCGAGCCTTGACCCCCTTGGAGCCCCTGGTTTCTCTTCTGCTGAGAGGGAGGGGTTAAAGGCACAGGAGTGTTGGTGGGCTCTGCAGCTCCCCAGCTCTACCAGAGGACAGGGTGAGGAAGCCTTAGCTAGCGCAGGGTCAGGTGCCCCAAATTTGTTCCAGTCTGAGTTGGCTCTGACTTTTATTTCCATTTATTTTTAAGACATTGGCCTACCATGAGACTTATTTGAAGAAAGGGCCACCACACCACCACCTCCCTGAAATAATTTTGGAAACTGCTACAGCACGGAGCTCCATGACTTCCTTTGAGCTGAAGGTTCTACGAGGTTACATCCAGACACACTGGTGCTGCCATACAGGGAAACATTCAGGAGGAAAGGCCCATCTGATCAGCCCTAATAGGGTCTGGCACAGTGCCACAGACCTAATAAACACTTTAGAGAATGAAACCCTGGTGGGTCCCAGAAGTTCAATTCCCTGAAAAAAACATGGGACAGAGGGGTTTCTTTTAAAAATCTCTATATACCATTGGCCTTTTCTTTTGTGCCCGGTCATGGTGTGAGCCCCCTTATATACATGTTAATACACTATAGAAAATAAAAGTAGAATGAAATTATAGAACTAAAAAGTCTACAATACCTTGCTGAAAATAACTAGTTTTGACAACGTCCTGTCCTTTCTTTATGTTTATAGTTGGACATTAATGGAGGAAGGAGCTTCTCTACTTGCATACAGGTTGGACCCGGATCATTCACTCAGTCCAAACTGACTGACGAATGGGTCTTCACAGTAACACTTGCACATTCTCCACTGACAGTCTGCACGGAGGCACCAGCACCTTCCGGACTGAAGGGTTAGCACCCTCTGGGATATTCCCAATACAGAAATGGGTCTAGGACTCAGGAGACCACACCTTTAGTACCAAAAGAGATGTAATGACCTTAAAACAAAAAGGGGAGACAGCTATTCCTCTCAGGAGGATGAATTATTTCCTATAAAGGTCCCTCACACTAGAAAATAACAAAAGTCCAGTTAAAATATTGAACCAAGAAAAAACACACATAGCTTATAAATTTAAGTTAATCGCAGTGCTCTACAGCTTTGTGTATTTTAAAAACCAAGGAGTTACAATATTTGTCTTATACTTTATGTATAATATATGGTAGAATTTCAGCAGTATCCACCAGGAGAAAAGGAATAGAATGTATAACTGTCCAATTATAAAAGGAAAAAATTACAGTAAGATTACAAAGAAATGAACATGTATTTTTAAAAAAAAGGAAGACGGGTGCCAGGGTGGCTCAGTGGGTTAAGCCTCTGCCTTTAGCTCAGGTCATGATCCTGCGGCCCTGGGATTGAGTCCCGCATCGGGCTCTCTGCTCAGCAGGGAGCCTGCTTACTCCTCTCTCTCTGCCTGCCTCTCTGCCTACTTGTGATCTCTGTCTGTCAAATAAATAAATAAAATCTTTAAAAATATATAAATAGATAAATAAATTAAAGGAAGAAAGAAAATAGTATAAAATAACTTGGGAGATGAAATCCAAATATATTACAGATCATAAGAAATAGATAGGTTATGAACTTGATAGCCAAAAGAAAAAAAAAATGATAAAACTGACCTGTAAAGAGAGAGGGAGATGCAGAAAACCTTAAGAAATTGGAAAGATTGGAAGTCAAAGGGCAGAGAAAAGTGATCAAGGGAAATGCTAACCAAAAGAAAGCTATCACAAAAATTAGCATTTAAACCAAAAAACAAAACTAGAAAAAAGAAATCAACTATGTAACAACAAAAGGTCCACTTCATTATTATTAATTATTCTACAAATGTAGAATTTGTATAGCTTCATGGATTTGTATACATTGAATAGCTTCAAAACATAAAAAGCGAAATTGATAGAGTCGCTGAAAAAATGGCAGCTACACCATCAGGGGGAAATTCACTAGACATTACATAACTCAACAAACATAGAGCATTTGTAACACTATGGGAGATATAAGAAGCATGATCACTGTAAATTTAATAAATACGTAAACCTCATAATCAACAAAGTGAGAATTCATAAACTTCTCGAAACTATACAGAACTTACAAAACCTGAGACCACACGGGGGCATACAAAAAAATGACCCAGCAAATTTCACATCATAATATCACATGGACCAGGCATTCCGCACTCAGTGCCGTCAAGACAGACCTCAATGATGTAGAGTCCCCAGCTGTGAGAACTGGAAAAGACTTCATAACTCATGGGTTCAGAAGAAAGTACAGAACAATGATAAGAATATTATTTAACCAAAGTTGAGATGCCATTAAAGCAATACTAAGAGACAAACTGATTATCTTAATGCCTCTATTAGAAAAGAAGCCTAAAAGGGGTTGTCTGAGACTTAAGAAGTTAGAAGAGCAACTACAGAATAAACACAGAGTAGAAGGAAAGACCCATTACAGAGAAAAATGAAAATAAAACACAAATAAATCTAAAGAGACTCAACAAAGCCAAAAGTGTTTTTCTTTGAAAATAATAATAAAACGTACACTCTTTGGCAAGTTGGTCAAGAAAAAAAAGAAAAGAAACTAGTGAACTGTAGTGAAACCTAAATAGCAGAGACTTAAATGAGTAACTTTGCACTGATTTTAACTTAAAAAGGGAATATTAAATAGACTCCTAGAAAAATACAATTTTTAAAAATACAATTTAAGAAAACTGTCTCAAAAAGAAAGGAGTTCAGAGAGCCTGGATGGCTCATTCGGATAAGCCTCTGCCTTCAGCTCAGGTCATGATCCTGGGGTCCTGGGATTTGGTCCTGCATCAGGCTCTCTGCTCAGCAGCGAATCTGTTTCTCCTCCCCTCCCCACAACCCTCTGCTTGGTGCTTGCGCTCTCTCTCCCTTTCACTCTCTCTCACAAAAGTAAATAAATAAAATCTTTAAGAAAAATGAAAGGACTTCAAATAATGTTATAAGCCTTGAAAAAAAAACTGAGCAGATAGAAATCTCCCAACAAGGAAAGCGCTAGGTCTTGTTTTCAGTTGAGTGCAACTGAAATTTCAAGATAATTTAAATCATACACAACATCTTGCAAGGAATAGGAACAAAAGGAAAAAAAAAATCAAACTCTTTCACAATCAGACAAAACCAGTTAGAGTAAGCAAAAATATAGGCAGACTCACTCATGAGTAAAGAAAAAAAAAATTAAAGTAAGACCAAAGAGAATCCAGATGTGTATCAGAATTGTATTTAGGGGAGAAAAGCCATAAAGTTGAATGAGCTGGATTTACCTTAGGAGTATGAGAGACTTTGCCATTGGAATAACACCTGTAATGCAGCACAGCAAGTGGGAAACAGTGGAAACTACATGGTCATCCTAACAGATGCAGAACAGACTCTGATAAAACTCAATATGCATTTATGATTAAGAACATAAAACACAGCTCTGCAAAACAGAAGCATACGGGAACTTCCTTAACCTAACAAGAAACATGAAAAAAAAAAAAAAACAATAACATCATTCTTAATTAACTTAGAACATTACTTTAAATAAAAAATCAGGAACAAGGAAAAGACATCTTCTATTATATCAATGCAACATTGTATTAACAGGCCAAACTCGACAGGAAAACAAGAAAAGAGGAAATGAAAAGGAATAAACAATATTTAGTCACACATGACTTTCTATATATGAAGATCTACGGACAAAATATTAGAAATAATGAAGGCTTAGTAAAACAGCTAAATGCAAATGTCAACCACATTATTATCCTCCAGCAAAGATGGAAAAGCAGCCTAGACTAAGGAGCCTAGGACAAAATGTATGTACCTAGCAGAACACAGAAGACGGAAGACCTAGCTACAGAGAAGCATAAAACTACCAAAAATACATTTGTGAAGACAAATGGAAAGACAGTGATAGATACAATGTTCATGAATAAGACTCAGTATGAAAAAAAAAAAAAAACCCTAAATTCTTTATAAACTGACATACAGAACTAATGCAATTCAAGCAACACCCAAAAGGTTTTACGTTAACAATGGCTGTCCTCTTGTTTCATAAATTAACTTTAAAATTTCTACAGAACGGCAAAGGTCTAAGTACAGCCAAACATCACTCAGTAAGAGGAAAAAAGGTGAGGGTGCCAAATCTCGAGTCTCAGTAGAGGCTACAGTAATTAAGAGAATGATGGGGCCCCTGGGTGACTCGGTCAGTTAAGCATGTGCCTTCGGCTCAGGTCATGATTTCAAAGTCATGGGATCAAGCCCCGCCTCAGGCTCCCAGCTCAGCGCGGGGGTGGGGGGGGTGTCTGCTTCTTCCTCTGCCCCTCCCCCCATTCATACACACACTCTGTCCCTCTGTGTCTCAAGTAAATAAGTAAAATAAAATAATTTTTAAAAAGAGCATGCTGCAGGACGCCTGGGTGGCTCAGTGGGTTAAGCCGCTGCCTTCGGCTCAGGTCATAATCCCAGAGTCCTGGGATCGAGTCCTGCATCGGGCTCCTTGCTCAGCAGGGAACCTGCCTGCCTATCTCTCTGCCTCGGCCTGTCTCTCTGCCCGCTTGTGTGCTTTCTCTCTCTTTCTGACAAATAAGTAAATATAAATAAAATCTTAAAAAAAAAAAAAAAAGATCATGCTGCACTGATACAGAGGTGGGGAAATGCAGGAACACGTAAATACAGAAGACCCGGGAAGAAACCCACGCACATATGGAAACCAGAATGCACGACGGAATGCATATTTCAGATCATTATTACGCAATAAATGGTTCTCAGTAAATTATTTCTCCTATGGATAAAGATCATATTGGATTCCTATATCACACACCAAAATTAACTCCACGTAATGTTAAAACTGGCAAAGGAGAATACAGAAGTAACTTCCAACCTCAAGATACAGAAAAGCGTCTTAAATGAAAGGTCCCAGTGATAAACGGGCAAGGTTGGCACTTTATCAAATATGCTAAAATCCAGAACGTCTATTTATCAAAAGACACACCTTGTAAAAAATAGATGGCGCAAACGGGGAGGTAGTAGTTTAACGCATGAGACGTACATTACTCTTCAGAATATATTCAGGATGTTCTCAATGAGAAGAGCATACCCAATCCACAGAAAATGAGGCCAAAGAGAGAAACGGTCTTTTTACAACGAGGAAACAGGTGGTGATTAAGTGTGCAGAAAGCACTGTGCTCCGGGCACCTTCCGCTCGCTCGACTGTGAGCTGGGCAGAATTTAAGGAGCCCATGAACACGAGCGATGGGATATGACGGGCAGGGATCTTCCAAGAAACCTATTCAGTGTTGACGATGACACAAACCAGTAAAGTCACTTCGCAAATCACTGCGTTTTCTCCTGAAGTTGGTCATGAATTAGCCGTTCTTCAGGCCCAGACGCTCCTCCTAACTAAATAATCAAGAAAACAATGCAAAGACCTGGGCCCGAATATCAACAGCCAAATGTTCTAGGCCAGACAGTGAAATCACCCAACGCCCCCTGGCAGAAAGACGCATGGATTGCCGAGTGTCGACACTGTCGGGTACCCAGAATGGGAGGTTGGATAAACTCATCCACAGAGAAGCACGCCCGCAGAAACAGCACTGAGCACACACAGGTCTCCTCACAGCCGGAGCCCGTTTCTCAGAGTCAAATTCTACAGGGTTTAGCGAGATACACACCGCCCAGGCTCGCAAGGGAGTGTTAGAAGGTGGGGGGCAGGGGTTTGGGGGGCAAGGGTGGACAGAGCGGGGAGGAGCGTTCATAGGATGCCACGGTATTGACATCTTTGCATAGGACATCTTTGCCCAGGACATTCCCTACACGTGCTCCGTAACTCGCACACGCGAGGACATCTGTGTATCACATCCTACTCGACACTTCCTTAAAAGCCCTCTTTGGAAGGGTTCCAACGGCTTACCCGGTTTACATTTAAAAAGGTATCTTTTGGGGCACCTGGGTGGCTCAGTTGGTGAAGCAGCTGACTCTCCATCTCAGCTCAGGTCATGATCTCAGGGTCCGGGGTGCAGCCTGGTGTCTTTAGGCTCTGCACTCGGCAAGGAGTCTGCTTGCGATTCTGTCATTCCATCTCCCTCTGCCCCTCCTCACCCCACCCCTGCCACATGCGTGCTTATGCGCTCTCTTTAAAGTTAATAAATCAGTCGTTAAAAGATAAAATAAAGACCAAAAGAGTATCTTTTCATTAGTACTACATTTTTCTAGATGAGTAAACAAAAAACAAAAATTATACTGGTTTGCTCTGGGGAAATCAAAGAGACCATTTAAATTGGTATTTATTATCTTCTCTGTAGTTTTATTTTCATGATTTTACTATGTGTGTGTACTTATTTAAAAATTAAGGAACCAGCTTAGCTGGCAAACTTTCAAAGTGCAAAGTCTGAGGTTAAGAGCAAAGACAGATCCTGGATGGATTCAGAAAGCCTACTGTTGACTCGCCAGCTCTGAACTCAAGAGAACAGGATAGTCTAGCTGAGCCGCTGGCCAGATCTCTGAATGGAAATCTTGGAAGATACCCACGCCCTCCCCCACCTCCATCTCCATCACTAGAGATGCAGCTCTGGGCTACAGAGGTCCAGATTCAACACTGGCATCAGCTCTTAACATCTGTGATGTCATGATCCTTAGTATAGAGGACATCCTTCATGTCCTGCCCGCTAACGGAACAAGAATCTTGCTCAGAACATGCACTTTTGATTTATTCTCTGTTCTATAGAAAACATCTTGAGTCCTTTACAGAAGAAAGAATGTTGTGAAATGTTTTCTCTAGGTTAGCACCCTCTTCAAAGATTATGAAATATGATTTTTCCCCATCTTGAAACAATTTATACACAAAACACCCTGTTTCTGGTTGAACCTCACATTCACTTACCCATACAGTGGAAAAATCACAAAATGTTCCCCATTCCGATTTTTCAAAACCCCACATTGTCTTTGAGCTCCTTGCTGGGGGGTTGAGAAGATTATATTCTCTGGTGCTCTCTCCAGCTCACACCACGGTGCTGCACAAAGAGGACCCAGAACAAAACTGCACGGTACTGGGTGGCCATCTTGCATGGCCTACACTTCCAGGGATAAATCCCCAAAGCCCCACTGGCACCCCTCCTTGCCTACACACCAACCCTGCCCATCCATGGTCCCAAACTGCAAATAATGCCTGGGATTGCGGTACCTGTGGCCGCCCCCCTCGCTGGGCGTGCTTCCTCACAGGACTCCCATAAAGCACCAGTTCAAGGTCATGTTGTTCCTAAGTACATAGATGGGAACGGATCATGTGTCTAAAAAAATGAAACTTCCATATATATGCCAAAAATCACATAATAATCAAATAAAAACTAGCTTTAGTGATCCACCAATAACTTAATCACTGGATCTTCCTACAAAAGAAAACCTCGGGAAGCCACCTGATCTGTGAGAAAACGAATTACCCCGACATCAGTCATGCAAGGCCCAATTTCTGGGAAGTACATCAATACAGTGGACTAAGGCCGCAGAAACGCTTTAATCGTGCTCGTTACTTTTTCTCCTGGGGCACCTTGTTTCAACCAACATACCCAGAAAGAATTTGAAAAAAATATAAATTTTAATGTGCCTTTCCATGTAAAATATCTCAGTGCATGACTCTATTATAACAATGCTTCAATTATATGTTTGTGCTTATTACTTGCATGTTTAGTTTGTTCTAATATCTTAAGAGACAAAGATCCTTTTCACTGCCAAACCAGTCAGCCAGTGAGATGCCCTTTCTATCACCTTCGTATCAAATTCAAATAAATGTGTTGATAGATAGATAGACACTTTTTAAAATACGAGAAATAAATTATGGAACACACTTGTAAAATCAATTATTAAAATCAGTAAAGTCAGAATGAAAATGAGTTGAGGTAATTGAATTATGTCATCCATTTGACAATAAATTATAATGACCCGATACTAATGGTTTCCTCATTGATATTTAATCAAGCAATGTTAAATGTAGCTAAGGTCCTAAGTTATTTATGCAACTCCAAGTACAGGAGACGGTATGAGATTTCTTTGGTAACTTTGTATATGCAGGAGTCTATGAAGCTCTGTTGTTAGGCTTTTAGGAATAACCAAAGAAACTATTATATATATATATATATTTATTTATTTATTTATTTATTTATTTAAAGATTTTATTTATTTATTTGACAGGGAGATCACAAGTAGGCAGAGAGGCAGGTAGAGAGAGAGGGAAGCAGGCTCTGATGCGCGGCTTGCTGAAGGCAGAGGCTTAACCCACTGAGCCACCCAGGCGCCCTGAAACTACTACACTTTTAAAATCGGGGGCACGTCCCTTGATTTTGTTAGGTCATGTGATCCAACTTTCCTGTCTGACTCTTTTCGCTGCTTCCAATCTTCTCTTCATATCGGAAGCACAATGGCCCCCAACGAATCTGCCCAGAACACTTTTTTTATTTTTAATCCTATCATTATCTCAAATTTTAGTGGCTCTCCATCAGCCACGGATTGATTCTGACTCCCAATATGCAGGGTCCAGCACAGGTGGCTGCTGAGACCTCTGTCCTCTCTCTCTGTCCCCGTCCCCGCCCCAGAGCCGTGCACAGGGTCTCAGTTCCAGGCATCTTCCCGCCCTCAGCACCCACCCCTCATCACCTCTGTTTTGGAAACCGGAGCTCTACTCGGCCAGCTTGTCAACATCAGTCAAAGAGAAACATTAAAGCGAAACACCTGCCTCCCTGGTCCCTCCCAGCCCCACGCACGGCCTTGCACGTGACCGATGCCCACGGAGGTGAGCGGCTGACCCGTCCAGAGAGGCCCGCAGTCCCAGGGCTGTGTTCTCTCTCTCTCTCTCTCTCTCTGCCCTTGTACCCTCCAACCCGGCAGATAGAAACCCGGTGCTTGTGCAGGCCAAGGCCAGCCTCACACTGGCCGGCCGGCAGAGCAGCCCAGAGACCAAAGCTGCCCAAAGCTCTCCCACAAACAGAAAAGACACAAAAATAAATAAAAAGAAACTGCAATGGAGTTACACACGGAAAATGTGCTTGTTAGGATTTATCTGAACAGAGCCTTCAGCCATGGAAACTCACAACAGCATCTCTAACTGTTCTCATTTCTAAAAATACCGCCCGTTTAACCCCCGCAGCCACTCTGAAACCGAGAGCACTACTGATGTTTTTGCTGCTAGTTAGTGTTTCAAAGGACCTTTGCCCTAAAGCTTCACTAGCCCAGAGCAGAGGTAACGGGGGGCCTCAGGGTGGGCCCTTCCTGGTGCTGGGTCACGGCCAAGGCCGGGCCGCAGCTGCTCAGCCCAAGACATCTTTTTTCACCAATGACATTCTCCCCTTGACGAGAAAAGCAAACCAGAATTATCTTTCAGATTTAGCTACTTCAATCCCCAAAGTGTGAACTGGGGGGTGGTTCGTATTCCATGAAGACTGTTTCTCTTTCTAAATCCTAAACATTTAAAAATAGCTCTCTGCTTGGGCTGGAATGTCATGTTCTGGTATTTTGGCCTCTTCAACGTGGCTCTTTTGTGATTCTGAAGCCATTTCACCGCTCCTGGAATTTGTTGGAGACAGACTGGCAAACAGAACGTCCTGGGAGGTGGGTGTGGGCAGGAACACGGGCCAGGCCACCCGGCCCCAGCGCATTTTCTCTAGGGAGCTTCCCTGCCTCCCTCGCCCCTGCAGACCCGCTCTCCATCTCCGCGCGGTACACGCACTGCTCAGAAAGATGCCACCACTGGAGAAAGTTTAAGTTTAGGATAAAAAGCAAAAGGTTGGCAAGCACACAGCCTCCAAGGCACGTGAGGAATGGGAAGAAGCAGCCGCCAATGTCAACGTCTGCATTTCCTCTTTCTTTCCAGGGTGCTGAGGTCCTGCCCACCTGCCCACACCTTCCTCTGCTGCACGAAGCACCGTGCTGCTGGCCGTGTGCTCCCAGCCCCACTCCAGGGGCCAGTCAGCTACATGGGCTTGCCCATCAGGGTTTGCGGGATGGCAGGGGTAGGCCCTGGGAAGTCAGGCAGCGGAAGCCGGGCCTCAGCAGGGAGGAATACTGGAGTTTAGGCACCTGCCAAGGCCCCAGATCCCTGGCTCCCTGCACAGCTGCAGCCCAGCTCCGGTGTCCCTCACCCAGTTCCACCAGTGACCCTCCTCTGTGCCCCCTCCACCCCTCGTCCGTCCAGTCCAGCCCAGGCTCTTCCTCCCACCCCCCTGCCTCACCATCTGCAGCTCCGCAGGCCCGACTCCCCCCTGCAGACACGGTCGACTCAGGTGACCCACTCACTCTGCACCCTCTGCTCGGCCAAACAAGAATTTGATTCTTGACCTACTGGGTGCCTCTGCTCCCCAGCTGAGCTAAGAAAACACACAATCTCCCTAATAGAGGTTTTGCTTCAGGGGCACTCCCAATGCTACCACGTGACCGCTCTTCCTAGAGGACTTGTCATTCCTTCCCCGGTCTCCCCAAACTCACAACCCCTCCTCCACCATGGCTGCCTCCGCTGGCCACCTTGCTTCCTATTTCGCAAGGAAAATAGAAGCAATCAGAAGAAAACTGCCGAGTGAGCACCACACCTGGGTCCCCACACATCTGTCACTAGCCTACCCTCCCCCACTTACCTGCACGTTTCTTGAAGCAAGAACTGCTTGTACACAGAGGCACCTCTCGCCCGCTCAAGAAATGCCTGCCACAGCCCCCCGTCCCACATTATCCATCTTCCACTCTCTACCAACTTGCCGCCAGCCTGTAAGTATAAAGTTACTGCTTCCCACCCAAAATCAATGCTCTCAGCCTTATTTACACCAGACACCACCCCATATTCTGCTCCCTTTGTGGCAAAGCTTCTCAAGACGGTTGGCAACAGTAGGTCTCCAACTCCTCCCCTCCATCCTTCCCTCGGAATTCACTCCAATGGCACTTCTGGTTCCCAAAGTCACCAGACCCACCTGCCATTTTTCTGTTCTTCCCAAAGCCACCAATGACCTGCCCGGCGCTAACCCAAGAGAACTCTCCGCCCTCATGTCGCCAGACCGTAGCTTCTGACTCCCTGCTTCTGCGATGATCTCACGTGGCTTCCAACATCTCTGGCGGCTCCTGCTCGGTCTCCTTTGCTGCCTCTTCCTTCTCTCTCGCTCTTCATAGAGCTAGAAATGTCCCAGGGCCCAGAGTCCTCACACCGCGCCTTTCCCTGGGATCTCATCTGATCGTGCTCCTTGAAAGACCATCCACAGGCCCAAGACTCCCACTGCGCCCCAGCTCCCTTCACAGACCTCACTAGGGGAATGTACAGAACTGTCCACTCACCATCTGTCCTACAGCCTCTCCGTGTCTCAGCCCGAGCTTCCGACCCTCCTGTAGCCCAGCTTTCTCTCTCCGCAGACTTCCTGTCTCAGTGGGGGACAACTCAGTCTAGTTGCAGCAGCTGAAATCCCTGACGTACTTAGCTGTGACCCTTCCTCTCGCACCCCACACCCGTTCTCCTGGGACATTTTAGGGACTCTATCTTCAAACTAGCCAGAATATGACCACTTTTCACTACTTCCACTGCTACCAGCAGGACAAGCCACCCTTATCTCTTGTCTGAATTACTGTAACAGATGTCTCTACTGACCTTTACATGGTCTCTTCATCTACCCTCCGCCTCCACCCCTACATCCTGTATCAATACAGAGGCCAAATGAGTCTATCAAAATGGATGCAGGGGCCCCTGGGGTGGCTCAGTCAGTTAAGTGTCTGCATTTGGCTCAGGTCATGATCCCAGGGTCCTGGGGTCACGCCCCTCGTCCCCCCTCCTCTGCCACTCACCCTGCTTCTGCTCTCTCTGTCAGACAAATAAATAAAATCTTAAAATAAAAATGAAGATAAAATGGAATGCAGAGCTTGTCTCTCTTCTGTTTAATACCCTGCACTGATTTCCCATCATCAAACCTAGAATTCCCCGATGTCTGCAGTGCTAGACAGACACCTCCTGACCAGCCCCCACCCCAACTCGCTTCCCTTGGCTGGTTCCCCTCCAGCCACCCTGCCTCCTTGGTGTTCCTCCAAGACGCAAGGGAACCTCTGCAACCACCTTTTCTTCTAACTGCAGTGCTCTTGTCCCAGACGCCAAGCAGTTAGTTAGCACCACTCCTTAAATCCATGTTCAAATGTCCACTTTTTTTTTTTTAAAGATTTTATTTATTTATTTGTCAAAGAGAGAGCGAGAGTGAGCACAGGCAGACAGAGTGGAAGGCAGAGTCAGAGGGAGAAGCAGGCTCCCTGCGGAGCAAGGAGCCCGATGTGGGACTCGATCCCAGGATGCTGGGATCATGACCTGAGCCGAAGGCAGCCGCTTAACCAACTGAGCCACCCAGGCGTCCCCAAATGTCCACTTTTTAATGACACCTTTCTAACCACGCCCTTTAAAACTGCAAGCTACCCCGCCCTCCTAAATTTGGTCTGCTCTTAGTTTTTTCCACGACACGCAGGCCTTGTAACAAAACATGTAATTTCCTTCTTCACGCTGTCAGCTGTCTGTGGTCTGTCCCGGTCCCCGGCCCACTCCGTCCTCCACTCACACCCCCACTAAACTAGGATCCCCGGGAGAGCGGCGGTTTGCATCTGTTGTGTTCACTGTGGGTCCCGAGTTAGAACAGGGCCCGGGAGCACAGCCCTCTGGTTCTCCGTGAATGAATAAATCAGTGAGACCCCAGCCACATTTTCCAGACCTGTTTCCCGATCTACCAGACAAGACCAGCAAGCTCTACCTCACAGCTTGTTAAAAGCAGTAAATGAGACCCATGTGGAAATCTTCATAAAATATTCATTACTATAACAGCTGAACATAATATGTTGAGAAACATCCTTAAAATTAATTCAGGAGCAGTGTAGTAGGAAATTGCTTACATGATGTAGCTTAAGAGGTACAGAAAAATCTACCCAGGCAGGGTTACAGTCTCCCCGGTGGCCGAGATTCTGCTAAGACATAAACGAAGGTTTTTAAGCCTTCATTTTCCAATTTCAAAATTACCTCCGAGAAGTCCTGAGGGGAGGGGAGGAGCTGTCTTCGGCCAAAATCCCGGGGCCCCGACGGGCTTCCGCGCATTCAGCTGGTTCCTCCCTTCATGACGGGATGTCCATGCGGAGCCGTGGGAGGTGGTCTCAGGCACCAGGGTCCCTCCAGACCTGGGGACCAGGAGCGTACCAGACTCAGCCAAGGGCTGGGAACCTGGGGAACAAGAGGAGAGCACAGGAGCTCAGAGAACAGGTTGCAGGAGGAGGAAGCAAGACCCACCAGGCTGACTCCCAGCCACGCCAGCCCCGGCCTCTCGCAACTCCAAGCCAGGAGGGACGGCGACGGACGGACCCACCAAACGCTGTCCGGAATCAAACATACGAGAAGGATCGTGGTTCACGGACAGGTCTGTGGGGTAAGCAGCCCAATTCCACCCAGAAGTGAACAGATAAGTCCACCCACACAGATCATTCTCAGATAATAAACTATCCCTCAGCTTGAGCCTTCTGGCCACTCCCTTTCCAGTCACAGCCACCAGAGTTCTCCCGATTGGATTCATACAGGGACAGACTCAGGTCCGAGGAAAAGTGAAGAATAAGACAAGATGATGTTCATTGTAATCCCTAAGGCAACCGCTCAGAAAATAATCCAAAAACATATTTTAAAAAATGAATAATGGAGGGGCACTTGGGTGGCTCAGTGGGTTAAAGCCTCTGCTTTCAGCTCAGGTCATGATCTTAGGGTCCTGGGGTTAAGCCCCGCATCGGGCTCTCTGCTCAGCAGGAGGCCTGCTTCCTCCTCTCTCTCTGCCTGCCTCTCTGCCTGCTTGTGATCTCTGTCAGTCAAATAAATAAATAAAATCTTTACAATTAAAAAAAAAAAAAAAGAATTCAAAGACCTAAATAAATGGAAAGACATCCTGTGCACGAGGGTCAGACGACAATGTTGTTAAGACAGCAACACTCCCTGATCTGATCTTTGGATTCAGTGTCCTGTCCACTCAAATCCCAGGTTCTCTTTTTTTGTTGTTAGTTTAAAATTGACAAGCTGATTCTAAAATTCATATGGGAATTCAAGAGACTTTGAATAGCCAAAAGATCCTTGAAAGAGAAGGAAAGTTGGAGTCATACTTCCTGACGTTAAAAAAAAAAAAAAAAAAAAAGCCAAAATAATCAAGATGGTGTGGCCTTGGCATAGGGACAGACACACAGATCACGGGATTAGAACTGACAGTCTAGAAATAAACCCATACATCAACGGGTAACTGGTTGTTGACAAGAATGTCATGGCATTTTAAAGGGTAAGTGACGGTCTTTTCGGCACCTGGAATGAATCACAAGACAAACTTTATACCTCTCACAAAAAATTAACCCACAATAGGCCTGACCTCAATGTAAGAGTGAAAATCATAAAACTCTTCAAAGAAAACATAGGAGTTAAATCCTTGTGGCCTTACATTAGGCACCAGTGTCTTAGGTATGTTGTCAAAAGCACACACAATTAAAAAAAAGAGAGAGAGAGAAGAAAAGAAATTTTAAAATTTCAGGAGTCAAAAAAGCATCATTGATAAAGTTAAAAAAAACAACTCACAAAAGGGAAGAAAATACATACAAAGCCTCCAACTGACAGGGACCTAGTATCTATCCAGATTACATAAAGGACCAACTCAACGCAAGAGTAACGAAGAGACAAATAACCCAAATAAAAAAATGGGCAAAAAGTCTGAAGAGACATTTCCCTAAGGAAGATACTGAAATGTCCAATAAGCACATAAAATTTTCACCATTTGATTCACACATATTCTGTACGTTAGAGGTACTGTATACTGTGTTCTTATAATAAAGTAACGTAAAGGAAAGGACATGTTAAGAAAATCATTAAGGAAGAGAAAGTACGTTGACAGAACTGTACTGGATTTATTAAACGAAATCTGTGTATAAGTGGACCACGCGTTTCAACCCCGTGTTGCCTGAGGGTCAGCTGTACTTTAAAAATGGTCAGTTGTACCTCGTGAAACTATTAATAAAAAAGAAACAGCAGGGGCGCCTGGGGGACTCCGTTGGTAGAACATTTGGCTGTTCATCTTGGGGCCATGAGTTCGGTTCCCACATCGGGTGTAAAGATTGCTGAAATAAATACACTTAGAAACAAACAAGCAAACATCAACGGGAAGAAGCTGGAGTAAGGCAAGGTCGCCCCTGGTCTCGCACGCTCCTCTCAAGTGCGGTGCCTGCTCAGGAACGTAACACCAACGTCTGAACTTGGCTTATTTTTAGGCATGTCTGCTCAGGGAGTAAAGAACAAAATCAATTCCGTCTTTCTGGTCACTTCAAAGAGGGGCATCGGAGAGCAGCAAACGTTTAAATGTGACGAGACATGAGACACGCCCCGGTGCCTAGACCCACAGCTACTCCTTCCTCGCTGCTCTGTGGCTAAAAGGACAAGCGTTCTCACGCGCAGCCTGAGCCCTGCATCGCTCAGGACCCGGCTCCTGGCTGGGAAGCCTCCCCGGGAAGGTGAGGGAGGGGGTTCCACCTGCCCCCGGCATCGCCTGGCACAGGCCCAGCCTCTTCACCTGTGGAAAGGGGCCCCTCTTTGGTCCTGACACATCAAGATGCTGACTCCAGAAAACCTGACCGCATTTTTTGCAAATTTATTCTCTGCCTTTACTTGGCAATAAATTCAGACCCTTCCAACAAAACACAATACAATACAGTCTCTGACTGGCTGCTTGCGCCACTTCCCCCAGGGAAGAAGAGCTGGGCGACAGAATTAGCATCTTGAGCAGGAAAGAGAAGCTCTCTGCTCAGCTGGCGCACGGGCCACAGGAGACTTTTCTAGCTGCCTTTTAAAAAGATGTATAAAGGGAAGCCACCTGCAGAGCTCTGGACACAGAGGGGTGTGCCGGGAGCCCGTGTGGCTTTCAGGCTGTTGGCAGGTTGCAAAGACCCTTGACCCCTCCTTTCCGGAGCCCCAGGGCCAGGGAGCTGCCCACTCCCGCGCCGCCCCAGCCCAACAACCGGGCTGGAGCTAAAGTGTGGCAGCGTTTCCCGCCGGGCCTTTTCCATCCATGTGGAGTAAGAGCGGCGGCGGCGGCCTGCAGCCACGGCCCGCCAGCCTGGGTACCAGGCACTGCTCTTAGCACTGGCCGGCCTCTGAAGCCGCAGGGCGTGTGAGCGGTCAGTCCCTGTCCTGACATTTCCCCACAAGCCCCGCTATTGTTAGCGCAGCTCTGCAGAGCGCCAGGAATGCACAGATGGCGGTGGAGCCCAAGCCCAGTGGTACTCGCTCGGCTATCAACCCTTCCTGCCCTCCTCCAGCCACTGAGATCCCGGGTAGGAGTGACACAAAAATGGATGGAATGTGGGGCGCCTGGCTGGCTCAGTCAGAGAAGCATGCGACTCTCGATGGGCTTGATGTCAGGGTCGTGAGTTCGAGCCCTGTGTTGGGAGTGGAGATTACAAAAAAAAAAAAGGCCTTTCAAAGTAAACCTCCAAACTAAAGAAGAAAAAAAGATGCCATCAGACCAGCAATGATTGAAAATTCAACACGGCTGGATAAAAGTCAATACTGTTGAGTGTGGTGTAATAGGAAATTTCATTTATTGTTTTAGGAGTATAATAATGGGTGCCATTTTTAAAATGACTTGGAAATAGATCCAAATATAAAACATGCCGGGGCACTTGATGGCTCAGTTGGTTAAGGCTCTGACTTCATTTCAGCTCTGACTCATGACCTCAGGGTCGTGGAATTGAGCCCCACATCGGGCTCTTCCCTGGGCATGAAGTCTGCTTGAGATTCTCTCCCGCTGCCCATCCCCCTGCTCACACTCTCTCTCTCTCTCTCAAATAAATACATAAATCTTTAAATATATATATTTTAGAACGCACACCTTTGGCCCACACGTGCCACCCTATTTATTCTACAGATAGACCGTCAAAAATATCTCCTATGTATGTAAAAACATAGTCTTGGTAGCATTCTTTGAAAGAGGAAACACTGAAAAGCTACTTAAATGTCCAGCAAGAGGGACAAAGTGAATAAATAACATGGTGTCATCCACGCGAGTCCAGAATGAGCCAGCCCTGCATGGGTTGGAATGAAGAGATGTCTAGGACATAACAGCAAATAAAAAGACATAGTACAAGACCATTTATACAACAATCCAATATGTGAACATAAATTTAAGTAATATATTCACACATAATTTTTCTAGAAGAATTTAGGAAAAGGGAAAACCCACTGATCATTTTAGACTAAAGGGAATTTTACTTTTCATTTTATTCCCAACTGAACTCTTTTTTTTAAATTTCTGCATTTATAACTCTAAGGTTTTAGAGATAAAGATTTTTTTTTTGAGCTAAAGATTTTTGATGTAGTATATTGCCCATGAAATAATACACACTGAGGAAAAAAAAAATTTTTTGTTTGGTCTCACAAAAGATCACATTAAGTGCAAAATATTGCAATTCTGAATTAAAATCCCACAAAAATGCCCCCTTGCTTTGCATTCTCAGGTCTCTGAAGTAAATCCTCAGTGTGGGGCCTGTTGTCACATCTAAACTAGGACTGGTTAGTGAAGACTCCTCCTCCTCCGTGTCTCTCTCCTCTCCATGATGAACGCACTTTTAGATTTGGTGTCTAATGATGACCAGGCACCAGCACAGAACTTTGCTCATGAAGATAAAGCTCCCCACTTCTCCCCCAATCTTTCAGTTTCCACATTGAGGACTTCTTTTAGCTACTGCCCAATGTGCAAGTTTCTATTCCCCAAGTCAACACAGTTCTATGCATTTCAGCCTGAGCAGCCATGATAAGTGGAGGTTTTCACATATGCGATTCGTTTGACTTTAATATGAATAGAGGTCTTGTCCGGAGTCAAGAAAGCAATCTCTGTCTACAGGCGTTGTACACTAATGGTCATGCACGCTGGGGGACAGAGGGCCCCACGGGCTTCCCTTTAGAGCTGTCCTGCAGTTAGTTGTTCCACATTTGTCTTCTCTGGGGGAAAATGAAATGCTTTCTCCAGTAATGAAGACATTTGTGAAATTAGCTATGGAACAAATTCAGTGGCTCATTGACTATCAATTAATTAAATGAGTTGTTTTTTTAATTCTCTTGCTGTGATAAAAGGCATTTGGCTAATTCCACCATCACTCCTGATTCTGAGAAATGACTCATAAAAAAATGAAGCTGATTCTTAGCTTTAAACCTGCTCACACAAAGAGCTGACTGATTTACCCAACTGGATACTGAATTAGGCACAAAACAAGAAGCTTGTTAAAGCAGAAGTATTACCGAAGGGGAGCGGGGAAAGATTGAAATGGTGAGATAAAACATACACCAACTTTAAAGAACTTCGAAAGTAATCCCTTTGACTCTATAGTTTGAAGGTAGATTTTATGTGCTGATAAGGGGGAAAAAAATCTCCAGATCAAGTAGAAAAAAGCAATATGCAGTATTTCCCACTTACAAAGGGAGGTAAGGGGGCAGGTGGGCAAGTATATGGAAGAAACTGATTAGAGGCTAAAGGCCTGCGGCAGCAGAAAGAATTGCATCGCACTGTGAAAGTTTTGTACTGCTAGATTTTTTAATTTTTAATGTAATATATATTTTTTATTGACGTGAAATTCACATGACATAAAATTAACCATTTTAAAGTAAACGATTCAGTGGCATGGATTACATTCACAATGAGCAATCAGCACCTCTAGTTCCAAAACACTTCCATCTCCCCAAAACAAAACACATCACTCATTAAACCGGGATTGCCCACCCCACCCCCCACCACCCAGTTCCTGAAAAACAGCAATCTACATTCCGTCTCTATGGTTTTACCTATTCTGGATATTTCATAGAAACAGGATAACACACTAAGTCACCTTTTGTGTGTGGCTTCTTTTGTACTTCACTTTTAAAGACTATCAGTTACATCGAATATTTCCTGGAAATATTCTATCCAAGTCACTCATTGTAATTTTTTTTCAAAAATATTTGAAGGCCTAATATCTGTAAACCAATTATATCATGGCCCATAGATGACAGAGAAATGAAACAATCCATGCAAAGATTATCCAGATAATCATTTTCTGCTTACTAGGGCAAAGGTTATCAGTAGACTGAAAATTCTGAACACACAATGGCTAGTGAATATCCTCCAAGCTATTGTAAGTCATCAAGAAGAAAACATTGGAGCCAAAGCTGGAAGGGACTGGAGGGCTCATTACATTTTACTTACAGGTTAGAAAGTCAAAGCCTACATGCACAGAATTGGCCTGCTTCATGCTATAGAGAGAGCCTATGTCCACTACTATGGCAAGGCCTCCACAGGGCTCATAAGTGGACAAGAGCAAGGAAGAAGAGCACACATGGGTATAAAATGCAGGGTGGGAGGGGCCCCTGGGTGGCTCAGTGGGTTAAAGCCTCTGCCTTCAGCTCAGGTGATGATCTCAGGGTCCTGGGATCGAGCCCCACATCAGGCTTTCTGCTTGGCGGGGAGCCTGATTCCCTTTCTCTCTCTCTCTGCCTACTTGTGATCTCTGTCTGTCAAATAAATAAATAAATAATCTTAAAAAAAAAAAAAAAAAAAGGAATGAAGAATGCTTTTGTCAGGCTCACCAGAATACTGAGCACACCTGATGGAAAAAGCAGTGAGCCTAAAGAGAGTTCAACAGAAAGTTCCCAAACTAAAAGACCAACAGAACAGAACATCCAAGAACTGTAGGATAATTTCAAAATACATAACATATGCATAATGGGAATGCTAGAATAAGAGAGAAGAGGGGGATTTTTTTTTTTTTTTGAAGTGAGAATCATGGTTGAGAATGTTCCAAAATCAATGACAGACATCAAACTGTGGATTCAGGAAGCTCAGAGAACATAAATCAGAATAAATAACAAAAGAAAAAGAAAAAGTACACCTACTCATACAGTGGTGAGTTGGAAAAATTGAAGACAGAGTGCAATTCTTTAAAAAAGCCAGAGCAGGGGGAGGTGGAGGGTAGAACACTGTACCAAGACAGGAGCAAGAAAAAGAATCAGGTCTGATTTCCCTTCAGAAACCATACAAGCAAGAAGAGAGCAAAGTGAAATAGTTAAAAACTGAAAGAAAAATACCAACCTAAAATTCTATTTCCAGCAAAACTATCCTTCAAAACTGAGATAGAAAAACACTCTCAGATAAGCAAAAACTGAGGCAGTGTGTTACCAGCTGTTCTGCACTGCAAGAAATATTAAAAGTTATTCAGAGAGAAGAAAAGCGATTTGTCAAAAATGCAGATCAACGTAAACACAGGAAAAGAAAGAAGGAATAAATGAAGTTAAAATAAAATATGTTGGGGGCACTTGGCTGCCCCCAAGTAGGAAGAGAATGGGACTTTCGATCTCAAGGTCATGGGGTTCAAGCCCCATGTTGATTGTAGAGATCATTATAAATAAATGAATGAATAAATAAACTTAGAAAAATGAAATAAATACTTTATTTTTCTTATTTTTAATTGATCTAAAAGAAAATTGTTTAAACACTAACAACAGCAATGTATTGGGTAATTATAGCATATGGATAAGAGAAATGAGCAAAGTCATAAGGGAACAGAGAGAAGACCCCACAATACTGTCTAAAGATAACATCATTACATATCAAGTGATATAGTATTATTTGAAAGTGTGCTCAGTTTACTTAACAAACATATATTGCAAACTCTGGAGCAACCACCAAAAATGTTAGAAAGTTAGAAAAATGTTAGAAACTACCAAAAATGTGTAACTGCTATGTTAACAGGGGAGATGAAAAGGATTTATATACAATATTAAGAAGCAAAGAAGTCAGTG
The DNA here is from genome assembly GCF_011764305.1 of Mustela putorius furo. Taxonomy (NCBI): domain Eukaryota; kingdom Metazoa; phylum Chordata; class Mammalia; order Carnivora; family Mustelidae; genus Mustela; species Mustela putorius. The sequence continues at coordinate 7,865,543 of NW_025421485.1, forward strand.
AAAGAAGGAGAAAAAAGACCAGATGTAACGACCAAAACCAATTATGGGACACCTGGCTGGCTCAGGGGATGGAATTTGTGACTCTTTACTTAAAGATAAAATCTTTACGGTACCTGACTCAGTCAGCGGTAGAACATGTGACTCTTGATCTCAGAGTTGTAAGTTCGAGTTCCACTTTGGGTGTAGAGTCCTGGGATCGAACCCAGAGTCAGGGTCCCTGCTCAGCGGTAAGTCTGCTTCTCCCTTTCTCTCTGCCTCACTTCCCTACTCATTCTCTCTCTCTCTCTCTCTCTCTCTCTCAAATAGATAAAAAAAGGTCTAAGGAAAAATAAAATAAAATCTTAAGATAAATAAACACATAAAAATAAAATCGTAGGGACGCCTGCCTGGGTGGCTAAGTCTGTTAAGCAACTGTATTCAGCTCAGGTCATGATCCTGGGGTCCTGGGATCGAGCCCCGCATCGCATTTCTCCCTCTCCTCTCCCTCTGCCTGCCACTCTGCCTACTTGTACTCTCTCTCTCTGTGTCAAAATAAATAAAATATTATAAATAAATAAATAGATAAATAAAAACTTAAACAATTATGAGCACTATGGATATTAATTCAACTATATCAGAATCACTTTAAATGTAAACAGTTCAAAAATGTTGGATTAAAGTTAAAAGAGGGGATTTTCAAGGTGAATAAATAAGCCAGACTCAACTATGTTGTTTCAAGAAGTCCACAGTAAATAAAAAGGCTCCATTTAAAAGTGAGAGCTGGAGAAGGATACAGCATGCCAATGCTAATCCATGAACCAGAGTAGCTACGTTAATTTCAGACAACACTAACTTCTGAACAAGGCAAATCACTGCAGATCAAGAGGGACATTACATAAGGATACAGGGGTCGGTTCTCTAAGACACAGTAACACTAAATGTATATGCAACTAACAACAGAGTATCCAAATACAGAAGCACAAACTGGCAGACCTGCAAGGAAGAAATACACAAATCCACAGTCCTATGGGACACACCATTCCGTTCAGGAACTGACAGATCCAGCAGGCAGGCAATCAGTCAAGACACAGCTGAGCAATGCAGCACCAACAAACAACTTGATTTATCTGACACATAGATTATTCCAACTAAGAATAGCAGAATATACTTTCCTCTAGCTAACAGGGAGTGTTCTAGGCCATTAAGCCCACCTTAACAAATAAACAAAAATAAATAAATAAAATCAAAATCATTAAGCTATGCTTTCACATCTCAATGGTCCTAAATTACAAGTCACTGACAGAAAATTGGAACATCCCCAAATATCTTTTAGATAACATTTGGTGCAAGGAAGAAGTCTCCAAAAAAAATAAGTAAATAAGTAAATTAATTAAATAAAAAAACAAACATTTTAAGTGAATGAAAATAAAAATAAAAGTTACCAAATGAGTACAATATACCAAAAGCAGCACTTATACGGAAATTTATAACATTAAATGCATAGATTAGAAAAGCAGAAAGATCTAAAGTAAGCCCTCCAAGCTGCCTCTTTAGGAAATGAGAGTTAGAAAAGCCAATTTAAGCCCAAAGCAAGCAGGAAATAAAAAAAAAAAAAGAGAGACACAGTAAAATACTGGTGCAGAAATCAATGAAATCATAAACAGGAAAACAATAGAGAAAAACAACAAAACCCCTGGGCTGGTTCTTCAGAAGATCCATAAAACTGATAAACATCCACTCAGGCTAAAATCGTAAGAGTAAGATGGGTAAGATGGGTCCAGATGTCCTGTGCCTACCGGCAATGTCACATTTTTGGGCATCATCACCGAAAACATACAGCAAAACAACAATTAAAAGAGGAAAGATAGCAAAAAGAGGAAATATGGCACTATTTCACTTAGGTTGTCCTCATTTTAGCTGAAAAGTTCAAGAGTAGACATCTTGATAGGTCTGATGGTTTTGGTTTTCGAAGACCAGAGGGCAATATTTTATTCGACCAGGATGTGTTTTCCAGAGGGAACTGGGGTACAGCAGGCAGCATTCCCCACTCACTCACGTCTCACTCCCGTGAAATGTCAAAGGGTTACTTGTGAATCTGCCTTTTGGTTAGGCCTTCCACCATTTCTCTAAGTTTTCTTATTCACGATCTATTCAGTCCCGAAAAGGAAGGAATCTGAGTACTGTTCCCTCTCTTTAGATGAACAAAAGGAGAAATTTACAGACAGTCTCAAGGTTTGCAGAAGACCTAGTGGGATCTGAAGCCTGGAGCAGGATTTGGAGCCCCCAGCCCTGCAGTCTTGCAACCCTGCCCTCAAGCTGGGACCACACCTGCTCGGCGGTAAGGTGCTCGGCGGTAAGGTGCTCTGCGGGCCCCGCGGTCCGTCATGCTCCTGACGTTAACTGCCCGTGGTCAGATGAGCAGAGCTGGGACATAAAAGCGCCCTGAAAGAGGGCCCTGCAGGAAAAATGTGGCAGTTTGGATGGCTTGTGTTATTTATCAGTAACAGGAGCCTTCTCCGTGTTCGTTACCCATTCCTCTTCCAGCCCCCAGCAGCCATCAGCCGCTGCAGACATGGTTCATTTATCTGCTGGAAGATAGCTTCGTTGTGCATGCATATACACAGGATCATGACCTGATTATATAAATAATAAAATGTGTGTGTGTCAGCGGGCAAAATTTATAATTAATTGAATTTTAGAACGAAAATCATTTAGTTCACTGTAAAATATAACTGCAATTAAAAAAAAAAAAAAGTAGGGGCACCAGGGTGGCTCAGTCAGTTAAACGTCTGACTTTGGATCTCAGCTCAGGTTACAGCCTCGGGGTCTAGGGACTGAACCCCATGTCGGGCTCCATGCTGGGCCTGCAGCCTGCTTAGGAGTCCCTCACTCTCTCTGTCCCTCTCTATTAAAAAAAAAAAAAAATCAAAAACATTAATTGCCACAATCCTTGGGACTTAGGATCCCTTTTCCTCAGCATATTTTCTAGGTTTGAACCACTTGGCATATGACAACTGGGTCTCACAGTTGTTTTCGCTTGATGATATAAACATTTTCCCATGTCCACAATCTCCAAAAATCTTATCTAATTAGAGCAGGATATTTACTTAACCATACTTAGATGTTTTCCATTTGGGACTGTGTAGATGTTTTTCCATTTTCCACACACTCACACACTCACACACACACACTCACACACACACACACAGAAGCATTCGTTCAATGCTTATTTAAATGCTATTTCCTTCTTTTTCCCCACATTGAATATCATATCCTTGAGCTAGATTCCCCAAAGCTCAACTGTCAGCAGGATTTGTGGCTGCAAATAAAAATCCAGCATTGATCCATCTGTCCTTAAGCCATCCTCCCCCTCAGCCGGCCCCAGTCAGGCCTACAGACGTTTTCCTTCTGCGGAGCCAACTTGATTTACCCTCGACCACTTCCTGTTCTGCTGGAGCCTTCATCAGATTAGCGTCCTATTAGCCAATGTTCCTTTTACCTAATTCCTCTTAGAAATCCTTTCAAATAACAATGTCGTGTTTACCGAGAAAAATCTTTCTTACTAACCAAGGTACTTATGATGGTGTCATGGTAGTTACATTGTAACCAGACTGGCTGGAGATAAACAGAATGGTATTGATAACGTACAGAGGGCCGGTACAAGGAGAGAGCCATACACAATTTAAACTAACATCATACAAGCCACGTTTGCAGCTTCCAGATGCTTATTCTTGTCAGCAGCTCATTTAAGGCGTTTACCATTTGGGATCAGCTTATAGATGTCATCGGGTTTAAGAACCACCCTGTGGGGATGCTTCAGAAAGAAGAACACATAACACTTCAGGCAGATCTGAAAGTCCTGTATTTATTTATTTTTTTAAAAGGATTGCATTGAGTTAAATGTTTAACACCCGGAAGCAGTGGGTACCAGGTCCTGTGTTGGGGACAGGAGGAAGATGTGTCCTTCCTCCAGGACCCCAGACTGCCACGATGCACCCTAAGAAAGCGTGACAAACTGACGTGGACATCTCAGCCTCTGCTCTGCGGTCCAGGAGAGCGGCACAGAAGCATGGAGGGCAGTACTTCGGTCAGAGAGGTTTTACTTCCCGGTAAACAATGCCGTCTTTTCAGGTTAAATGTTATTTCTATAAAATTGTGCCTTGAGTTTCTCTTGACTAAATGGCAGTTATATTTTGTTGACATAAGAGGACACATGTGTCGACATCAGTTCTCTGGGTTTGGGGGGGTATTTTTTTTTTTTTAACACTCTGGAGCTAATACTGGCTTCCAAGATTTAAAAATATTTTGTTTTGCAAAGCTCATAGGCCAGAGGCTCAGGGCCTGCTGTGTCTGGTGAGTAAAAGGATGCTCTCTCCAACCACGTCATCCACAAAACGCCAGAGCAGCTCAGGGACTCCATGAGGCCTGAGGGGCCACGCGGAGCTCCCAGGAAGTGGCAGGGTGCCTGGCAGAGAAGGAAGCAGGATGGGGGAGGAAACAGGTGATGTGGGGCACGGGTACCCTGGGATGCCCTGGACCATGGGGGCATGTCAGGTGACAGCCAGAAATGCAGCCAGCCAGGGACAACTGGCCAGAGAATGGAACCGGCCAGCAAAAGACACAGGCTTCCAAGATGCTGGAGAAACACGAAGCAGCTATGAAAGCAGGGGTTCACGGATGAAGGCCCCCGTCCAACAGCCTTCCCTGGGCCTGAAGGTGCGGGGCATGCGGTGGCGCACTTTACGTGATCCCATTTCCCACGGGGGAAAATCAACGGTGGGGGAGGGGGCGGCTGGGAGACACACAGGGGCAGCTGGGGGAGGGGGGATGCGGCGGGCCTATAGCGATGCACACGGTGCCAAGGTCAGAGTCAAGGCAAATCTCAAAGATCAAGATGCTGTTTGTCCAAACCGACCTCCTCACCTCATACACTGAAGAAAGCACAGTCCAAGGAGATTTCTAACTGAATTGATACCGAATTGAGCTCAGTCCCTTGAAGAGTCGACGCCGAGTAACACAGGGCGCGGAGGGGGGTGTAGGGATGGGCGGGAACCTCAAGCATCAGGCCTCAGCTCTGGACACCCGGGGGGCGTGACACCGAGAACACGGCCGGAGCAGCACCAGACGCGCTACTGAGCGGCCGCCAGTGGGTGACCCCCGCCGAGGCCTCTACCCGGGGGTGCGGAGGCTCGAAAGCCCAGTGAACCCCCAAAGAAATGTGGGGACCAGTCTCTCCAGACCAGTGCTACGGCAAGGAAATAGATACAGCGAGGAGATACAATGTATCTGTGATTTTACATTTTCTGGCACTTTTTTTTTTTTAAGATTTATTTATTTGAGAGAGAGAGAGAGAAAGCAGGGGGAGGAGCCGAGGGAGAGAGAGAAACCCAAGCCGATTCCCCAGTATGCAGGGGACCAGACACAGGGCTCGATCTCAGGACCCTGAGATCATGACCTGAGCCAAAATGAAGAGTCAGAAGCTTCAAGGACAGCGCCACCCAGGGGCCCCCTGCTCCATTTTTTTAAAAAGTAAAAATAAGCAAGAGAAATTAAGGTTAGTAACATTTTATTTAAATAAATAACATCACATCAACATGCAATCAATATTAAAGTTATTACTGAGGTATTCTGCGTTTCTACTCCGTGTTTCACACGGGATCCCGGAGACTTGGTGTGCTTTCTACATGCACAGAAAGCTCCCTCAGGACTGGTCACAGGCTCAGGAGCCCAGGTAGCCAGAGGTTATGGGCTGGACAGTCCCGCGCCCCCCACTGCCCCGGTGCTCTCCCGCTTCTGCCCGGGCTTGCTTCTGCCGCACCAGCAAGAGGGCCTGCCTTCCCCAGATAAACCTGGTCTTGTAGACAGCAGCCTTCCCTGCCGGGCTGGCGGGACACAGCCCCAGCCGGTCCTGAGCTGGTCCCCACGAGCCAGCCTGCGCCCACAAGCCTGCACGTGGCCAGGAACTGAGAGAAAACAAGGTCACCGCCACGGAAGCAGGGCACTGGGCCACAGGAGAAGGAGTCGTGGGAGTGATTAAAGTATTAACAGATAAGAACTGTCCCCTCGGCCACTCTGCGGCAAGGGGACTGCTCATTGAAGAAGGAACTGAAAACATTTCCTTCTGAAACATGCTCACGTTTGCCTATTCCAGAGCCCAGTCCCTGGGTGAGGACTCCGTGACGAGTCAGCATTAAAAACAAAAGAAAAAACACACACACCTTAAATTCTGAGCTATTGCACAAATGGGAAAAAGCAGAAGATGAGTGTCATTGCCACAGGATAAGGGACTCCTGGGTGTCCCAACTGCTGTTTTTCCTGGAGCAAAACCGGAATTTACAAAATTCCAAAAATCTAAGAGGGTCACACCTGCCGGCTGATTACAGAACCCCGTCCCCTGTCTCGTTCTGGAAAGACCTCCCCAGCCCCCTCCCCTCCCCCCAGCCCCTTCCCTCCCGCTCTCCTCACCCTCATGGCGTACCCTTCCCCCGCCTTGGAACCGAGGAGGTTTGCCGGAGGAAAGGGCAGACCAGACGAGAGGAGGGAAGGAGGGGCGCGTGAGCTTGCTCCGGGACTCCAGCGTCTTCGGAGCGGAAAGAGGCCTACGCAGTTCGACCAATACTCACGGAGCACCTACTCGGTGCCAGGCACCGGGCCGGCTGCCAAGGGGCACAGAGATGAGCAGGACAGGGCGGTGATTCCCTGCTCCTTGCCGCGCCCGGAACAACAAGTAACTCTGGGAGGGTTCGGATGTGTGCACGCGACACGGGCAAGACCCCGAGACTACATGAGCCACGTGCACACAGGCCCCGACCTCGCTGGAAGGATTCCCGCCTTTCAAAGCAGAGCAGGTGAGCCAAGCAAGCGAGGGCAAACCCACACGGGCAGCGGGCTTGGTGCTCCGCGCTGTCCCGACCGCTCCAGGACCGTCGTCCCGGCCCCCGTGGCCTCTCCCTCCCCCAGCGCCCCGGTTCACCTGCAGCCACGGTGTGCTCTGAAAAGCCCGTTCTTCTTGGACAGAAGGACAAGTGTCACCGCACTCCCGCCACCCTCTTGCCACCTGAACAGGGAAGGGAGCCTGCAGCGCGCGGTGCCATCGGGACCCCGGGGCGCCCACCAGGTCAGAGGGTGCCGCGCCAAGGACAGAGGAGCCACAGAGCAGAATGTGGCCCTCATGAGCAGCCCCGAGCTGCCAAGCCGGGGCCAGCAACGTCCCCACCCGCCACCACAGAGGAAACACGAGCCCATTGCTCAAGTCCTTGCTCCTGAGCCTTCTGCGTGAGCCCAACACACGGGAGCACACAAAGACATAAAATTAACATGTTGCAGGTAAAATCGTGTCCCCAAAAGGCATGCTGGGCTCCTCAGCCCCCAAATCTATGGCTGTGACCTCACTAGGGTCTTTGACAATGGGGGGGGCCGACACTGGGACAACGGGTGACCGGCCACTGCTGCCCACCTGCATTCACCGGAACTGCCACGGTCACCGTCCCAGCGAGCGGGTAGCTTCTAACCAACAGACGTCCGTTTCTCACAGTGGAGAAGCCTGGAAGCCCAGACCCAGGGGCTTCAGTGTCTGCTGAAAGCCCCATGTCCTGCGCTGTCGGCCGACCATCCACTTACTGTGCCCTCACCGCAGGGGCGCTCAGGGGGCCCTCCGGGGTCTGTTTGTCAGGACACCCACCCCATTCACGAGCGCTCCCACTCCTGACCGAAGCACCTCCCAAAGGCCCCACCTCCTCACCCGTCCCACTGGGGATGAGGTTCGGGGGCGTCCGCTGGCTGCAGAGACAGTCCCCGTGGGGGACGGGGGCGAGTCAGGAAGGCGTCAGTGCCCACGCCTGGGAGGCAGACGCTCCACCCCGACACAGAGGTGGTTTCTTAGGGTCCCGCCAGGGGAGGGAATACAGACACCTTCCTTCTTTCTTCCGCTACATCCGGCCCTCCCGGCAGCGCCGCGGGCCTCCCACAGCCACACTGTCCTGATTCCCAGGGTCTCCGGCTGACGCTTCATTGAGACGCGGAGAAGAAAGAAGCGACTGTGATCTCCGCAGAGCGCCCGGCCTGTCTCATCCACACCAGGCACCGGGGCTGCCGCGCCTGCCAAGCCAGGAGGAAGGAGACACAGTTTTAGCCAATAAATCCGCACCCCAAGGCACCAGCTCCAAACGTCCTCTTTCTGGAAGCTCTTTCTCTTCCACGGATACCGAGCGCCGCTGCGTGTGCTCCCAAGGACCACTGCGTGGCAAACGGGGCATTGGGAAAAATCACTTTCTGGGACTGTTGGTTTCAGGGGCCCCGGAGCTCCCCGTAAGCCTTCGTACTTCGCGAAGCTCCGGGAGCACGCGGCCTGTGTGAAGCGCGGGAACGGGAACTGGAACCAGAGACAGAAGGAGAGCGTAAGGTGCTCAAGAAACAGAATCCACTGGGTACGCGTTACCCCGCACACAGGCTCTGGGATCTTTGCAGCTGATCGTTCTGGTTCCTCTGTGGGGAGAACCGCGTGACTCAACGGCCCACAGTGTGTCTCCCCGACCCTCTTTCTAGGAACCCCGACCACCTCTCCACCCAGAGCACCTCAGTCTCCCACTGGAAAAACCCAAACGGTAAGGCGGAAGGAGCCCACCTCAGAGGGTCTGACCACCCCCGGGAGCTCAGGATCCTCTAGAACAAATCTCGCTGGGCCCGACCCCGCGCCCCTCGGCGTGCCACACGGGGGCTGCCTCGTCAGCGCTGTCGGCCCTCCAAGTCTGCGCTCACTCATGCCCGTCTCCAGCGTTTGCAAGACACACGCTAGGAGCCACACACTGTGGTCCTCGTGCACACCCACAGAGCAAGGCCCACGTCTGCCTCATGGTCCCCAGTGTGACAGAGTGCCTCCAGGCAGCCCAGCGAGCCCTTGTCTGAAGCTGGAATGGACCTGGTCTGCTGTCAACACAACCACAGCTCAGGACTGGCGAGGCCTTCTGTGCTGCACCCCTGACCCACCGGGCCGCGTGCTCTGGCCTTCCTCCTCCCGCCCAAACCAACACTCCCGCCTCCTTTGTGCTTAGCGTCTTACGGTCCTGCGGGGCGCTGTTTAGTGGACTCGGCTCCGAGAGAACCCTCTGGAGTGGCTCAGATCAGAACGTGAACTCGAGTCCCATTTCTCGTTTCCCTAGTGAGCCATGTTTCTCCATCTTGTTTGCAACCACTGAACACACACGGACTTAGCAAGTGCAGATATGCACTAGGGGCAGGCAAAAACGAGTAAGCTGTTACCCTTGTAGGGCTTATGATTTAGCAGAGGAAATCAAACAGTTACATAAACCACTAAAATTAGAGGAGAGAGTTTTAAGTGCAGTCACAGGTTGTGAAGGAGAAGTTGCTATGGAGGCACCTGGAGGAGAGAACGTTTCAGCACCTGACGGGAGAGGGACAGCCAGGGCTTGGGAGGGAAGGGGCTGGCCAGGACCCGAGGCCTGCGGTTCCGGCCTGTGCTCCGGACAAGTCCAGTGTCCCATGACAGGATGCCAGCACCCAGGGAGTGGACCCACCTCTAGCCCCACGTTAATGACCCTACAGCTTTGAGAGAAAGGCGGTGCGTGTTCCCAGACTGGAAGGACCCCTGGGAAGGGGGCACACGGAGATGGCAGGAGGACGCCCAGGACCCCCGTCGGAAGCCCGCTGGGAGAGCCACCCCGGAGACATGGGCTGGGGCCGCGCAGTGAAGCATCCCAAAGGCTCCACCAGGAGGCACACTCCGTACCCAACAAGCAATGGCGGTAGCTGAGGTGGTCCCAGCAGCAAAGTGATAAGAGGTCCACGGAGAGACGAGGAGGGACTCCACTGGGGTTGACAAAATACTTCCCAAGAAAGTCAGAAAGTACCTGTGTAGACCTGGCTTCAGAACAGCTGTTGAAGAGAATGTTTTACCTCAAGGAAGAAGAGGGTGCCTGATACAGGGGTCTACATGCTTCTGGGAAGGGGACCTTTCCCATCACCCACAAGCTGGGGGAGAGGGCCGGCCTCTCTGCCCCGCCGGCTGCCCTTCCTGCTGGAGAGACCAGCATGCCTGACGGGGGAGGGGGCAGCGGGGAAGGCAAGTGATGGGGGGGGGCGGGACAGCCCACAGACAACCCAGCCACGGGGGGCAAATGGAGAGGATCAGAGCGCACCGGTCAGTACCGGTTAACACATGTCCCAGAGGAAGACCATAGAGGAAGGGCTCCCGCACGGTCCAGAGACCAGCAGGAGGGCAGTGGAAGTCTGGGAGGCATTCTCTCCATGCTAGAGGCAGCCTGCACGGGCCCACCTCCCTCCAGAGAGCCTTAAAATGCTGCCCCCCCTAAAGTCACACATGCCCTTTCCAAAGAACTGCTTGGAGCCTGACCCTTTGGCAGCCATAAAGGGTCCCAGGAAAATCACGTAAGTAGGAGGTGTTCCGAGGACAGACACAAAACCTCATTTAGCCAATAACCAAGCTAGAGACAAAGTCAATGAGGAAGCTCCCCTCTGTTCTACTGGGCCTGGGCACAGGCTCCCCACGCCCACCCCACAGAGCTGTGCCAGTTGGGGCAGAAGCTAGGGGAGCCGGCAGCTGCACTGCTGGGCCCGACTCCCAGCTCTGAGGCCCTCTGCAGCAGGCCATAGGCCACGACAGGCCTAGGGAATCACAGCGGCCCCGCTCAGGGTACAGCAGTGCAAGAGGACAGGTTTCCGGATGGTAAAAATGATGGCTGCCGCCGTGGTTCTGCTCACCTTCTCGGAACCCAATCTCCTCCAGCAGACCTGGGGCGGGGGGCGGGGGTGTCATGGGGTCACGGGGGGGGGGGGGAAATGAAAGGACAGAGGCTCCAAAACCAAACAAGGAAAACCCCACACTGGCAGGACCTTTTAGAAGACACCAGCCATGAAAGCTACTGTTGACACTCGGGAATGCCGGTTGGAAGGGCGATCAGAGACAGCCAGCCTCCTGCAGAACAGGCCCGTGGCAGCACGGCCGGCCCTCAGCTCCCGGCACACCCTGGCTGCGACTTGCGGTTTCCAGGCCCAGAATCTGACCTTGACCCTCCCATGTGGTCCAGCTAACGGGGACTCTGGCACCCTCAGTTCCAGTAGACAAATCCCGCACTGCGGCCCGCGGCTCTCTACACACCAACCCCCCCAAAGAACAGTCTGAGAACATGCGGGCCTCCCCCACCCCCAAACTGTGGCCTCCATAAGGTCACAGGATATATATATGCTTTCCTGAGTCCCACATGGGCTTCAATAGTTACCATGTGCCTGGCCTTGGACAACCCAACCACTCTCTGTTTCACCTCCATCCTCTGCAAGGTGGGGACAGGCACAGTGTCCGTCGTGGAGGGCCCTAGAAGAACGGGGGCCACAGCCAGGGCCCCATCAGGCAACAGGACCTGCCAAATGACTGCTAACAGCTGTGTCCTCTCTCCTGCGGCCAACGCTAGGTGAACTCAGAAACGTTGGCTGCTACACTACTTCCCACCCCCGACGAACTGATTTGTCCTGGTAACACTGCATCTACCTTGTCAACTTGCTTCTCCAGGGGAAGCCCGGATCTCAGACTCCAGGCCATTGAGGAAATATGCTCCAATTCAGATTTTAGATTCCAGGAGGGAAGGCAGATGGACAGTCTCACCCCCAAGAACCACCACCTCCAAAGCCTATCTCGCAACACATCATTTGTAGGCAAAAACACTCTTCTTGAAAAATCCCTAAAATTGATTGCATTTGGTAAGTTATCCTGTAATGCTGATTCTCCTGGGAACCACCGTTAATACAGCACATCATTATTTCTGGATCTTGGAAATCACTTCAGCCAACACCTGAGTTTTACAGTGTAAGATCTGGGGCCACGCGAGAAGGCTAAGACCTTGCCATTGGTCCCTGGCTGGGTCAGAGGCTGTACAAGCTCCGTCCTTCCGGACTAATCCCCAGCAAGTATGTGAACAGTTGCTGCAATTCAATTTCTTCCTCTAATTAAGAAAAGCTATTCATGTGTGTCAGCAACGCCGAAACAGAGGACAGAGGAAGCCGGTCCTGAGAATGATCACCTCAGATGACTTTCCTAGCCGTTAAGAGAAGGCACCTTCAACTTAGTTCTTGGATCTCCAAGGTAGGAAGCCACCCAGGTGAATACGGAGAGGGTCTGTCCTCCTGGGAAGCAATCCATTCTGCTCACAGCCTCCTGGCTCCCTCTGGCATGCCACACCCAGAGATCCAGGGACAGGGGGCGGTCCCTGCGTGGTCAGATGCCCTGCTAGTGTCTGAGGCCTCAGTATCCCCACGAGTGACTCCAGACCCCCAGACCCCCGGAGCAGCTGACACATCCCCATTCTCACTAGCCCAAGCACAGAGCAAGAGAAAGAACAGCTTGCAGTCAGGATCGCTGAGGCCAGGCCCAGGCCCACCACAGCCCTGTGGGGGGGTGCCCAGGCTGGGGTCTCTGGGGTCTCTGGCCTCTCTTCCCTCCAAATCCCAGTGAGCGGCTGGGCTAGGAATCCGCGGTGACCATCTAGCTCTGTGATTCTCCGTCTGCAAGGACGTGCCTCCTCCGGTCTCACCACCAGAGAGAAAGGCTCTCAAGAGGAGGGGGAATTTGAACAAAAGAAGGCAGCAGAGCCAAATTATGAACCACAATGGGAAAAACAAGCGACGTGGCTCCCAGCTTCTGGCCAAGCCCCAGATTTCCCCGCTAGACGTCAGCAGCTTCGACTGAAGTGTGTGTGGGGTCCCGTCCAAGTCCCAAACCGCACCAAGTCCACAAGAGAAGCACTGGCCTCTAGGGCAGATCTGCCCGCGGGAATGACGCGCTACCAGACCAGGGGCACTCCGTGTGCTCCTAAAGCACACGCGTGTCAACGTGCTCTGCCGGTTGTCCACCCTCCCCCTCCATGCACGGTCTGTGGGTGCCGGCCCAGGCGCTCCTCTCTGTGGCTCCGCCCCCCCGCCTCTGAGTTCCTAGCTCTCCCCAGCTACTGGCTTTAGAATCAGGGCCCCTTTAAACGTGTAAACCTCCAAACTCCAACTGTGATGGATCTGGAAAATTCCCATCCCATTAAAATTAGGTTATTTGCATCCCATTTTCTCCTGAGATCTGCAAACCATGCCTGACCTCTGGTCAGGGGTACAGGAAGCGCAGGTCCCAGCAGGTGGGAGATGGGGAAGGGGTCAGGCTCTAGAGGCAGCACTGGCACAAGGCACAGCAGGACACCTCCTTCATGACACAAAGCAGGGTTCAGCTCACTCATTCTCCTCTACTCTTCCACAGTCATCCAGGGCTCCCACAGCCACCGGATCAAGACCCACGTCAGCCTGCAGTTCAAAGACAGTAAGTTGTCCCCATCAGAAGTCTCCACTCACATTTCCTTTGCACTCTTGACAAAATAATAAAAACAAACATTATCAAGTCACTAGAAAACCACAAGGGACCAGGTCCCTCATCTCAGTATTGGGGAAGGGAAGCTCAGACCCACAGGAAAGGTCCTGGCCCCACACACCTCCTGTTCCCAACCCCTCCTCCAGCACGCAGTTCCCTCCCAGCAGGTGCCCTTACTAGGACACCTCCCCTGCCGCACCTTCCAGCTTTGACTCAGGAGCCCGCCCTCACGGAGGGGCCCTGACCCTGTCTGCACGGACTTACTTTGTGTCCTGCCCTTGACCTCGGAGCACAGCTCCTCCGCTGGCTGATCTGGGGCGGCGGGGTGGGGGTGGGCGGGCACCCCCTCCTGTCCCCCCTTCACTAGAATATCTCCTTACCTATCGCCAGGCCCCACTCCCAGGGAAGAAGCTTCCCAGCAGAACTGTGCGTCAGGGCACAACTGTGCATCGCGGCATGTCCAAGTCGAAGGTCTTCCTAGTGCAGGGGCCACACGCCCCTTCCCCGGGGCAGGGGCACCCGCTCCGGATATCCCCTGGGGACTTTCTCTAACCCTTTTTCAGTCACCCAGACTTTTTCCCCGCACAAGACAAGCACAGGGTATTTGTTGGACATTTTTTTTTTTTAATTCACTGAAAAGAAAGGCAGGGAGGGAACTTTTTAAGTGTCCATCCTAGAACTGACCATGGAGATCATGAGGGTACAGTTAGGAGCCCCTTCCTCCCTGTAACCCGAGCCTTGCCCAAGAGACCAGCGCTGGGCGCCCAGGACGGTGCCAGGACCTGGGGCGGCGCCAGAGGGCGGATGCAGAGACCCCACAGGAGCGGAGGGCTCCGAGGGAGGGCAGCGGCCGCGGCCACCGGGCTGCGGGGATGGGCGAAGCGGGGGACGCGCGGCACCCGGCCGGGCTGACCTTCCCGCCGCCTCCGCGTCCGGGCGGTTCGCGCTCTCCAGACCCCGCGGCCCGCGGGCCTGCGTTCGCCCCCCGCCCGGGAGACACCTCCGCCCGCCCGGCCGGGGCGCCGGGGTCACAGCGACGCAGAGCGGCTCCCGGCCCGGGAGGCGACGCGGGACCCGAGCTTCCCGAGCGGCCGCGGCGCTGGGGCGGCCGAGGGGCCGGGCCGGGCCGGGGTGGCGCCCTCGGCCGGGAGCCCGCGCGGCCCCACCCCGCCCCCAGCGCCCGGGACCCCGGCGCGGCCCCGTCCCTCCGTCCCCGCTCGGCCGCGCCCCGCTCCCGCGATGCCGACACAAAGCGACGCGCGTCACCCACCTGGTCCCGCGCGGCCGGGGCTCCGGGGACCGCCGCTCCCGCTCGGCCGCGGGCGGGGCTCCGAGCGCTGCGCCCAGGCCGGGTGTGCGGGGCCGCGTGCGGGGCGCCCTCCCTGCCCGCGCCGCGCCCGCCGGAGCCGCCCTTTCTGCCCAGCCCGGCCTCCAGCGGGGCGCGCCGCCGGCGGGGGACAGTGGGCGGCGGCGAGCGGCACAAAGACGCGGGCGCCCAGGCTCGGCCCGCGCCCCCGCCCGCCGCGCAGCGCCCCCTGCCGCCCGCCGCGCGCCCGGCCGCCGCCCTGCGCCCTCCGCCCTCCGCCCTCCGCCCGCCCTGGGCGGCGCCTCTGCCCGCCCCGCGCGGGGGACTGCGGGGTCGCCGCTCGGCGGGGCCGCGGGGACTCGGGCCGGGACGCCAGCCCTCGCCGTGCGGGAGGCGCCAGCCGGCGGCGCAGGAAGCGGGCGGCCCCCGGCGCTCCCCGCCGGCCGATGGCGTGCCCTGGGCCGGGCAGCGAGGCCGGGCTCGAGTCCCCGCGCGGCCCCGGCCTGACCCGAGCCCGCAGAAGCGCAGCCCGAGCCCGGCGGTCCGAGGACCTGGCTGCGGGGCTGTCCAGGCGTCCCGGAGGGCTCTTCTCCCAGCACCTGGCGGCTCTGATGGACGGAGGGGGCCAGCCGGACGGTCGGGGACCCGGGATCCGGGCGCAGCAGCCCACCTCCTGTTCTAGGCTTCCCGGCTCGGTGCAGTCCGAGGCTGTGGAGGGCAGAATTCCTGCAGGATTTATTTTTGCCACTTCCTCTAGGAGCTAGAAGTTGGCCAAGTGTTGAATTGTGTGCCTCTCGGGCATGCACCGCTGAACAAAACTTGTTGGCGCCTATGAAACAATGCCGCCTCCAACGCCTGGAGTGACGGGGACGCAGCCGAGCGGCCTTCCTCAGCACCGTCCCCTCCTCTGCGGGCTCTGAATTCGAGTGCCCCCACCTGCCAGACCCGCTTAAGCGAGTTATGTCCCTGTGCTGCCCTGTTTCTGGCTGGGAGACACAGGTGATAAGAGGGCGCGGGTCATCACCTTCTGGGGAGGGACCAAGGAGGTCAGACGCGCACAAAGCCACATCGACATGGCGGATACACCAACTCTCGGACTCTGCGGTCCTTACCGATTATCCCTCCCATTTCCGTCCGTTATACAAGGTTCTCAACTACCTGCAGGCTGTGAAGGAGTTATCTTCCCCTGCTACATACTCATCTTTCCTTAAAGCATAAATGTGTCTCTTCTCCACTGAGAAGTTGTTCTGGTCAATATCTCCCCTCTTCAAAGACACGAACAGGCGCCTGACCTTGAAGGTCTCTCAAATTCTTCACAGAAGTGTTATTATTGAAGAAAAAGGCACCATGAGGGGCACCTGGGTTATTCAGTTACTTATCCCGGAGTCCTGGGGTCCAGCCTGGGTCAGGCTCCCCGCTCAGCAGGGAGTCTGCTTCTCCCGCAGCCTCTGCAACCCCCCCTCACCCCCAACTGGAGCGCACTCTCTCTCTCTCTCTCTCAGTCTCTCTCAAATAAATTTTATTTTTTTTTTTAAATGAAAGAAAAAGGCACAGTGAGAAAAATCCTAATACTCGGTTGTTCCGACCTCTCAACAGGAGATGCGAGCCGTTCCTCACAGAGCCAGTATTCGCCCCTCCTGGAATGTGGTCAGGGCACCAGACGGGACCCAGCGATGAGTGGGCAGATGGACAGATGTCTGCAAATCCACCAGGGATGGAAACAAGCCACGGACTCCATGCCGGATGGGTCCATACTGGGTACCATTTCTACCGCAAACAGGGGCATAGGGTTTCTAAGGGAGAGAGGGGGCGGGGATTGGTAGGGAGTGTGCTCTCCCTCAAGTGCATAACTGAGACCGGGGTGTGCTCACGAGTTGACCTGTGTCTGACTTCATTCCCACTGTCTTCACTAATGACGTCAGTCAGGGAATGAGGACACCATGAGTGATCATTAAATTTACATACAATACATCTCAAGCAATTGTTTTCTATGATGACCTCGTCCCCTATCTCCAGATCTCTGAACTTGTCAAACATTAAGCTTGTTTCTGTGTCGATCACGCCCTCTGTCACACTTCATGTTTTGGATATTTACTGTCTGGTTGTTAGACCTCAAGATTCTGTAGAAGAGTGATGAAGTCATTTTTCTATGTGTCTCCCATAGGGCCCTGGACAGGCTAAGCACTCAATAAATAAAGAGTGAGATCATCTACTGTGAGCTTTGCCTTGGAGCGACCATCCTGGTTCTCTCCAGGGATGAGCTGCCTGTGTCTCTCCAGGTCACGTCCACTCCCCAGTCCATTGCCTTCACAGGTCATGAGCTGGGGCCATCTTCCCCAGAGGACTTTTAGGTTGAGCCCATTTTAAAAGATACCCATTGTTCCTGTTTGTGACTCATCATTCCCTCACAGAACAAGTGTCGCTTTGATTACCTAGTAGAGGCAAGGTTCTGTGCTCGATGGTTAAACAGACTGCCACCATACATGGTCCCAGACCGGAGAAATGGACTTCGGTTCTCAAGTTTCTCCTCTCCACAGAAAATGGGGGGAAGCTCCAGCTTCACACTCACGGCCTAAAATAAAAACATTTTAGACAGTTTGTATGAATATATAATCACACGTTCTGTAAGTACAGAAAATTGGTCGTTCCTTTTAAAGTCCGTTTAAAGCACCTGGTTGGCTCAGTCCGTTAACCGTTGGCCTCAGGTCACGCTCTCAGCATCTGCCCAGGCTGGAGCCGTGGTCGGGCGCTCTGCTCCTCCCCTGCCTCCTTCCTCTCCTTCCATCTCTCTCTCTTTCTCTCTCAAAATGGATAAATAAAATATTTCTACAGAAATCAAATAAAATCAACTTAGATGCAATCCCTTGTTTCTAGAGAGCCGCCAGCCACTAAATGCCGGTTATTGTTCGGACTCTCTTGGCTGGGATACCCAGGAATCAGGAGGGTTTCATGGTTCTGGAGATGAGGGATGTGACCTGTATTCACCCCCAGCATGTGGCCATGTCCTCCGGCAGTCTCCTCCAAGACACGCTAGCCCTTTTGAGCAGGCTGGCCACAGTTTCTTGTCAAAGGGCTCAGTTCCCCAGGAGGCCCAGGGGGCCTGAGAGGGACAGGGCAAAGCCAAGTCTCTGCCACTCTCAGAACTTCATGGGAAAGCTCCCCAGATCCGCACTCCTGCTTTCTGCCTCTCAAAGGCCTCCTTGGGGTGTCCGGGTAGCTCAGTAGGTTGGGTATCGTCCTTCAGTTCAGGTCATGATCCCAGGGTCCTGGGATCCAGTCCCATATAGGATTCCTTACTCAGCGGGAAGCCTGCTTCTCCCTCTTAATCTGTATCTCTCTCTCTCTCTGTTTTTCATGCATAAATAAATCATATATATATACACATATATATATGTATATATATAATCTCAAAGGCTTCCTCTTTCTTTCCCAGCCTACACATCCCAAATAATCCCATCCATGCACAGAACGTCCACATAAGACAGGATGAAGAAGGATTGTCCCCAGGCAGCTCTGCCATCAGCTCTGCAAACACCCCTGGAGCTAGAAAAAAATGCAAGGTTCCAGCAATTTTCCTAGGCAGTTCAGAGAGAAGATTCAAAAAAAGGAAGCTTACATTACTATCACATGAAATATGTGGTCAAAACAACCAGAGTAATAGCTTGAGGAAGAAAAACAAAACTTCAAGGAAGAAAATACAAGTGAAGAGAAAAAATGCAGCCCTGCTGTCGTTTAAGAGCACTGCTGTGGATTGATTTGAGTGCCTCCGAGGTCTTAGGGTGAAGTTCTAACCACCTCATGGTACAACCTTTTATGGAAACGGGGTTGTTGCCGAAGTCCTTAATTCAGATGAGGCCATCCTGGAGCACAGCGGGCCCTAATCTAATGTGATTTATAAGAAGGGTAGACAGACATACACCTACAGAGGATGCTCTGTAAGCTTGAACCCAGAGGCTTGGTGATGCTTGCACCAACTGGGTCTCCCTGAAGTTTGCCAGCAAAGCACCGGAAGCTAGGAGAAGCCTGGGAAAGATGGTCGCTCCCAGCCTCAGAAGGAGCCAACCCAGCCAAGCCCTTAATCTCAGACTTCTGGCCTCCAGAGCTGCTAGATGATCCATTTCTGTGGTCTAAGGCTTCTGGCCCTGGTTATTTTCTTTTGACAACTCTAGCTGACTGATACATGCAGCTGAAAATATGCCCATGTGTGACTACAATGTAGGGAATATTAAAATGCAATATACAAAGGCGGTAAAATAAACAGTACTGTGAAAATTAATAAGGGGATACCTCACTGAAGGGGCGTCAGGAGGAGCTCTCACACCCTCTCACTCCTGGTCAGTCACCAATCCAGCAGGAAGAGAGGGACCTTGCAGGTGGAGGCTGCTCTACTACACACGCGGGAGGAAGGAAGGCTCTCCTTGAGGCCAACAGCCCAGCCCATGAGAAACGGTCACAGCTCAGCCAAGGAGGAGTCGCCACATCCCAGCTCTCAGTTTACGCCAATGGACCTTCTGTGGGTAAGAGCCTTCCCACCCTCCCGGTTTCCTTCACAAAAGAGCGTTCCTCTCCTTTGCTGGGTGGACTTGTCTGTGGCTTTTGCCCTAGCTTCCTTGTCCCAGATCGCAGTTCTCTGCTATTCCTAATAAACTCATTTTGCGGGTAAAATAACCAGCAGCCTTGTTTTTAAGATTAATAGTCATAAAGAGGAACGTCACTATGCCAAGAACAAAGTAAGATCACTTTTCTTGGCATCTTTTCCAGAAGGTAGAGACATTTTCTGCCCTGTTCACCACCACACTCTGCTCAGGCAGGACAAGTTCTGGGCACTCAAAGAGTATCTGTTGAATGAAGTAAATGCATCGTGTCTTCCACGATTCTTGCAAACTAGTTCTCCTCTCTGGCTCAGACGGAAATGCCGAAGATCCTCAATAGATGTTTAGAGCAGAGAGAAGGCTGAGTTTAATCTTTTTGTTGCACATATAGAAACACTGAGGTTTAAAGTGGCCTTTGACAATTCTAAGATCACCGCTAGCTAGTGGCGTAAGCGCTGCTATTACTCAAGGTTCTTGGCAGATTCAGAGGTCTTCTGACATTTTATTACACTGCTTTTCTATAGCAATCAATAGAATATGGCCCTTGTGGCTCAACAGAATTTAGAGAGCCCTTTTCAGTTCTGAAGGGATGATTAAATTATATTCAATGTTAGTTGGACTTAATTGTGGGCAGACATTTAATGCTCACTAAATATCCATGTGTTTCTCCACATTTCCAAGCTCGTTTGCAGTTAGGCAGTGACATAAGACTCATTTTCTTCAACAGACTGTGGGTGAGGCGGGACATCACTTCGGGGCTGAGGCAGAGAAGTATTTCAGAACCTGACTCGGCCAGCCCTATCGTAGTGATTCTCGAGCCGCTCCCTGAGCTGTCTGGGTCACAACATCAGCCTGGGTCTCTAAGGTGCCTCTCCGTAGGACAGTTCCCCAAAGAATAGAAAACCCAATGTGTCGAGCTCCCGAAATTGCTAGATGTACTTGTTACTGCAGCTTCATGGAGTCTCAGCCATCGAAGGCATGCATTATAGACACGTTTCAAAGAGCAGGGAAGAGAGTCAGTGTGCATTGCCAAGTAAGAACTGGTTGCCAAGTGTTAGACATGAAAGCTCCCCTGAGGCAGGTAGCAAAGGGCCTGGAAAATAAGGGGACCTGGAAGGAATCCAGTACCAGGTCGACAGGAAACACAGTGTGCAAACCAGGAGTGTGTCAGGACAGGAGGTGGGGGGCCCAGAGCACATTCATCGTGCTGTGGCCGCATGGTATCGTGGGTTCGAGCTGGAAAGGATGGTGGGGCAGGGTATGGTACCATAGCCACGGATCAGGCATCGGGTGAGGCGTCACAGGTGTAATGAATGAAATGCCTCCTGCAGACCCATCCACAGAGTCAAGGCTCTCCCTCCCCCAGCTGCTGGGAGTTTGGGATGCTGACAGCTCACCTCCCAGGCATTATCCTCTCCCAAAGGAAGTTCCTGCACCAAATTTCTACCCCCTTTCTAGAGGCAGCTGCTTCCAATAGCTGGTCTGTCGTCCAGGGTTAAAGACCAGCTCTGCCACCTTACCCGGAGCCAGACCTGAAGGGCCCCAACCCACAGCTCCCCATCCACAGATGATCCACGGCAAATACATCCCAGACCCCTGCTCGCCACTCTGGTCTGACAGCATCCTGGCCAGCCAACAGCCACCTCAGAGCCTGCTTCCCAGGGCCCCAACCACTGTACCTGAAGACCAGAGAAGAGTTCTAGCTACCACGATGGGGAAAATCAGGTAACACCTTCCCCAGGAAAGATTGTCTGGCTCGACAGAACAGAGGGTTTGTCTCTTAGAAATGAGGGTGGCCGCTGGGCCTGGGCCTCGGTTCCACCTGGGAGTGGAAAGGTCTGGGGGGACCATGGAGAGTCAGAAGAGAACTGGGTCTATGCAGACCGTTTATGGACCTAAACAGATATAAAGACCTCTTTAGAGACTGTTTTGTTTCTGTTTCTTTCTTTTTTTTTTTTTTTAAGATTTTATTTATTTGAGAGAGAGAGAGAGAGAGAACACAAAGAGAGAGGGAGAAGCCAACTCTCCACGGAGCGCAGCGCTAGACTCGGACCTTGATCCCAGGACCCTGAGATCACAACGTGAGCTGAAGGCAGACCCTTAACCGACGGAGCCACCCAAGTGCCCTGTCTCTGTTTCTTTCTAAAAACTGTTCTGATTGTAGTTAACCTATTCTGGTATGATTTTCAATGTACTAGTCCTGGATTATTCAATCTCCTTAATTACAGACAATTCATAGAAATCTTTCTTTCTCGCTATGAACACACACACACACACACAACACCATCACCACCGCTAACATGGCGAGGCACACACAGGGATTCCCTCCTCACCTGGTAGCCTGGCAAGCCTCTGCTCGTATTTCAGACTCAGTCCTTGATGATGTCTTTGCTAACACTTCTGTGACTCCTTCGGATGTTTTTGTTTTGTTTTGTTTTGTTTTAAGACTTTATTTATTTGAGAGAGAGAGAGAGCAAAGGAGAGAGCACAAGCAGGAGAGAGGGAGAAGCAGGCTCCCCGCCAAGCAGGGGGAGTGATGTGGGGCCGGATCCCAGGACTTAGGGATCATGACCTGAGCTGAAGGCAGAGGCTTAACCGCTGAGCCACCCAGGCGCCCCCCTGCCTTTGGATTCTTTAATCTCTTTTGCTCCCTGCACTTCTGCAACTTTTTCTTTTTATCTGTGTGTCTGGCACTGGATGGGGCTGAGAGCAAATTTAGGCTGAAGAATGCGGCTCCTTCTCCATCTGGTGCGCATCTGAAGGTCCATCCGTCCACCTTCCCGCCCCACCTCCTGTCCCATAGCTGGTGTGAATGTTGGACCGACTGGGCCACACGGGAACCTACTCTTCTACCTCTCTCTTCGGAGAACCTACTCTTCTCCCAAGGATGTAGTCTGGGGATGTTGGTGAGGTCTGGAGCCCATGGCCAAGAAAAATTCTTGAGACATCTTTGGTGCAAAAAATGTGGTCTTATTAACGCACGGGGACAGGACCCGTGGGCAGAAAGAGCTGCTGCATGGGGCTGCTGCTGCTTGAGCCGTTCCGAACGGCTGATGATGCCCTTGGGGGCCGGGGGCGGTGAGGAGAAACGGTGGTGTCCAAAAGGGCTTTCATATGCTCAAGAAGACTTGCAGGATGCTGGGGGTGTGGCTACGGTCAAGCTTAGAGAGTTTTTTCCTTCCAGTAAAGCGTTAGCATTAAGGACTGTTATACATTCCCTATCACAGGTCCTTGTCAATGGGCTGCAGGTCGTAAGGAAATTTGATTTTATTTATGTTCCCTTTTGCCTCTGTTTCCCACATCACTGTGGAGGCAAGGGTGACATCCGTGCTCCAGGAAACTGAGCTATGGCTTTCTGGAAGTTAGGCTATTGTTAAGAATGTGTTTTCCGTGTAAATCACTGGGATGTTGGTGACCTGATGCAGGCTCCTGCGGAGCAGGACTGTGATCTTGTCACCGTCAGTTAACCATTTGTTCGTCCTTCCCTTTGTTTTAGGTCCGCCAGGGGTGCCTGGGGAATGTCCCATGCATCCCACTCCAGAACTGGGGGCTGGAGGTTGTGGGGTGGCCTCTGCTTGCCTCCTGTTCCCTCATCACCAGGACCACGAGCTAAGGACAGACCCCGTTTCCCAAAAAGAAGACATGCATTCACAGTATCTAACAGTCAAGAGGCGGCTCCACAGCTCAGCATAGACAAACCAAACCTTTAGGCAATATTAGAGAGGGCACGGATTGCATGGAGCAATGGGTGTGGTGAAAAAATAATGAATACTGTTTTTCTGAAAATAAATAAATAAATTTAAAAAAAGCAAAAACAAAAAACCTTTAGGCAGCTGTGGAGTCTGGGTGTCCTGCAGTTGGGAAGGAAGAAGGAACAGCTCTCTGCTCCTCTTGGCCCTGACATGGTCTGAACTCCAAGCAGCCCCGAGGCTGCAGAACGGCGGTCTCTGCCACGTGAGGACAGACCAGTGGGGATTTTACCCGTGTTAAAAAACAAGGTTCACAGAGTGAATTTGAAGA
This sequence comes from Mustela putorius furo, assembly GCF_011764305.1. Taxonomy (NCBI): domain Eukaryota; kingdom Metazoa; phylum Chordata; class Mammalia; order Carnivora; family Mustelidae; genus Mustela; species Mustela putorius. The sequence goes on from NW_025421485.1 coordinate 7,888,815, forward strand.
TCAAATAGGCTTTCTTACGTGATTCATGAATCCGGTAGCACGTGGAGAGCCGCTAGGCCATGCACAGGGGAAGGTGTTTGGGGAGGGACGGTGGGCAAGAAGCCAGCAGCAGCAGCAGCAGGAAGAAAGGCTTGTTTCAGGCCAGGGCATCTTCTTTCCAGGGCGAAACCACAGCAGGGGTTCATCCTGCAGATGGCCTCACCAGAGCCCATTAGGACCTTCCAGAAGGACGTGTAAAAGGTCACGTCCCAGGGAGAGGCTGAAATTATCCTCAGTCTTGTCAGCTGTACCAGGGACAAAATGCCTCCGTAGAGGGCTTGATGTTTCTTTCTTTCTTTCTTTTTTCTTTTTCTTTTTTTTTTTTTTTTAACACCGGGAACCAAATCAGCCAGCACCTTGATCTTGGATTTCCAGCCTCCAGAACCGGAAGAAACACGGGTGTGTGCTGGACCTAGTCTGTGGTGGTTTGTCGTCCGAGCTGAGTCGGGCCAGCTCCGTTCAGACAACACTGGGAGGCTTACCCTCTGTCAGGTTTCCTGGGAAAGGTGACAGCTCTGACTCAGGATGTGAGGGGCAGCAAGTTATCCCTCCTGTAAAGACAGGGCTCTAACCTCACAAATTCTCTGTTTTTCTGACTCCTCAGTAACTACTTGCTTGTGGGAGAGAATTCTCAGGAAGTTGGTTACAGCTCAGACCTCAAGAGAGAGCACTGATTAGAGGTCAGAGGAGCTAAGCAGGGTCTCAGGGTGTGAGACTATGATTTATAATGAGATGTACCTTTTGTCTTTGCTCTACTTCCTGGCAGAGAACTCCAAAGACCCGTGCAATTTCCTAAGTGATAAGAGCAAGTGGATGTTGTTATGCTAAAAGGTGACTTTGGAAAAGCCCTCAGGATGCAAGCTCATTGCCAAGAGAGACAACCTGGTGATTTGAAACTTGCATTCCTACCCCCAGACCTCTGGGAGGGGAGAGAGGCTGGAGATTTTCAATCACTAATGTCATATAATTTACTCAATCACCCCTCTGTAATGAGTCCTCCATAAAAGCCCAAAAGGTTGGGGTTCAGAGCGTTCCCAGGTTGGGAAGAAATCTAGATTTGGGGAAATCATGCCCCTGGAGTCAGCATGGGGCTCCTAACCTTTTCCCCATACCTGGCCCTACACATCTCTTCCTTCTGGCTGTTTCTGAGCTCTATCCTTTTATAATAAACCTCGCTCTGTCCTTTTATAATAAACATCTAGAAAGTAAAATGTCTGAGTTTTCATGAGCCTCTCTAGAGAATTAATTGAACCCCAGGAGGAGTTGTGGGAACCTCTAATCTATAGCTGGTCCGTCAGGAACACAGGCGATGCCCCGGGCTTGGGACTGGCATCTGAGGAAGGGAGTGTGGGGCAGTCCTGTGGGCTGAACCCTTAGCCAGGGCACTCGCCGCTATCTCAGGCACATCCATCAGAGTGAGGTGAATTATGGAGCACCCACAGGTCCTGGAGAATTGCTCCGTGGTAGGAAGAAAGCTTGCATCGAATTAAGAGCAAAATCAGTCAGGGCCAAGTCAAGATGGCGTTGAATGAAAACATAAATCACTTTTGGGCCATTTCTCAGACTCTCCAGGAATGAGTTTGCACAGAGAAGCTTTATTATTATTATTATTATTATTATTATTTGGATAAAGTGGATTCTCAGAACATGAGATATAGTCACATTCATCAACAAATGTGTAAGCAACTCAAAAACCAATGCCAGTGATTTTTTTTTTTTCAAACCAACTGTGGTTTTTAGAAGGACATTGAATGTCTTCTCATCTATTAGTGTGAATCGTGAGGAACTGGCTGTTCTCATTAAAGTATAAGAATGCTAATTGGCTTTAAAAACCTTCAGATGATTTTATGTGGGTAATAAAATTGAGAATGAACTCAATTCTGTTAAAAAATATGCCTGACCAGAAAGACGTGAAGTAAATTAACAGTTACCTCTGGGTGATACGATTATGGATAATTTTTATTTTTTTCATTTTGCTTTCCTCTGTTTTCCAAATGTATGCCAAAAATGTATTATTTTTAGAATCATGAAAAAAAAAAACGTTACAGTCTTTCGGGCTTTTCCAGCCCAACTCAGTAGCATCTGAGCCGGACTTGCTGCGTGGGCTTTCTTTGTAATTCACCCTCCCCCCAGCCCCGACTGGATAGGGCACTTGGCAGCAGGGGTTGTGTACCCAGAGGTGGCCCAGACACAATGATCAAGGACTCAAGCTGCCTCCTGAAGACTCTTTCCCTGTCCTCAAGGCCCTGATCTGACCCGTTCTCTGGGGCTGGCGCCCAGCGCCGGCAGGCATCCAGGAGGATGAGGGTAGCTGAGGTCGCATCTCTCCCGGAGAGGTGAGTGCCCCAAGCAGAGGTCAGGTGAAGGGGCATGTCTGAGAGAATGCTGCATGCCCGAGGGGACCTATCCAAGTCTGGAGGTCATGAGGTGAACACTGGGGCCAGGAATGCAGAGCTCTTGGCTCTAGGAGCCAGAAACTGCGAGCAGAATCAGACAGGAACAAGTTGAGATGCTCTGAATGAACAAATAAATCAGTTATGGGACGGATGAGAGGGAGGAGTGTTCGACTGCAGCAGGGGGAGGGCTCGCTGTTCCCACACTCGTGGGGCCCATCAGGACAGGTGGATGGAGGTAAAGGAAGGGCTCGGGAACTGAACCCACAGCTGGGAACCAGGGTGCCAGGGTGAGCTCTGCACCTCCTTGGACTCCAGTGCAAGGCACCTGCCTGCCCCTTGGACGTCTGACCAGTTCACACTCAGAGCGTGGAGCTAGGGCCCCCGGTATGGAGGCCAGTGCTATCCCAGGCATGACCAAGTTTTAGATACCCGGTCCCCCAGATGCTGGCTTTCATTTTAAAATAGAAAGGGCATTTCCCCAGGGATTCATCTATACTCTATCTTGTTGCTGATTGGGTTGCTTAAATATACTTAATTATTGATAACCTTGATTTTTAAATTGTACTTGCCTTTAGCAATGGCATTTTGTAAAAACACACAATTCCTTTAATTATGCACGAAGGAGGGGCTTCATTACATCGACCCACCGAGAGAGAGGGTGTTGTACAAAAATATTTTAATATATTATAGCATCTTACAACACATCAGACCGGTATTCAGGAACATTACATAGGAAGAAGAAAATACATTTTTCCCCCAAATTGGGACCTGTATACACTCAAGACAAAGACTTACAATCTCACAGCATGGCGAGTTTCCCCCTAACCCCAGCTGATTAAACGGTCTTTCAACAAGTGGGCAGCCAAGGAGAAGTATTGCCTGACGGAGCCTCATCGAGACTTCTGCTAGTTTTAACATCACGGTTCTCTCTACCAATCCTACGGCTCGAGTCCAAACACGGGGAGATAGGACAGGAGCCCGAGTTCCAGATGATTCAGCTGGATGACCTCGCCATCTTCAAACTTCAGAGAAAATAGGCAACTTTCATGTCCTTTATCACTAAATGACAGCGATGCTTCATGCTTTTTAAACCAATACAGTGTTACTCGTGTCTGACTTTCATGGGTTTCTTAAGGCAGAATTCTGTTCTTATTATTACGGTGTAAACTTACTTAAAAACACCACAAAACCTTTGCACTCAACACTTATGTTGAGATGCCTCAGATAAATTACATTTGATACTTCCCTTTCTTTTTTCATTAATTATGATGATTTTCTTAAATTCCGGGTAACCAAAAGTGTTGTGTTAGTTCCTGCTGTACAATAGAGTGACCCAACACTTCCATCCACCCCCGAGCGCCCATCACGGTGAGTGGCCTCTGCTTGCTTTTTCAAAAAAAAAAAAAAAAAAAAAAGTGTTTCACAAAACTGCAAACTCCTATTTAGAACTGAAAACATAAAGCAAAATGTTAGTTAGGTAATCCAAATCTGAATTTTACCCTAATGCTATACATCCATATCTCTCCCCTCTAAGAAAAAGAAAACTTTTAGGTATTTTAAACATTGCAAATCCTGACTGGGCACGAGACTGTGGAGCACTGGTGTCCAACTGGTTGGAAAGATATTTAAAATATTTCTCAGGTGCCATTGTTTTATTTTTCTATGCTTTAGACTTCTCTTTGGGGGAAGAGTTATACAATTCCCCGCATTTTGAATTTGAGTGAATTTGAGAGAAATTCATTCCAACTCAGAGGATGTGGGCTTCTGACCTAGATTTTGTTTCAAATAATGACGACTGAGGCCCCGCTGTCTTCCAGTCAATGTCTGCAGGGCTTCCACATCTGTGGTCTGTCTTTGCTGAACTCGCTCTTGCTGAGTAATGTGAGTATCAGCAAAGTGTGCTTATGTTACATTAAAGAAAAAAAAAACAAACAAAAAACCTTTTATATTTATACAGATTATATTAAGGTAATTCTAGCTTAGTAGCTGTCAAAACCCAGACAGGAAAAAAGCTTTCTAGTTCATTTTTCTCTTAAAACATAACATAAAGTAAAATGGAAAAATACATGACGACCTATCCTGTTTTTAAAAAGGCTTTAAAATTAATTTAATTTAACTTAAAATTAATTAATTAATTTTAAAATTCATTAATTTTTTAAAAGTAAATGAAATTTAAAATTAGTTAATTAATTTTAAAATTTCATTTCATTTATATATTTATATATTTATATATTTATTTTACCCATTTATGTTACCTTGTTTGAAATGAGACACAAAAATATCTCAGTTGAATTATAGCCTTAAAATTAATTAATTAATTACTTTTAAAATTAATTAATTAATTCTAAAATTTCATTTATATATTTATATATTTATTTTACCCATTTATGTTACCTTGCTTGAGATGAGACACAAAAATATTCAGTTGAATTATAGTGACTTAAAATATGAAGTATAAATATGTTTTCTGACAAACAAACAAAAAATTTTCAAAAACCAAACTTTCAAAACCACCGAGTCTGGAAAGTAGATTAAGTGGGATTGTGTGGCGCTGCTTTATGGACTCAGGCGACATTTACTGCCACCTAGTGACCCATACTGGTATGGCAGCCAGATTGAAACTTGCGCGCTTGGGCAAAAAAATTTTCCATGATTTTGCTTTTCTGAAACAATGATAGGAAATTGTTGTTTTCCAGGCAAGGAGATACTGTCTAAATTACATAAACCAGCTGCACTGATATTTCCACAAGGAGACAACTTTGTTCCCTGACCCAGTTTAGGTGACATTTCCCAAAGAAGCTGAAAAAGGAAGGCCCTTCTCCTACTGACTGAAATTATGTCCTTCCTGCCAGTGATTCAGAGTTAGTGCAGACCTATGAGATGGTGCCCTGGCTTCACTGACATGAAATCCAGGTACATTCCAGACGCTTCCATACGTGCCTTCCTACATCCCAGTCCAGTGCTTTTCCTAACACAACAGGTCCATCTAGTAAGATGCCCACCTCCCCCCCGCCCTTCCTCTCTTTCTTTTTCCTTCTTTTTTTTTTTTTTTTAGATTTAAAAAAAAAATCACTTTGAGAGGGAGAGAAAGGGAGGAAGACAGAGAAGCAGAGGGAGCACAAGCAGGGGGAGCGGCAGGCAGAGGGAGAAGCTGACTCCCCGCTTAGCCGAAGCCCGATGCAGGGCTCGATCCCAGGACCTGGAGGTCGTGGCATGAGCTGAAGGCTTAACCATCTGAGCCATAAGGCATCATTTCTCAGAGATGTGGGGACAACTGTCTATTCCAATGAACTCATTTGGCAGAACTCACTTGGCAGACTCAGGTGGCAGGAGTAAGAGGTTCGTAAGGCAACCCAAGCACGGACCCTGTGTCAGCTTTGTCACGAAGTGCACAGGGTTTGCTGCTTTAGCTGCGACTCTTGGGAAGGAAGGAGAGCAGCAGAGATGGCTCACATTCACAGAACAGTCGGCGCGGGCCAGGGTCGCGCAGAGCACGGGAAGACCGACCATCTCCTTCCAGGTACTTACTGGAAACTGGAAAGGTGATCATTGCCTACTCTTTGAAACATGTGCTGACCATTTCTAGACCTCTGGGTAAAGAGTCCAAGACTTCAGCGGTAGAAAGGCAGAAAGGAAAGAGCATTACAACAAGCAGAGCAGTTGGGGGAGAGATTTTGTACTGGCTCTAGGTGTGAAAATTGGCATCTTCGTATTTAGCAGAAAAACAAAAAACAACAACTTGACTCTATGAAATGAAAGGATTGGAAACAGAACATCAAAACTGGGGAACCAGGAGTCCCAGAAAACACTGCTCAAAAACCAAAATTTCAAATAAGCAAATTAACTAAAGTTAATGGCTTGGCATTATATGTGAGTTTTGATGGCCCAAGTGATTCATGTGTTCAGGTACCACAGATAATCGGAGAGCCTGCGCAACAGAAAATCAGCTCTGGGGCCATAGCAAAACGCCGACAGGAAGTGCCGCTCCTGGAAGTTGCCACACCTGGAGTCTGAGAGTCCCCACCGGTGGAGGGATGTTGGCTCCTCGTCCAGCTCTACCAGTCCAGCTTCAGATCTGCCTTGCTCCACACATACTTCCCTCCTCGCTTCAGAAACATCTTTTCATCAAATCCACTGAATTTGATAGCTTCTTCTACACCAACATCCAGGATTGACTTGGAAGGGTCCTTCCGTCCATTCCTACAATTTAGGAAGCGCATCTAGAAAATTCAAAGACAGAAAGGAGATATTTTTGTATAATCGATTCCTTGAAACTCAATTCTGGGAATTAATTCAGAATGATCTGTGATAGTGCTGTCATCTCAACAGACATTTATTGAAGGCTGTGGGCCGGATACCATGTGAGGACGCTAACCTCCTTGAAGACACTTTCTCTGCCCCAGTAGCTCACTTTAACTAACAAAAACACATCTGACCAATTAAGTGCACGATCAACCGAATTTCACGTGTGCCACAGCTGGTGCGTGTGCCTCCAGGCGGGAGGGAGATGTTCAGAAATCGTAGTCTGGAGAGAACAGTGTTATAGAAGCACAGATGCATGAAACAGGATGGTGTCTTCAGGAAACTGCAGGTAGATGATGTTGCTGGAGTGAAAATCGTTTATAAATATATGGCATAAGAAGAATAAAAATCTCTTTTGAGAAAAGGAGAAAGACAATAAGAAAGGAAGTTCAAAGGCAGGTATGAGGCCAAGAAGCGTCGTAGACGCCTACTGAAGGGTCGCACTTTTCCTCCTACGTTAAACACCTTACAGGCAAGAATGAGGTCTTCACAGGTCTTCTGACCCACCCTGTCACTACGCATCTTGTAGGAATACCTTGAATATTCCTAAATTACCAAAAGCAACTTTTGGTTCACGGTTTGTGGCAACTGTGTGGACAGCCGAGAGTTTGTTGAAGAGAGAGTTTGGTCAAAACAGCCCGTCATGCCGCTCCAAAAATAAAAACTGGGGTGCCGGGGTGGCTCAGTCAACGGAGCGTCCAGCTCCTGACCTCAGGTCGGGTCACCATCTCAGGGTCGTGAGATGAAGCTCCGCCTTGGGCCCTACACTCACCGCGGCGCCCAAGATTCTCTCTCTCCCCCTTCCTCTGCCCCTTCCCCTCCGTCCCCTCCTCGCACGCGTGCTCTCTAAAAATGAAATTGAAAAGACAAAAATAAAAATAAATTGTTTGACCTTTCCTCTCTACCTCAAACCCACACGCAGAGCGTTCGCGTCACTACCTTTCTTATGAAGAATGCTCATATTGAGAAACAACGAAATGGTTATGAAGCATCATTGATTAATTTGAAAACACTAAAATACCAAATATCAAAACAAGTATTTTTCAAAACACCAAACTCCATGTATACACTGAATCATTTTTCTGTTAGAGCTCATTTCTTTCTTTCTTTTGTAAAATAAATAAATAAATAAATAAATATAAAATAAAAATTATTTTTATTATTTTTTAAAATTTACTTATTTTTTTGAGAGAGAGAGAGAGAGAGACGCAGGAGCTGGGGGGTGGGCGGGGGGGCAGGGTGAGGGAGAAGCAGGCTCCCCGCTGAGCAAGAAGCAGGACGTGGGGTCGGATCTTAGGACCCCCAGATCGTGACCTAAGCCAAAAGCAGGCCCTTAACCCCTCAGTCACCCAGGTGCTCTGAGCTCATTCCTTAGAAACATCTTTGAATGGACTGGTTCATCCTATCCTAGAACAATTGGTAATAGTTTATGAATCTGGCCCTTCCCCCCCAAAAAAAAGACAAAGGAAAGAAAAAAATGATTTGTCTTTCAAATTTGAGAAGGGATAGATTTTCTTTTTCTTTCTGAGGCAGAGGGTAGCAATATAATCCGGGGCAGTGGGAGAGGAGCTGTAATGGATTCTTACCTGGACTAAGGCTTTTCTGTCAGGGACAAGGAGCATCAGAGGTGTGAAAGGTAATGGGAAGTGTGATAAGACCTTCCTCCAAAGTTCCCTGGGTTCCCACTGCCAGGAAACTCCCAACCCAAGACTGTGTGACACAGGACTGTGCTTTCACAGTGTCCGATTTAAGGTGACATCCAGGGACCCATCACCTAGGGTCGGTGCAAACACGGGGCCCGCGTTCAAGCAAAGCCCTGCCCACGTGCGTAGCTCGGAACCCACCCAGTGCAGGAAGGGCTCTGCACGGACGCCAATCAGTGACCACCAAAGCAGGACGTGCTGGCTCGGAAGACAAATCGGGACCAGTCAGGCTCATGATAGCACAACACTGACATGGCGGCTTAATTAATTTTTCATTTTAAAAATTATTTTTATTTAAAAGTTTTCAAAGTTTATAATCCCTTACTAATACTTACATACTCATCCAGAATAAGGTAGGAATCCTTCATCTGTGAAAGAGAAATGGAACACAAATTTAGTTTCAACTGTATTTCTCAGTGCGCGCACTCAACGTTCTGTCCCTCAGTGTCTGTATGTTTGTGCTCTACTACTTCAGTGGCTTTGGGTGTGTCCCTTCCAAGACAATCCATCGGCTGGCGCCCCTAGCCCCCCTAACATGCATCTGTGTCTGTTCAGATTCTAGCAGAGGCCAGGCTTCTCTGGGTTTTCCACCCCAAGCTGGAAGCATCAAATGGCCTCCACTGACAGCTCCTCTGACAACCATCCCCAGGAGAATTTCCCCATTTCCTCAAGCTGTGGGAGGGCCCTGCTCTTCACTTGGTATTCCCAATGGCTATTCCGACCCTACACTGAATGTCCCCCTTTATTCAATCTGTAAAGCTTTAATGTTATTCCCTGGGAGCTTCCCTGAAGATTCTACTGTGACTTCATTCCCTGTAACTAGTTATACCTTCTCTAGGTATGTGGAAGGTGCACCTACCCTCCTATAGGAAGCTATCCCTGCTCAAGGCCGTGTCCTTGGAGCAGCTCCCATTGTGGGAATAGTGGGGGATACATGGTCAAGGATGGGGAGGGGGAAGGGCCACTGAAGCTCCTCCAGAGGTCCCCCAGTGGGAAGGGGACGGCACTCCTCCCAGCCTGCTCTAGAACCCTCTACAGGATCAGTGTGTGAATCCCTCCGGGCTACAGCTCCTGTTTGGAATCAGTCTCAAGTTGTGGTGATGAACCAAGCCATGTTTGCGTCATACAACCTTCTGGTTGGACTCGGGCACCAGACAGGACACCTCGTTGTGGCGGTCTAAGAATCCTTCAAATTCTTCGTCGCTGATAACGAATTGTTGCGCTTCCCTCAGAGCTTCCTCTCCGGAATTCTCGCCCTCAATCAGGAGGCACTGGAACACCTGGAGGACAAGGATGGTGCCTGCTTCGCCAACAGGCTCCCACCGTTTGCGCCCCAACCCCATCCCCCAGACCCAGCGCCATCTCTTCTAAGCAAAGAAGACTCCACGGACTCAGGAACAGTCTAGAAAGACATTGCTCTGGGGCCTTCAACGTCAGGAAGTACCAACTGTCTGAAAATATAAGTTTTCAGTGTATGCTTGATTTAGTCAGACACTCTGACTATTCAGACCACCAGATAACAGGTGTTCATTGCAGGGAATATGGACTATACAAAAGCATCAAGAAAATAAACAAATCATTTGTGATCCCCAAACCAGGAAATGATATTTTCAAAACGTTGTTTTTGCTGACTTCATTATATTCTTATTAAGGCCTCTTGACTATGGGGTTTATTTTTTAGTTATTAATATACAAGGACAGTTTCCAAAGGCATTAATAATAGTCTTCCAACATTCTTTTAAGTCAATAATTGTGTGTGTGTGTGTGTGTGTGTGTGTGTGTGTGTGAGAATGTATCATTCCCTTGTACGGAATACCATCATCTGAGAAGGAACAACTCTTCTCCAGGGACCTGCTCAAGGTGAAACAAGACGGTTGCTGATGACACACACGGGCGCCCGCAGAGCCCGGGTCTGTGGGGTTTTCATGGGAGGGGATCATACATAGTATTTAATTAACATTTTAGTCAGCTTAGATCTAACTGTAAAGTTCCCTAACATTGCCTTCTTTGCTCACTCTATGTCCACCCCCTTCCTCTGTGCTCCCCGGTCCTCACAGACCCTCGTCTCACAGCTTTCATGGTTGTCTTGCTCAGTAGGCTGGCTTCTAGGGAGGGGACACCCCTCACTGCTGTCCCCACGGCACTGGAGCCCAATCCAGGCAACAGGGTGAGGAGAGCGGCCTGCCAGGGAGGTCAGGGGAGGTGTCCGCACAGGTTGGAAGCCCATGCTGATTTGAACATCCGGCAGGGGAAGACTTTGGTTCTAGAATCCACAGCTCGAATGGAGCTTGAGAAGCAGAATGGGGGGAGGAGAGTGAGATAGGCTGAGCCAGGTTAGGAGGGGCCACTCTCTTGTCACTACGGCCAGCCTCCAGGTGACCACAAAGCCCTCTGTGGAGGAGTCCCAGGAGGTCTACTCCGGCCCGTGCATGGTCGGTGCTGGTGTACTGCTGATGGGCTGCGAGCCCAGGCCCTCGCGTGGAGGAGGCAGCCTGGGGGGCCACACACCGAGCCACGGACATCAATGGTCATTGGTTTGCAGCCTGCAGACACCCATGATCTGAGCCGAAACCTGCTCTCCAAAGAGGCAGCAGCTGATCTGCTCCCTCCAGAAAACTCGGGGTTTTGAACGGGCAGTTCTGGAGTGGATCCGTGCGTGGGATCGGAGAAGAGAGCGCTGAGGTCGAGAGGCCACGAGGAGGTCCTGGCAAACCGGCGTCAAGAGGAAGAATGTGTACACCGACGCAGGGACGCTGAAGAGAGTATGAGGAGCAGAAGTGGGACGGGGTGAACGTTGTCAGGGAAAAGGAGGGGTGGGCGGGTGGTTCTAGAAGGAGGATCTAAGAACCCGGAGTCTGCCGCAGGCCCTCGCCCTCCCCCTTCCTGGACCACAGCCTCTGTTCCTCCCACCGGCCCACCTCCAGTGCCTTCTGGGCAGGGGGTGCAGGTCCAGGAAGGTGCTTTTTAAACAGTTCCCCAAGTTGATTCTGAAGGACAGCCAGGGGCAAGAATGACTGACCGTATTTCTGAATCCTGCTCATCGTGGGCCGTAAACACGCCCTGAGTTTGAACTTTAGACTCTGTCATAGCGGACCCAAGGGTCAGTCCTAAAGCACTGATCTTGGCATTAAGCTTTGCCGCAATCTGGGAATACTGTTGCTCCGGTAACTTTAAATAATTCAAAGAAAAATGTATTAACAGAATTTATGAAGAACATGTATCCATTGATGACTAAGCCGAGAGTTTTAAAAAGAAATCCAGTCTTAATATATTTAATAGATATGCCCAGGTTAGGTTTTCTATGGGCATATTCTTCAGAACCTGTCCAAGCACTGACTGTATCTTTTCTTTTTTTTTAAGATTTTATTTTGAGTCATCTCCACACCCAACATGGGACTTGAACTCACAACCCCAAGGTCAAGAATCTCGTGCTGCACTGACTGAGCCAGCCAGGTGCCCCCTAACTAGGTCTTTTGACCTCTACCCTCTCCATATCGCAGAAGGGAATCGGGTCCAGTTCTCAGAGGGGAGATTGGGACAGAGAGGGTGGAGGCAGGTTAAGAGAGCTGGAGGAAGGGCCAAGGACCTGGTTTCCCGGCCGGCTCGGTCGGAGCAGAGTCCTCTCTCACCTAGACATTTTGGGTTTCAGTGTCAAAGTCTCTCCGGAACATTTTCTGAACTCCCCTCCGCAAAGGGGACCCGGTACTTACTTTCCAGCGGACAGGATTCAAGGCTTTAATGGGCTCCCTCATATCCTCATCCACGTTGAATCGATTAATGACAGAATTTATCTTGAAGGCCACTCTGTAATCGCGACACCACGCCCTCAGTTTCTGAAGATTTTCCACATGGTTCTTCTTTCCTTGACCACGGCCGATGAGGACATTGACTTGTTCATCGAAGCTGTCACAGGAGATGGCGAGGATGTCCAGATACTCACCTGAGGAGAAGTGAGCACCTTTAAGCTTTTCTGTTCAAGGACAAACACTTTTAGACCATTTATCTCTCTTTAGGATAAAACACATCTTGCTTGTATCTAAGTTCTAATGCTTAAAAAGACTTTTTTTTTTTCATACCTACAACATTCACAGAAATGTCAACGATACTTGGTATTTGTTTAAATAATCTTGGAAAAAATATGCGTATCATGACGTCACGGAGACGATCTGGAGGAGACGGCCCTTTGACCCTCCTAGAGCCACACTTGCATGTGTGCGAGCGTGTATTGGTATATTTAAATGAGGTCCTTCGTTAATTGCTACATCTGGATTATGTCCCCTCTTCCTGCTCTCAGACTGCCTTGTAGGAGCCCCTGTGAAGACAGAGTTAGCGCAGCAGATCTGTTCGCGGACTCCTTGTGAGTTTCTGGAAGGGCACGGAACGATGATGAGGTTTGGCCAGTCCCTGCATGTGTGGCCTCCAGAACGCTCTCTGTCTCCCGTTGATGGTGTGTCTATGTCTGAGCAATGGGGCACGTTAAGTCAGCTTGTCAAGAGTCGCTGGGATCGTTGCACAAGATTCGTGATGTAGCTGGTTTTGCAGCTAGGCCCTACATAAAGGCCTCAGACCCTAAGACTCACGTGAACATTCCTCAGCAACAACGTTCCAGAAATGTCCCTATATATAGCTCACCGCGTGAGAGAAAACACATCTTCTACATCCTAGAAGGGAAGGACTCAGAAGCCCGTGTCTCTGGCCCCCCGTGATGCCCATCCCTGCTGTTTCTGCACCACGGCCTTTCCCTGATGAACCTCAGCCGTGAGTCTACTGGCTGCTGAGTCTTGTGAGCGATCCCAGAAGACTGTCAATCTTAGAGACGTGGCGGTCTCTCCAAAGCGGCTCTTGCAGACCCCGCGGTCACACATAAACTTTGCTGTCGTCTTCCCTCATGACGTCCGGCAATATTCCAAATTATTTGCAAATATTTCATTGGGAGATTTCACATGGAATGTAGGTTTCTGAATTTGGCAACACCAACCCTACGTTCCCACAGAGGATAGACGTCCGCGGAAGCTCAGGGCTCACGGGCCGCCCGTCCGTCCGCCAGGACAGGGCATGGCGCTTCCTGTGCCTCATGGCCTTCCACCTGCTTACGGTCTCCCTACGACTGAAGCAGGTTTTTCTGCTGTAGCTCCACAGTCACTCCCTCCCACGGAGTCTCCCACACCAGCATCTGAGCTTCTGACCCTGGACACTCTGAGCTTCTGACCCTGGACGCTGTGATCCTTCGTGCCGCACGGGGCATGGGGAGCCAGTGCTGGAGGGAGAGCATGGCTCTGGGCCAGCCTGCTCATACCGTTCCCTCAACCCTCCCTCCCTCTCCGAATCCGGCTCCCAGAGTTTATTTGGAAACTTCTGACCCCATTTCACTCAGTGACTCCCTTCACAGTCATTTGGGTTCTCACAGGTCGTCTTCCGGCCTCCCCTGATCTACTTTCCCCAGAGACTTCCACGTTTGTCCTCCTGCTTCCCCCGCATGAGACAGGCTGCCCTGCCCTCACCCACGCATCCCTCCCCACACGCCTCTCTCCGCCGTCTCAGCAGGGGTGTGTGGTCAGAGACTTCCCGTGAGCGGCCTCAACAGAGGGGAAAGGCAACCCCTCTCGCAGTGATGTCCAGGCTCCAACAGCTCCTACAAAGTGAGGACAGAAAACTGTGCTCTGAGAGGCTATGACTGTCTACGAAAATGACAGTAGAAATAACAGCTAACATTCTCCACTGCCTCCCCTCGTTCCGGTGCTGCTCTACCCCTACGGAAACTCCGCCGTAAGGTCTTAGGGTCTGTGGTTCGCCATCCTGCGCGGAGGGGAATCCCTGGGAGCCTCCCAGGTTGGTCTGTGACACAGCACGAGGTTCTGATGTAATTAGTCCGAGCTCCAGTCCCCACGCAGATATTTTACTTAACTTTCTTCAGCAGCCAAATATAGAGCCAAAGATAGGAAACACAGTTTTGGTCCAGTTGCTTCATTCATGAGACTAATGAAGTGAGGGTTCCTTCAATATTTAAAAATAAAATATCAGTGGCAAACAATGAGGTAGAGGTTGCAGAACATGTTGGTGCTCCCTGCTAGTGGCTAAGCTAAAGCCATTGGCCTCAGCACCTGCTGAACTGGGATGCGTAACATAGTTGCGCTGACTAACATGCTGTTACCTGTCCTGCCGCACCTGTTCGTCAAGGAGCACAGGGCTCTAAGCGTAGAGTCCCGCTTGCAGAGGGATTCGAGTTTGGTGTCCCCTCCCCCAGCAAGCCCGGCTTAAGGACCAGGGTGTTTGGAACCACCAGTCATTGCGGTGGCGACCACAGCGCGAGGGCGGGAAGCTCACCGTAGTTCTGGAACCAGCGCTCGCGGATCAGGCTCCCGTTGCTCACGATGCTCACGCTGGGCAGCCGCAGCTCCTCTTTGCAGAACCTCACCAGCTTGCCCAGGTACTCGCCGCGGTCGTGAATAAACGGCTCTCCGCCCGAAAAGTTTATCTTCTCCATCCCTGTGAGAGGCAGAACGTGAATCCTTCCGTCCCCCACCTCCATTGCACAAACACCCCTTGCCATTATTTTAATGACAGAAGGAATGTTTTCTCAAAGTAACAAAAAAATGAAATGAAAGCCTCCCATTATCCCCAGCCCCCACCCCCAACCTTGACTCCCCATGTCCCCCACAGGGCTTGGCGGGTGGGGGGGGAACAGACCATATACATGACCCGGGGCCAATCCTTCCCCCTGCTTTGAAATACATACACTTTAGGGCACCTGGGTGGCTCAGGCTGTTAAGCATCTGCCTTTGGCTCAGGTCATGAACTCAGGGTCTTGGGGTCAGGCATCAGGCTCTCTGCTTCTCTCTCTACCCCTCCCCCCTGCTCATGCTACGCTCGCTCAAATAATTAAGTAAATGAAATCTTTGAAAAATAAAAATAATGAAATAGATGTGCTTTAAAGTAGGGAATCAGTTACAGAGATGGAGAGACAGCACAGGGATGTGCAGAAAACCCCCTCCGTCCCACCCAGATCGGTCTTGCTTGGGACTCTAGCCTGAGACAGCTCCATGCACCCAGCCCTGCGGCCCCTCCCTCTCCCACGTGCTCGGTGCCTCTTGGGCTGGAATTCCTGCCCTTTCCTCTCTTGATGCACTCCCTGGTTTTGGAAAAGCCCTTAGCAGTTTCCTGGGGGGAAAAAAATGCACAATATGAACCAAGGTGAGATCTTACTTATATGTTTCAAAATCCATCTGTGATCACTGGTTTGGACAGGTATAGTATTCTGGGTGAAGTCATTTTGAGCTTGGAATGTTAAGGGCATGCTTTGCTCTCTTCTAGGTTTTAATATTACTGTTCTGAAGCCTGATAACACTTTGATTTATAACCTTTTAAACAGCATAACTCTCCCTTCCAGAAGTTTTCTTTCCAGTGTCCCCAAATTTCAAGGTGAGGTGCCTTAGCCAAATCTGTCTCTATTCATTGTTCTGGCCACTTGGCAGGTCCTTGTTAGAAAAAGACCGCTTCTTCTGGTACGGCAAGTTTCTCATACCATGTGTTTGAGAGCTCCTACCCCTCCACCACTGTGCAGATCTCTCTGGAGGTCCTATCCAGGGTTTACTGGCGCTCTGGCTGGTAACCACCTTCCTGCTGTGTCTCCTGCATCCCATTTTCCCAAGACCTTATCTTTTAGTCTTTGTATTAAAATTTTAATTTTAGAAATCCCAGTTTCCGTTCCCCAGACTTTCCCACATCTTATTTTCTTAGTACCACATCGCTATTTCTTACATGGAAATTTTCCCTTATCTCTCTGGGATTATCGGTTAAAGAGTTTTGAAGTTTTCCTATATTCTCTTTGCTTATTTTGATGTCTGCCTTTTACTTCAGTGTTTCTATTTGTCCTTTCTTATTTGAGTGATGCTTCAAAGAGCGGCAGGGGAATTCCTGTGATTGAGGAAGAAACCCCTCACTGGGAGGGTTCTGTTGAAACTGACTTCCTCCCTGGATTACGTCCCACATGCTGGGAGCCTTGGTCATGCCTCTGGGCCATTCTGTTCTGCTCCTGCTATGCCATACCCCCAGGTGTCTGCACCCCGGAATGTGGGCTCTCACACCCAGCAGGCAGACTCTCGCTCCCCCATCTTCACTATGGTGCTTTTCTTCTCCCTGCTTCTCCTGGGGTGGTTGAGCCCAGCCTCCTGTCCAGATCCTTCTGAAAATATGCCTTCTATCATGCGCAGGAGGAGGGGCTCTCCTTGTGGTGGGGGCAGCAGGGGATCTGCCTTGGACCTGCTGTCTCGCTCCTGCCTAACTCCCTCCTTGATCAGTGCTGTCCTTCTGTGTGATACGCTGCATTCCACGGGGCAGGCTGGAGAACCCGGGCAGCCACCACCCTGTGCACACAGGCTGAAGATGCCCAAGTGCCATCCACCAGTTCCAACAACTGTGTTGACTTCTTTTTGCGTTTGTTCCCCTGTTTTCAGTGATGCTACTGGAATTTCAGTGGAGCGAAGGAAAGATTGGAGGGAGTGTGGACATGAACTAAAAGGTCCAGAAGTTCATGAAATACAGACTTTATACAGTGACATTAACCTGGTGGAGTTCATTTTGAATTCAGTTCAGTTCAATTCGGTTGGCTGAGTGAGTCTTTCTTAGATGCCCGGTGCTAGTGGCCACATCAGAGTGGGCCATTTCCAGAATGAACTCGTAATCAGGAAGCAACTGCCTCCGCTAAGAGAAGTGTGAGATGCCCACTCCGGTAGATGTTGAGGGTGTCGAAGGCACGGGCACCGGACAGCATGCTCAGATCAGAGACAGACACCAGGCGCCTCAGAGCATGGCAAGGAAGGACCCGGGCTGATGAGCCACAGAAACAGAAGCACATGTGAGGTTAAAGGGGGAAGCATGAGACTGGTAAGAAGTGCAGACAGATCTGGTCATAGGAATGAAATAATTAGAGACACCAGCCAGGCTGGCAGAGAGGGCTGGGGAACTTAGTAAGGGGCAAACAGCACATTATGCCGTAAAATTCCCTGAGAATGTTATTTGTTGAGATTTGTTCAATAAACTTTGTACCAGCTAAGTAACAAACACTGTGCGTGGAAATCCAAGCTGTGCAAATTCCCCGTAGCGCAGCCTTCGGAATGCTGCCCTGACTCAGTCTCCAGGTCCCGGCTGAAGGGTGGTCACCTCTTCTTGAGCAACACCCCAAGCTCCTGATCTATGAGGGTCTCTCTCGGGGCCATGGTCCTCTCTGCCCTCTGAGTCCCAGAGCCAGGTCTCGGACAACCGGGACAGCCCCGGCACCCAGGGCTCGCTGAGATTGTTCAGACTAGCCTGTGCTAAGCTGGCTTTGCCTCCCTATCAGTTCCTGTGAAAACCACATTGATGAGGTCACATTTACAGTCCCCTCCTGCCCCGATCTGGGACTTCCTGTGAGGCGAGGGCGGTCCTGCCTCAGGAACGGTGAATAGCAAATTACATGACTCTTTCCAGTTTTTCTCTCTTGATCTGCATCTGGCCTCCCCAAACCTCACCCAAGGTAACATGGTTCAGGCAAGCATTTAATCCTGAAACCCATTCAGCAAGGAAGAAATTATCATCCTAGTTTTTAGCTGCTGGCATCAAAGCTCAGGAAGGTTCAAAGGTTTATTCAAGATCATAAGACTAGGGAAAAATGGGAGTGAGGATGGGTATCGAAGCTCCACAGCCTCCGTCTCTATCAGGGGCACTGCCCTTCCGCCAGCGCGCCCAGCACAGCCCCGCTGTGTGGCAGACCAAATGCCATCTGCTATGGCTTTCAACACCGTCTTTCTCTCTCAGATGGGTCTGTGACTGGACAGTGGTCCACTCCGTCATCTCACTATTGGAATCCAACATGCTGGGAGCCTGCCTGTGTGACAGTGACTATCGTTCGCTAGAAACATCATTTTTCCCGACAGTGAAGTAGGATCAGATTAACCAGAGAAGGTGAGACGGCGTATTGGCCAGCGGCCCTTGAAGAGTATGAAGGGAAGATGTAGACCGGATGAAAGGAACAGAAAGTTGAAGGAACAGGATGCAGGTGCGTAGTTCAGATCATAGACGAGCAACGACTACTTCACAATGAAGTCAGCCTACGAGGAGCGATCCTACCATAGCACCGATCAATAACAGGTGCTCACAGAGGCCAAATTCCGCTCGATCTTCTCCGTGTGTACGTGAGAGAAGTAAAAAATATGTTGTAAAAGTACCTCCCACCTGAGTAGCTCATTTTAAATATAATTTACATTTAGCTTTACATTCTTAATCATCACCAAAATAGATTTTCCTCTATTAACCAGAAATCTCACTTAGAAGTTATATGACCTATGTTATACCTTGATCATTTTAGTTGACTTTGACTTTCTTTACTTAAAACTGAGAAATCATTATATAAAAATATTAATTATAACCATAATAGTTTATACTCGCTTTAAAACCCCCTGAACATTCACTTATTTGTGCCATGTGGCAACTTTTTCAGGTTGGTATGGGCGTTATCCTTTTTTTTAAAGATTTTATTCATTTGAGATTGAAAGTTTGAGAGAGAGAGAGATTGAGAGCAGGAGCGGGGGGCAGCAGGCAGAAAGAGGAGAAGCAGGCTCCCCACTGAGCAGGGAGCCTGACGTCCAGCTCCATCCCAGGACTCTGGCATCAGGACCCGAGCTGAAGGCAGACACTTAACC
Source organism: Mustela putorius furo (assembly GCF_011764305.1). Classification (NCBI taxonomy): domain Eukaryota; kingdom Metazoa; phylum Chordata; class Mammalia; order Carnivora; family Mustelidae; genus Mustela; species Mustela putorius. The sequence goes on from NW_025421485.1 coordinate 7,907,931, forward strand.
AACTGAGCCACTCAGGTTATCTTGATTATCTACATTTTAAAGATTGTTAAACTGCTACTCAGAAAATTTAAATGTCTTCACAAGTCTTTTAAGTGTTAGGGCAAGAGCTCAAACCCTGGCCTTGTAAGTCAGGAGTCTAGGTTCTTCCCATGACACTAGACCTCCCTTTGTTCATTCATCTATTAATCCATCTCTCCAAAAACATTCATCAACCCCCTTTTACACTCTAGATATCCTGGTAGCCACAAAGATACACAGAATGCTCAAATTCTACCTTGAAACTCAAACTCTTTGGGGGATCCAAATTTTAAAAACAAAACAGCAAAACAAAACATAATGGCATAACTTTAAAAAAAACTACAATAGGGGCACCTGGGTGGCTCAGTTGGTTGAGCGTCTGCCTTCGGCTCAAGGTCACGAACCCGGGGTCCCGGGAGCGAGCTCCATGTGGGGCTCCCTGCTCTGTGGGAACCTACTTCTTCCTCTGCCCCTCCCCTGCTCATGCTTTCTCTCTCTCAAATATATACATAAAACCTTTGTAAAAAAGTGTTAGAATACATATTTGTAATAGGCTCCAAGGGGTCACAAATGAAGGAGAGAGCATTCCAGAAACCGAGGACAGCATGATCACAGCCTGGATTGATGCAGCTGTTGGGAGAGAAGGGGTGTAATACACTGTGCCTAGAGGCACTGGGGTGCAGGAATTGATGTCCCAATGGGGACCTCAGAGACAGTTATATGAATTGCAGCAATCCAGGTGAGAAATGGGGAGACCCTGAGCTGAAACCCACTGGGACCAGTGAGGCGGGTCTGTACTTGGATGAACAGCTGTGGATGATTGTGCAAACGTAATGGAGAACCAAATAAGTCAGATCCAAGGCAGTGCAATGATGTAATTTCATTATATAAAGTAAAAAACCAGGCAAAAACTACTGTCTGTTACAAGACAAACTCATGGTTACCTGGGCAGGGCAGTGGCTGGAAGGGAGATGTTTCTAGATGCTGTGATGTTCTCTCTCAGCATCTTGGGCTGTTTATGTGGGTGTGGTCACCTTGTGAAACTCGCCTAGCTAAACCCTCAGGATGTGTGCAATTCTGTGCATGCATGGTATACTTCCGTAAAAAAAGTTAAGCAAATTGAGAAAAAGTTGGCAAGGCTGCTAAGTTACTAGCTTGGTTGGAGCTCGAGGAAAGACAGGAGGAGAAGGTGAGAAGGGACAGGTCTGGTGCGGAAGATGTTGCCAGGCTGAGCTCTCCCGAAGATGCCTTCACTGTACTGCTTCGGGGAAGTTCAGCAAACAAGCCTAGAGCAAAGTCATTGCCATATTTGTATTGTAAATAGCTTCTTTAAAGTTTCATGTTAGGAGCACTTACATGATTCAAAATAAAAAACTCAAACATGGTAATTCTTTTATTTTTCTTAAGATGTATTTATGTATTTTAAACAGAGAGCGAGTGAGAGCATCTCAAGCAGAACAGCACCCCCCCTCTCCCCGCCCCCGAGCATGGAGCCTGACGCGGGGCTCCATCTCACAACCCTGAGATCATGGCCTGAGCAGAAACCAAGAGTCAGGTGCTTAACCGACTGAGCGACCCAGGCGCCCTTCAAACGTTACAGTTCTTAAGTCAAAGTTTGTGTCTTTGTTTTCAACTTTCCTCTTTTACTCTTTTTGGAAAGCTCCACTCTATCAGCACTTTGGACCAACTCAGAAAGTGACACGACTTCCCATCCTGTCCCTTGGCCCACGCTGGGTGCCCTGGAAGCCTGGCAGGTGCACAGACTTCTGCTTACTTGGTGGCTCCAGGAGGGACGGGTTGGCATCTCTTACCGTCTGTGCCAGCCAACTCTGGTTCCGAAGGCCTCAGCTCCCACCCCAGTTCACCCTAGTACTCCCTCGTAAGACGGGCTGGGAGCATCTCAAATTCTGTGTGAGCTCTCGCACCTGTGCCTGCCCCCAGCCAGCGCCTGTGCCCTGATTCCCTCCCAAGACTGGGGACTCACCGGCTGCCTGCAGCATCCGAAGCCCTCGCTTGGCCTCCGCCAGGGGCAGCACGAAGGACGTCTTGGCCGTGTGGAAGCAGAAGCCACACTTATAGTTGCACTGGCGGGTGAAGTGGTAGTTGACGCTGGTCGGGGCGGTGGGCAGGTCTGGGCCCTCCTCCTCCTCCCCTCGGCTCTCCTGCCGTTCTCCCTGGCCCCTCGGAGGTGGCAAGCGGGTGTTCTTGCCCCCTGCCAGCCAGAGTGCTGACCTGAGCCAGAAGAACCAGGGGACCACGCTGCCCCACAGAGAGCCTAGTGGCTTCCGGAGGGCACTCAGCAGCTTTCCAGCAAGAGCAAAGGGCGCCAGCATCCACATGGTGGCCGTGTGCCCCGGGGCTGCACGGCACCCGGGGATTCTGTTTATATGCACTGGGCCAGCCTATCACACCGGCGAGAGGGACACACCTCTGACTGAGTCTCAGCTGAGCTCAAGTTTCGATTTTCCTGCTCATGAAATTGAAAGCTGGAACAGCGCCAAGACCTGCGGCTCAGGATCAAGGCCGGCAGCTGCCTCTCTCGGCCTCACCTTTCACCTATCTTCTGGGTCACCGGTGGCTTCTAATTGGATACAGACCAAGGCCTTCGGTCCATCTGTGTCTCGGTCCCGCAGACAGCGGCAGCCTGGAGAGATACCGTCCCCACTTCGGATGCATTGCTCATGCATGATACCATACGTGGGGGCTCCGCCCCGGCGTCCTGCCCGAGCAACCCCCGCCCGGCACTGACTGTTGGCTATGAAAGTCAAAGAATGCGAAGTATGACTGACCTGTGCAGGCTGAGGACAGACCCCACACGCCTCGGGCCCCCTTTTGGATCACAGTCAGAAAAAGCACAGGCACATAACATGTATCCTTCATCTGCCTGTAGTTATTCATCGTCTGTGTTTTCATAGTGCCGAAAGGTAGACATTTATGTTTTCCTGCATATTTATTTATGTTTTTTTTTTAAAGATTTTATTTATTTATTTATTTATTTGACAGACAGAGATCACAAGTAGGCAGACAGGCAGGCAGAGAGACGGTGGTGGGGGGAAGCAGGCTCCCTGCTGAGCAGAGAGCCCCGTGTGGGGCTCCATCCCAGGACCCTGGGATCATGACCTGAGCTGAAGGCAGAGGCTCTAACCCACTGAGCCACCCAGGTGCTCCTATTTATGGTTTATTTTTAAATAATCTCTACACCCAGCATAAGGCTCAAACTCATGACCCCAAAATTAAGTCACTCCCTTCTCCAACTGAGTCAGCCAGGTTCCCCACTTCTATTTTATTTTTTTAAAAATATTAGGAAGGGACACCTGAGAGGGCTCAGTCAGTTAAGCGTCTGCTTTTGGCTCAGGTCATGATCCCAGGGTCCTGGGATCGAGTCCCGCATGGGGCTCCCTGCTCGGCGGGGAGTCTGCCTCTCTTTCTCCAACTGCCTCTCCCCCAGCTCATGCTCTCTCTCTCTCTCCTCTCTCAAATAAATATAGAAAACCTTCAATAAAAAAAATAAAAGACCATGGGAAAATCAGATGCTTTTCTAAGATGGTTATTGTCAAGAGGTGCAAGTGGTTTCTTTCTTATTTTTACAGTCTCTTAGAAAGGACTGTCAAAGTTTGTGCTGAAACTTATTTTTCCTTGAGTTTTTTTTTTTTTTTTTTTTTTTTTTTTAATCAGAGCTGAGTTTGAGCAGGTACTTTCAGGTTTTCCTGAGACCTGTGGAAAGTTGCAACAGTCCTAGTGGGGAAGCTTCTGGCACCAGGAGCCCAGCTCACCACTTGCTAATGTGACTTTGGTAACTTGTGTTATTTCCCTGGGTCTCCATTGCCTCGAGGCAAGTACTGGTGTCTCATGGGACTTATTGTATGGAGACTGAAAATTCTAATGGATGGAGAATCACATAAATTGGGACATAGTCTAGCAGACTGTGAGTGTTCAGTTCAGGATAGCTATTGTTTTTCCAGTAGTGTTATGTTCTGAATGGAAACAAAGATGACTTTCATTTTACTTAGAAAGGAAACTGAAAGTAAATCCAGCAAAATAGCAAGGCAATGCGTAATGATTTCCAATTATGCACTGGTGGATAGAATCCAAGTGGAAATCATCTTAGCCAAAAGCATTGTGAAATATCCCTGTGATATGATTCAAGAAATGCCTTTTGTTTCTCTTTCTTGTTCGATCACATGAATGTGAAGAAACAAAATCAAGTCAGTTCACATCTTGAACTGAGTATCAGGTATGGCACAGAGGTGAGCTATGCAGGCTTTTCAAGCCAAACATTATAAGGTATGAATCCTAGTTCAGCCAGAAATGTTTAATTTGGGGTAAATTTCTTTATCTGCCTGGTCTGATTAACACATATGGGAAACATGGATATTAATATCACACTCACACGTGGCATTTTCAGGATTAAATGACATAACCCTATGTTAAGCCCCGAGAGTACTGCCGGCATAATAAATGAGCAGTGGCTCGCATGCCGTCCAGCACTGTGGACCAGGCACTGCTCTGAACTTTGCGTGCACTAACTTCTTCCATAACTGGGGAAACTCATGTCACAGAGGGAGTAAATGTTTGAACTTGAATTTAAACACCTGCCTCATTGCTCAATGACTGATCATTATTAGCACATTATTTTATTTTTCATAAAATATTAATATTAATAAAATAAATAAGTCAAAGTCTTTTCCAGCAAAGAACTCACAGAAGTCATGGAACAGATGCTCTATTCCTTCACCTTGTCTTTCCCCTCCATTTAAGAGTGAGGCTCGGGACCGGGAGACTGTCTTACTCAAAGTCACGGCTTGCACAGGCCAGGGAGGGATTTCTTCTTCCAACTGCTCAGACAGGTGTAGGCTGGAGGACGTACAAGGCAGCCCCCCTTAGGCCTTCTACTCGGGATTCGGCCAGCTCTAAAGACATCCAAATTGCAGCTGGAAACCAGCCAAATGTGATCATCATTTTTCTTTAGCCAGAGACTTTTTCCTCCAAACGACTGCACATCCTTAATATACCCCATGCTCCCTGAGGCGGACCCTTTCCTGCAGGATGTCCCAGGAACCCACTAGCAGATGGTGGAATCCGTTCAGTTATTTGCAATCATCATAACATTTCTGTGCAAATCTCTTACTGATCCCTATTGGACATCGGTGCCTACCTCAACTACCATACACGCATCGAGGGGCACAATCCGCACATGCACAGCACAATCAGCTCTTGGCAGAATGAACACATGTATGGAATGAGTGCCTTGATCAAGAAATAGAACGTCACCAAGAAGTCTCCAAGACACTGAAAAGAAAAAAAAGTCTCCAAGACCTTCCCCCAGGCCCTGAACCGTGCCTCTGCTCCAAAGATAACCCTGCCCTGTTTTCTGAAAACCATACTCTAGGTTATCACAGCACGCCCTCGCTCTGTTAGGCTTCTCTCCCTGTGTTGTGCTTGCAGACTCACCCACTCTGCTGTGTCTAGCAGCAGACTGTTCATTGTCATACCTCACATTTGTTGATTCCATTGTTTGAATACACCACCGTACATTTAATTGTGTCATTAGGATGGGTATTTGGAATATCTTGCTATTGTGCCACGCATTTTCTTGTACGTGTCTTTTGGTTGACATATACGTATGCATTTATCTTGGGTGCATACCAGGATTGGAATCACTGGTTCATATAATGTTTCCAGAGAACTTGAACCAATTTGCACTCCCACCAGAATACTACACATGTGGGAACATTTCTGCACGCTAAATGCCCCAAGTCTGATTGCTCACTGAGGGTAAGAATGAGCCTGTTCTCAAAGAGCTAAAAACAACTGAATCTCTGAATTGCTCCTTGTCTATTAGCCCATACTTCAACATGCATCTATAACAGTTCCTGTTGGTCTGAAAGTTGTATTCCTTCCAGAATTAAAGGTACACCCTTGCTAACTCCAAATTGCTTAAATGATAATATTTATTTGCCTTCAGTTCATCTAATGTTTTTCATCTTTATTCTAAATGTTTGAGTTTTCTCCACAGGATTTTTGTTTTCAGTCCCCTTGGCAATCTTTTTTTTTTTTTTTTTAAAGATTTTATTCATTTGTCAAAGAGACAGAGCTCACAAGCAGGCAGCATGGCAGTCAGAGAGAGAAGCAGGCTTCCCGCTGAGTAAGGAGCCTCAATCCAGGGACTGGATCCCAGGACCCTAATGACCTGAGCTTAAGGCAGAAGCTGCACCACCGAGCCCCTCCTGCTTTGCTGCTTTCCAGTCCTCCTCCAAGGTGTCAGCTAATGAGCGACAACAAACCCCCGGGCAGCACCGCCGCCGACGCGGGCTTCAGGCTGGTACATCCTGCCCCCACCAGCGAACTGGGCCCGAAGGCAGGACTTGGCTTGGCGCGCGCGCCCATCTGGAGAGGAGTCCTAGTTTGCAAGTCAGCAAGGGTGGGGGGTGTGGTTCCAGGAGGAGGGAGAACGTTGCCGGTTCAGCCCGTCAAAGCAGCTCCTAGGACTTCGGTCAGAGCGCGGGCGAGACAGCGGGTCAGCGGGGGCCCGAGGCCCAGGATGCGGCCCCCGGGTCTGCAAGTCCTGCGGCGTCCGGAGCCCGCACCGCCCTGAAGAGCCGGCGGGGGAGGGCGGGGGCGGCCGGAGCGCCCCGCTGACACGCCGAGCGCGGGCGCGCGCCGTCGCCGAGACACACTGGCACACCCGCGCGCGCACCCCGGGACGCAAAGCTCAGCCGCGGGCTCGGCGCGGGGCTTGGGGCTACCCGCCCCCGCGCCCCGCGGCCGCACAGGGCGCCCGGCCGAGCGCACCCTCGGGGTGGCCGCCGGGCCCGCGCGCCCCGCCTGCGCCCGTCCCCCTGCCCGCCGGCGCCGCCGTTCGGGGCGCGCCCCGGGAGCGGGCGGAGGAGGCCGCGGAGGGCGCCCCACCCCGGCCCGGCCCCGCCGGGCCCCGCCCGCCGGTCACTTAGCTTTCGTTTCCCCGGTGGCGGGGGCGGGACCGGACAAGCCCATGGCCTCGGCCCTCCGCCCGCGCTCCCCACTTTCGCTCGGGCGCCTCCCGGGGCCGCGTCGCAGGGCCTGCGCTCGGGCCATGGCGCCGCCGCGCCGCTTGGCGCTGGAGCTGCCGGGCTGCGCGCTGGCTCACTTGGCCGTCGGCGGCGACGCCCCCGACGCGCTCCCCGACCCCCGCGTGGCCGCGCTGCTGGGCCCGCCCGGCCGCAGCTACTCGCTGTGCGTGCCGCTGGCGTCGGCCGGGGACTGCGCGGCCCGGGTGAGGGCGGCGCGGCTGCACCAGCGCCTGCTGCACCAGCTGCGCCGCGACCCGCTCCGGCGGTGCCAGCTGCGCCGGCTGCTGTGCTATGGCCCCGGCGGCGGGGCGGGCGGCGTGGAGCACGGCTTCCTGCTCCACGACCCCGGCGACAGCCCGGACACCCGGCGCGCGCTCTTCTCCCTGCTCGGCGAGTCCCCGGAGGGCCCGCGTCTGGGCGAGTTCGTGGGCGACGCGCAGCAGCAGGTGTGGCAGCACCTGTGGGAGCTGCGGGACGGCGCGGGCTGGGAGCAGGTGGGCCCCCGCCAGCGCGTCGTGGCCGCCCCGGAGCCCGCCCTGCACCCGGTGGTGCCCGACCTGCCCAGCTCCGGGGTCTTCCCGCACCGGGAGGCCGCCCGCGCCGTTTTGGAGGCGGTAAGAGTTCTGCCCCTTCCCTGCACTCGGGGTGCCCCCCTCTCGGCTTCAGACAGGGAGTGGACAAGGCGCGCCCTGTCGGGGCTGGCGTACCCAGCCTGGCCTCCGTCGCCCAGGGAACTGCATCCCAAGACACAGGACCTATCAGGCCGCTCGGGTGCCAGACTCTGGCTTAGACACTGGGGATTTTTTCTCCACTCTTGGCCGCCAGGAACGTCCTATTCCAGGTGGGAACTGATGTCCCAACGCCACGCTCGGCCAGGCCTGCTCTGCGGGCGTGCTGAAGGCACCTGGGGAGGAAAGAGGTTGCTGGGACGGAGGGAGGATCATGCCATCTGGGAGGCCGGAGCGTGATTTTGGGGAGAAAAGGGCATGAGTTTGGGGTTTGAGAAACTCGTTCTAAAACCACAGCTGTCTGCTTACTGGCTGCCGGCCCAGGTCGCACGACCGCTCTGTTTGTTCTCCCTTTGGTCTGTGACACACTCGCGAAGTTTGGGACAAGCGGAGACCTGGCACACAGCAGGTGCTCAGGGAAGGAGGGCGAAGTTTCTCTCCCAGCGCAGCCTGGCCGGACCCGGGATGTCCAGACTTGGCTTTCTGAGGCTGCACTGGGGAATTTAGTGCATTTTGCAAGCTCTCGGGTTAGTATTACGTGGCGGTTAAAAGGGCAGGACGGGTCACTTGGGTCTAAATCCCAACGCTGGCCTTTATTACCTGTGTCACTTTGTGTTCCTTAAACCCCATGAACGCAGTTTCCTTAGTCCAAAGATGGGAAAGATAGTGCTGGCACCGTCACCGAGGTACCGTGAAGGCTGGCCGTGTTAATCCCCGAAAGCGCTTAGAGGATGAAGCGCACGCCGTACAAACGTGTGGCCTCGCTGCAGAGGCATAGTAGGGCCTGCGGGCAAGCCCAGGTGAGAACTCCGCCCCGCACTCACCTGGGGTCCCCCGCGCGCCGCTCTCTTCTCCGCCCCCTGGCGGCTAGGACGGGTCGGTGCTGACCACTCCAGGAGCTACAGTCTTGCTTTCCACGTGGGACACACTGCGCCAGGCCTGTGCTGTTCCACGGTCGCTCTGCGCTTGTGGTTTTGCCTGTCCTTCCTCCTCTGGGGTAGCTGGTCAGTGAGGGTTGCAGGCCGAGAGATCTCAGCCGCTATCGCCCGTTTTTTTTTTTTTTTTTGGCACTGCTAGTAAAAAATGAAGGAATTCAGCTCTTCTTCCCATGTTCAAAATGCTGTGAATTTAGCATGGCGTCCAACACAAGCCTTAGGGGCACCGGGCAATCTTGCAAAATTTTGCAAAAGCCCCGCTGCTTCGCGGCTGATGCACAGATTCACCATTGTTTTGCAGTGTATACCCTTCATTCCTGAAGCCCGAGCCGTGCTTGACCTGGTTGACCAGTGCCTGGAGCCAGTCCAGAAAGGGAAGTTCCCGGTCATTGCCATCGAAGGCCTGGATGCCACAGGTAGTATTACCTGTGAGTTATAGGCAATGCAATTAATTGCTCCCTTGCGGGAATAGATGGGTCTTAAGTAAAACTTGATAGAGTTCAATTCAGAAGCTTCATGTCCGTCTCTAGTGTGTGCCAGGCACGGAGCTAGGCAGGCCTGGGATGCAAAGATGAATAAGACGTTCGGTGGGGGCCGGAGGAGGGGGCTGGACCTCAGGCGTTCTGGTGACCAGTAGAAGGCCTTTAATGCAGCCGTGGTGTGGGGAACAGAGCTGTGGTCACGGGCAGCTCTGGAAGAGCTGACACCTGGACGGTGTTTTCCATACGTATGAGAGCAGTACAGGTCAGGGAAGCAGGAGGGGTCCTTGCCGACAGAAGGACCAACGTGGGCGAAAGGCAGGGATCTGAGTCAGCCTGGGCTATCTTCGAAGCTCAGGCCCCGCTGAGGACCCTTTTGAAGCAAAACTAGGAAGAGCTAGGCAGCTTTGGAGCTGCCAAACAGATACTGAAACACAATGGACAGCTCATGCTTAGCCCAAAACACGAAAAGTGGGAGAAGCGAGGTGCCAGGGGCAGCAGGATGCAGCCAACGACGAGGTCAAGGTGGAGCCTCGGGAAGAGATCACAGGGTGCAGCATGAGCTGGGGCTCTCTCCGGGGCAGGTGGGAGTGTTTTGAGGAACCAGGTGGAGCTTTTCCCAGGCCTCGAGGTCTACGCCCGAGTTTATCATTAATTTGTGAACAGAGCACGTTTTGCGTTTCTTAGAAGTGTTGTGATACCACATAGAGGAAACCCTGGTTCTTAAAGGTCTGGGTTTTTTGTTTGTTTTGTTTTGTTTTGTTTCTTTTCTTTGCTTTTCTTTCTTTCTTTCTTTCTCTCTCTCTCTCTCTCTTTTTTTTTTTTTTTTTTTTTTTTTTTTTTTTTTTTTATCCAGAATCATCGTAGGTAATGAACTGCTTTGATTTGCAGGTAGAGTGTCTTTGCTCTTTGTGGGCTAATATGAGCATTTGGGACTGCTGTGGTGGCTGTGGTAACGAAGCTTCTGTTTGTCTTTTCCGCAGGCAAAACCACTGTGACCCAGTCAGTTTCAGACTCACTCAAGGCTGTGCTCTTAAAGTCGCCACCTGCTTGCATCAGCCAGTGGAGGAAAATCTTTGATGATGAACCGACTATCATTAGAAGAGCTTTTTACTCTTTGGGCAATTACATTGTGGCTTCTGAGATAGCTAAAGAATCTGCCAGATCTCCTGTGATTGTAGACAGGTAAGTAGAAAGATGCTGTGAGTTTGTCACTTTCTCCCAAACGTGTAAGCGTGTGTGCCCTTACACACAAGTGTACACCTGTGTTTTAAGTCAAACTGTGTTATGATAATAATGGGAATAATGTCTATGACTTGTTAATTACCTACGTGACAGGCAGGCATTTTGCTAAGCACATACATGTGTTATACCGTATCTGGAACAATTACATGGGTAAGTGGATGCTAAATGTTATCCCTAATTCACCGATGAGAAGCATAGGTCTTACAAGGGTTAAGGAACTTGCCGCTGACTGAGCTAGAAACAGCGTACTGAGGACATTGACAAAGCCTCTGCTTTAGAAATCGATTCTTTCAGTAATTCATTTGTTCACCAGCTAATTTATAAAACATGTATTGGGTGTCTGCTGTGGGCCAAATACTGCTCTCAATTTAGGGGATTTTAGGTACATGAGCTGGACGATGGTGCTCTGTTTCACAGAGCGGACATTCCGTCGCAGCAGCGTGGTCTAGGGCGCACAGACGTGTGAACAGATCGGAGAATGATACACACCCTGACGGAGATAAATCACGGTGGGTTTGGCCGAGGACGGCCTCTCTAAGGAGGTCATGTTGATCTGAGTTCTGAAGGCTCCCAAAGAGATGGGAATGGAAACTGTGGAGTAACAGCATATAGGCAGAAGAGTCAGCAGGAGCAAAGCCTGCAGACAGAAAGAAGGTAGCATAGTCCAGGGCTAGAAGCAGGCTTTGTGATGAGCACATGGTGGACGAGGGGGTGCTTTCCAGAGGAATGAACGTGGCGGGGGATAGGACAGCAGGGCCCGGGGGGCCAAGACAGTACAGATTTTATTCTGAATGCGGAGGGGAGCCATTGGAAGGTTCAGATAATGGAGAGACAGAAACTGATTTAGATTTTAAAAATGCCGTACCTAAGAAATAGCTTAGAATACCCCAGGAATGATTGAAGTGTATGGCAAGCCAGTCATCCCTGGCTTAAGATCACTGGGCCCGGTGATAATACAATCATGGTGAGATCCCATTTTGCTCTCATCAGGTTGGTGAGAACCAATGAAAATGTGCTGAGACTCAGAGCTGGAGATCATGGGTGGGTAGAAGCTCTGCAAGGTGCTGGCGGGGCTGGACACTGGGCTCAGAGAGCGGACTGTAACGGGGCAGCAAAGTGAACACTGCTTCTGCCTCCTGAAGAAATGCAAGAGCTTCTTTTTTGTTGTTTATTTCTTTTTTTAAAATTTTATTTTTTTATTTAATTCATTTAACATGTAGTGTATTATTAGTTTCCGAGGCAGAGTTCAGTGATTCATCGGTCTTATACAATACCCAGTGCTCATCGTAGCGCATGCCCTCCCCAAAGTCCATCACCCAGCCACCCCACCCCCCACCTGCTTCCGCTCCAGCAACCCTCTCTCAGCTGTATTCATAATAGTGAAAAGTTAGAAAAACCAAAAGCCCATCAGTCGAAGGAAGCCCACGGAAGTAGTCGCGTATTTCTGAAATGGAGCACCGTTCCGCAACATCAGCCAGAGCAACATCCGTGTGCGTAAAATGCAAAGCCCTGGTTTCGACTGCGAAAATCAAGTAGCAGATAGTTGTTCAGTAGAACACGTGCCAAGTAATAACGAACTGTAGAGTATGGAGGGGAGAAAGGATAGGGAACGGATTTAACAGAGCGCTGAGGGGAGAGAGAGGAGGCTGATACCCAGTACAAGAGGCCCCCTGCTGCAGGTGAACGATCGCTTAGCGTTCGGGGGATGTGCACTGCTCTCTGCAATTTTACTAATTTCTGGAAAGATAAGCAGGGGTATCGAAGTATGACAAGTATTCAGGAAATCGCACTAATCATCAATGTAAATCTTGAGGAATTTCAAGCAGTAAACACATCCAAGTCCCACAGCCAGACTTGGAACGTCACCACACCCCATAAAGCCACAGGGTTTCCTTCCCAGTCCCTGCCCATTTTTCCCCACCCCTTCGCCCTCCCCCTGTAGTAACCGCTGCCCTGACCTCCATCACCCAGGAACTGTCCGATCTAGTATTGACCTGCTTTCGTGTTTGAATTCTGACTTCCGTCTTGCCCCATGTAAGACTCGCCTTGCTGCTATGAACATGTATATATTTTTTTAATAGAGAGAGTGTGCAGGGTGGGGAGGAGTGGGGTGGGGAGGGGAAGAAGGGGAGGGAGAGAATCTTGAGCAGACTCCGTGGCTCGATCTCATGACCCTGAGATCATGACCTGAGCTGAAACCAAGAATTGGGCTCTCCGCCAACCGAGCCAGCCAGGCCCCCCTAGGGATGTTATTCTGTACATGACTTTGGTGCGGGTACATATGCTGTTCTGGTCTGTAGATTTCCGGGAGTGGAATTGTTCATGTGTGTTCAGCTGTAGCAGGTATTGCAAAAAGTTTTCTGAAGTGGTCGGAACCGCTCACCGTGCCCTCTCCCCGCAGCCGTGCTTGAGAATTTCCTGTGGCTCGTGCTGTCGTCAACATCTAGCATCGCCCTCCTTTATTCAAGGGTCTCCGCTGGTTCCCAGTGGCTACGTTGATCACTGAAAAGCTAGCTTGCCACATCTGGAAACCTCTACCCCTTCCCTGAAGTGTTTTCCTTTGTACGCGTTTCTGTGTCTCTGAACTATTCCATGAGAAGGCGATTTGCAGCGTGGGTAGGGAACAAAGTGGGAGGTGGTGGGTTGCCAGGTAAGAGGAACAAAGCAAAAAATCAGCGAGAAGGCCAGTGTTCTCATCTAAGCTGCAATGCCAGCAGGTAGTTTTAACACTGGGGATGGCAAGATCATCATTGCAAGGTTGTGAGTTAGAGGGGATCGTGGAGAAGGGTAAGAAATTCTATTCCTTTGTAGGACTTCTTTGCCTGTGGGATGTTTTTACCCTATTATTAATGGGTCTGGATCTACCGTATTTGAGATCTTCTTTTTAGACCATGTCCTTTCTCAGGGAGACAGACTGAACTTCTCCTAATATAGGGAGACTCCCTGAGGCACAGGATTTCTTCAGACATCCCAAAGTCCTGGAGCTGCACTGGCTTCTGCATGTAGATAGATACCTAGCCTCTCTGCTGCCGGTTTCCTAATCTGCCCAGTGGAGATACTCCATATCCCTTCCCTGCCCACCTCTGAAACTTTGATGAATGTCCATTGGGTTGGTGCAGGGGGGAAGTGCTTTGCAATAGCAAATTGCCATTAAGATATAAAGCATTATTATATAAGCTATGTACAATGCGTTAGCAAATTGCCTTTGATCTGAACCGATGTGGCTTGCCTGATGGCAGGAATGGAAAATTCTAAACGGTGGAGAGCCTGAAATTGATGGCCAGAGGGTATGATTATTTAAAAGGAGCCGCAGCATTGTCAGGGAGAGAACTCCTGCTGTAGAAAACGGCTCATTCTTCCCTTGCTTTATCTCCTTTGTGTCTGCGAATTGTCGGCAATTTTGTTCTTTAGAGAGATACTGTATCACCTTGTCAAATGAGAAGAAAAGAGCGCTTATTTGTTGTCTGGGTGGGTTTTGTTCATGTGTAAAGATTTTAATGAAACCCATTTCAGACCACACCGTCGTCTGGCAGAAGAAACGAGGCAGCAGAGTTGTCTTTGATGGTGACTGTGGTTAAGGTTGGCAACTTAATCACCCTCATTACCTTTAAAAATCTATTCTTGCTGATGGTTTTTCTACAAAAAGAAGGCTTTTAAAATGAAGATGATATCAGCCTCTGTATTCATAGCTGAGTGTTTAATTCAGTGAACACGGGAAGCGTGCAAAATGCGGAGCAAATTGTAGTTTGGTTGCCAAGAGAGAGAAGCCTGAACTTGCAGGGATGTCTTCAGCTCAGGGGATGCGCCGCGTCTCACAGAGGATGGAAAGCGCATGATTGCAGGTGGTCAGTCAGGGCCTGACGGAGAGGAGGCTGGGGTTCCAGTGCACACCTCTGGAGGTGGATGAGGGCCTGGAAGAGTGGACGGTATCGGGATTGATCGCCTCCCCAGTTAATTGTTTTTGGGGGGTCTTTTTCAGTATTGTCTGCATTACCACATTTGAAAAATGCAGGTTTCGTGATAATCAGTGTCCAGTAAGAATAGATACTGTCTTCTAATGATGGGGTGATACAGTTTGTAAAGGGTTTGTCTTTCTTTTTCTTTTCTTTTCTTTTTTTTTTTTTTTAACAGCAATTGTGGAAGGAAAACAAAGCTTGCGTGCTTTTCATTTTCCAGGTGGGGAAATTGAGGCTGTAGTGGCTTAAATGAGTTACCTGTGTCCACAGAGCAAGTAGGGGGCAGGGGATAAATTGATCCGCAGCTTGGGTAATGCTATGAATTCATTTCATAGAGTCTAGTACGTCCTTTTCACTCTGCAAAGAAGTTCAAAAAGAAAATGATCAAGAATTTAGGATTTTATGTATTATTTCTTTTAAAAATTATTTATTTTTGAGAGAGAGAGAACATATGCATGAACACAAGGGAGGGGGCAGAGGCACAGGGAGAGGCAGAACCCCAAGCCGACTCTGCACAGAGCACAGAGCCCCACACAGGGCTCGATCTCACAACCTTGTAATCATGACCTAAGCCGAAACCAAAAGTCAGATGTTTAACGGGCTGCACCACCCAGGCATCCCCAGAATTTAGGATTTTAAAACACTGAAGGCAGCAAATTGAACATACGAACAGGGGTGGGACCATAGGTTCTTCTCTTCATTGGGATGTTGATAATCATTTCATAAATATCCGTTGCAGGCGATATTCCTTTGCTACTGTATTTAAAGTTTTGCATTTAGTCTCTCAGACTTGGAGTATGATAGGAACAGGGCAAGATTCTAATAAGCTCTGCCAACTCATAAACAGATTCCGATTCGTTCATTTGCACACCCAAAGAATGCTTACTGCGTGCCAAACACTGGTTTCAGTTTTGGGAACACAGAGGTGACTAGAAAAGGAATTTTCTAAGGGAGGAGTTGAAAGAGGTCATACTTACAGACAAATTGCTTTTCTTTATTCTTTGGTAGAGTCCACCGTGAAGGACATTGAGGGCCCAGAGGAGGGAACCAGGAACTCTACTTGGGGGTTCCATCCGAGTGGGGCTCTGCAGGCAGAGTAGGAGTTTGCTCGCTGAGAAGCTCAGCCCAGCTGGAGGAAAGAGCACGAAGACAGGCTTGTGTGATGCAGTGCACATGGGTGTACCCCGTGAACGCGGTTCTGTGTCTTGAGCAGGATGTTTCCAGCAGGCAGGGAAAAGCCATGCGGCATTTTGAAATAGATTTTCTTTTGCGGTGGTGATTTTCTTCTCCTCCTCCTGCCAGCATTTAAAAGGAGCCTGTCAAGGAGGGGGGGGGGATGTCACAGAGTAGTGGAGGTCATATTTGGGTTTACTACCCCCCGACGGGTGCCAATGCACAGTGAGTGGCTGGACCCTGGGCAGGACAAGGGCCGCCTCGCCAGCACCCCCAGAATGTGGATTTCATCCGCAAACTCCACTTTAAAACAACTTAACACTGAATGGACCCGCGGATTTTTATCTGGCCACGACATGAGGTTAGATGCAAGGGGACTCGGGGACACGTCGCCCTCCCTTTTACAGAAGGCGACATGGTCAGGCCAGAGAGATGCAACCGTGTCACCTTGGGACACACGTGGGATCCGCCGAGTCTCCGTCGCTCTGTGAAGAGCCCGCTGCATTCTCACTGTGGCTGTTGGCTTCGGTGTACTCTTCACATTTTATAAACACTTTATTTTTATTTTTTATTTATTTTTTTTTTTTAAAGATTTTATTTATTTATTTGACAGAGAGAAATCACAAGTAGATGGAGAGGCAGGCAGAGAGAGAGAGAGAGAGAGAGAGGGAAGCAGGCTCCCTGCTGAGCAGAGAGCCTGATGCGGGGCTCGATCCCAGGTCCCTGAGATCATGACCTGAGCCGAAGGCAGCGGCTTAACCCACTGAGCCACCCAGGCGCCCCTTATAAACACTTTAAAAATAAGATTTAGGGGCACCTGGGTGGCTCGTCAGTGAAGCCAAAAGTCTGCCTTTGGTTCCAGTCATGCTCCCAGGGTCCTGAGATCGAGTCCCGAGCCGGATGGGGCTCCCGGCCCAGTGGGGAGCCTGCTTCTTCCTCTGCCCCTCCCCCACTTGGGTTCTCGCTCACTCACTCTACGCTCTCTCTCAAATAATAATAAAAAAAATCTTAAATTAAAAAAAACAAGTTTTAGTTTTGTTAATTTGGAGTGTGCAACGCTGAGGACACTTGAGCCTTTGCTGGTTTCAGCCTCTTCCCCAACTGATCTTCAGGTACATCTTGACCTTGACCTCTGTGGGTGCAGAACTCACTCCTGCCCTCCTTCTCAGGTACTGGCACAGCACGGCCACCTACGCCATCGCCACCGAGGTGACCGGGGGGCTCCAGCACCTGCCCCCGGCCCATCATCCCATCTACCAGTGGCCCAGAGACCTGCTCAAGCCCGACCTGGTCCTGCTGCTCACAGTGAGTCCCGAGGAGAGGATGCATCGGATCGAGGGCCGGGGCATGGAGAGGACCAGAGAGGAAGCTGAGCTGGAGGCCAACAGCATATTCCGGCAGAAGTAGGTGTCCCGGGGTGCATGGCGGGGGTCCTGGTCATGGTGGTGAGCTGGGATCAGCTCTGACTTTAGGAAGGCAGAGAAAATGACTTCGTTCCCATTTTCCAAACCCACGAGACCGTATCCTCCAAGCTGGGTTCTGCTCCTGATGGTGTCGTTCCCCCAGGGCTTTAGCATCGTGGCTGTGGGACTGGACCCCAGACCTTCCTTCTGGTCCTGGCTGTGCCGGGAACAGTGTGGACCTGGCTGAGAGGCTGCACGTTCCTGGGTCTCGGCTCCCCAGCCGTAATCTAATGGGCACGGAGTGCTGGGAGCCCGCGGTGACTTTTCCTTAGTGTCAGGTTTTTGGGTTCCGATGCTCTGATCCTTGCAAAGGAACAGGAACCTCCCTTTACTGTTGACAAAACGGGGTTCTCAAAGGACTAAGTGATTCGTCTAGATTCGCGCAGCTACACTGTGGGAAAACAGGATTGAAATCACAGTCTTTCTGGTTCTCCAGGTAGTGGTTTTGTTGTCGTTAGAAACCGGGGGGAGAGTCTGGGCTGTCGTCTTGCCTGATGGCTGAGCCTGAGGCAGCCTGGGAGGGCAGGTTCAAAAAGCCAATGCGGAGGAGTTTAGATAAATAGACAATGAGAGCCATGCTATCCTAACACAGTCCTGCTAGACATAGCCCGGCAACAGCAGTGCTGTGTGCACACAAGCCACATCAGACCATTTACTTACACCGACGGAATTAGGCCTCGTGACGCACTCGCCAGGAAGGCATGATTTCTGTCCTCATTTTACAGATGAGAAGACAGAGGCAGAGGGGAAGGGAACGGGTGAGTTCACTCAGCGAGGAAGTGTAAACCGCACGTGTTGTAGACACAGGCCGGCCCGCTTCCGTCAGGCCGTCCGCACACTCATTCGCAGGCAGGGAGGCTAGCTCACACCCGAGGGCGAAGTGGAAACCTGGTGCAGTTTTAGCAGGCTCGGCCGTGGAAACAGTGCCGTGGCTGAGGACCGCTGGCTTGTCTGAGATCTTCAGTGCAGACCATGGGGACATTTCCCGGTTGTCCAATCAGTTAATCTCTTAGAGCCTCTGCTACTTTCTTTGCAAAACGGGGGAGGGCCTGGTTCCCTTCCTGAGCTTACCCCGGGTATGAAACCAGAAGAATCATGCAGAATGCTGACGCGTGGTAGGTGATAGGTATCAATAAAGGCTAGCTATGGAGCCTTATTATAAATTTATGATTTATTGAACAAAATGTATCCAGTGTCTCCTGTGGGCAAAGCCAGTGGCCGAGGGGAAGAGTGAGATAAACCAGATGGGGTCCTTGCTGTAAACTCCGTATATCACGGTAGGAAAATAGCATTTGCATGGAGAGCCGTGTTAAAAGATAAACCAACCCTTTTCATTATGCCTGTCCCCAGGGTAGAAGTGTCCTATCAGCGGATGGAGAACCCCGGCTGCCATGTGGTTGATGCCAGCCCCTCAAGAGAAAAAGTCCTCCAGACGGTTTTAAGCATAATCCAAAATAATTGTAATTAATTGTAATGACTCCAAAATGTAATTACCCATTTTGCTAGATTTGGTGTTGTTTGATGCATCTAGGCCCATGACTGGTTGCTTGTTTTTCCCAGATTTCTGTTGCATAAACAGAGCGTGTCCTAGAAAAATGGAGACCAGACATTTTGGTTTTACTTAAACCATTATCCTTCCTTATGACCAATGGACCCATCAAGGTTGAGACGGTCATGCTCCAGCCAGAGATCAGTGGTTGCTTTTTCAAGTATAACAAACTTTTTTTTTTAAATATATTTTAACTACATTCCTACCAAATACTTCCAAGTTTTGTCTTATCCAGAAAGCATGAGGGACACAGAGGCAACCAGGATGATCTCCCAAATCAACAGAAGCCCCTTCAGCCTCTCCCATGCCTACACCTGGGCCACTGATGGGATCTTGATGTAGTAGACTTGCCTTTTTCCCCATATGGCCACACGCCCTCAATGGGGACTCCGGCCTGATCCTTGAGCCAAGTGCCCCTGAAGAAAGGGTCCATGTGTCCTGGCTGTCTGAGGACACTCCCACAGAGCCATCTTGGGTAGGGGACACTTACAAAGAAGACCTGGGACTTGTGCCCTACTGGCCCTGAGATCGTACTCTTGGTTAGCATCTGTAAGATAGATAGAGAGACGGCCAACCCAAGATGCTCTAAGTACAAACACACCAGGCTTCTTTGAATTATGTTCTCTTTATTTATATTTCTTTCTTTCTCCCTGAAAACATGGTTTTGGATATAATGAGTGTTTTGGACTGAGCTGGATGCCTTAAACTTAGCCAATCGAGCAATATATTTGTATTGATATTTACATCATGTTTCTCCTCAGCGTAAGGGCTCTGCTTACTAATTAAAATTGAAGCCAAGAAGCTAAATGCAACGCTTGTTGTGTATTTTCATTACACAGATTTAATTGATCTCACTAAATAAGCACAGTGGATCCTGGAATGAGGTTTCTTAGTAAATTATCTTGCACTTGAATGTCTTACGCTTACGCATGAAATCAGCTTTGAGATCTGTTTGCCTAGGGAAAAAGAAAAGCTGAGGAAAGAGGAAATTCAATAACTCTGTGGCCTGGGAGAGTCACTTGACATCAATAGTCCATGTAACTTGATCTAAAAAGTGATAATAATTCTTTATTTGTCCTAAGGAGTTTGCTGAACCAGGTGATGACCTAAAATTCCTTCCAGTTCTAAGACAGGTGAAGTTTGTGAACTGAACATTCCCCCCAAATAATTACATTTAAGGCCTTATCAGGTTTATCATATAGAATTTTAGATTGTAATCGAGTTTAGTATTAATAACTGTATCATACTGTTTTTCAAGAGAATTAGAGGTAATTTTTACATAATATATTTACATATATAAATATGTAATTGGTTTCAGTTGAAAATGTTTCGTAAAGCTAATGAATAGCATCATGAAAGATGGCGTATCTAACTACGTCCTCGGTGTTACTTACTTAAACAGTTTGAAAAGTCTATGTTGGCAGCCTGGGAAAACAAACACTTTATGGTTTCTTTTTGCACCTTGCAAAGGAATAAAGTTGCTGTGATTTTCTAACTTATGATGTTGTCACAAGTGTATTTTGGTGTTCGGAGGTGCTGGTCTGGATGGGGACTTTTGGTCAAGGAAGTGGGCAGGTGTTTGCTCGTGGGCCAAGGGGAAGCGGTGGTCCAAGTGCTTTCAGAGGAACGGAGGGCAGTTTCGGTTTGTTTAAAAAAAACTGTTTCCGGAAACTAGAATCCTTTCTTCGTGGCCAATATTAAAAAGAAGAAATAATTCTTTGTGCTCTTGGGTTTTTGGGGACCCTAATAGGTATATGATTTATAAGCACGAAATAAGACGGCAACTCTGCCCAGCAACAGACGACAGGGAATCATTTGCTTGGCTCTGTTTCATGACAGGTTCAGTCTTTCTGTTCTTGTGACAGACCTTTCGTGGTCCCAAATATTTATTCTCCCTTTCTTCCACAGTAATAGAATGTTTGACTTGACCCATGGCTGCCAAGAATCACGAGTACATTTCCAGAGCTTCCGTATGGTGAGAGCGGCCAACTGGTGGCCATTTACAGGTTCTTCTGGAAATCTGTGAGCAGAGGGGCTTATGGGATGCCCCTTCCTCCTTTTCACTCTACACGTGGCGTGGTATTCGGTGGGTGGTGATAGCAAGCCTTCTGAGGACTAAGAGAAGCGACAGTCTGAATGAAGACTGTTTTCCTTATGAAGACTTGGTGTGGGCTGGCTGGGGATGCGTGTGGTACCCTGGGGAGGGGCTGTGAGGCAGACGCAGGACACGTGCACAGCTTCACCATCTGCCTCCTCCTCAGCCTGCCCCCCTCAGTGGCACCCGCTGGCTCACTCGAGAGTGGAAACTCCTTTTTTGCTGAGCCTTCTCTCTGAAGTCTCTCTCTTCTTGGAGCAATTGGGTGGCATCTTTTTTTATTAATGATTTTTTTTTTAAAGCAATCTCTATATCCAATGTGGGGCTCGAACCCACAAACCCGAGATCAAGAGCTTCATGCTTTACAGATGGAGCCCTCAATTATGACACATCTTTAAAGTGTTTAGGCCCTGGGACCTTTCTGGAATGTGTACCGAGGAAATAATCAGTGATACACATATAAATGTTATATATGTATAATGTGTTTCCAGTAATTGGGGAATATTTATGTATCTGCATAATGTACATTTATGTATAATATGTATTTGTTAAATACATTAGGGTAAATCCTTTTAATGGAATCCTGAGCAGAACACAAAGCACCTAAGAATGTGTAAAGCAGCAAAAATGCTTCCCTTTCAGTGAGAGCCAGTGATTTAAATTTCAGCCAAAAGTGAAGACATAGCTAAGAGTATCTTACAACACTTCGCTAGGTTGGCGGCTCCAGAACGGGGGCTCTGTGCCCATTAGAGCAATCTGATTGCAGGTGTGCTGAAAGACGGGGGTTTGGGCCTTAGGCTTTCTTCATATGCACGCTGCTCTAGGAGCCGGCCACTCAGCCACGCTTCACCTTGGCCAATATATCCACCGGCAAGTCCACTTGAACCTTCAAACTTCGGTAAACGTCGTTTGGTTCCTATCCTTCGGTGTTTTCCGTGTATAAGCGGGGACAGGAGAAAGGGTCGCTGGCCTCCCGCCCCGTCCCGCCCCGTCCCGCCCCCCGCAAGGGTACTCCTTGTTTCCTCCCTTCAGATGCTTCATGAAATTCATTCAACTTAGAGCTGTAATCTACAGCTAGGAGAAAATGTTTTCCCGTCGTGTTGCCTATTGATAATTTGTTCTTTCTCATGAGCACCGTAACTGGGTAGTAGAGGGAAGATATTTACTCCTATCAGATTCAAACTTAATATAACACGAGCTTTTAATGGTCCTTCTAGGTAATGCCCACGCTTGGAGAGAAAATGTTCAGTGGATCAGATCCTCCCATGTTCCAAGCCTCCCCCTGGCCCCTCTCCAAGATGGCATCTGGGTGCCTGGGTGAGGGAGGCCATTTGGGCCACCATGGGGGTGAGGGGAATCGCCTCTCTCTAACTGGATGTGGTTGGCCCTGCTGGCACAGGCACGTGAGATTTTTTCCTTGTAGTCCTTCAGATGACCTTGGCCTCTGTGGGATCTCACTGGCGTTTGCGTCTCCCGAGTCTGCCTTCCTTGCAGCCCCGGCCGTAGTCGGCCTCATGGCCAGTTCAGTTCCAAATCCTCCTCTCTGGGGGCTCCTGGACCCTCCGGGCATAGTCAAATGTCAAGGAGCAGTCAAGCAAGTAGATGTCAAGGCCTCCTCTGCTCAGCCATTCTGCACATTCTGGTTTATTCTGACATGACTTGAAGTTGGTTCAGAGACGTTTGAGGTCCCAAAGGGAGACAGAGGTGCTTTCGATGTCCCCTCACTGAACCGATCTTCTCGGGTCTAGGGCAGAGCCTGGAGGCAGGAAACTGGAGGGCATGGGCCTCAGCACCATGAATCCAGCCAGCATAGAAATATTTGATTCTACTTACACATTAACTTTTCATCACCGTGGTTTTTAGACGACCGGATGGGAGAGCCTTTGAAGTCACAGTGTGTCCGACGGCGTCGGAGTCTTTCCCCCGTCTCTGCCTCCTCTGAAGTGGAGCAAGGCTTCTCGGGAGAGGGAGATGGCCTCAGATGCGGAGGCAGACACACACGTCATCACATCCTCGCCACACCTTCTGTGGCTGTTGTGGATGTTTAAGGCAAACCAGGGTATGGTTTATGCTGCCCGGGGGTGTCGAGAATCGTTTCAGAGAGATGGAAACAGACCTTTCCATGAAACAGGTGTGAGTACACGTTAAACTGGATTGACATGAACATGTCTTGCCAAACACTGTGTCTTGTTGTTGAGGGCTGGGTCACGTGTCTTCTTCAGTCAAATGCTTCGACCCACTGATTTTTTTTTTTTTTAAGATTTTATTTATTTATTTGACATAGAGCAAGAGCAAGAGTGAGAGAGAGATCAAGCATGGGCAGGGGATGGGGCAGAGGGTGGGGGAGAGGCAGACTCCCTGCTGAGCAGGGAGCCTGGTGTGAGACTTGATCCCAGGACTCTGGGATCATGACCTGAGCTGAAGGCAGATACTTAATGACTGCCCTTGACCCACTGATTTTTATACTTGAACTAACTTTAAGATTCTTCTGGGCACAAATCACATACAAACTATCTAATTTGGACCTGAGTATTCTAGTTGAAGGCTCTGCATGGGTGTAAATCAATGTTGCAACTTTTTATTGCTAATCTTGAATTTTTTTTTTTAAAGATTTTATTTATTTACTTGACAGAGAGAGATCACAAGTAGGCAGAGAGGCAGGCAGAGAAAGAGAGAGGGAAGCAGGCTCCCTGCTGAGCAGAGAGCCCGAT
Organism: Mustela putorius furo; assembly: GCF_011764305.1. Classification (NCBI taxonomy): domain Eukaryota; kingdom Metazoa; phylum Chordata; class Mammalia; order Carnivora; family Mustelidae; genus Mustela; species Mustela putorius. The sequence goes on from NW_025421485.1 coordinate 7,931,332, forward strand.
GCAGGACTCGATCCCAGGACCCTGAGAGCATGACCTGAGCCGAAGACAGCGGCTTAACCCACTGAGCCACCCAAGCGCCCAATCTTGAATTTTTTTAAACAAAGTAAAATATATAAGATGGTTGGGCACTAAACTTGCAAAGCATTATGTTTGGTTTGATGCCTGCTTGTGACTTCGTCATGCCAGCTCTTTTCCTCTAGTTTGCCTGATGCAGACTTACAATTCCATCCAAAGCAAATATAGCAGGATTCCACTAGAGGGAGGAAAAGAACCAATTTTGAACATTTCCAAGGGAGCTGGTCTTGTGCAGAGATAATCACTTCCCTCATTACACACAAACCGTGCTTGGAAAAACAACAGTGGTTTCTTTCATTTTTATTTAAATGTCTGCTCTAATGGGAGAACAAAGGACAAAACATGGAACATTTCTAGGTCAAAGTAGCACGTCTTTAAAAGTGGCTAATTTCTTGCTTCAAGAATTCTAAATACAGCCCCGGGGTCAGAAAAATATTCAAAGAAAGACCTCAGTGATCAGCGAACTCAATCTCTTTCTTTAACAGTCGTGGAAAATGAGTCCAGGAGGAAGACTTGTGCTGCCTCGGGTCGTAGGGTTCGTTAGCAGCAGAGGCAAGAATGGAAGGAAGTTTTCGGGATCTTTCTCCAGGGCTCTTTGTAACACAGTAGACGGTGTCAGCAACGCTGATGTGTTGAATGTCATAGGCACCTCCATAGACATATTTGTGTACATCCATATGCAAGCATACATTTTCTTCCTTGTGAGGTTTATGATTAGAGATCTGGCTTTAAGGAACATTCTGGGGCTTTTATGTCCTTGTTTATTTGCTTTTAAAACCTCCCCTCCTGAGCCCCTTCCTTATATAACTCAAAATGCAACCGGCACTGTGCACGTAGGGTATGGCTAATGGATTCCACAAGGTCTGAGCTCTTGTAATGACTGCCCAATTACCAAAATACCATGGTTTAGAAAACACATCGTAAACTTCCCTGTGAAGCCTCCAAGATTTTTATTAACATACGTGATATTAATGGTTGTGCTTATTCTGCCATAATTGAGGGCGTGTCCCATTTCTATGAAATAATAAGGCATTTGGAGGAACTATCAAATTTCACTTTTGGCTGAACCTGGTCTATAAGCTCTTCCAACTGTAATGCATTTTGTGTTCATCTTTGGGGTAGGAAAGATTATTTTCTGAGTTTTAATTGGAAGAAAAAAAAAAAAGCCCTCCCAAATATTCTAGTCAGCTGTTAAAAAAAGAAAAGCAACCCCAAAACGTGGACTTGTTTGAAGGCATGGAATATTTCTTTCAGCATTTTCTATAGTCAGAGCTTTATTAAGGAGTTTTCCGCATGCTGCCAAATATTCTGACTCGGGGCTCTGGTCTCTTTCTACCTGGAGAAAACTTGCATAAAAGATGAGGTTAGGGTTTGGTAGAAAATTCGGAGATGGGTTTCAGGAACAGGGGTCGTTCTTTCAATAAACCACGTGCGTGAGTAAGACGTGATGCGGGAGCGAACGGGCTGCGGCAGGTGTCGGAATCGGCCTCCACTGCGCGGCCACGTGACCTTGCGTAAGTCCCTCTGCTTGTGAAACCAGAGTTCAGGCTGGAAGGGGTCCCAGAGCTCGCCCTTCCCCAGGCCGTGACGTCATCATTGCGGAGTGGATGGAACTCTCTCAAGTCCTAACAGGATCCCACCGGGGTCGGCTCTTTCTATAGCACCTCCATACTGTTTCACGAACTTGGGAAGCACGCGGTGGGGAGGTAAGGTGATGCCAAACGCCCTTGCTCCCACAGAACTTTGAGGTGAATGAGTCTTTTATTTAAAAAATCCCTTGAAATTGCCTAGTGGAGTCTAGTGCGACATCGTGACTGAGGAGGGACCAGTTCTCAGGGGGCCATCACCACGGCCCCTGGAGCACCCATTCTGCGTGCAGCTGCACTGGCCTCTTGGCTGGCGCCCCCCCCCCCACTGCCCCCAGTTGTCTACTTGTCGCTCGGCACCGATCTGATCCTGCAAGCCGCCTCGAATGGATACCACCCTCGGGGTCCTTATTTGGGTCTTCTTTCAAGACCGTTTGGCGTTACCATCGCTCAGTCTAAGATGCCATCCCCTCTTTCTCTTCCTCTTAGCGCTACCTGTCTCTACCCCTGACTGTCCATGCCTGTGTCTCTGTCCACATCTCCATCTGTCATACCCATCCGTAACTGCATCTGCACCTACATATCCACACCAAGAATTGTATCTACAACAACATTTGTAACCACACCCATAACTGTATCCATATGTGTTTGTATTTCTGTAACTCTATCTGTAACTTATATGTGCTTATTTGTACCTGTGTCCTAGAATGTACACGGCATGAAGACAGAGGCTTGGCTTGGTTCCTTGCTGTCACCCCAGTGCCCTGAACAGGGCCAGCATAGAACAGGAGTCCAATAAGTATTTGTCCAATGCAGGAACGGATCTCCTGCCTGTCAGACTCAGGCTGGGATTTGGGTTGTGGCTTTTGTTAGCTCTGTGGACAAGTGACTTAACTCTAGTGTGACTTGATTTTCCAATTTCTCCACCGAGGACATCATCGTGTTCCTCGGATATCTGATGCGAGAGAGAAATCAGGCACCGTGATGAAAAGTCCTTGCCCAGAAAAGGCACCGTGTTGAGGTCCGCTTCCTTCTTTCTCCTTCCATCTCGCTGAGCACCTCTGACGCTCACACATCTCCGGGCTGGAAGGGAAGCACAGCTCTTCACAGTCACGGCAGACTTATTTTGGGAGTCGGCAAACCTGCTCTGGGAAATGATCGACCTACACTTTGTTTTCTACAGGAGGCTTGCTACAGTGCAGAGCAAGTTTATCCAAGAGTTTAAGCATGGTGAATATGTTTTTCTACACTTTGTAGAAGATTGCTGGTTTCTTATTTAATTTGCTAATCAACAAAAATTAAGAGTTCAGGGATACGCCTTTATCCTCTAGGTCACAAAAGCTTAAGCATTTTCCCTATCACCCAACACAAGACACAGCCCATCACATTTTATAAATAAAAGACTTCCAAGAAGTCCTCTTTCCATTTGTAGTTGAAAACCAAACACTTTTCCAGTGGAGAATCTCTCTCTCTCTTAGAAACTGGAATCGCTGTAGTCAATGAAAAGATTAGCACCAAGCATCTGCTGAGAGTTTCACACACACCATTGTATGTATTGTTCGCATTAAAACCCATGGATCAACTTCTTCTGTTGTCTTTTCTATCCTGTGAAGTCACCAGCCAGCCCAAGGTCCTAGGGCTCGTTCACAGGAAAGCCTGGAATCATCTACAGCCAGTGTAGCCTCGCATCGCCCGTGCTACGATGCCACAAGTGATGGCAGAGTCCGTCTCGATGACGCTCTAAGTACGTGAACTAGAAAGCAAGTACCTAGGTCTGCAGAACATTGCATTTGTGCGGCCCTTCGTGGTTGCAGAGGGTACTTTAAAAGGCCTCTCAGTGCGTCCCGATTTCTATCCTTTTGTAGCCGAAGCAGGAGAAGTTACAGACCTCCCCGCCGTCCCAGTTGATGAGGAGTAGAGCCTGGAGCTCACTTCGGGACCCAGGACCATAGATCTTCGCTCTTTCCGCTCTTTTCCTTGGCCTTCCCGGGAGGAAAGTTCTGGTCGCGCAGACTTGTTTATTCAGGCACAGAGTCTCTGCTAAGTGCCGGTGACTCTAGAAGTAGTTGCGAGCACACAGCCTCAGACAGACAGGGACCCGGCCCCCCTCTCTGGGGGAGGGACACAAGAATGAAGAAGGAACCTTCGGAGGATACCAGCGCCAACCGGGAAGCGTGCGAGGGAGCCTGGGAGCCCCAAGCTGGGGGAAGCGTTGAGATTTCAGATTGTGTTTTGTGCGAAGTCTTCTGTGCTCCGGTACTATTTGAGCCCCTGAGGGGAGTGGGGAGGCAGCTGTCCAGTTATCAGGGGACAGGGGCCCGGAAGAGGCAGTGGCCCGGGCAAAGCTCCTGAGATAATGAACGATGCTTGATGTGTCCAGGGCTCCGAAGGCGGCGAGAGGGGCTGTGTCAGCCAGGGAGCCGATGGCTCCACGCGGAGGGGACAAGGCCTGGCTGGTGCCGCAAACCTGAGGCTTTGGTGCCCGCTGGCAGGTACGGGACGGAACGGGTGAGACGCGGTCCTTGCGGTAGCGGGAGATCAAAGATGATTCAGGCCCACTTTGTTTTACAGCTGCAGAAAAGTTTCTTTTAAAGAGCCAATTCTGTGTCGTTGAGGCGCGCTGTGTTTCCTGAGGTCGGTGAAGCCGGGGGACGGACGCCAGCTCCGGGCCTTTGTCCTCAGAGTGTCGGGACCCGTGAACCTGTGTCCCGCCTTCCCTTGAAGACCCGAGTTGAGCCTGCTCTTGGCTTCCCGTAGTCTTTCCCCAGCGATTCAGCTCTTCCTGGCAGCTGCCACACACGGCTGCCGTGTTTCCCAGAAGAGCCCGGGTTCTCCGGGTCCACACACGCGTTATCCGCAGCGCAGTGAAATGTCACAAAGTCACACACGCCGTTTTAATTAATAGGATTCGTAAGTGCTCACTGGGAGTCAGCACTAGAGAAGCCACTTTTTTCTTCCCGACATTTCTGCAGCACGCCCCAACATTTGCAATATATTGTTCTTTTACTGTCCCGCTAAGACTGTAAGTAGCCCAGGAGAGACGCCCCTTCCCTCCCCCTCCCTCTTTCCCTGGAGCTCTCTCTCTCTCTCTCTCTTTTCTTACTGTTTTCTTTCTTCTTTCAGGAGGAAATGGAAACTCAAGTGGTATTGAGTACGGTGGGAAGTGCTGGAATTCTAGAGGCCCAGGCAGCTTTTTCTGGGAGGTCTGGCCAGACCCCTTGAGAAAGGGGCATCAGCACCGGGTCAGGCTGTGGGGGTGGGGCAGCAGGGGCGTTGCTGAGTCTGCAGCTGCTCTCGGAGGGGGGGTCCTCTTTGCCCCCAGGGACACGCTGGTGGTGGGTGGGGCCTCTGGCAAGCGGGGTTCAGGTCCAGGAGGGTCCTTAACTCGAGGACTAAATTCGGGGAAATCGTCGGCCGGCTCTAGCGTACCAAGGGGCTGGATTTTAGGCGACGGCGTTTCTGCAGCTCTCACGTCCTGCTGTGTGTGGCTCTGACCACCTTAGAGACATTAACTCTTTTCATTTTCCGGACAACCTGGGAGGCAGGTAGCACGGGCATCTGCATTTTGCTGATGAATCGAGGAAGATCCGGGGAGGCTCAGTAGCTCACTGGAGGCCACAGGCCAGTGCCCGCCCGGCGGCAGGAATTCCATTCCCAGGGCTCTGCCTCCTCAGCGTGGCTTTTAAATTCTACGCGGGGCCTCCGGGTGCAGGAGTGTAAGCTCCCCGCTCCCGCCCGTCTGATGAATAGGATTTTATGAGGTGAGATTTCAGCCAGCATGGAAAACTCCTGTTTTAACCCTTTAAGTCAAGCTGCACACGCCTGTCTCTCATTCCACCTTCACTTTGGGCAGATTTCCTGCCGGAAACGTCCACCGAGCTGGTCAGCCTGGGGAGGCCTCGGGCACAGGGGCCGGCCCCCAGCCAGCACTGGGATTTGTTATCTCTAAACTCCTGGGGGTCCGCAGGGGCTCCTGGGGGCGAGGCGGCTGGCCAGCGAGGGCTCCTACTGGCCACCAGCTACAGCCACCAATACGGACCCCACACGGAGTCACGAGTCCCCAGGGGTCTCAGGATCACAGGGGCGCAGGTAGAGAAGCAGCTGTAAGTGCCCCTCCCCACCTGCTCACCCGTCCGCCCACTCCCCTCGCCTGGAAGCTGGAACCTTCTCCCAGCAAGAGGCAGAGGCCCCTGTGAGGAATTGCTCAGACTCTGGCTCTTTCCCAGCCTCTTCCCCTTCAGTTCTCCTAAGAAGCACACAGGGCCCTGGAGCCTCCTCTCTGGAGGTAGTTCTTGGGGTTCTGGGGTTCTTCTTTCAGGCAAAAACACATCTCATTCCTTTAACTATTGCCGCAGGTGTGCATTTCCCTGTGCCGCTGGCCTCCGTCACCTGGAGGGAAGTGTGCTAAATGGGATCCTCTGTCACCTCAGGTCCCTGGGGCCCATGGGTCCTCCTTCCTGGGGCTCCCCGAGGCTGGGATCCTTCCCCTTTGTGGGCCTTACTGGTGCTGTCCCTCTGTCCCTGATGCGAGATGACCTGTGTCTGTCACTCCCAGGTCCCCCGCTGCCTTCCCAGCATCTAAGCGGACGCTAGCCTCCTGCCGGTGACCCTGCTCTGTCCACCACTCCATCTGCCTCCATTTCTGAAAGTGGCCTCGCCACTCAGGAGCTCTCACCGGACCTCTTTTCTATTTACATGCATTAAACGACTATGCCTGGACCTGTGTTTTGTTTTCTGTTTGTTAAAACACGCGGTAGCCTCATGCACATGTTTTATACTTTGTTTCTCACTTAAAATACAACTTGGAATTTTTCACAGGAGAACACAGGTTTCTATTGAATTCATTTTCACATCTGTATGGTGTTTTCCTTATATATGGCAATCCTAATTTATTGGACAGATTCCTTTTTTTTTTTAAGATTTTATTTATTTGTTTGACAGAGAGAGACACAGCGAGAGAGGGAACACAAGCAGAGGGAGTGGGAGAGGGGGAAGCGGGCTCCTGCTGAGCAGGGAGCCCAATGCGGGGCTTGATCCCAGGACCATGACCTGAGCTGAAGGCAGATGCTTAACAACTGAGCCATCCAGGCACCCTTAACAGATTCTTTTTAAAAAATGTTTTACTTTTTGAATTCTGTTATAATTAGCGCCCAGTGTTGTATTAGCTTCAGGTGTACAATACAGCGGGTGACTAATTCTATACATTACCCAGGGCTCATCCCTACGCCGCCGCCTTCACCCCATCGCCAAGTTCACCCACCCCACCCCCCATCTCCCCTCTGGCGACCATCAGGGTGTTCTTTGTGGTTAAGAGTCCGGTTTTTTTGTTTGTTTGTTTGTTTGTTTGTTTGTCTCTTTTCATTCTTTGTGTTTAGCAGATTCTTGACTGACCGACAGTTGTTTGGGCTATTAGCTATAGTAATCCTTGCAGCAAATGCACACCGTTGTGTGTATGTGTGTACCTATGTGTGTGAGTGTATGTGTATACTTAAATGTGTTTGTGTATTTCTGTGAGTGTATCTGTAGAATAAATGCATAACAAAGTAGGCACTGAGTCAGATAATATATTCCTTTTATCCATTTTTAGTTTGTTCAAAATTGGTGTATCGGGCATCCAAAATTGGTGCCAGTTTAGTCACACCAACAGTATATAATATTCCCCATTTCGATTTTTGCAAGTTGTAGAGGCGAACAACCCTATTACATTGTTTTAACATGTATCTTTTAAAAACATACTTTATCTATTTGTTTGACATAGAGGGAGAGGGAGGAGCAGACCCACCGCTGAGCAGAGAGGCCGGATGTGGGGCTTGGTCCCAGGACCCTGAGATCATGACCTGAGCTGAAGGCAGAAGCTTAACCCACTGAGCCACCCAGATGCCCTTAATTTGTATTTTTTAAATAATAATGAAGCTGAAAATCGTTTATGTTTGGAGTCTTTTGTCTTGCATTCTCTGTGGGTTCATTTACATTGCCAAAGCATTCTGTTGGGGCTCTGTCCCTTTACAATATTCCCTTGTGTGATTTCCTTATATATTTAGTCATTAATCCTATGTCATATGTGTTGTAAAGTTTGGTTTTATGTTATTTTTTGTGAAGAAGTATTACATTTTTTTAATGTATTGAAATCTTTTCCTTAATGGTTTTTTCTTTCTTTTTTTTTTTGTGTAAATACATATTTTATTTTATTTTTTTTTTTTACTATGTTATGTTAGTCACCATACAGTACATCATTAGTTTTTGATGTGGCGTTCCACGATTCAGTGTTTGTGCGTAACCCCCAGTGCCCCGCGCGGTGTGTGCCTCCTTGATACCCATCACCAGGTTTACTCACCCCTTCTTCTCCTCCTCTCTAAAACCCTCAGTTTGTTTGCAGAGTCCACAGTCGCTCATGGTCCATCTCCCCTTCCAATTTCTCCCCCTTCTCTTTCCCTTCCTTCTCCTAATGTCCTCCGTGCTATTCCTTATGTTCCACAAAGAAGTGAAACCATATGATAATTGACTCTCTCTGCTTGACTGATTTCACTCAGCATCATCTCCTCCAGTCCTGTCCATTTGATGCAAATGTTGGGTATTCATCCTTTCTGATGGCTGAGTAATACTACATTATATATATATGTGTGTATACCTATGTGTGTGAGTGTATGTGTATACTTAAATGTGTTTGTGTATTTCTGTGAGTGTATCTGTAGAATAAATGCATAACAAAGTAGGCACTGAGTCATATATATATATATATATATATATATATACATATACATATATATAATCACACACCTTCTTTATTCATTCGTCTGTTGAAGGGCATCTTGGTTCTTTCCACAGTTTGGCAACTGTGGCCTTTGCTGCTATGAACATTGGGGTACATATGGCCCTTCTTTTCACTATAAATCTGTATCTTTAGGAAAGTAGTGCAATTGTTAGATCATAGGGAAGCTCTATTTTAAATTTGAGGAATCTCTGCACTGTTTACCAAAGTGGCTGCACCAACTTGCATTCCCACCAACAGTGGAAGAGGGTTCCCCTTTCTCCACATCCTCTCCAACACATGTTGTTTCCTGTTTTACTAATTTTGGCCATTCTAACTGGTGTAAGGTGGTATCTCAATGTGGTTTTGATTTGAATCTCCCTGATGGCTAGTGATGACGAACATTTTTTTCATGTGTCTGATAGCCATTTGTATGTCTTCTTTGGAGAAGTGTCTGTTCATGTCTTCTGCCCATTTTTTGACATGATCATCTGTTTTGTGTGTGTTGAGTTTGAGGAGTTCTTTATAGATCCTGGATATCAGCCTTTTGTCTGTACTGTCATTTGCAAATATCTTCTCCCATTCCATGGGTTGCCTCTTTGTTTTGCTGACTGTTTCCTTTGCTGAGCAGACGCTTTTTATCTTGATGAAGTCCCAAAAGTACATTTTTTCTTTTGTTTCCTTTGCCTTTGGAGAAGTGTCTTGAAAGAATTTGCTATGGCCAATGTTGCAGAGGTTACTGCCTATGTTCTCCTCCAGGATTTTGATGAATTCCTGTCTCACATTGAGGTTTCATCCATTTTTAGTTTATCTTTGTATGGTGTAAGAGAATGGTCAAGTTTCATTCTTCTGTATATATCTGTCCAATCTTCCCAACACCATTTATTGAAGAGACTGTTCCCCCACCCCCACTGGATCTTTTTTCCTGCTTTGTCAAAGATTAGTTGACTGTAGAGTTGAGAGTCCATTTCTGGGCTCTCTGTGTCTGTTTTTGTGCCAGTACCACACTGTCTTGATGATAATAGCTTTGTACTATAACTTGATTCTAAAACAGTTTCTGGTTCACAGCAAAATTGGGAAGAAGGTACAGAAATCTTTTATGTAGCCCCATCCCCACTGGTGCACACCTTGCCCACTGTCAACATTGCCAGCCAGGGTGGGACATTTGTCACAGTGAACCTCTAGTGACACATAATCATTAACCCGAAGTCTGTAGCTTGCATTAGGGTTCACTCCCTGCATTGTACATTCTGTGGGTTTAGACACATGTTTAATGACACATACCCATAACTATAGCATCATGCACAATAGTTTCACTGTTGTAAAATGCCTCAGTGCTCTGTCTATGCATCTTCCAATCCCCCAATCCTAAGTCCTGGCAATTTCTGATCTGTTTACTGTCTTCACAGTGTTACCTTTTCCGGAATGTCATAGAGTTGGAATCATACAGTCCGTAGTCTTTTCAGATTGGCCTCTTTTGCTCGGTAATATACATTTGAGTCCCTTCCATGTCTTTTCATGGCTTGAAACTCATTGCTTTTTAGTACTGAATAATATTCCATTGTCTGGATGGGTCAAGGTTTTTTGTTTTTGTTTTTGTTTTGTTTTGTTTTTTTAATATACTTACTTGGTTGCCTTCAAGTTTTGGCAATTATGAAAAAAACTGCTACAAACATCATTGTGTCTCTGCCTTTCTTGTTTAGCTTTGAAAGTTCCTCCCAACTCCAAGGTAAGTTAGAAAAAAAAAATTTGTGTGTGTCCTAATTTTCTTTTGGTTTGTGATTATCTTACTTTTATTTTTTGATCCATTTGAAATTATTCTGGTGTTAGAATATGTTTTTATTTTTTTATCACATATCTTGTAAATTATTTTGATGGGAAGAGCTACATTTTTCTTTGAATCTACTTAAGAGGTACTCAAGTGTTTGGCATATGTTTGGCACTAAATACTCCATTTATTAGGGCCATGATGCCTATTTGCTTTAACAAGTATTACGAGGTAACACTGCTGTATAGGAAATGCTAACGTGGGGATGGTGCTGCCATTGACTGAAGAGTTACTATGTGCTGGATAGAGTCTCTGCCCGTTTTACCCATTTGAAGTCCAACAAGGTACATGTGTATAATCGTCTCTATTTTCCATGCAAGAGAATGAATGATCTCCAGCTCACACATCTTTCAAGAGGAACAGCCTGGACTTGAACACATGTTATTATATCTTCAAAACAGCAAGATTTTCCAACATCTGCTGTGTTGGTAATGGTGGAGAGAGGAGGTGAACCAAGTGTGGCTCTATGAAGTCACCTCTGTCTGGTTCACTTACTGGAATTTATAGTCCTACTGACTCAGTCTTTACATCAACTCTTTTATTGAATTAGATTTGAACCTCTCCACTGTCTGTAGACCCGATGAGGTAAGACTTAGTAAATGCTTCGTGTTGGCTTCTGTCCCAGCACGGTGGGTAGGAGCACTTTACAGTGATAATTTCCTCCTAATTGGTTGTAACTAATGCACGGCCATCCTGGAATTTGTCACTTACTGAAATGTACCTTAGCAAATGGACCATGTTCTCCATCTAAATGTAAATTTGCACACACTAAAAAGTAGGTTGGTGGAGAGGAGAGCCAGGTTAAGGAGCGGAAGGTGACCTGAAAGACATGTCCAGGTGGGCAGTCGGTGACCTAGTGAGTAGCCACCTTGCGCTGAATCTCATCTGGATGAGGGAGGGTCTGGACTCCCATGGAGAGGCTCTCCTCTGCCAAAAGTCAGTGTGAATCTCCTGGGCTAGCCTGTCTTCCTCATGGGTCTGTTTCCGCATGAGCGGAATCAAGAGGCTTGGTTAGATCTGTGGCTGCATTCTCTGCTTTGTGGGGGTGGCTGGGGAGCATCCTAAGGAACAGGAGCCAGAAAGGGTCTGAGTCCTCTGCTCCCTCTCCAGCCCAAGGCTCTCTGCCTTACCTGTTTTCTATCTGTGGTTTCCACGGTGACCAGTGTTCAAACCACAGGAAGTGAGGCTCCCTGGGGCACCTCCAGCGATGACATCCTGAGATCTCACCCCTTCTTCCCATCTCTGATAGAGGCCGATGTGACCAGCACAGTGCACACGGCCTGCCGTGGTTTTCCAGGCCCTGCTAACCAGCCAGGACAACACCGAAGTGCAGGGCAAGGCATCCATAACGGGAAGCGGCCAGGGTTAGTCTTGGCACATACCAGGAGCAAATGAACAAAGACTCGAGGGGCAGGTGGCCCATCCTCTGTGACAGGAGCTGATGGAGCAGAGGGTGCAGCAGAGGGCATCTGGGCCCCGTGCGGAGCTTCCAGGGCTGGCAGGGGCCGAGGACATGTGGAGCGCCTGCCTGCCCCAGCTGGCCTACTTTGGGCAGTGCCAATGGCAGCCGGGGGCAGCGTTCCCGGCTCAGGGGGCGGCCAATTCCAGGAAGGGCGGGCCAAGAGCCTCAGCAGGGGAAGGAACAGATGACATCTCGATGCATCAAGGGGACATGGAACTTTTGAACAAAGAGGTACTGTTTACTTTTTTTTTTTTGTCAAAAACCCAAAGTATCAGTGAATTCATTTCTCTCTCTGTGTCTCTCTCTCCATCTCCCTGTCTCTGTCTGTCTCTCTGATCTATATTCTACTGAGCTGTAATTTGCCAGCACTCCAGGGGTCTGAAGGTTTCCATGCCAATTGTAGTAAAATTGCATAAGAAGTGTGGATGTTCCTGTGAATTCTTACTGCCTTGGGGCCAGGCTGAAACCCATAGCAGGAAAGAGCTGGGCTTTGCAAGAGAAGCACAAGTGGGAGAGAGAGAGAGAGAGCAAGCGAGTGAGAGAAAGGAATTCTGAAAGATCTGCAAGGAATCTCATTTCTGCCTTTTTTGAGCTGGTGGGAAATTAACAAATTGCCTCCCCTGTCTGAATGTCCGTTGTCAGATCAGTTAGAAGGGCCTTCAGAGTAGCTCTAGATTCCTAAAGCTGATAATATCTGCCTTTCAAATTTGTTTTGTGAATTATTAGAAAGCGCTCTCCTGCCCTGACGTACCTGATGTGTGCTCCGTGGGTGGGAGCTGTGACATTGTGCAGGCCAGCCCAGGCTCTGCTGGCTCGCACGCCCTCGCGGACCTGCCGGCTGCAGCGGCACACGGTGTCCTGTCCTCCCTAGGCGACGGGAGCCCGCCGCGCACAGGACGCGTGGTGTCAGCATGTCATTTCCCCGGGCTCGTGGAAACGTCAAACAGTACACATTTGGAGAAAATGTTAAAAGAACTATTTAAGTCCCACTGGCCAGTTTTCTACTTTCAAATCCTTATGTTTTCTGATTTTTTTTTTTTTTTCCCCACCAAATTTCCAGCCTTTTCAGGGAACATTTCCAAATGGGGCAGGAGTCAGAGCAGGTGCCGGCCTCCCCAGGGTGTCGGTCCGGCCGTGTCCTTCCTTTCCTGCCTGGTTTGGGGGCACAACACTTCCGGTCTGGCCTGGTACTTCCTCTTCCAGAAAGTCAGCCTGCTGAGCTTGATGCTTCTGAAGTGCATTCGACCTCTGGAAACTTTTCTCCCTCTGTCCCTCACCATGCAGAGATCATGGTATTTGCACTAAAATTCAGACACCTGGTCTGATGAGTCTCAAGTGGAGACAGAGACATTGAAAGAGATATTTGAAGCCGAAAGGGTGCATGCTTGGCTCCTTCTCAGGATCTTCCTTGTGACTTGAGAACTCATTTTCAGGCTCACTGTCAGGTTTCCACACCAGCGTGTATCTTCTGTGTTGCAAATCCCACACTTTGAATTTTCCAGTTCTCTTTCTCTGGGCCCCGTGACCCAGCCTCGCTGAGAAAATGTGGTGCCTGACAGTGTGCGCTCTAGAGCTAACTACCGAAGCAAATGATTTCTGTGTTTCTGAGTTTTCTATTTCACATTTCATATTTTCAGTATCTAACCTCTGTACTATCTGAATGTCTTCCCTTTTAGGAAATTAAAAGAAATTAATTGCAGTAAAATCTACTATGGTAATCGTGTCTCGATGTTTAGTTCAGTCATGGTAAGTCTGTTCACGTTGCTGTGTATCCAACACCGTCTCCAAAGATCTTTTCATCTTGCAAAACTGAACGTCTGTCCCTGTTCCTGCTCTACCAGTTGTCTCTCGCCTCGCCCCTGGGAACTTTCTCTCCCTGCCTTCCTTCCTTCCTAGATTTTATTTATTTATTTAGAGAAAGCACCGGTGTGTGAGAGAAAAGGAAGGGGCAGAGGGAGAGGGATAGAATCCTGAAGCAGCCTCCTTGCTAAGCAGGGAGCCCGACAGAGGACTTGATCCCTCAACCTGCGATCATGACCTGAGCCGAAATCAAGGGTCAGACGCTTAACTGAACCACGCAGGTGCCCCAGAAATGGCTTTCTCCGTTCTTCCTGTATTTGCTGTAGACACCTCATCTAAGGGGAACCATACGCTGTGTCCTTTGCGACTAGAACATTTCACTGAGACGATGTCCTCGAGGGTCATCCGTGCTATTGCATGTGTCAGAATGTCCTTCCTTTTCAAAGCTGAGTAGTATTCCTTTGTATGTGTGGGCGACGTTTTGTTGATCTAATCATCCCCCGAGGGTCCCTTGGGTTCCTCCTGGCTTTCGGCTGTCGTGAGCAGCCCAGCTCTAAACAGAGACGCACACGCCCGCGTCTGCTATGGTCTTCCATTCCTATTCCATGGCGGTAATGTCTCCAATATCTTACTTAGCACAGGCAATTAATAGCTTTTATACTTGTTTTTGGCTTTCTCTTGGTTTATATATATATATATCTTTTGGTCAGCATTCTTTTCTTTCCCTCTTCCCATGTTTCCTTCTACAGGGGATCCATGGTGGCCCTAAAATGAATATGTCCACATCCAACACTTGGACCCTATGACTTGATGTGGACAGAGGGTTCATGCGGATGTTGTTAAGTTAGGGATCTCAGGACGAGGTCATCCTGGATTACCTGTGCGGCCCTAAATCCAGTGATGACGTCCTTAGAACTTCATGGAGAGATGGGCTGAAGCGCAGGTGAGGGGCAGAGACTGAGCGAGGCAGCCGGCAGCCAGTAAGCTCCTGGGCCTCCTGGAGCTGGAGTCAAGGAACAGGTCCTCCCCGCCAGGCTTCGGAGTGCGTGTGGTCTTGACTTGGGGCTCTGGGCCCCAAAACAATGAGACAATGAATCGCTGTGGTTTTAAGTGACAAGTGCTTGGTTATAATAGTCCTCGGACACAACGGTTCCCTTCCTGCTTTCCTCCCGCCGACGCTCCCCTGCCTCTTCCCCCCTCCCCCCTCCCTCTTTCCTCTAGTGGGGCTGCCCCTTGTATGTCGCACCGTGTCTAAGTGTCAGACGAAACGAGCGGATGGGCAGCTCTCAGGGTGCCTGTGAGTGTGAGGGCTGTGTGTGTAATTCTGTGTGTGCGTGTGTGTGTGGAGTGCGGTTCCTAGGTGTCGCTCACCCAGATGGGGCAGGAACCCGCTATCTCATTCGTAGAAGAGTTTCCCAGAGGCAAGGAACAGGGCGGCAGGAGGCCTCCTTGTTCTGGGCTCACTTTCACTTAATTCCCTGATTTTGCGAGCAGCACTCTTTCCTCAGCGTGGCTGTGTAATGGAACCTACATGAGTTCTCTCCATGGTGAGTGACACATAGAAACCACCCCAGGTAAGTTGTTCTACAAACAGAATGTTTCTTTGCAGCAAACAAGGAGATCCCTGGGAAGAACTTCCAAAGCCATGACTCCCTGAGCAAGGGTGAATGGGTTCCTTTTACTTAGGTTTAGGATGCTCATTTAGAGGGGGAAGCTTGCCATCATATGTAGAGGTGAGTGGAAGGTCACGCATGCACCTTAAGGAAACACACCTGCGCATACATTGTGTATTATGTAAATGAGCCTTGCCGTCCTCGCTGGGCAGAGATTTTAGTCTTCTAATGATGTAAAGGCAAGACTTGGTCACTCGGTGGTCCATCTGCACAGGCATGAGTCAGGGGTTAAGCTCCAGCTGGTCTGCGTGGTCTAGGCTGGCCTGAGCGCTGTGTCCAGACAATCCTTACTGGCCGAGGGGTGATTTCTGTTTCCATCATGGATGTTATGCCCATTGGGTCTTTTTTGCCTGAGTTAAGTTGGAAAGAAGAGCTTGGGTAAAATATGGGACAAAAGCCAGTGGGTGCAAGCACGTGAGCAGTAGAGCTCAGGTCTTGGGGTCCAGCTGGGGACAGCTGGTGTCCTGGATCCAGGGTCTTTTGGTCCTACATGTTCAGAGCTGACTTCCTAGTCTTTTGTGAGGCTGGGGCAGGGCAGCTCCCAAACTGCTGCTTCTGTACATTTCTACCACCCAGCCTGCTTCTAGTGTACTACCCCGCCTCTCTGCTTCCAGTGTCCACTGGGGCTTCCTGCCCACCCGGGCTTGCCTGGCCCTAGTCGTGCCCTGTGGGTCCAGCATTCTGGGGCTCCGGGGTCTCTGGTGTGCTGAGTCAGGGCCGCCACGGCGGGGGTCCCCAGCGCCGCACTGCCCTGGCCATTCTTCCCTCCCATCCTCCTGGGCCTTTGAGTCTTTACTTCTTACTTTTATCTCTTTATTGTCATTTTCAGGGGATTTTAGGAGGGAAAGATATTGAATCCGTTTGTGTAAACAAAAATCCTGAGCTCTCTCGAAAAAAGCTAAGTTGAAGAATTTGGACGGAACACAAGGGAGTAGCTCCGATCAAAGCTGGATTTGGGCAGGAGAGGTGACCGTAGAGGAGAGGAACAGCGGCCGGGGGAAAAGCGGGCTGCACTATGACCGCCCGACGAGCGCTTCTGAACGCTCATCCACTAGGAAGAGAGAGACACCGGGAACTGGAAACAATTCCATGCAGAAACAGTTGGCTCGCATGTGAAGGAAGTGGTAAGTCCTACGGAAGGAGACACCTTTAAGAAAGAACCCACAGTGGCCCATACCCACCCACCTCGCTGCACGCCTCCCACTGGCCAAAGGCACCTGTCTCCTGGCGCTCAGCTCTTCTCAGCTCTTGACTTGACGGTGGACCGTGTCCATCAGAGGGACTGGCAAATGAGCGTGCCCCCACCCCCAGCCAGCTGTTAACCAGCTACCCACACAACACCGCGTGTGGTGTGTGCAGACACACACCCCCTCTCTACAGGTAGTGGGTTAGTGTTGGTGTGTATGGTCTTCCTTGACGATGGTCCTTCAACCAGTGTGGGCTTGCTGTGGTGTCAGACCCTTGCCCTTGCTCCTCTGGGAGGGCCTTCCTCCGTCTGTGCCCTCCTGGCCCTGCCCTGCACTGACATGGTGGATTTCTCTGTGTGCTTAGGATCTTCTCCTCTGGGGAGCTTTCCTGTCTCCTTCAGGCAGAGTTTGGGGTCTCTCCTCTGTGCCCCCAAGACAGGCTTTGCTGCTCGGTCTCTGCACCCCTGCAGTCTTCTTGGAGCTGTGGCCTTCCCAGGATCCTGAGCTCCTGACCTCCCCTGTCCCCAGCAGCTGGCCCAAGCCTGCTTCTCAGAAGTGCTCAGGTCTGTTGAAGGAGTAGACGTGCACACAAACATTTCAATGGTCTCCTGGAGTAACAAAGAGGCATAGCCTGGCCACACCCTCAGTGGGGAGCACCGGGCATCTGGCCCACTCTTCCCCTGGGTGATGCCCACCTTGGGTCCCCACCTCTGGTGGCTGTCCTGATACCAGCTGCTCCTCTGTGGTCCTGAGCTTTCTGCACGGGTGTCTGGCCCATGACTGTCCGTTCCGTGCCCTGTATTTGCCCTGTATAGGCTGAGCCCCACGAGGGGATAAAAAGATGGAAAAGAGACAGGCCTTGCCTCAGGGTGCTCATGGTCCAGCTTGAAGACAGACACAGACGCATCAGGGATCCTGGAAGTAGGAGCGATCTGCAGTAGGAGAGGAAGTAAGACGAGGGAGAGTCCGGGAAACTTCCCGCAGAGAAGTGAGGACACGCTCACAGAGAAAGAGCGCCCCTTGTTTTCCGTACGAGGAGGTGGGAAGGAGGAGAAAGACAGTCCAGGAAGTGGATACGGTGTGGGTGGTCATGAGAGCGTGTGGGTGCGGGTGAGTCGGTTCAAGTAGTTCTGCACCACGTGTTTCCTCTTTCCTGCACTCACTCCCACAGGGAGAAGCAATCACGCACCTGCTTTTTGCCGCGGGTTCCAGGGGCACCCCCATACTTGCTCTGCATCCGGGGCTGGGAACCGGCCCTTTGGCAGTAGTGGAAGGCCGTGTCCTGATCCAGGGGGGAAGACGGGGAGGCTTGGGGTCTGTGGGTGGGTCCTGGACACCCTGTGTGAGCCGTCGTGTCTGGACCAGGCCAGCACAGGGCCCCTGGCAGGCCTCCTCTTCCTGCTCTCCAGCGGGTAGAACCCCGCCCGGAAATGCCAGGTGAGGGAGGAGGCTCAGAGGGACTCAGAGAGCAGGAGGACCCATGGAAAATGGTGTGACCAGCGGCCTCCCTGGTCCTCTGCCCTCAACTCCCAGACTTGGGGAAATCACCCATCCACGGCACTGGTGACAGGACGACTCACGGGAGGCCCTTTGGGCTCCGAGCATCTGAGAAAATGAAGGAACCTGAAGCTGTTACCCAGACAGACGGCATGAAAATCTCATTAATTCAGAACACAAGGGACCAGACAAAATGGATTTTGAATTAATGAGGTTTGCAGCCTGCGACAGTATCGCCGAAGAACATAGGGCATTGCGTTGCTGAGAAATCCCCGTGCATGACGTCCCTCCATGCGGCGTCTTACGTAAACGGAGAGTGACAAGGTTTCCCGCGTGTGGGGACAAATGACAGGTGCCTGGTGGCCTGGTGGCGCGCCCGCGCGGCTGTCTTGGTAACGTTGATTTGATCTCGCCGGCCGCCTCGCCTGCTAGCCCCATCTGGGGGGTTCTCAGGTCCTGCTCTTCAACCAGTTTCTTTCTTTTCCCTTTGACTCCCGACCAGTCTAACGGTTACCTCGATACGGCATGGCGTGTTGATTGGCTGATTCTTCAAGATTCCGGATTCTTCTTTTTGTCCATTTCAGGATCTTCTCTCCTTTCTGCACACGGGGCTTCTGCTCATCAGAGGGGATGTGGTTTCCTCCTTTTTGTTTGTTTGTTTTATTTCTTGTTTTCAGGGATCTCCTATTTCCCACCCACATTCAACTCCTACAGGAGGAGTCCCAGGTCCCTGCGACGGGGCGGCCTCCCCTCGGCTCCCAGCCACCGCCCCACACTCTCCCCGGCACCTGACACGTGCGCGGGGCAGTCTGTGAGCAGACACCGCATCTGTGCTCTGGAAACTTTTCTTCTCCTGTTGGAGTCAGCTGGACCCGGGCTTCGAGAAGATGTGGTGGTCACGGAAGAGTGGCCCGGCCCGGCCCGGCCAGGGCACGCAGAGAGCGTGGTGGGTGCGATCAAGAACGCGAGAGGGAGCGCAAGGTGGGGCCTTCCCTGCCTCCAGCTGGGCTTCCTGTCCCCCATCTCAAGCTCCCTCTCGGGCCACCGTACATACCCTTCAGGCCCCAGGGAGGGCATCCCGGCGCTCGGCCGGGCCGCCTCCCCCACGAGGCTGCACTGCCCCTTGAGGGTCAAGCTGCAGCGAGCGGCCGGGTGGGCCTCGGGCACCCACGCTGCCGTCACCAGGACAAAGGCCCACGAGGCAGGGCAGCCCGCCCTCTGGGCACACCGGCCCCAGGGCCGCCTCCGCTGGCCGCCAGCTCTCCACGCAGGCCTCACGCCCCTTGGTGCTCGTGGGTTTCCCTCTTTCGGACTGTCTTTCTAGAATTAGAAGGAAGGAAGCAGAGCATGACTGAGTCAACATCAAAGGAGGCTGGGCTTTCTCCTTCTTCTTCTTTTTTGATTAATGACTGGATCGGGGACATTTCAATAAGTATGTGGGGTAAGGACATTGCTTTGGAGAGAGCGTGAGGGGAGCTATGAAAAAAGAGCCAGAGCGAAGCCGGCAGGAGGGTCAGGGTGGGGTCCCCGGCTCAGCCGCTGGTGGGCGGGGCGGTGGGCTTCGGCTGGCCGGGAAGGAAGGCAGGCTCCCGAGTTCCCTGAGCCCGGAGAGAAGGAAAAACCATCGCACAGAGGAAATTTGTGTCCGGGCTCATCTTTCCTTATCTGATTTTAAGCCCCAAGCTGATTGATCATTTTATCAATTTCCCCTGCATCCTCTTCCCAATGCTTAACTCAAAATTAGATTAGTGGTGGACTGTCTCCTCGCCGTGGGTGAGTCCCTCTCCCCGCCGGCCGCCTCTTCTGCTGCAGAACCGCTTCTCACTGTCCCTTCCAGGGCAGAGACGGACGGGCTTCCTCTAGATCCTTACTGGGTACTGCACGGTGCGGTGCGAGGGACAGGCGGAAGCGGACTGACATTTTAGCTGCAAGGAAGCGGGATTTTTGTTGTTGTTGTTGAAGAATATTGTATATTTATTTATTTATCTATTTTTAAAAATATTATTTATTTATTTATTTATTTATTTAACAGAGAGAGAGAAAGAGAGAGAGAGAGACAGCAAGAGAGGGAGCACAGGCAGGGGGAGAGGCAGAGGGAGAAGCAGGCTTTCCTCGAGCAAGGAGCCTGATGTGGGCCTCGATCCCTGGACACTGAGATCATGACCTGAGCCGAAGGCAGATGCTTAATGACTGAGCCCCCCCAGGCACCCAAGAATATTGCATATTTAAAAGTAAATTCCTCATGCTTTTCCACAGCCTAGACATAATGTGCTCTGCAAGTAGACAAAGAAATCTGTTAAAGTTTCTGACAGATACTGATTGAATGTGCACTGTTGGAAGCCCCCGTGGCCTCCCGAAGATGATGGGACAAGGACTGCCGCTGAATCGTGTCATCAGGCACCCATCTCTGAACTCGTGCCTCAGTTTCCCTCAGAGGTGCATAGTTCTATGGGGATGCGGATGGACAGTCCTATACTGGATGGTCCGAGGCCTCCTTTGAGCAATAACACAATGTGTATACTGGTTCGGGTTTAGTCTGAGAACCGGCCATGCCTATGTTTTTCTGAACCCATGAAGGACGGGTGGACTCGGGCACTCTTTCCTGGCAAGGAAACATCATGTTCTCTTCTCCCTCCTCCTCACAAGTGTTCCTGGACTTTTCGGCAGCATCAGTTTGCGCCCGCAACCACAGCTGCCCAGTGTGTCCCACCTACTGCTAAAGCAAGCGGCTCTGGCTGCTAGAGAGCATCAGAGGAGCTGGTGGACGGAATGAGATGGAAGGTGCGAAGAAAGAGCCACCCAGGAAGGGTCACCTGCCTGCCTCACATGGTCCCTATCTGTCCACAGAGCTGTCTGAAGGAGGGGTCTGCTGCCTCAGGATCCAGTACCCATCAGAAGAAGCCCAGTGTTTGCGCCCCACAAGCCATCCAGCGGCTGGAATCCAGGCAAAGGCGAAAGCGTGACCACTTCCCCAACCCAGTGTCACTTCTGCTCCAGGCACTTCAGTGTCCAGACTCACAGAGTTCCTAGTAGTGATGGTCACTGGCTCTGACTCTGACTGCAGCGGGGAACTGAGCGACCGTCCAGATCACCTTCTCTTATCTCGCCCCCAGACCCACCAAAACTCCTCCCTCTTTTCACCATTACTAGACAAACTCCCCTTTGCACCCAGTGGTGTTGCATTGTCTACACTGACAGCATGCTGGGGGGTGGAGGCTGGGGGAGGGCTGTGCCTACGGAGAACTCTAGTGTACAAAGTCAAAAAATGGAGAGTCCTCTGAGTTCCTTGAATAGGAAAAAATTGTTTTCTGAACCATCAGAAAGCCCAGAAGGACAAGTTTACTTACGGAGCAACGGGGCTACTCGTGATCGGTAGTCTACCAAGAAGTCCTGGGTCTTGGGTTGATGTACAGCTGAGAACTCCGCCCCTGGGAGGGAACCAGGTTAAGGGACATTTGGAGAATAGGCTAAGTCTGGCCCTGGAAGCTTTCAGACAACATCAACGACACCACAAGTCACCAGATACTACAGGAGGGGCCTCCGTATGCGTTCACAGCGATCCCTGTAAAACCACAGCGTAGATACGGTTATCTTCTTACGGAGCTGGTAACGATGCATCTCCAAGAGGCGGTTCATCCAAACACACAGAGACTGTAAAGGGTGTCAGTTGTCAACACAACTTTAACCCAGTTCAGGCAGATTATGAAGCTGTGGCTTGCGTCACACCGTCACGTGCTGGGGACACGTCCGGTCATCCCGATCCCTTTCCCGGTCCAGGTCATCTTTCCCAAGGACCCCGCAGCCTGTCTCCAGGAAGAATGAGACTCAAATATTTCAGCTCTTCTCAGAACGCAATTATTAATTCCTCTTCCTTTTCTCTTAACATCGGATCTCATCTTGAACCTTATTTCCGGATATTCCCAGCTTTGGGTTTGAGCTTTATCCCTTCCTCCAACTCTTTTTCCCAAGGACACATTTCCCTTTCCTGATCTGATGCTCTACAGTCCCCCTGCATGAAAGCTCTGGGTTTACCCCGAGGCCTCGGGGCTCCTCCTGACCCAGCTCTGGGTGCTGGGACTTGCCTGTCACAGGACATCCTGACCTCCAGCCCCTCCTGCACGATCTCCAGTGGAGGATCCTGCGGTCTCAGGAGGCAGGTGGGGGCAAGGTGGGATTCCTTCAAGAGGCACCAGAGGACAGACCCAGAGCTGGGAGGCACCGGGGTCGTCACCTGTCCTGGAGTGAGATGAGAGGGGGGTGGACACATCAGTGCATTCCCAGGTGGCGATCGGAAGGTCTTTGGAAATGGAAGTGGAAATGGAAAAGAGCCTGAGACATCTGGGCTTGTGGTTTCTATCTTTATCTGTTGCCAGACTCCTGGGTATCCTAGTCAGAGGCTGTGTGATGACCTTGCCCTGCCCTTGTGGACTTACTGCCCCAGCATACCCTGTGATGTTATAAATGACTCACGTCAAATCTGACCTCTTAGGTGCTGACTTCCAGCTTTTGTAATTTGCCTAGTAGAAGCAGAGAAGTGCAGCTATTTCAGAAGATGCCAATAAAGTTGCTCTTGGATTGAAAGAACCACCAGCCCTCTTGATTTACATCAGTGCACGAAGTTGTTCGTCAAATGTGCTTGGAGGTTCTCCTCTTGAAATTCCCAGCTGTAAATGAGACGGGCATATTTGCCTAGGGAGGGCCTGCTTCCGTACACCCGTTCTGATAATTGGTATAATAAAATCAATATGGTGGCGACTAATGGCCTGCCAAGAGTGAGGCACGGTATGGCCTTTTGTGTTCACCTTGACGTATGCTGGATCAGAGGACCTTAGATGAGTAGGTAGAGGTAGTCTGAAACCAGTTTGTAAGTGGCTAATAGACTGTTATTTAAGAACAGTACAGGGTTTTCATTGCTTTATATTCACAGGAAATTTGTAATTTTAGGGAATATGGTATCTGTGTAGTTGTAATCGTGGCACACACAAAGCTGAGTAAAAATCAAGCTTTTTGATCTTGCCTTCAGATGATTAGGAAGAGGATCATTCTTGAATCTTGTTTGATGTTGAAGCAACATAAATATCATAATATTTATTAACAAGTGTGTGTCAACAATGGAACTTTATACATAGCTACGAGTAAATACATTCATCGCTAGACAGGTCCCTCTCCTGACCTCTTTTTTGACCTCATGTTATCTATTGCACATTTTTATAAACTGGAGCATCCATGCCTGGGCCTCAGAGGGACTGTAAACCACTGGAAATTATATATAAATTTTGACAAGAATGTCTGTATGCTGTGTTTTAATCCTGCAGGAAAGATCGGAGTGCTTTATCTGTTCCTCAAAGGAGACTATCGCCCCCTATTGCTTAAACTCCATTGTATCCAGAATGAAGCCCAAAGGTCTTAGTGACTTATGTGAAACTTACACACACACACACACACACGCGCGCGCGCACACACGCACACGTGCGCACACACACACACACACACACACACCACACCCCTTGCTTTAATCTGCTCATTTCCAATCACCACTTCTCTCCTCTGGCACCTTTGTCTACAGCCTTGTCAAAATTCTCTCTGTTCCCCAAAGAGGTTATTATTTTCATGGAAGGCATGTTTCGCGTCCTTTAACAAACGCTGCCCCTGGCCAGATTGGACGTCTCCTCTGCTGACACGCAGTCCTCTGCTTCAGTCCACCTGGCGCCCCTGGAAGGACCTACTTGTGAGGATCAGGGCAGAGTCTGAGCCTGTCAAACGCCAGCCTCCACCATGGCGCCCGCGGACTACGGCTCATCATCAGTACTCGTGGGAGAGACACATGAGCTAACGGGACAGCCGTAGTCCTCCTCCTCCCAGCACTGATACTGAAAAATCTCTCTCATTATCCTGCCTCAGACTGAACAACACAAGTGCAGGCACCACCAACCCACGTCTTCGAAGAGGGAGGGAGACACCGGGAACACCCCTCGCTTCCGTGCGTCTGAGCCCACTCGATCTCCAGTGCCTCTGCACTGCTAATGTTCAATTTCAAGAACATTCTTTGATTAATCACTTAAAAAATTGATGTGCATGATTTTCCATGATTTTGGACACCCTCAGTTTGCTTCCTATTTGTCACTTGTTCAGATAGGTTCTACTGATTAGTTGCACGCAAAACGCACCACCATGCCCTTCTGGCAACAAGGTTTCATTCGCCCCTCGCTCTCTGGCGTGGCTCCGTCCTGATGGAGACTGTTTGTTCTGGGACTGTGCTGATTCGCTTCAGCATCCACAGAACATTCTAGTGTGTTTATCTTCCAGAAACAGTCAGCATATCTCCCGCATGTTCTCTTGACTGAGGCTTGACAAGCACTCTCTGGGGAATGGGTTTTGGAAAGAAAAAAAAAAAGTTTAACGGTGAGAACTGTTCTGCAAAGGTGAATGTATAAAGTCCAGGTGAGGTCAGAGGTGCAAGACAAAGCTGGGAGTGAAAGAACTGGACTGTGGTGAACGATTGTATGTTTCTGTGTGTGTGTGTGTGCACACGCATGTGCAGGAGTGTGTGTGTACACTCTGGGGCACGCTCACCTTGGCTGATCTCTTGTTTCACACGCGCTGCACATGGCTGTTGTGAGCAGGAAGGGAGGTCAGTGTGAAGCCGTCACACCCTGTGGACCTTGCGTTGGTGTTCCGTGACCAACAGCTGATACCCCGAAGCTTCTCATTCTTCTTATGTGGGCAGCTGACAGTTCACAACTGCCCCCTCCTAAGTAGGGTGTTTGTGACTCTTCTTTCTGGTGCCTGGTACTGTTCAAAGGGCATTTCCTGTCTGCAAAAGCATAGAAGCCCACGGAGCCCAGCCAGTGCTGGACCCCTGACCCTGTCCTCACATTCTGACCCACAGTTCCCTCTCTGGGTCCTGATTTACAGAGCCCTTGGTTCTGCATCCCAGCTCTTGGGGGGTTCTGCCATGTGCTATTTTGATAACTGCTCTTGGACATACTTCCTGAGCTCCGTCTATGGCCCTCACTA
Source organism: Mustela putorius furo (assembly GCF_011764305.1). NCBI lineage: Eukaryota > Metazoa > Chordata > Mammalia > Carnivora > Mustelidae > Mustela > Mustela putorius. The sequence goes on from NW_025421485.1 coordinate 7,956,205, forward strand.
CTTTTCTTTGATTTTTATCTCCAATCTTCTTGGTCTGGTCATAAGTTGCATCGCTATTGACAAACTGAAGCAATTACCTCCCAGGTTTCTGGCCTGGATCCTTAATAATTCATGCAAAATTCTCAGTCTGTTACTGAGGATAATGCTTTTGCCACATGGAAGCAAGGTAGGAGTGCATTCTTTAAAAATATGAGCGCCAGAGAGTCAATCCCAAACCTTTGACTTCTTGCAAGATTTGTGACAGCAGAGAACCCCATTTAGAACATTGGCTGTGCTCCCCACCTCCCCTGTCTGTTGGCATTCTCTGGTTGAATCAAATCCCCAGGTGGACCGTACTTCTTCCTCACCATCCCTCAAGTCAGACAGTGACAGCACAAAGCGCGTGTGAGCAGAGATTGGACGGATCCTCATTCCATGTCATTTAGAAACAGAGAGAGTCTGAAAGGCTCACTGATTTAATTACAGGATGTAAAAGTGGGTGTTTCACGGCATCCAACTGAGAGCCGATGGGGAACTCCAACGGAGAGCCTTGTTTTCATCTCTGAGATCTTGCTGACAAACCTCAGGGGACATTTTGATAGGACAGTCGTCAACAGACACTGTTCCTTAACTGTCAGGGTAAATTACCAGGTAATTTTTAGTGGAAACTTGTGTCAACCTAATATGATCGCTTCTCCATAGTTCCTTCTTCTTCCTTTTTTTTTTTTTTAAGTACCTTTTAAGGCTGTCTATCTGCTAGCAGGACAGTGAGGGTTGCAAAGGTATTTTCTGAGGACACAATTTTCTCATTTGTAGGGAGTGGCATTTCTCAACATGTTGGTGATGGGGCTCACACAGCCCAAATCTGCAGTTCCCCTGTGTGGGGAGTGACAGTCGAGCCACAGGGGAAGTGTGCCCTGGGCTTCCAGAGATGTCGCCAGTCATGCTCATGGCCACCCACCGTCCAGTGCGGTAGCTAAACTTTCAGAAGGTCTGACTCAGGATGGAAACCAACGGTGACTTCATTCCTTGTCTTTTATTTCGGCGCCCACCTGGGAGGCTCTTCCCGGGGGGCTGGTTGATTTCAGAGGGCTAGGAAACAAAACGACAAAACTTCATTCCACCCTGGAGACCATGGCACCCCACCTCCATCCACACCACTCCCCGCTCCCCCACCTCAGCCTCGTGCAGTGCTCCGGGACCACACATGTGGGCCTCCCTGTGGCTGCTGGCCAGCGCGCTCCAACATGATGGCCTTGGTCTGCCGCCTCAGCAGCCACGTGACACAGTTCATGCTAGCTGGAGGACAGAGGACATGGACAGCCGATGGACCGATGGTTCCACGGGCAAGACTTATCACCGACGAAGGGCCACCCATATCACCAAATGAGAAGCCCTGGAACTGGGGGCTTCTGTCACAAAGACAGCGGTCCTCATCTTATCCTGCTCTGTTTTGCAAGACTTCAAGTAAACCTCACCAATCACTTCACTTCTGCCAAGCGCCTGCCTTCTGCTGTCTCCTCAAACCTGAGCACGTGACCTTTCCTCTGTCCTTGTGTGCCGTGACTGCCTCCCGGGTCAAGTTGATCAAGCCTCCCGCCACCTGCTCGAATCTTCTTGACCCTACCACGCTGTTCCAATGATGCCACTGACGTCTCATTCGTGTTGTCACTTGGGGTCCTCCACTCCCTTCTGCCCGGGAGTGACGGTATCACAGCAGATACGTCCGACGTGTTCTCTGGATGCGTGGCTCTCCTTTTTGATGAGTCCCATCGTCCTGCTCATTCTTCAGATGAGGCTGTGTTCTTCCATCATTCAGAGAAGCTCTCTTTACCCCTCAACCCACAGTGCTTACCAATAGCAACAACCACCATTGCAAGTTCTTGCTCCTTCTAATACTGTGACATAGACATTATTATTATTCCAAGTGGTTTACTTATTTATTTACTTGAGAGCGAGAGCGAGAGAGAAAGAGAGAGAGAGAGAGAGGGAGGGGCAGAGAGAGAGAGAGAGAAGGAGCGAGAATTCCAAGCAGACTCCATGCCCAGTCGGGAGCCTGACATGGGGCTTGATCTCATGACCCTGAGACCGAGACCTGAGCCGAAATCAAGAGTTGGATGCTTAACCAACTAAGCCAGCCAGGCATCCAGGCACCCTGACATAGATATTGTTCCCATTTTGTGGCTAAGAAAGTTGAGGCTCAATAAGGTTATGAGTTGCCTAAATTGGCAATTCAATGGTAACGAACAATGACAAGTGTTAATCAGGTGCCTATCATCCACCATTCACTGGGCTCAGCTCTTCATGTACACTATTTCATTTAATTCTTAAAACACCCCATGCAACAGACATAGTTTTAGGCCATTTTGCTGAAGAAAGTACAGTCAAGAGAGAAGAAATGACTAGATGATGCGTGGCAGAGCCAGGATCCAAACCTTCATGATTATAGGTTAGCTGCCCATGTATCTCCATGGTCCGGTTGTTAAGCATTATGCCAAAATTGCTTAGTAACTGGCAGCTGTGTCCATTTAAAAACAAAACAAAACAAACCATTCCAGGTATCTGGAAAGTCTCCACCTGCTTCTCAATTGGGCTTGTTCTCACTGGCAGGAACATGCGTGCAGAGATGCGTCATAGGAGACAGAAGCAAACTGACAGCATGAGTAGGAGCCTTGTAACGTGTGATGGGTACAGGTAGATCCAGGTCCAAAGTGGATGGACCATAGTGAAAATAGAAATACATAAACCGATTCGTCTCATTTCATATTTGTGTAATTACCCAAGTTGACGTACAAATGTGAAGTTAGAAATACAGCTCTAGCCAATCATATTTTGCATCTTGCTTTCCTGGTTCAGCTTTTTCTGCCCCTAAGTAACTCTTAACATACTTCAGTGCTTTAGAAATAGCCTTATCCAAGCTAATGACATGAAAATAAGGAGTGATGTATACTCAATTGTACATAATAGGGTTGTAGTTCCATAGAGAGATGCCTGAGTGCTTTGCTAATGTCATCAGAAATTCAACGTGGGATTCCAGGCTCCGGCTAACGTGCGGGATGGTTTGATGGGTTTGCCTGGGAGGCTTTCTTGCAGGATGCTGCTGTCGGTGGGGCCCTCTAGGGAGCACGGGGAGCAGAGGAGCGGAGGCGACGCTAGGTTCCACCCGCTCTTCTTAATGCATTAGAATGCCCGCCCACAGCCCTGCCTAGAGTGAATGTGATGCAGGGAGCTTCCTGGTGTCAAGGGCGTTCAGCGGAGATGGACATTCCCAAATCACAATGACACAGTATTATTTTCAATACAGGTCGTTTGCCAAGATTTTTCATAGTGATCAGGAATTGAGAGCTGGGCATCCACACTCCATGCCACACTCCTCTCTGATGAGTACTAAGTGACTACTTCGTGGGAGACTCCGGACTCGCAGCAGTGGACCTGTGAGCGCCTTATCCAAGGCTAAAAGGACCACAAGGGGGGGGGCTGGGAGTGGCCTGAGGTGGCAGGGGCAGCGTTGCAGACGACGGAACCGGGACCATTGTCTAGAGGAGCCAGGACATCAGCTCAAGCTCCCTGTGAAGTCCAGTCGGAGCTGAAGCAGGACCAGGGCTGAGGATGGCCCACCTGGGAGCACGTGGGTATGAGGAGCCACACGAAGGCCAGGCAGTGAGGAAAAAGCACGCTCAAGGACAGTCATGGTTTAAATTTTACAACTTGCAACATATTTTCCTATGCATGATTTCATGTAATTTTCAAAACACCATAAATTCCGGGAGCCCCTTAGGTCGCATGACCCACACCGACATTTCTTAGCCTGGGATCCAAAAATCCCTCAAAACTCCCCAGTGTGAGGCTGGTACACACGAGATTGGGTCAAGTCACTTCATTTCCCTGGCTCAGGTCCCGTGTCCTCACAATTACAATGCAAATATTACGTTCCTCAAGGTGTTGTTCACATAACGAAGTGAGTTAATAGGATGCTGTAGAAGTTGGTAATCACAGGGTCCATTTTTTCTGGAGAGACAGTCTCCAGCTTTCACCAGATTTTTGAGGTAGTATAAAGACCTCTCGCCCAGAACAAACCAGACTTGATCTAGAGGAGGAGAACGACGTGTGATTAGCTGAGTCTCCCTGCCCCTCGAAGGAGGCACGAGCTCTCGGTTCCGGCATGCTGGTGTGCCATGGGGATGCAGGCTGGGCAGGAGCTGCTGGCCCTTCGCCTCAGGAACAGTGAGGGCGACCTCCACAGAGGGTGCATGTGTCTGACACAGACCGAGGTCTCTCTGTACCATGTGGCACTCAGTCCTTGGTGCCATGGGCCCAGAGGCGGGGTCCCATTGCTGCCCTCACTTTACAAAGCAGGGGCGGAGTTCAGAAAATCCCCCACAGCATCAGAGCTCTTCTGGTTCTTGGAGAGAAGCTGGTACCTTTCAAGTGGAGGCAATGTTCGAGTGGGGCCTTGAGGCATCCTTGGATCTAGGAGAATAGGGTGATGGGGTCAGGGCCACACCCCTGGGGGGCGCTCATGAGCAGAACCCAGATGGGTCACAGATTGTTGCAGAGAAACAGCTGTAACTTGGTCTGGTTCAGGTGCAAAGTGGGTATCGTGTGGGCAGGTCCTGTTTCTCTTGCCTCACCTCCTCATCTCCTGAAAACAGAAGTTTTCCATTAGGTCTTCAGGATTTTTTTTTTTTTAATTTGTCTCCACCCCCAGTGTAGAGCCCAACATGGGGCTTGAACTCACGACCATTAATTAGATCAAGACCTGAGCTGAGATGAAGAGTCAGATGCTTTACCAACTGAGCCACCCTGGCTCCCCAGGTCTTTAAACTTCTGCTGGAGAAGGAGGTGAGGGTTTTTTGGGATGGGGACAGAGGGAAAAGGGGACACCAGTAAGTGTGGTGTGACCTGCTGGTCCTTGAGTTCTCTTCTGGAAGGTCAGGCTGGACAAGGTCCTGGTTGCAGAGTCCCTGTCTGTGGCCCCCTGAGCTCTCATGGACAGCCGGTGTGTCGCTGTGGAAGGAAGCACGGGCTGGGCGAGTGCCAACTAACGGAGACCCCCATGGAGGCCCCATGCCATGGGCCCTCCCTCCCACTTCTCTGGTGGCCTGGGGCCTCAACCTTCTCACCAAGTTCACTTTTCTGCTGAGGATGAACTTTTCAGCCCGACTGAACCCTAAGAACAAGCATGAGCAGGTGCCTCGTGTCTTTACCTTTGCCACGTTCTTCAAGTACTCTATCTGGGGTCCTCTTCATGGTCACCATCACTCTTCCCCGATTGTCTCAACCAATGGTTGTGTCAGCTTTTCCGTTAAAAGGGGTGATATCCAGAGGAAACTTTGAACCCAACTGCCTTAAATCTCTTCTCAAAAGGCATATTGTTCCTCTTGTGGTTTGTGCCTCCATTTCAGTTGGTTCTTTATGACCATTCAGAGTTCAGCCTGTGAACCCTCCTGCGGACGAGAGATGCCCCTTCTATTGATCTCTCGCCGGGTCATGATTTCACGATCTCCCAGGGAGAAAGACCTTTTTCCACTTTCTCTGCTACTCTCCATTTTTCCGGGGAGGGAGAGAACTCTTTGGGGCAGAGACTTGGGGAGGCGAGGGGCAGGCAGCATCAGGGGGCATTCCCAGAGGCAGAAGGGGCCCAATCTGCAGCAGGGGGCTCTGTGCCTTGCTGCTCTGCCTGTGCCACTCTGGGTCTGTGATTCAAGTTCTCCATCCTACTGGGTAAACTTAGAAACAACTCCTCAGCGCTGGGTCAAAGCCAGGATGGGAGGAGCTGCTGTACGGACGGGCTTCACCCACACGCGGCCAGGCACCGCTGGGCTGTCCTCACTCCCTCCTTCTCCCTGGGGCTCAGCAGCACCTTCTCCCCCTCCTCCTCACGGTCCTTCTCTCCGCAGCGTCTCTTTCTGTGTATCTGAGGAAGAATGACGGTGCCCCCGTCATTTCATCCAAGTACAGAAACAGCACATCAGTTCTGATGTTGGATATGCTGATTTTGCACCTTTGTTGTACACCTTCCAACTGTTGTACACCTGCCTTCCCTTTGTTTGTTAACAGAACTATCCTCTCGACAGATGCATTAGGTCTGCCTCCAGCTTCCAGTTCTATCTGGCAACCTCTTTGGAGTCAGTCTGAGGATGGTGCCTTCCCAGCGTGGTGCTGAGACCCAGGAGCCTGAGCAGATCCCACAGCAGGTGCTGGCCTGGGGGTTCCAGCTCCTCCTCCAGTGCTCCTCTGTCTCTAGCAGGTTTAAAGACAACCATTAGTGACGGAGATCACATTGGCCAGGAAACCAATTGGCCAGGAAACTAATTGCCCCCTAAAAGGTCTGTGTGTCTCCTCAAGAGTGTTCCTTTCATTAGAAGGACTTACAATGGGATTTTTATTCTAAAAACATGCTGGATCCTGAATGATGTGTGTGAAATGCTTAACCACATGGGGATTCCTTCTCATATGGAGACAAAAAAGTACCATAAAGCATTTTTTTTTTTTTAATGGAGAGACATGGATTACACCCTCACACTATGTGCCAAATTAAGTGCATAGGAAGCTACACTTTTATCAAAATGTTACCAAAGAGTATCACGGACTAACAAGGTCAAGACTAACTCCCTGCCCACAGTTTGGAGAGGGAATGGGAATCACCTGGCTGGGTCATCACCAAGGAAGCTGACTGTAGGTGGTTTCTGAGCAGGACGTGCAAATGCCCGGGCACAGACAGAGTGCATGCCTGAGGAGAGTGTGGCTATTCAGCTCCTTGCTGGTACGTATCTGCTGACGGATCAGAGCAGCCTTGCCTGAGGAACACAGAAAGGAACCCAGGAGCCATAAGGAGAAGAAAGCAAGTCAGAACCTGAGAGCTGGGTGAGGGCAGAACCGTGCCAGAGCCAGGAGCAAGGGAGACACATGGCGGGCCCCTCTCTGGGCGTAGGCTGACTCGCGGATGGGGGCTTCACCGCCTAGTCTGTCCCGGGGTCGTTGTGGAATTTGACAGTAACTCACAGGTGCAGAATCTGGGCCATCTGTGCTTCTGCGTGGGTGAAGCAGGCGACTTATTTGACCCTTGGATTTGAAGAATCAGAAAAGACTCAAAGAACCTAGAACAAACTGCCCTTCCCCCTGCCAAGAGCTTCCTGAGATCGCAGTAACAGCCGTCACCAAAGCCACCCCACTGGGGGGACTGGAGGTCCCGAGGAAGCCTTCCCTGCCGCCAGCCCCTAACGCGACGCTGACGCTTCTCTCTGGGAGGCGGGGAGCTAGAGGAGGACCCGGCATTCCCGGAGCTCCACTTCGCGCCGGAATGACCGAGCCGTACGTGGGGAGAGACAGAGCTCTCAGACTTGGGCTCCCGTTGGCTCCCAGCCCTGTGGGCAGTGGACCCCACTTCCTGCCCGTGTCTGCTGCGCACAGCCTTGTGTTTGGTATTTACTGTCACAGGGTGATGATGCGCACTGACCCTGACCCTGGGGGTTAGGAGCTCTGATGCCTGCTCAGCTGTTGGCCAACAGGACTCCGGTCGGTTCCCGTGCGCGTGGGAGACAGCAGCTCCGCAGGGAAAATGTACAGGAGAGAAACTGTCGCTGCAGAGGGGCGCGGGGCCAGGGCGCTGTGCTGGGTGGGCACTGTGTGTGTGTGTGTGCGCGTGTGTGTGCGCGCGCGTGTGTGTGTGTGTGCGCGCGCGTGAGTGCGCGCGCGTGTGTGTGCGTGTGTGTGTGTGTGTGTGTCCGCGCGTGCACACGCCGGGGGAGGGACTGAGCTCCTCGCCTGCCTGGTCTTCTTCAGGTGAGTGTGAGACGCTGGTCCCGGAGGTTCCCTGAGTGACCTGAGCAGGTCAAGGCCGCAGAACGTCGGCGAGGCACAGTCCGGCTCTGCAGGAACATCCTGGTGACCGCCCTTCGGTGGGACCGGGCTCGGGCTGCTCAGAACCTGCCTCGCTTTCTTGCCCCGGCCGGGGGAGGCCGGCCTCAAGCCCCCCCTCCCCGTGCGCTGTCCGGGGCAGCCCCCGCCGGAGCTGCGGCCCACGGGGCTGCTCCCGGGCCCGGAGCCGGGCTCCCCGCACGGCGGCGTGGACGCGGAGGCCCCGCCGGCTCCTGTCCGGTGCCGCCCGGCTGGCGAACGGCGCAGGCGGGGTCCGCACTCAGGTGCACCGTCCTCGGCCCGCCGTCGAGCGAGGACAGCGGGTAGTGGGCGGATGGGCAAGTGCACGGTCCTCCCCGGCCGCGGCGTGCTTCCCCCGGACGGCGCTTCTCCACCAGCCCGGACGGTTCCCGGGAAAAGCGGCTCTTCCTGCGCCGGCGGCGTCACAGCCAAGTAGCGCGGCCGGAGCTCCCCGTGCACCGGGCTCCGGGGCGGAGGACGCCGCGCTCGGACACTCGGCACACCGCACGCTCTTACACACCACTCACACCACCGCACGCACACTCCACGCACACTCCCCCGTACCGCACCTGCCATTGCACACACCGCAGCACACCATCGCCACACCACACGCATCACACACACACACCAGTCGCCACGGCACACCGCATGCAGCACACACGCGCGTGCACACACACACTCCACAGCACAGTCACCACACAGCACGTGTGCCGCACCACACACCCCACACGAGATCACACACATCACACCCCACCCCCCACACTGTATCACACACATCACACACCACACACACACCACACACACTGTACTGTACATGCATTGTATCACACACATGCCTCACATACTACCAATGTCATACCACACACTGTAAAAGCACTCCCACTCACACATACACACTACATCACTCACACACACACCACACACAGGCGACACCACACATACCACACACCCACACATTGTCACACACATCATACACCTCACGCACACCGTACCACACATACACACCACACCATGCACCCACACAGCACACACACAGCACACGAGAAGGGAGCTAATCGGGATTGAGTGCCTTTTGTGGCCGTGCCCCTGGGCCGTATCTTATCCCAATTAATTTTTGTAGCAACGTCGGGAGGCATGTATTCCAGTTTTGTAAGAGGAAACTGAAACGAAGAAAGTCGAAGTGACTTCCTCCAGCTACACAGCCAGCGCCTGCTGTCATGTGGGAAGATGGCGCCAGGCTGGCCAGCAGCCAAAGACAGACATCTGTTTCCACAGAGGGGAAGAGCGGGGTGCGGGGAGAATCCCCATCAGGGCCAGGTCCTGGAGCAGCTGTTTCCAGGCGTTGTTGCCTCCTGGGGAGCGAGTTCCCTCGTGGCATTGCTTCTGATGGAAGCCGCCCTCGACAGAGGCCACCAGGCATTTGCAGCAGAAAAAAACTAGTCCCAGAAGCTGCTGCCATGAATGCGAACTCCACCCCTGGCTGCCCCTCTTATGAACTTTGGGGGAAGATGCGCTTCTTAGAGCCACTGTTGGTCCCAGCACAGAAGTGACCGGGCCGTGTAGACTCAGTAGCTTGGATGTCTTCTTGTTCAGCTCGGTGATGGGTGTCTGTCTCTAGAGGAGGTGACAGCTCAGTGGCCTTTCAACGTACGTCTTTCTGAGGAGCGAGGACACAGGATTTCTATTAGGATCCACCAGATGGTGGATTGGGATCGGGACCAGGACACCCGGGCAGGAACCATACCAGTCAAGCGTGATGGAAGGGCGCTGGGCAGCGGTGTCCAGTAGCTGCAAAACCTACATGACCCTCAGTAAGTCCCGATAACTCAGAGCCTCCATTTCCTGTGTCTGACATGAGGATGCTGTCTACCCCCAGGACTGTCTTGAGGATAAAACTGAAATTATGAATAGAAAACTCCTGATATGACATCAGTGGAGTTTCTGTTTCCTTGGCCTGGGAACTCTTCCTTCCCAGCCTCCGCTCTAAGCATGGACGCCACTCTCTGCAACGGGCTTGCCAGGTCCTCGTGGCCAGTCCAGGTGCATGAGTAAGTCAGGGACGCTTTTGGTTGCAGGTGGTGGAAGAGGCATAAAAGAACACGTTGAGGTCAGATCTGCTGCAATAGCAGGCGAGTATCCCCAAAGTCGCCAAACTATGCAAAATTGGCCAATGAACCAACTATGGGGTACATGGAGCTAGGGACCCAGCCCTGGGCATGGTTATCAGTGAGATAAAGAAGCCCAAGAACCTCACATAAAGAGTCATACGGTTGTACACATGATGAAGGCTGCGTTGATACTACAGTAAATACGGTAGTATCTCTTTGAACCTGAGATAGCCTGAGGTTGGCTTGAGGACTGGACACCTAGAGGTCAGCCCCTGAGCTGCGGGGCGTGGAGGAAGGGGGCAGCTGTGGAGGGTGAGAGCAGGCTCTAACGGCAGACGTGAGGGGTGTGGCCCGTGACACGCGTGGCCCTCTGTGGCACCTGGGGGGTGTGTGGAGGCGTGTGCGTGTTCCCAGGTTCCGATCCGCTGGGTGCAGTCACTTGGGCTCACCCAGTGTTTCCGCGAAGAGCCCCGCACCTGCACACACAGCATTTATGTGATTCTCAAACTGTTCCCTAATGCAGGAACCGCGCTGGCACAGATGCGTGTGACAAAACAGTGTCCAGGCAGAGCTGACTGCAAAAATGTGCACCGGACCCTGGTGTGGTCACTCCTCCAGGCGTCACACCATCCCCCCTGGAGGAGCGGCAGGTCCCTGGGGCGAGGGGAGCCTCGATGGCGGTGCCGCCTGCCCTCCCATGTTCTCAGTGCCGCGAGTGACACTCGTCTCTGGTCAAGAGCAGTGACAGACAATTGGACCCTAGTTTTACTTTGCTAGTGCTCCAAAGTAGATAAATACCTTAAAAGTATTTCTGCAAAAACCACAGACTGAGGTTAAAACTACTATTGCAAGCACAGGTGAGCAAAGAGAAAGTCACAGACAGGCCACATGTTCTGTTCATGATGCGAGTTCATCCATCATAACGATGAAGATGGTGGCAGCTGGACAAAATCTGACAATAACAAACACTGATTTCCAAGTTATGAGAAATTATTATAAATACAGATTTACATCTGCTCTTGTTAACCGTGAACCTCACCTTCTGTGTGCACAGAGTAAATACCTTGGGGTATTAACAAATGGAAGTGCAAATCCATCATAATTAGCAAGGCATTGAAAACTAAGAATCCCAATAGGAACACGAGCATTTATATCTCTTTTGGCAAAATTATAAGTTTTGTGTTGTTTAATCATATACTTTGCAAAATGCCAATAAACTCAATGATAGTTCTGTAGAAGCCTCTTTTCAGTTTTCTTTCTCAGTAAAAGAGAGAGAGATTGAGAGAGAGAGAGAGAGAGAGAGAGAAAGCCACACCTACTAACAAAATATTTTTCATCCCACTTCACTAAAATGGCCAAAAGCAACATAAAAAATGGCACCCTTTGTCTTCACACCTTTTTGGAAGATGCCTGTAAATACTATGGGAAATGGGAAGAAACCAGTTTGTGAATAAGTTACGCAGTCTTGGAGGTTGGCTCTACAGTCAGGGACAAGTACAGATGTTTCTAGCATGTTCAATCTAGCATGTTGGTGTTTGCTGAACTCAGTTTCAATAATGGGACACACCAAGAATAGCTTCTTTGTGATCTACTAATGAAAGGCGTACTAGAGCTCTATTCTGAGAGCAAATTATTCAGTTAGCAAAGCAATAATTAATGAAAAGAATATGTAAGGGTAACCAGTGATGCTTTGCCTAATTACTAACAACACCACAAAGAAAGGATTCTGGTACACATCATTCATTCACAACATCTTCTCAGGAAGGCAGCCTTTTCAATGTGGCAATACTCTTCTCCCCCCCCCCAAGATCTTTTTTCCCAAGATTTCTTTATCTGAGAGAGAGAGACAGAAAGAGAGCATGAGTGGGACAGGCAGAGGGAGAGGGAGGGAGACTTTCAAGCAGACTCCACGCTGAGTACTGAGCCCGATGCAGGGCTTGATCTCATAACCCTGAGATCATGATCTGAGACGAAACCAAGAGTCGGACACTCAACTGACTGTACCGTCCAGGTGCTGTGTGATGTTGCGGTACTTTTTAAAGACATGGCAAGTAAATATGAAAATATTTTGTAGAATAGACATGTTTGTTGTTTATCATACTGCAAAGTACTTAAAAGGATTGCTAAACTAAAACTCTTCAGACCCTCACTGAATGGGGTCAGCACCAAACTTAGAAAATGCATCTAATGGTTCATTTCAGTTTGGATCTATATACTTGGGTGAAGTAGATTTCTCAACTCTGACAATTTAATATCAAAAATAAGCTGAAACATGTAACTTTATTGTGTCGCCAACTGTCAAACCAAACAAAAAGAACAAACATTAGAGTTCTTTCCTTAAAATACAATAATTAAAATATTTCTTGTGACAGAAGTTTTTTTTTATAAATACAAATTAATTTTAAACATTATTCCTTTCTCCTATGTCATCTTCCAAGGTGTTCACTTTTGTCTCTGGTTTTTCATGTGCACATCTTCAGTAGTTGTGAGTCTATGATGAATGGATACATGAATGTGAATGGCTATTTTTATTTTCACAGATTGTTTTACTAAATGGGTACATGGTCAGAGAACACAAAATCAGACAAGGTCATCGTGCACCAGACATGCGAACTGCTGCCACAGCCCGACAGAGCAGAGGTGCACTGAGAGACCGAAAGACCACGGAGGAGGTGAAAATGTCTCCGGGCACCAGACAATCTTACCACAGTTTTAGAATGTGCGAACCCCTGTAGAATGATTGTGACATGAGAGCCGCCTGCTAGATGCGCCTCCAGGAAACCATTGTGTGTGTTTGGAGGGGAAGATAATACTTACCCCACCTCAGATTCTGACTGTCAGCATCTATAAGACTTTCCTTATTATTTTTACTTTTTTGTTCTCAATTCATTTTAAAATTAAATTGATGTTCTCTGTGCCTGGCGTATCATCTGTGCTCAATAAATGTAGCTATTCCTGGACAAGTTATGGTTATGGCGAACCACTGATTCACACTCCTCTGTTCTCTGGCACATCTGTGTTCTCTGTCAGACTCTGGAACATTCTTTACGACAGGACGGTAGGATGATGGAAGCATCACTCGACTGTTGGACCGTGGCTTGTAGTCCTCATGGATCCTGATACTCCAAGAGCATGGGGATTGTAGCGGCGCTCTTCCCTCAATTGCTTTAGGACTCAAAGGCCCTCCATAGTAGACACTCAATTAGTGTGATCGAATTCTCCAAGAAAAGATATTTTAGGTTATATCTTATGAGATTAATCATATTTGATGATTTTTAGCCCATAAAATAGCAATTTCAGATGGTTTAATTTAATAATTTCCAGTGCTCACTACATAACCTTTCCTGAAATAACTCACTTAGAGGAGATTTTTAAAGGTTCCGGTAAGTAATTCATCGAAAACTTCTTGGGGGAAAAATGGTACTATAAATTTCTCCTGCCAGCACAATCTCTTTCCTTACAGATGGGAAAAAAAAAGAAAAAAAAAAGAACCCATTCAGGGACGTCGTGACTGCTCGCACAGATTTGGAGAGGGACGGCCATAGAGAAGTTCGCGTGTGGAGGCAAAGATCTGTCACTGTTTCTGCCTCAAGGCGAAGGCCTTCCGGACGTGAGGACCAACCTGTGCCCCAGCGAGGGTGGTGATGCAGCCACTGCGCGGCTAAGGCCGTAGGGGCCGCTCGGCAAGGAAGATGGGGGGACGCAGCCCAGACCCCAGACGGTGGGGAGCCCGGCAGGGATTTCAGCCGCTTCTCCCTGCTGGGGACGGGGATGTCCCTGTCCCCTGCACGACACAAAGCCGTTGCAGTTGTGTCCATCTTGAGCTGGGCTGTGTCGCTCGCCCATGAAGTCGGTGTATTTAGCGTTCTTTTCCCGCAGCCCGTGTCGCCAGCAGCGCAGCTCTGGGGTGCGGGGGGCGAGGGAGACCCTCGGCAGCGCCGCGCACTGCGTTTTACGGACATCCTCGGGTTTCCCCATCAGGGCGGCTGCGAGTCAGGACCAGGCCTCCTTTCCAGTGCACGACGTTCGGGGCCGCGGCTGCCTGGTGTCCCCGGGCCGCGCGCGAGCGGAGCCGGCGTCCCCCGCGCGGCCGCTGGGTGGCGCTGTGGCTCCACGGAGGCGACCCGGGGCGACCCGGAGCGCCCCGCGGCCCGGCCGCGCCCGCACAGGAGGTGGCGTCCCGGGTGAGCCCGGGGTTCCGGGACCGATTCGCCTCGCCGCCGGCCGCTCGCTCGGGACGCGCCCCCGCGTCGGGGGTCGCTCTCTGAGGCCGACTCGGGCCGAGCGCGCGCCCCCCCCGGCCCCCAGCCCCCCAGAACGCGCCGTGCTGGGTCGCAGGGGCGGCCGCCCTACCGACCTCGCTTAGAAGAGGACAAATAAACTGAAGCACATGTCACTTCAAAGGGAGCCCAGAAGGGACGTCGGCGGGACTGGGTGCGCTGATGAGAAAGCGCTGCGGCTCCGGACCCGGACCGCACGGGGCGGGGGCGGGTTGGAGGCTCGCACGCGGCCGCGATTTCCGAAGGAACGCTTCGATTTTATGATTTCCAAAAAAAAAAAAAAAAAAAAAAAGGAAGGGCTTCCCTCCCCCATCTCCGCACTTGGACGTCCTGGCTTTGACTTGGCGGCGTGCCCTGCTCCCCGAGGCCGCCCGGGCAATGGGAGGGGAAGGGCGGCCGCTGGGGTGTGGGGCACCGGGTTCCCCAGGTCCCAATGCGGGGGTGGGGGCTCCTGCAGAACCGGCAGCCCTCTCCAGGACAGGCCAGGGCAGGCCGGCTTCGCAGCCGCGGCCATCTGTGCTGCTGCGCCCCTCCCCATGGGTGGCCTCCATCTGTGGACGCACCTAAGAGCCGTCCACCTCCGGCTGGGCTTTTGTCTCCAAGCCCTTCCCCAGCAGACCCAGCCCCGCTCCCAGCCTGAAATCCCACAGCTTCCAGCAGCCACTTCCTGGCTAATGGGGACTGAGCCTAATCATTCTCGTTTTTCATGCCTTGTCAGGAGGCCTGAGCGCGGAGAAGGAGGGCAGCTCGGAGGAGGGAGCGTGGGCAGATGTCCTCATGAAAAATTGACAAGGAATAATCAGAGGCTCCCGCTCTTCCCCCTGTGGGCACCGCCACCCCCCCCGGCTTGTTGCTCGGGCCCCTGCAAGGATATTGGAAAATGCCCCCATCGTTCTGAAGAAAATCTGGCTCTGGGAGGCTAATGCATGGTGTTTGATGCACTTGGCTGTCCTCCTGAGACTGGGTTGCAAATGTAGTTCAGGCGAAATTGATGAAGTATCAGTTAATCTGAGGCTGACAGTTTAGAGAGGTCACAGCTGTGAGGGCTGCCAGGGTCTCGGAGAAAACAGACGGAGAGTTAAAGAGACAGAGGGAGCCGGTGGGAGGAGGCATCCGTCTTCTTCATGGGCAGGTCTCGAACCTTTGTACGTTGCCATATCTCTGAGCCCCCCGCCCCCACAAGCACTTTGAATCCGGACAGTCACACCATCCGCTGCTGCAGAAACCCAAACCCACATTCCTGATGCTCCTCTCCCTTCGGAAAAGCAGAGAGCTGCTGCTCCTGACTGAAACAGGCAGTCAGCTGGCCTAATGCAAATTTCCTTTTTTTAATTGGAACTCTGAGTCATGTCTGCCCGTTCCTGCATTTCCTGCTACAGGAAGGTTGTCTAGGTATATGGCGTATCTGCAGACAGGGAGCCGTGCAACTGCTCAGAAGAAGTTTTCTGGGAGTGGTAGCCGCTGTCTGGAAAGAGATGAGAACAGATACAAATTCACGTTTATCCCAAACTGTTTTCTATGTGAACATCTAGGGCTCTACGACCCAGTGATCTGACACTCAGAGACGAACATGTGGCCGTGTTCCCCGTGTGCCTTCCACCCGAAAATGTGGCTTTTAAGTTTAGATTTGCCAATAATTGGGCTTTATGGGATACGAAGCAGTGAGGGTTTGGGAGCCGACCGACCTTGGGTTTGGATCTGGACTTTGCTGAGCTTTGAGAAGGATTTCGTGATTATCTTCACGTGCTTGCAGGAAAACAGGACAAGAGGTGGTCATCGACCAGATGATCCAATGGCTAGTAGACGGAGCCGGGATTCTCCGCCGGTTTCACACTTCTCCATGTCCCTGTTCTGAGCCAGAACACTGATCCTGGCTGACATTTACTCAGTGTTTCTAAAGTGCCGCCTGGGCTGTGGCATTCTACATGCATAAACTCACTTACCCCTCCCTGCAAACTTGGGGCAAGATATTTTCATTATTAGTATCATTATTACCATATTATCTCTTTCTAAAAGAAAGGAAAATTGAGGTTTGGCAAATCGTTAGCACAGTCCATTCCCTTCTGTCTCAGTGGGGCTGGGAACTTTTCCTTTCCCTCGGGGGGGTAGGGATAGGAGGTTTTCGGGGGGGGGGGATGCTTTTTCAAGACAAAGACTGAAAAAACTATAAATATGAGTGACTATAGCCAGATGGAAATAGCCACTCTTTTCGGTAATAAAAAAAGTATGTTTGTTAAGAGGAACACAAGGACTTTTTCCCCAAAGTCCATGGGGATTGTGCATAACAAGAGAACAGCCCCTCTAGAAGGGAAGTCTTTCCTCAGGAAACAGGAAGTCATTGTGCCTTTCAGAGGCGCCGTGACTGCCAGGTTTGTGCAGGGCCGTTCGCAGCAAGGGGTTAGGGCTTTCTTTCTGCTGGTCCCCAGGGGGGCGTCTCGGGCTGTGGCCATCACGCCGGGCACGCCGGGCTGTGTGGAAGGCGGATGGGGCCATCTTCGGTCCTTCATGCTTCTACAAGATGTATGAAGGGCTGTTCTGAGATGCTGGATTAGGAGCCCGTGTCTCCTCGCTGTGCAAGGTGCGGCATTCGCCTTCCTGGACCCTCTCTGGCAGCAGGCAGGGGCTCCCCTCTCCGGGCCTGCACCCCGCCTGAGGACGTGGTGTCTCGGTGGTTTCAGGCAGAGAGGCCAATCCAGTCCTCGCAGTCCCCCAGGAACCGAGAGCTTGTGCTTTTTGCTCTAACCCAAGAGAATTTCCTGCAGTTTCATTTCATCACTTACAGACAGACAGACAGACATGCAACCACACATACATACTCACCACACGCATCACACGTACACACACACCGCACACAGCACACGCGCGCATCAGAGAGTTTTCTGTCCCAAAATGTTGACGGTGCTGGGACTCAGGAACCCTCTTAATCAGGTCACTATGACACAACTTCATAGTAAGAAGAAAGGAGCGTGCCTGCTCACCCGATGGAGACAAGGCAACAAGCGTGTGCATCCCCCTCCTCCGCAGGGCAGCCTGCAGTGCGGTGGCCCGGGATCCTGTCTGCTTCTTTCCCGGCATCTGGAAAGCCATACAGGTTTTTGGCCTCAGTCCTCTTATCTGTTGAAGAAGTGTTTGGACTCTGGAGATAAAAGTATCAAAAGGCAGCGTGACAGCCCACGGAGGAGCCGCCGTGCGGTGGCCGCTGCAGGGGTGGGTCTGTGGGGTCTGGTGGTTCTCCCGCCTGACGGTGACAGGCTGGCCAGCTCGCCTCTGCCGAACCTCGGAATCACATCCCGACCCGGAGCCCCTCCTCACCAGCAGGGAGGCAGGCGATCCGAGGGCCTAGGTGAGGGCTTTCATGGGGCGTCTGCTGTCTTCAGAGCATCGTCCTTCCCGTGCTGCTTCGCCTCGCCTCCGGCTTCTCTGAACTTGAACCTTCAGTTGCGGAAAAGGAGCAGGAATCTGTAAGGGATGTCTAGCAGCACGCTTCTCAGTGTCGATGCAAAAACCACGCAGCCGCCGGAACGCCATGCCCTGGTTTCTGATCCCGGAACACACACGAGCACGCTAGCAGGAAGCCAGGAGTGACGGGTCCCCGGCAACGGCAACAGGGACCCGGTCCTCACGTGGGCGTGACAGGCAGACACCCACTCCTGGCCGAGGGAAGCTGTGCACACAGAGGATTCCTGCTCCCGTGGGAAACTTGAGGGCTTTCCGATGACCTCATATGCATGGCCTTTTCTAAGGAAGAAGATCAGTGTGTTCCCCTGCGCTGTTGTCACAGGCGAGGGCTTTGGGGAAACCCTCTAGCCTGTGGTTGCTCCCCAAAGCAGCAGCCCTGGGGAGGAAGTGCACGAGAGAGGTTTCCCAAGGCTCTTGTTGCCCTTTCGCGGCCTGAGCTGATTTGGGGATGGGCTGAGTCACACTATCGTGGCTGCACCTGTTCCACACGCCTGCTCCGCTATTAGAAAGAGTATCTGTTAATGACAGAGTATTCTGATTGCTCAAAATGAGTGCCCAACTCCAGAAACCTTAGCTAGCTTTCGGTTTTATTTCAAAAAAGGGGAAAAAATTAGAAGACCATCGGAGCAACTCCTAATGATTTAAAACTCGTGTTAGAATGAGAGGCACACACTACAGTGATCCTACAGTGGGGACCCTGGCCCCGCAGCACCGCCTGACAACCTGGGGGACATGCAGATTCTGGACACCCCAGACACCCCAGACCCACTTTTAAGTATAATTCCTCTCACAGTTCAATTGACAGCGCGTCACGTTTTGTTTTGTTTCCCTTTGCTAAACTTTTACAAGAAGACAGTCAAAAGTTCAAGGATATCCAGCGAGAGGAGAAAGACAAGGGCCCCGGCTCTGTTTCAGGGGCCTCAGGACCTCATATATTTCCGTTTTTCACTCTCAGTACCTAGGTGCCATGTCAGTGTTCTCTGTGTGACGGCAATAATCAGCATTACGTAAGCTATGCACATTTAAACAGTATTTAAATTCTCCCGATCTCACTATTGTGTAAATGTCTGGAAGAGGGTTTTAAAAATGGTTTCCTTAGGATTGGTTCTCTCGTAGCCTGTCCAGTATTAATGGATGTTTCGAAAACCAACTCCAGGGAAAAAGTAGGATTTGTAACTTTATCACAGGAACTCTGAGGCCACACGAGTCAGCAAGACGCTGCCTTTGGATTATCGTGGTACTAACACAGGGCAAGAAAGGCACCGTCCATGGGCTGAGGTCATTTTCCTGATGACCTCTGATGGAGAGTTCAGGGCTGCGTTGGTGCCCGATAGCCCTGGGCAGTGTTTGGTCCAGGCCTCCTCCGCCCAGCTTCCTGAAGACTTCCTGTGCCCTTCAAGGGGCTAAATTTGCCATCATTGGTCTAACATGTGAACCTTGAAACGCAGATCTTCAAGTGTCTGCTCTGAGAAGTAAACAACCCAGGATACTTGAGCGTCTGGTGGGAAGAAGGTGGCATGGGACATCGTCTCCATGCGTGCCTGTGGGCATGAACAGTTCTGCCCCTGATCCGTGGAGGGACCCCTTCGAGCAGAAATTTGTCTTTAAGACTACAAAAATGTCTTTAAGGCGGTGATTTCCTTTAAAAGAAGATAAATAGGGGCGCCTGGGTGGCTCAGTAGGTTCAGCGTCTGCCTTTGGCTCAGGTCATGATCTCAGGGTCTTGCTATGGAGCCCTGCGTTGGGCTCCCTGCTCAGCGGGGAGCCTGCTTCTCCCTCTGCTCACTCTCTCTCTCTCTCTCTTTAGCTCACTCTCTCTGAAATAAATTTTTAAAAAAATCTTAAAAAAAAAAAAAAGAAGATATCTTTTTCAAGATATCTACCTTCACCGTACTGTTTGCATGTGAATAGACTTACGAAGTCTGTTGCCTGCTATCGCGATCGGGGAGCTGGGTTGGCGCATACCTGTTTCAGGGAATACATTTGGAACGTATGTTCGGGGGTGACAAGAACTGTGTCTTTGGGCTGATTTCTCTCCATACATAAATGGCAGCTGTTGACCTGTGAGTCAGCATGGAGCCGGCAGGTCCCTCCCAGATTCATTTACATGCCAACACCAGGCAGGGGGCGATTGGGTGACTTTGCTCCTGTGCCAGCTTCCAGAGCAAATAAACACAAATAGATGCATTTGTGAATCTAGAGCTTCCTTTGCTCTCTTGTTACCTGTGTGTGTCTGTCTGTATTTTTTAAAACAGATCATGATATGAGAATTCTGGAACTCTTCATTTTACAGTGCATTTTATGTGGTAATAACCATAATAATGGTCCACCGTTTGGATAGTGATGTGAACTAATTAACAAAATTGCCCATGAGGTCGCTGGTGTAATGTTTTAAATTTTATTTATCAGTTTTGAAGGAAAATATCTAGACTATTACAACAGTAGGAGCCTGGGGTGTGTGTGTGTGTGTGTGTGTGTGTGTATATATATATAAAATAGTGCTGATTCTTTATCAAATCTCTGTTCCTCTGCCTCCACCTAACGTAACCAAATTAACGCAAGCGGCAGCTTTCCCTGGACACTGTCTTCTCATATGAATGCTTGCGGAGATGAGCATCTATTTTTTGCCGGGATAATTGTCACTATTACGATTTATTTGGTACCAAGTGAGAAAGCAGAATTGTCCTTTAATTGGACACACATTTGTTGACAGGATAACATATTCACTAGCTGTCTGCTAGTGGACATCTGGCGTCTTCCTCTGCCCAGCATCTCTTCCCGTCTTTTCCTGGAAACAGCACCTTCTTCCTGGAGCAGCAGCCCCTCCTCTGCTCCGGGGAAAGCCAGGACTGGCCACTGTCTGCTCCTTGTGCTCTGTTCTTCTGACTGGGACACAGAGCACAGCAGAGCCCAGGGACACCATCCCGTGACTTTCATCTGTAGACTCAGGAGAAAGATGGTTTTTCTCTTGCAGACTCATGAGATGATCAAAACCTGCATCTTTCTAAGGTCAGATGTCACTGTCCCCTGACACCCAGAGGAATGTTGTGGACATTAAGGGGAAAAAATGTCATCCCATGAAGGAACCAAAGCTGAGAGACACACAGAATTTGGACAGTATTTTGAGTGTCCAGGCTCTAGGACGTCGGCATCAATCTGAAACCTCTCCCTTAATGAGAGTGAGCGAATGCCCCTTTGTGCTGAAGGGAGTGTGAACTGTGTCAGGCATTAGCTACTGAAGGAGAGTGGGATAAGGCTCTGCCCTATGGTCGAAGATGTCTTTGTGTTTACAGTATTGATGGAAGTGATTATATCAAGTCATTAATTCTAAGCACATTATGGAAATTTCTGGAACCTCTAAAAGGAATCAATAGCGATGTTCGCTCATACCCTTTATCTCCTTCTCCTGCTCCTTTTTCTCATGATGAGGACTAAAATATGATCCTCTGTGAAAAAAGAAACAAGTCCCCAATGGGGTCATCTGTCCCCACGGAAGGAAACCAAGGCCTGATTACTCTTCTAGCCTCTCCCAGAAACGTGACCTTTTATTTTATTCTTTTCATTTGCGATTTTGTTTTTAATTATCTTTTTAAAAAATATTTTATTTATTAATTTGAGCGAGAGAGAGAGAGAACGCAGAAGCAGGGAGATCAGCAGAGGGAGAGGGAGAAGCAGGGTCCCCGCTGAGCAGGGAGCCCCATGCGGGCTTCCGTCCCAGGACTCTGGGATCATGACCTGAGCCAGAGGCAGCTGCTTAACTGACGGAGCCACACAGGCAGCCCTTGTTTCTAATTATCTTAAGCCTTATCACATAACTTATAAATTCACGTTGATGATACATTCCCTCTACTGTAATGCTGCCAAGGAGCCGGCAGAAGCGCCCTTACCGATCATACGCATACAGTGATTCTGCGGTAGTGTTTTTGAATAGCTGTTTAGAGGACAATCCTGAATTATAACTTAGGCTGACTTAGTAAAGAATTCACCAGCCAAGTTGGCCACTATATGTTGTCACACTGAATTTTAAGAGCATCTGACCTTGGGTGCCTGGGTGTCTCAGTGGGTTAAGGCCTCTGCCTTTGGCTCAGGTCATGATCCCAGTCCTGGGATTGGGCCCCACATCGGGCTCTCTGCTCAGCAGGGAGCCTGCATTCTCCTCTCGCTCTCTGCCTGCCTCTCTGCCTACTTGTGATCTCTGTCTGTCAAATAAATAAATAAAATCTTAAAAAAAAATAGCATCTGACCTTAAAGATCATCTATAAAATGTGAGAAATGTTAAATATTCTTTATTTACTATTATCTATATGCCTTTCCTCAAGCAAGAGGCAACGTTTTAAGTGCAGGAAATTTTACCTGAATTGGCACAGTTGAGGGGCGCCTGGGTGGCTCAGTTGGTTAAGCGTCTGCCTTCAGCTCGGGTCATAATCTTGGGGTCCTGGGATCGAGCCCCATGTAGGGCTTTCTGCCCAGTGGGGAATCTGCTTTCTCTCTCCCTATGTGCTCTCCCTCTCTCTCTTCTTCAGATAAATGAATAAGTAAATAAAATCTTAAAAAAAAAAAAAGGGCATAGTTCAGACCGAAAAGATAAGGTGGACTTTGCCAACTTTTCCCCAACCTTTGCCTTTAACAGGTTAAGGGGTCAACTTGAAACACAGCTGAGTCTTGCGGTTCTGTGAGACAGTGAGGGAGTTCCTCAGTATTTAAATATGTTAATATGACCAGTTATGTAAATCTAAATATAAACCAAGGTCCTCCAGGTTGAGGGATGGCATCAACCATCTGCAGGAAAAATGGAACATTAGGGACTGATTCCAATTGTATCTTTGAAGAGGAAACAGAGACAGCACTTGCTAAACCAGAATTCCTACCACGTTCAGACCGCTGGTTACATGCATTTAGCCACAAGGCGATCTTATCTAAATCAGGGTCTTAAATGTTCTATCAGCCACTCAAGGTCTGAATTCTGGTGTAGGAGATCAATTTAAATATGGCATACATCAAACATCCTCACCGACATTTTGTTTTGTAATAAACAAGGCAATGGCCAACGGTGACTCCTTACTTGTGTTCTTGAGATGCCATCATGTCTGCCTTTCCTCAGGTCTTCTTACTGCCAGCGAAGCTCACTTTTGTTCCAAGGAGGCTCTTCTTGGGGTTGCCCAGTACTCCACCCGTGTCCCCTCTCCCCCGGTGAGGCTCTGGCATCCCTGTGCAGATGCAGGGGCCTGGCCTGACTTTGCCCGAATGGACCACGGAGATTTGGCAGGTCTCGTGTTTGCGCTGACTCTCTGTTCAACAGCGTGACACAGAGCCCAGTCCCGAACAGGGTCTCTTTCTTGCCCTTCTCAACACCACCCCCTTTTCAATTGCTCCTTCGTCATGTGCAAAACGAAGGTGCAGGCTCCCAAGTCAGACGTCAGACGTCCTTCTGAAAGGTCCTGACCCGCTCTGGCGAGGCCATCTGCGGGATATACTCCTGCTGCTCCTTCTTCCCTGGAAAGAAGGCGTCCTGGCCTGACACAGCCCTTCTTTTCTCCTGCTGCTGCGTTCTTGCCCACCGTCCCTCCTGCAAATACCTGTGTATGGCCCCTGGCCGGGTCCCACCTGCTGGATGGGGTGGTACCTGACTCAGGAATTGCTCAGTAAAGCCAATTAGGTCTTCAGATTTACTTGGTTGGAGTGTGTGTGTATGTGTGTGTGTGTGTGTATGTTTTAAACACTGCAAATATCACCTGGACTCACTAAGTCAAATCCATCTTCTCAGAAATACACGTGCTCTTTCGAACTTCAGGTATTTGAAGACGGCAAAGAGGCAGACTTCATCAGCATCATGAAACAAAACACAGCTCGTTACCTCATCAAACTGAAACTGTAAAATGCACACAGTAAGAAGTCACTCTGAAAGGGGCCCCTGAGTGGCTTAGTCGGTTAAGCAGCCGACTCTTGATTTTCAGTTCAGGACTTGATCTCGGGGTCACGGGTTCAGGCTCCGCACTGGGCTCCACACTGGACTTGGAGCCTACGTAAAATGCGAGCGAAGTTAGTGTGAGGGTTTTGATTTATTAATTGTCCTTATGTCAAGTTGTCCCCAGAACCCTGAGGGCACCGTGCCCACCCGCAAGTTCCTGGAGAGAACTTTCTACACAAGGGAGTTCAGGAGGGCAACGTAACCCTTTATTCTTAGCTAGCTCTCTGGAACCAAACTTTAGTACAGAACAGAGAAAACTGGGCTGGACATTGTGGAAAATTTTATCTTCCTTTCATTTGTTTAAAAAACACAAATTTTTGTAGCCCCAAAATGGAATATTTGCTGTTCAGAATTTGTTGCTGTGATCTTTAGAATTGAGCGTTTTTACCATAAATACTGTAAAATATAGGCCTTTGAAAGTGTCCCCTCAACCGCCTGTCTGCTTAAATATAACGCATTTCCTATATATTTACATTTGTTGCATTAACAAAGGTGTTCATAATGCTGACGAGGTTGTATGTTTGTTAAATTGATGAAACTACACTATGTGTCTTGCCTTTATTGTATAGAACTTACATTGTGAGACAGAGACACATGCACACACACATACACACACAAAGATGGAGAGAGAGAGAGGGAGAGAGAGACAGAGAGAGAGGATTGCATGAGACCTGGTGGTTATTTGCAGTCTTTGCGGTCTTGAGCCATATTTTCCCCTCCTCCACGTATTATGAAGCTGTTCTATCCATGCAACGCTGCTGGGAGTCTAGGAAAGGATCCTGGCCATGCCCTCAATACCTCTGATGTCTGAGAAAGCGAAGAGCCTCTGTGCTTATGGGGGGTGTGAAGAATCAGGAACGCAAATGCTCACAAGCAGAATACGGAGAGGACTTCGGAGAAGCTGATTCTCCTAAACAAGGATCAGGTTGCTCCATCCCTCCTGATCCTGATAAAGACGGGCGGAGAGTTCTGAGATGGGGGGAATCGTAGGAAGTGTCCCACAGGGGGAGGAAGACTTGCACAAGACCGATGTCCCGTCTGAACTAATATACCCACCCTTGAAATGCGGGTGGTCTTCACATGCCGGCTTCCCTGCTGCTCTTCAGCAACACCAGGTAAAGGTCTCTGCCGGCAGACTGCAAATATCTGGCCTCCTAGAGCTGCCCTGCCCTCCGGATCCAGTGATGCTAGCCGGTGGCCAGGGTGTAGAATGGGAACTTATTTTTCTTCCTTAGTGATAAAGAAGACACTGAAAGACCTCCGCAGACACTGTTGGTGATTCAGAATAAAATCCTTTTGAAGGGAGGTTCTGAAAAGACCTGGGGCTAAGAAAGACCCCAGGTGAGGATGCTGTCAGTGGCACAGTGGACACACGTCCAAAGCTGAGACCGAGAGCCCTGGAACTCTCAAAACGTAGCTATCTCCCTGTGATGGTTTTCTTAATCTCTGGGCTCTAATGTTGCTGGTGGTTGGGTTGTCCTCACTGTCCTTTTCCTTCTCTGGCTCTTCTCCCCCGCCCCCCACCGTTCCTAAAAGACAAAGTCACTCTGCTTGTCCCTGTAGCTTCCTCTCGATCCTTTCTTTCTGGTGACCTCATGCATGTTTGCAACCTTAACCGGGATGAAGGGAGCCCCGCATCGCTGGGTCCCACATTTATGTCTCCAGTGGTGCGTGTGAATTCCAGGCTCCTACCTCCAACCCCTCTTGAGTCTCCAAGGTCACCATGCAGCCAATTTCCCGGCTCCAGACTTGACAGATACCCTTAGAATTTCTTTCTTTCTCTCTCTCTCTCTCTTTTCACCATTATCTGTAGTCCAAAGTCAAGTTCTGCTGTTCCACCATCAAAATGAGTCCCATGTTTAAAAACACATCCTTGTGTCCACTGCTGGCGTCCTGGTCAAGCTGTTATCATCTCTTGTCTGATGACAGTAACTGGTGCTCCTGTTCTCACTGCTCCCACTCTTCCTCACTTCCAATACTCTGGACCCTCCCTTCAGGAGCATATGAGATGAAATCATCTGTTTTTAGATCCAGGGAATTGTATGATACCACTTCTCTCCAACCCTCTATTGGCTTCCCATCGCAATCAGAGTAAAAGCTAAATACTTCTTCGTGGTGTGGGGACCCTGCTTTCTGCCTCCTTGGCCACCTTCTACCTCCCTCCTGGCCTGCAGCACGGCCTCTGGGATGCTCTGCAGGGTACGCTTGTCAGTTCGAAGCCTTTAGAGGAAAGGCTCACCTGGACCCCACACTCTGTATCTACTTTTTCCTTTTGGTTCTCAGAGCTCAAGTATGTATGGAAAGCTCTGTTGACCCTTCTTAGTGTAGCCGGTTCCTACCCCCACTTGTAATGCTTTCATTTATTTCATGTCAACAGAAGATATTATCTTCCTGATTTATGTTTGTATTAGTTAATTATCTGTTTTCCCATAAAAATGCAAAACCTGTCAACACAGAATCTGTGTCTGACTCCCTCACTGTTGTGGACCCTGCCGGGCACAAAGCTGGCTTGAAAGGATGGATGAAGAATGCACTGATCAATGAATGAAGTAGGATCGTAGAGTTGGGTGATCTCTGAAAGCCTATGCGGTGCTTGTGACACACAGGCATGCGCAGAGCTGCCATTTCTTCATTACAGAGAGGAGCTGTGCCTTTAGTGCGGTTTTTCCTGTCACACCGCTGGTATGACGGGTCCAGATAGGGATGCCTCAGTGCCACGATGTCTGTGCGCAGACTGGAGGACGCTTAAGGAAGAAGATGGGATAAAGGGGCCACGGAGGTTGATTTATGAGCTGAGTTAAACATAGAGCTCTGCACAAGGCGGGCAGGAAATACTGTATAAAGTCTGGAACATGTACAGAGGCGGGACAGAGGTGAATTATTTAGCTCTGTGCACATATTTGTAATTAGGAGACGGAGACATAGGAGGAGGAGGCTGAATGGAGCCTTGGCTGTTAGACCAGAGGAACTGGCTACCCAGGACTATCATGGTGGTCCTTTTATTGAGGGACAGAAAAAGCTACTGACAGAAAAGATGGGAATTAGGGTTTGCTACTTCCAGCACTTCCTAATGAGGTCAGCACTCTGAAAATCTTTGAAAGAGGAGAAGAACATTCTGGAAAAGTGTCTTCCCATTTTATGTTTACGTGAGTTCCGCATAGGTGATCCCCGTTTCAGATTACCAGGTTCTTCAGGGCATGAAGTGGGGATGGTCTCCTGCTTCTACGACGGATCACCTCGTCCCTCGGCTTCACCACATCACACAATCACACAACACGTTCACAAGTTCTATGAGATTGGGAAGTGGCGTCTTTGCTGGTCGGGGGGCGTTATTCTGTTGACCACATTGACTAAGGGAGTTTGTGGAGGTGTTGGGGGTGGCGTGGCAGCAGAAGGACATCCTTCCTGAGCGTCACCGCTGTGGTTCAGAGCGCTGGGACTCCCCCAGTGACTGGATTCACTTTGTATTTACTTATTTTTTTAAGATTTTACTAATTTATTTGACAGAGATCACAAGTAGGCAGAGAGGCAGGCCGAGAGAGAGAGGGGGAAGCAGGCTGCCCACCAAGCAGAGAGCCTGATGTGGGGCTCAATCCCATGACCCTGAGATCATGACCTGAGCTGAAGGCAGAGGCTTTAACCCGCTGAGCCACCCACACGCCCCTGGATTCACTTTGAAACCCATATTGAGTACATATTTGTACTCTATGCTAGCTGGGGTGCTCAGAATTTTGCACTTATCATATTACATTATTTCTCTTTCACACACACACACACACACACACAGCCCCAGAACAAAAGCAAACAAAACACACACACAAAACAAATGATGGTGGGTTAGGTGAGCCTGGTGGTGGGTATTAAGGAGGGCACGGACTGCACAGAGCACTGGGTGTGCTGCAGAAACAATGAATCTTGGATCACTGAAAAAATAATAATAAAAAAAAAAAAAACCAAAAACCAAAACAAACAAACAAACAACAACAACAGCAACAACAACAAAAAACACAAAAAACATTCCTATTGCCAACCCCCTCGTGGTCATTCTGTAAAATCTCAAGGGGTAAAATTCTTCTTCTGAGCCAAATACCTACATGGAAACACAGGATGTGAGGCACATGTATCATGGCTAAAATCCAATGTTCTCTACTTACTGTGGTTCCCACTTAGAAATATTAATGTTTCATGGCACCTGAGTGGCTTAGTTGGTTGAGCATCTGCCTTGGGCTCAGGTCATGATCTCGGGGTCCTGGGATCAAGTCCCACAACAGGCTCCCCGCTCAGCAGGGAGTCTGCTTCTCTCTCTCCCTGTGCGGCTCCCCCTGCTTGTGCTCATGCTCTTGCTCTCAAATAAATAAATACAATCTTTTAAAAAATAAATAAAAAAAAACCGAAGAAACAAACACCCCCCCCCAAAAATACAAAAACAAATGATGGAGCCATTGGTATCAGGATCCCAGGAGAAACAAAGGCTTAAATTAGGAGTGTTTGCTTGTGAAGGTACTAATCACCCCTCTGCTGTTGGATGTAAGTCTGTAGGTCTAGAAGCTGCTTAGCTGCCACCACCCAGAAGGATGAGACTAGGGAGTGACTAGGGACAGACCGTCAGACACCGTGAGGAGAGAAAGTCATGACGCTGGGTGCCAGTAGTCCTTCAGGGGCTGTCTGTGGAGGGAGGCATCTAGATGATACCTACATGGGCATCACACCAGTAGTTTGAAGGGAAACACTGACCTAAACACACACCAGATACACAGAGATCACCTTCCTCTCTTTCTCTGACCTGCCAAATCCTACCAGGAGCCAGGGGTGGGATGGCCCGGGCAGTGCGGCAGAGTGGACCCATGAGGGGACACGGAGGAACAGACAGGGGACATGGACACATATAACTTAGAGACAAGAAAAGGGAGAGACAGGAAACTTGAGTCTGTGCCCAGGATCAGTAACCCGTGAGTTTGGTGTTGAATTCCAGAGCTTTCTTGACTCTGACAGATCCCATCAACCATGACATGTGTCTGCTGAGCCAACGACCATAACGTAGAGCAGGAGGCTGAGAGGTGGTGGGAAGGGCCACTCCCTGTGGCAAATAGGAAGATGCCGATGGAAAGCCAATAGCAAGGGTGCGGGATGAAGACCAGCTCATGGGTGAGAAAGATCACTTCCGGGGGAAAGGCCATCTTCGAAAAGTAGGTGGTGACAGAGAGAGGCCAAGGGTAAGTGGGATGCTCATCCTCCCAATGCCGTGGCTGCTCCCAAGGGCAAAAAGAGATGTCGGGCAGGGAAACTGGTTTCACAGCTTTGGGGGCAGCAGCTACCCTAGGCATTCGCCAATGTGCTTTGTTGCTCTGAGTCCTGGTGTTCAGGACAAAGGACAAAGGCCTACAACAGGCCCTAGACGCAGCCATGCCTTAGATCCTGAGTGACACCTGTGTGGGGGCACGGAGCACACAGAAACTCAACGGGTGCCACTTAGAAATAGCCACTTAGAAATTGCACCTGATGATGTGGGATTCTAACATATTCTAACGTTTCTTTAAACAGATTTAAATCTTCCCCCAAACCTCCTCCAAACCGTACACGATGTTAATACAATGATATCCTGATTACTAATTAAAGATGGGTTTTAAGTGAAAATCTCTAAATAATCTTCCATCATGTTGTAATTCACTGGGGCAGCCCCTGCTGCGGCGGGTCTGCGTCCCTTGACCTTCAGCTCCTAGAACTTAACTTACATTTCGGTAAAAACGAAACTCAATTTTTAATTTTTTAAAATCTTGTACTCTTGCTGTGGATGGAAAGGAAGAAATTTCATCGTCACGTATCTGCCAGGCAGCACACTGGGTGCAGCTGCCCCTCTCCCAGCTCATGAACGTAGGAGTGCCTGTTCCATAATGAAAAGGAAATGGCATGCCCCTGCAGCAACAGTGATCTTTCTGCATATTTTATTGTGCTCTTGAGCCTGCTTGTTTAGATTGAAACTATTTCTAATAAGCTGTGTTTGATACGAATATTCAAAAGGATCCATCTAGCTTATCTTCTGCATTAAAGTTCTATATATGTGCTCTCCCTTCTACTGCATAAAGCAATTTAAGCATTTTCCTGGAGTGATCAATAAAACGGAATTTTAAAAAAGAGGAAAGAATTACAAAGACGTCTTTGTTCAACTGCTGTAGGCAGATGACTTTCCTTATATAAAGAGAACATTCCTGGAAGTGGATCTCATTAATTTCAAACAGCATATACATGTATTTTTTTTTTTAAAGAAAAAAAAATAGCACTACCCACCTAAGCCAACAACACAACAGCATGGGGTTATTCATGAGACCATAAATCTCGTTATTCCAATGAGCATCACGAAACACAATACAAGGTGTTCTTCAGCTCACGTTATGAAAGGGTGCACGCAGGAGCAGACGTGAGGGTTGTCTGAGATCCTACACTGCGTGACATCTGTTCCCTTTCTCAAAGAACACATTCGATGGATCTTAAGATTTCAAAGGAATAAAATGCAAAACCAGGTTATATTTCAAGGTGAAAGTCCTCTGTGGACTAGCGATGCCTCCATTTTCGCTGCAATAGTGGTTCTTGTTCTTTTTTTCCTGGTAAACTTTTTTCCATCACCGGCTGACGCATGGATTTATTTATAGTTCCGTTTCATTTAACTATGTTCATTTGTACTGATCTGTGACAGATTTATGCGATCATAGATTCTTGGTGTCCCTGTTGTATTATTTATATTTCTATAAATTAAGGCCATTATTATCAAAGATGGTCCCTGACAATAGGATGCAGTCGGTGGAAATAGCATTTAATATTTCCCCAGCCCTGATGAATTCTCTGTGGATTGCATCCTGATGCCGACTAAGAAATCATTGTCTTTGCTGGAAAAAAGGAGGTCTTGAATAATAATAACAATAATAAGTCACTAATGAAAGACAAAAATTTCAGGACTATTTGTAGACACTGGTTTTTAATCTTCCTAATGATAGCCCTGACGATAAGTAGATGAGAGAGATAATACACGGCTGATAACACCGACAGAACAGGGCTGCTCTCCCTCCTCACTGCATGCGATTAGCCTCTAGGACAGATTCACATCATGCATTTTAAATCTCCCTTTTATCTCTGTGTTGGAGGAGGATGTCTCCACCAAGCCATTTTTAAGCAAGAGTTTTATGACAGATGGGGCAGATGAGAACCTTTCTCTCCCTGGCACCCATAAAACAATCAAAGTTAATTGGTGACTTCAGCATAAAACAGTTTATTTGTGACTGTAGAATACTGCAAATTAATAGTAAGATATAGAGGAGGGGGGGTAGAAAAGATGAAGAGAAAATGGTTGCCTCAGACTGCTTTTTAAAAAATCTCTTGATAGAATCAGCCCGGTTGCAGAAGCTGGGTGCAGAGACTGGGCTTTTGGCTTTGTCCCGTCTTGGCTGTGTGACCTTGGTGCACTTATTCAGTGTCCTTGAGCCTTGACTTCTCTGTCTGTGAAATTGGGATGCATATGCGATAGAATTTGAGGGGCTTAAATACAATAAATATATTTCTAAAATATATAAATTTGCCAGTCATCTGTCCAGCATATGGAAGTATACTGAGCCTCTATTATGGGCAAGCTAGAATTTTGGACAATGAAGCGATTGGATTTACCAGCCTGGAACCTGGAGTGTGTGCAGTCCCATCTCAGGAAAGGAATCTCCACATGGCCTGCATTTTTTTTTCCCATTCAGATTAAGCTGCGTAAGCTTTCATAGTCAGCAACACTCTCTGGTGTAAATGTTGAAAATTTCTCAACGTCATACATTGGGAAACCCTCCCCCCAATTTTACACATTTGGTGTTTATTAGAATACCACAAACCATTACGTGAATTTAGACATGAAACCACGCATGCAGCAAACGGGTCAGGCTGCTGAGTTGGCAGAGTGAAGGCCAGCGGGCGTGCAGGCGCCCGGAGCTGAGGGACACCGTGCGTGGACAGGAAAGACCCCGGGCCTTAGGTGTTCGGTCTGACTGTCTAATCCCAGCTGTACCTTTACCCAAAAATGCTAGCTCGCTCTTTCAAGCCTTGGTCTCCTAATTAACAAAATGGGGGCCGACACCTGCGGATGGCTGTCTGAGAGCTGGGTGGGAACAGTTCCTGAGACAGTTGGCACAAAGCCAGCTCGGCAATGGTGCCCGACCTCCTGGGTCTCTTCCACGACCACGCGGCCACAGAAGGCTCCTGGGGCTACGGAAGCCTGGGAAGGATACGTGAATGCACAGCAAAGGAAATGGCCAGGCCTAAGGGAACCCCAAACCCACCAGAGTGTTGTCCGCATCTTGCCTTCACGCAGTCCCAGATGTGGCCCCAGATGTGGTCCCAGACATGTCATCTGAGGGGTATCCCTGAGCTCAGCCGGAGGGAAAGCCCGAGTGGGGCTCAGAGAGAATTAGACTCTCAGTTGGGAATGAGAGGGGCTGGAGTCCGTGATGAAACATTGTTGCTGTGGAAATCTGGATCCATCCCTCCAGGCTGGGAGCTCCTTGTTTGAAACCAAAGGTGTGGGGGTCCCTCAGGTGGCACAGCATCTCCTCAGTGACTTGTGCCAACCATAGGACCTGCCTATACGCAGAAGCATCTGAGCGGCTCGGTGGTGATTCCATGCCGTGGACCCGTGTTTGAAGGAGGAAAATACCTTGGGAAATATTCCCTATGATTATTTCTTTTTCATCTTTAACTCTAAAGTTTATTTTAACCTTATGTTCTTCATAATCCAGGACTTCTTCCTGTCTTTGGTTGGGATGAGGGCCAGGCGGAATTTAACGGCCGGGGCACCCACTACGGTCTGGACGGCAGAGACAAGAACCGAACAAGCAGAGGACGGGACGTGCGTCTGAGGGTCGGTCGGCTTCAGAAGGTAGATGCATCCGAAGTTAGAAGGTCAACCGAACCTATTATTTTAATAATTTCATTCCACTGTATGTGACGGATGGTCGTAGAAGGTTTCTGCATGAGAACCAGTCTTGGAAGCTGAGGTAGAATTTGCATTAACGTTACGCTCAGAGTCTCACGCATCCTGTGGTTTAACTGGAAATGCGAGAGCTCATTGGCTTGCATTTAGTGAGGGCTTGGGGACAAGCCATCTGGTTTGTGCCTAACTCGGTTAAAAATATGATCTTGTGGGGCACCTGGGTTGCTCAGTGAGTTAATCCTCTGCCTTCAGCTCAGGTCATGATCCCAGGGTCCTAGAATCGAGCCCCGCATCGGGCTCTCTGCTCAGCAAGGAGCCTGCATTCCTCACATCTCTTTCCCTGCCTGCCTCTCTGCCTAGTTGTGGTCTCTCTCTGTCAAATAAAATCTTTAAAAAATATGATCTTGCAAAAAGTGTGCAAGACATCCAACTCAGGCCACCGAGGAAGATCCCCTGACATCCAGCATACTGTGTTGGGATGATCCCGAAGGAGCAAACCTGATTGCCACATCCCCACCGTACTCCTTCGATGGCTCAGTATGTTTGACGCAGCCACACTTGTCCTCGGCAGGCATCCCGCTCTTCGGAAGCAGGCTTTGGATCTCTTCCTGGGGCTGTCCACGGAGGGCACTGTGGCTCTCGCTCTTGTACCTGTCCTGCTTTCCCCCCTCTGCTGTCCCTTTTTGCTTCAGGATGCTGGCCCCTGCCACTCCTGCTCTGACCATGGCCTGTCACCTCATCTTTCCAGAGTCTGAAACTCAGCCTGACCACCTGGTTCCAGCTTCATCCTTGGATTAATTAATGGGGCCCCTAGTCTCTCAGTTCCCAACACAGGCCTCCTTCACCCCCCGAAGAGTGGCAGATGGTGGGAGGGACACACGGAGCAGGTGAAACATGAATGGATGTCACCTGTCTTCTACTACGTCATCCCTTAATTCAAACATTCATCCCCACCCTGGACATTGGCTTTCAGGAAATGTGATTCACAAGCCAAATTCACACAAGCTTACCAGCTATGCTCACCTTTGGGGTTTTCATTCCTCAATGAGGAATTTCCATCAAGAAAGCCATTCAGGAAGATAGAAAGGAAAATAAACTCATAGTATCATGAATGCATGCAGTTTCCATCTCTGTTTATACATTTGTTCACAATAGCTTATCTATTATTTTCTTTGCTAGGTTGGGCATTACAGAGTGAGGAGAAAACCTCAACAAAATTGTGACTTTAAATTAATAATGCACCTGGAAACATTGATTATGCTTTTTTTTTTTTTTTGCATGTGCTTTAAGTACTCCATTTTTGCATTGCCTCTTTTTATCTAATAGTTTTCTTAAAAGTGAAGAGCCAAGTAGGATAGAAATCTCCTCTTAGGAAGAAATAATGCTGCCTAGGATGGTCTGTGGGTGGCCTAGGAGTTAACCAGGTTCGAGGAGCCCGGCTCCATGGTGGGGACCTGCTCAGACAGAGAGCACAGTGGGAGCCGAGAACACTCTGAAGTCACCTATTGTGGGAATGTGACCCCCCACCCCCACCCCAAGGATCAATATCATTGCTTTCACTGGAATTTCAGAGCCAACCATGACCTTTGAGGTTTAATAACCTCTAATGTGAAATGTGCCTTGCAGACAAGGGCTCTGGAACTCAGAAGCCTTAAGGTCCAATGATGAGTTAGCGTCAAAGTAGGTGTCTACATGCTGTAAACCCCAGGATGTGGGCTCTCCTAGATCTGTCTGCCCACTGCCTCTCTGGTTTAGTGGGGGCGGGGGGCATTGGGCAGACTCCCGGAAGCCCCCGGCTCCCATAAGAATGACAACACCCCACTACAGTATTGTCCTGAGGATCAAAGTGTATGCTGTGTGGGAAAACTGACCACTGAGCTTCTATGTCTTGAGGCAAGATTGAGGGAACATTTGGTGGTTTTCAAACCCAATTTAGAGACAAGGAAACTGGGGGCACAAGGCTGTGGAACAGGCCCCCCAGGGCTCAGCTCTCTCTGTTCCATAACTGGCCCCCATCTCCCGAGGAGCTGGTGTAGCTCATTTCATTAGAGAGAACGGAGAAAGGATTCTGGCATGCTAACAGTCTTTACCATGTGTTTTTTGTCCTTATCTTATTGACACAACCTGCATATATATCTGCCAGAAATGTCCAATTGCTCCTTTGTCTGAAGAAGATTTTATATTGATCTTAATCTAATTAGCTGGTTTGAACTATGGTTTGTGTCAGGATTCCTGTCTTGATCGAATTAGCTACTGTAGTGGGAGCAGCGTGGATCTGAAGTCATAATTGCTGGCTTGCAGAAGGCCCTCCTGTCTGGGTCCGTGTGCTGGATGGAGACATTTCTAAACACTGCACACCACTGAAAGCTTAAATATGTCTGCTGAATGGACTCCAAAATCTTCCAGAAATGTCACTGGACTTGAGGCCAGAAATATCTGTGAGCTCAAACCTTGGCTCCTCATTTTCTAGCTGTGTGACCTTCGGCAAGTTATTTAATCTCTTTAAACCTCATTTTCCTTATCTGCAAAATAGGCAGGGCTCTGAGGATTAAGGGACCGGAGAGCCAGGCGGGCAGCTGTGCACACACACAGCACAGCTTAGCACCTGGCTCCCGGTAGGGCAGACCTGCCGCTTCCCTCTCTCTCCTTACACGCCTTCCTGCAAGTCTGGCTGGAAAACACAGAGGTTTTCGTCCCCCTTCCTTCCTCCCTCTGATCCTTTTCTCCCTCCTCCTCCCTCCGTCCGTCTGTCCGTCCGTCCGTCCCTCCCGTCCTCCTGTCTTTCCTGCCTTTCTTCATTTTCCAGTTTTCAGCTTCACCCAGGATTCCCTGAAATGTATGCACCAAACTCGACTAGAGAAAGACAAGCAGGGTTGGACATGTGCTAACATTTAGGAGGAGGGTTGATGTGGGTGAGGTGCCAATCCGAGCAGAGTGAGAGCAAAGCCAGAGAATCGTCTAAAGCTTGGAATCAGAAGAAACAGTAGAAAACCCAAGGCTAACAGTGGGTGAACAGATGATTCTCAGTCCGGGGAGCACGGCTGAGCAGGACCTGTAGGAACTGACACAAAGCAGGTCAGGGGGGCCCTCCCATCCTTACCCTCAGAGGAAGAACATCTTTGGTGTGGTTGCATATTATGAGATAAATCTATGGCTAACAACACACTCAAAGATGAGCACATTGACATTAAAAAAAAAAAATGGTAACCCTTTTGCACACTTCAACTCACGTCCAAAGTCTTTACACCGGACAAGTTGTAGAACTAAAATAAAACACAAGCACAAAAGAGAAGAAAGAAAAGCATCGGTGTTTCAACATGTCTTCTTTACAGCGATCTGTGTTGCTTCTCTCATGCTTGTGCGTGGCCGGGATGGCTCATATGACGCCTTCTGAAAACCTTAATGCTGATGTCAGTAGGGAATGAAATTTGGGGAGGGCAATACAGGTCTTTCGTGTCAAACTACCTGCACACATGGGCAATCACCACCATGAATATCCTCCGTGGTAATCCATTGTCTCGGGGCCGTCATAGAACCTCGGGGCCACTGAATTAAGGAGGTAAAGATGGTAAAGATGGCGGAAAGTTCCCACGGTCAGACTCCCTTCCACAGCACAATTTTTTTTTTTAAATTCATTTGAGAGAGAGAGAGAGAGGGAACATGCACATGCAAGGGGAAAGGGAGAGGGAGAAGCAGACTCCCTGCTGAGCTGGGAGCCCGACCCGCGTAATTCTAGACCTGGAGATCATCTGCCTGACCATCTGAGCCATCCAGCCGCCCCGCACTGCACACCTTCTGAACTGACAAGTGCAGTATTTAAAAAGGAACATGCTGACATTAGTGAGCAGGAGAGAATGGTCATTGATGTGGGATTGCCTGGAAGTTTGAAGATCCCTCGACCCCAGGAAAGAGAGGAGACTGGATTTACAGAGAAGCGGGGGCGGGGAGACTCCGTCAATTATGTGCTCCCGCGCTCAGTGTAAGCTCCCGAAGGCAGAGTGCTTTCTCCTGCATGCGCCCTTCTTTCGTGTCTGAGCCCCATGCCCCATGCCTTCTGTGAGGCCCTGCTCCAGAAGCTTCTTCACTATTTGCACAATGCTGCCCTGAACACCAGCCTCCGCCCCTCTTCCCCTATGCTGGATCCATGCCAGGTTCCCCCCATTCTTCCCTAGGTCTAAAAGGGACTAGATGTGAGTCTGTACTTCCCAAGCCTGTACTAACCCTTATTTCCCTGGAGTGGCTGTTGGAACTTTGCATGGAAGATGTCACTTGGAGCCCAAAAGCTGACAAGGAAGCCACCCCGAGCACGTGCTGTGGTGGTGGTATTCTCCCTCCACAGCAGATCTCATCATAAGCTTCCCCGTTTTGCAAATGAGCTGATGTGGCCCTTTGAGCTCTGGAAAAAGTGCTGCGGCTGTTTGTTATCTGGCCTTGTCCAGCATGTCCGTGGGGCTGGCAATGTTGAAGCCTGGTCTGCCCCTAACTGCAGAGCCTGGAAGTCCCACAGCTGCTTCAGTACAAGGGTAGCCCCATACCAGCAGCCCCTGAGCTCGTCCCAAGCCTGCCCTGCTCTCTGTCCTTCACCACAGGGTTCAGGGGTCTGCAGCCCGGCTGCCAATCGGCCATCATCCAGCATTCTCTTCTCTCTTGGATCAGACCACAGATCTTCTCGAACCGTCTGAAAGACTGTGAATGGTTTTCTTGCCTTTCTTCTTGCCCCTTACGTGAATTGCATGCACTGTACCCAGGGGGATCTTTCTAAAATGCACGTTGGCTTAGAAGCATGCAGTGGCTCCCTCTTGCCCTCAGGATCATCTCTGGCTTGTTCCTATTCCCTACAGTGGCCTACAACAAGCTTACTACTTGAGTGAATCTTAAACTGTGGTTTCTAGCACACACACACACACACACACACATGAACACATGCACACACACATGCACACACATGCAAATTTCATGGTCCTGTATCTTGTATGTTGTTCCCTTTATCTGGATTCCCCACCACTTCCCCCGACTGTGTTAATCTTCAGAGTCTGTTTCCACCTTTGAGACTCAAATTAGCTGTGTTCTCCTCCAGGAAGCCT
Source organism: Mustela putorius furo (assembly GCF_011764305.1). Classification (NCBI taxonomy): domain Eukaryota; kingdom Metazoa; phylum Chordata; class Mammalia; order Carnivora; family Mustelidae; genus Mustela; species Mustela putorius. The sequence goes on from NW_025421485.1 coordinate 7,993,920, forward strand.
CAAGCCAGGTTGGGCAGACAGCCCCTTGTCTGAGTTTCCATAGCAGCTCATCTATTTATTAATGTAACAGTTGCCCTCTTATGAGTGAATTATTTATTGATACATTTGCACGCTGGGGTGTACCATGAGGTCTTCTCGGGCCAGGATGAATTCCAGATACTTTGGAATTTCCAGGACCTGCCATAGTACCTGAATGGGAGACACTCGAAGTATTTTACTAAGCTGAAGTAACTTAAAAACAAACAAACAAACAAAACAACTCTTCTGCCTGGACACATCTTGTTTTAAGATGGAGTTTGCAAACTGAAGTAACATTTGAAGGAAATATTGCGCTTGACTTCCCACCATCCTGTGAAATGGAATGATCCATTTCCCAGGAATCCAGGAGCAAACATGGGGGCTTGAGCTCCAACCTGCGCCTCAGTTGCGGCCATGTCCTTGCCATCAGTATTACTCAGGGTAACCCTATGAGATCGTTTCTCTCTGTGCAGAGGAGGAAACTGAGACATAGCCTTGCCCCAGGTCCCCAAAGGTGTGGGCACCCAAGCCCCGTAGCTCGCAGCATCCCCTCTGTCCCCTCCTTCCGTCTGACTGCGTTTCCCTCTTTGCTGTGTGTTTAGGGAAAGTCCTTAACAAGATCATGCCCATGGTCGAAGCCAGGAGGTTTTATTGAGTTTGGGCTACTGTGCGAGTGATAAGCCAAATGACAGATGTGTAACAACAGATAAGCAGCCAGCCAGAAGGGAAAAATGCATCTTTCGACTCTGTACCCACAGGATCGTTTCCCAGGGAATGGGGAAGCCGGCTCACCGACAGGATGTCGGCCTTTCCCGCTGATGAATTCCTCCCGTAGGCAATACATAATCTTTCCAGGACATCCTGATAATTCTTGAAGCATGTGGCGTGTCATTATGCATATTGCCACTAGCCTCCAGATGCTGGGATGGGGAGTGACGTGTGTGTCCATTAATCAGGGTTTTGCTGGTGTCTCTGTTCTCGTGTCATTTAGGATTTGAGTTGGGCTAGAACTCAGGAAAAGAAATCTTTCCCATAATGAGAAAACACTGAATTGAAGGCCACGCTGTGCCTGGAACTATAAAGGAACAGAATGGAAGAGTTGAGGGGAGGGATATCTGTTCTCTTCACTTGAGAAATTGTTCACGGTAGGGATCACTAGTGAGGGGACCATATAGAAAACCTATGGGTACAAATCACATGTCCCAATTACCTAATGCATTAGGCAGGGATCACAGATACACAGAATATGTCTAAGAGGCCATGTCTGGGAGAAGGGGGAATATTCTACAAATGTTCACACAGAGAGGTCAAGGGCGGCTGAGGGAGTGGTCTACACGGCAGGTCCCTGCATGTCCCAGGCAGAGTGCATCCATGTTCTTTCTTAAGATGCAGGACATAGCCTACGACCCTGTCTTTTCAGATTATGAAAATGAAGCCTTAGCAATGGTGAAATTATTTGCCCAAACCACAGGGAGGTCAGTGTTGGAGCCATCTTGAGAAACCATGGCTTGTCTCATCTCGGAGAACTTTTTGGCTTTGCCAGGCTGACTTCCACTTGGAATAAACTGCTCAGAGGTGATTGGAGGAGCACATCTCTTTGGGACACAATGAGGTTCTGAATTGTGGAGGAAGGGCGTGGCCCATGTGTGAGAGGTGGACGCTTCCCAGAGGACCTTCCCCCATTTCCACATGGGAGTGACATTCCCTAGTGTCCATATTGAGCTTCCAGCCATTCTGGAGCACCAGGAGATGCCACCTTTCTCGCGGGATGTGGGCCACAGGCACTACTCAAGGCAGCTGTGGGGAGAGTATGTTTTCTTCAAGGAGCTCGGGGAGCCCCCGACACCAGCTCAAGGGACTCTGAGGTGAAGGAAGTAACATGGTGGGCAGATGTGAGGCAATGTGTGCCACTGTGGCCTCTAAACATTGCATTGTAACCACAGCCATGTTCTCAAAAGCGTGAGGCAGGAAATATGTGGAAGGTGCCACCAGGCAGATGCTGAGGGAAAGCTCCTTTCTGGACCCACTGAACCCCTTCCCCTCTGAGGCCTACACAAGAGCACCCCATCCACACCTACCAGTAACTGCTTCATGATCCTCAGGGAAAGAACTAAGCAAACTTCAAAAAGGTACTTTGATAGACATCGTTAAAATGTCTATACTGCCTAGAGTAATCTATACTTTTAATGCCATTCTAATCAAAATTCCACCGGTATTCTTCAAAGAGCTGGAGCAAATAATCCAAGAATTTGTATGGAATCAGAAGAGACCCCGAATCACTAAGGAAATGTTGAAAAACAAAAATAAAGCTGGGGGCATCACGTTACCTGATTTCAAGCTTTATTACAAAGCTGTGATCACCAAGACAGCATGGTACTGGCATAAAAACAGACACATAGACCAGTGGAACAGAGTAGAGAATCCAGATATGGACCCTCAACTCTATGGTCAAATAATCTTCAACAAAACAGGAAAAAATATACAGTGGAAAAAAACAGTCTCTTCAATAAATGGTGCTGGGAAAACTGGGCAGTTCTATGTAGAAGAATGAAACTGGACCATTCTCTTACACCATACACAAAGATGTGTTGGAGGGGATGTGGAGAAAGGGGAACCTTCTTCCACTGTTGGTGAGAATGCAAGTTGGTGCAGCCACTTTGGAGAACAGTGTGGAGATTCCTCAAGAAATTAAAAATAGAACTTCCCTATGACCCTGCAATTGCACTCCTGGGTATTTACTCCAAAGATACAGATGTCGTGAAAAGAAGGGCCATCTGTACCCCAATGTTTATAGCAACAATGACAATGGTCGCCAAACTGTGGAAAGAACCAAGATGCCCTTCAAGGAAGATGTGGTCCATGTACACTATGGAGTATGATGCCTCCATCAGAAAGGATGAATATCCAACTTTTGTAGCAACATGGACGGGACTGGAAGAGATTATGCTGAGTGAAATAAGTCAAGCAGAGAGAGTCAGTTATCATATGGTTTCACTTATTTGTGGAGCATAACAAATAGCATGGAGGACATGGGGAGTTAGAGAGGAGAAGGGAGTTGGGGGAAATTGGAAGGGGAGGTGAACCACGAGAGACTATGGACTCTGAAAAACAATCTGAGGGTTTTGAAGGGGCAGGGGTGGGAGGTCAGGGTACCAGGTGGTGGGTATTATAGAGGGCACGGATTGCATGGAGCACTGGGTGTGGTGCAAAAATAATGAATACTGTTATGCTGAAAATAAAAAATAAATTTTAAAAAAGAACAATTAATAGCCTTATACTATTACCTGCTTTTACACCTGTCATCTTATTTTATACTGATTTTTATGCATTCCTATTATTTCTTCTATTTTATCTTTTCTTCATAAACTAATCAACAAAAGTTGATTGCTTTACCTTATTTTATAATTGAGAAGATATCTTTATCATTTGATATGCTACTGGTAGTTATCTTTAACTTTCTCAGAAATATTTTAAAGCTGTATTCTTGTTATTAGTGAAGTTCAAAATAAAGTTTTCTCTTGGATTCCCTAATGATGAAACAGGGAACCGGGTGCCCATCAGTTGCCTCCTTCCACTTGTAAGTTGCACGAATACAGTCTTGTGTTTTGAACTCATGTGAATGCTATTAACCACTGTTTCCATATTTTTTACAAGAATAAATTCTAGACAACTGCAATCATTTTTATGACTAGATCCCAAACTCTTAGGTGTATGTTTAACTATTTCAGTGCTTCTAGAAATACTCATCATTTTATTTTTCCATTCGTAAGTCCTTAATCTGTGTATTTATGTCGTTAAGTAATTCTAAAGAGTAATTCTAAAGAGTAACCCAGTGCTACTTGCTTGAGCTCTGGAACGGCACAGCGTTTCCTCCTGCTGCCTGGGGACACGGTCTGCATTGGTCATCATTAGCCTGGATATTCAAAGATGAGAAGTTTGGACCAGTAGGCCGTCAAGGAAGAGGGAAGAATGTCTACAGAGGTGAAGAGGTGACATAGAAGCATGACCTTGTGAACACTGGCAGGAGGCTGGGGTGAAGGAGTCATTGCAGGGGACACAGAGAGGAGTGCCGTCCTCTGAAAACAGAGTTGTTTGTGGCCATCGTTCACTCAGAGGGAGAGGATTTGGATTTTAGCCTTTTCATTTCTTTTCCTTTAATTCCTTTTTTTCTTTTCCTCTATGGCTTTTATCGTATGTGTTATATGTATAAAGCAGTAGACATTTAATTTATTAAAAAATATGCACGTATTGTGTATATGTGCTCAAAAATAGATGCTTTTTATTATGGTGACAGCAAATTTTAAAAACACTATTTTAAAAGATGGAGTTCAGGAGCAAGGGGACCATGACAAGCCCCAGTGTGGAATGGTCACTCTGCGGGTGTCCAGAGGATCAAACTGTCGGGGGAGCAAGGGCAGAGGCTGGGAGGCACACCAGGAAGCCTTCAGAGGAGAGGGAATGGGTGCTCAGAATTTCCTGGGAAGGACCTGACCTGCAGCCAGTCAGCCCTGCTGGAGCATTTCAGAGAGATAAGTATGTAAGCACTAAAAATAAAACTGGGGTGGTCTTCGGGGGCCACGTGGCACCTTCAGAAGCTAACCCTCCAGCAGCTCACATGAGCCTGAGTACATCTTCCTTCCTCTTTGCTGGGTGACCTTGTGGAGGTCATTCTCAAGAGTCTCCAGAGGCCTGGCCAAGAGCATGGTGATGGAGGCAAGTGCAGCCGTGACTTATTTGAAGTTTGAGGGAGCTGTATGAAAAGCTACACTAGGCCCCAAATAGCATGGGGTGCGAAGGTGACTGATTTGGACCCTTTCTGGGAAGGCCCTTTGTGGAGCATGCGTCCAGCCCTCCCGGTAGGATGTTGTTTCTGTGGCCACAGAGGCTGAGCCCACACACGCAATGGCTTCTGCCCCGCGGAGCTCGTGCAGCCACTCTGTGTCATACCTAGCCCAGCTGTCCCAGTACAGTCACTGCACCTCTGCTCACTCGCTTTGAGTTGATTATAACACAGGTTCTTTCCCTTAGAGCTTAGTGTCACTCCCCAGTTCTGCTGGTGGAGGCATAGTTTGGTCTAAAGCTTTTGAAACGATGGAAGTAGCTCTATTACTTTGCTAAGCCTGCCATAATAAACTACCACAGACTAGATGCCTTGAACAATAAAAGTGTGTTTCCTCACAGCTCTGGAGGCCAGAAGTCCAAGGTCTGGGGTGGGCAGGAGCGGTTTCCTCTGTCTCTCCCCTTGGCTGGCAGATGGCTGCCTGCCTGCTGTGACCTCCTGTGGTCTTGCCTCTCTGTGTGTCCTAAACTCTTCTTACTAAGGACACCAGTCAGCTTAGATTAGGACCCACCCTAAAGACCTCATTTTACACTGGGGGTTAGGGTTTTCGCATATCAACAAATGCGGCACAATGAAGCTAATGACAACAGGTATTTGAGGTTTTAAATGTATTCTTAACTTTTGACCAGACAAGCTTTACTTCTGGAAATTCACTTTATGGATCAATATGAAATGTAAATAAAGCTTTAGGAACAAAAACATTAGCAGCAATATTATTTATTTACTATAATGGAAGGTTCCATAGCATTCTAGCGGAGCAGCCAATCTTGAGAAAACAGTTTCAGGAGTGCGTTCCTTCGGAAGGGCATGATGAGGGAGGCAGGATGGCGCAGAGCCGGGGACGGCAGTGTGGGACGGAGACAGCCGCGGGGCAGCAGATGGGGTTCCAGCAGCTCTGCAAGTGTGGATTCTGAACACACAGAGAACACTCTAGAGAAATTATTTAGGAAGTCACAATGTGCAATGTCCTATATAAATCTGGTGCTAGACTCTTAAAGGGAATTCTCCGTAACAATCATATTATTTCTTGAGACTTTGGTCATTGGATTGAGAGCTTTTGGTATGTGATCATCAGCTGAAATTAATCCTAAGGTGGTGAAGCCTTTTAAAATTTATAATAATAATGTGGAAAGATGAAAAATATCTACATGCCCCCATACACCACCATATGAAAAATTGTTCATTATCGTCCACGCATTTAAAACATTTACTAAAAATGATGTTTAGAAACTTCCAGTTTCCTGTTCCACATGTAAGGAGATTGGAAGTTGCTCCCTTGTCCGAAAACCAAGTAAAAGGTTGAACAGATTGAAAAATCAACAACACTTGGATCTGTAAGGAAACGGGAGCACACAGGGGCTAAGAGCTACCTCCAGCCCTGAAGAGACGTGCAGATGAATGTGGGAAACTGTGGTTTACTGGAGCAGACACACGGATGTAGACGCCACGGTGCCCACCAGGGAAAAGTAGGAAAACCTGAGCTGTGATTGACAAACAGCGTGAACAACTCTGAGAGTTAAAAACTCTGGGGGGACCCAGTGACATGAGTGTGGGGGCACCACATGTGAGACTCACCCCTAGGAACTTGACCAGATTTCCACACTCAATACTAGAGAAAAATGTCTCTGTCTCCCAGCAGGAAAAGGGGAGAAGCTGCTCTTCTGAAATCTGCCTGAGCACTTGGGTGTCCCTGATGAGGCCAGCTTCCAGGGGAAATGAGTGAGCTACCATCTAACTTGCTGGGGTGTTTTCAGAGCCCGACTGACCTGGCAAGGGGAACACCCAGCTCCAGCCCCTGCTCCCATCATGCCCTGCCTACAGCGGGGAGAGAAACTGAGAAGCATTTATGACATTTCCATTCTGAAGACAAAAGGTCATTTAAAGAGCGAGATACATCCACGCTCCTAACAGCACGGTCAAGGCCTGCAACGCCATCAGCAGGAGCCTCGTACGTCACCGGTGGGGATGCAGAATGGCGCAGCCACTCTGGGAGACAGCGTGGCTGGTTCCTTACAAAAGCAGACATACTCTTGCCTTATGACCCAGCACTCACGCTCCTTGGTATTTACCAAAGGAACTGAAAACTTACACCCAGACAAAAACCTGCATGTGGATGTGCAGAGCAGCTTTATTCATAATTGCCCAAACTTGGAAGGAACCAAGGTGTCCTTCCATAGGTGAACAGAGAAATCAATTCCATCCAGACAATGGGATATTATTTAACATCAAAAGAAATGAGCTCTCAAGCCATGAAAAGACATGGGGAATCCTTCACTGCGTGTTACTAAGTGAAAGAAGCAATCCGAGTGGGTCATACATATACACTGTATCATTCCAACTCTGTCACACCCTGGGAGAGGCAAAAACAAAATAGAGATACAAAAGGGCCAGGGGTTGTTGAAGGGCTTTTGGAGGGAGGAATAGGTGTGTACAGAGGATTTTTAGGGAAGTGAACACACTCTTTGACATTACAACGGTGGATACATGCCACTCTATGTCTGTCAAGACCCGTGAAGTGTCCACCGCCGAGAGTGAACCCCCAGGGAAACAACTGACGTTGGGTGATGATGAATGGACAGTGGAGATCTATCCTCGGTCGACAACCTATCGCTCGGGAGAGTGATGTTAGCGGCGGGGGAGGCTGTGCATGTGCAGGGGTAAGGGGCGCGCAAGAAATATCTACACTTTCCTCTCAATATTGTTGTAAACCTGAAACTGATCTAAAAACAGTCTTTAAAAGATAATGATGAAAGTAGTCAATGTGTATGAGAAAGAAGTAAATAGGCAAACACTAAAGAAGAAATGATTTTTAAAAAGCATATAAAATTGATTTCTCTCTTTTGAAAAATGAGGGAAGAGATGAGGTCTATAGAAACCGCCAATTCTCTGGTTCAGTCCAGTGATCTCTCCTGCTTTTCGAATGAAATATGGTGGCATAGAAATTAATTAATAAAAATATTAACATAAAAACAATATGACAGAATGCTTTTACTGAGAGCTAGTATGTGAAGAAAGAGGAAAAATGCTTAGGAATTGATCACTGTCAAAAGAATAATATGCACAGAAAATGGAAGGACATAAATCCGATTACCACCACTTGGTTCCTTTCAATTATGGAATGCTTAGCATTTTCCCACTTCTATCACTTTGTATATTAACTTTTCAGTACTGTATTTGTTTCTTCAACAACGACAACAATTGTATTGGTGCCGATACAGACAGGTCTGAATCTGAGTTCAAAAAGTTCAACATTACATGTTTAATTTAATTCAATCAACTTTCATTGTTGGTACACACCGTTCGAGCTAGAACTCAAAGATAAGACAGGCTATGCTCCTTGAACACGCGACGCTTCTGCTGTTACAGGGAAAGCCAGACATGAAAACAATTTGAGTGAAATACAAGGCTGTTTGGAAAAACCTATTTCACAGAGACACCAACTCTATAATGTAGCAGCAGTGAGGAACGGGCTAGTAATTCAGACGGAAGGAGAGTCATGGAAAGGATTGAAAAGGGAACATGGGTTCTGGGATACTAATCCCCAGATACTCGGGATGCAGGGGGACTGTGAAAGGGTCTGGTGCGCAGAGAGTCTGCAGTTTATTTGAGAGCAGATGGGGCAATTGCAGGCTTTTCCAGAAGGGTGTGCTTTCCCATACTTTAGAGGACCACTCTGACATGAGTGGGAGGGGAGAGAAAAGAATTTGGGGGGAAATAAGCCAGTTGGGCTTCCTCCTCCTGCAAATGAGAGAAAGGATATATACGCTCCCATGAGGCGTGTTCAGGTAGAAAAGCAGCTCGCTACCGGTAATGGTCTCTCTTATCCCTCTCTTTGGAGAGTTGTGTCACCTATATTTTTGATAAAAACTATTTGTACATGCTGGCTTTAGTAGGGAGGCCAAAGAGCTGGTGGTGTGACTGTGGAGGCCGAGTGGTGAGTGTTAGTACTATTTAAAGCAGGTGCAGTGGATTACTCTTCCAACCCTCATCCCACTGACTTGCCACAGCGCTGCTGCTTCTTTTGGGGATTGCAGAAGTGCCATGTCTACACCCCAGTAGGACGCTGGGCTCAATGCTTTCAAGGGTCACATCATTTCAGGACACAACTCGTAACTTTTTTTTTTTTTTAAGATTTATTTATTTGAGAGAGAGATCACAAATAGGCAGAGAGGCATGCGGGGTGGGGGAGCAGGCTCCTCACTGAGCAGACAGCCCGATGCGGGGCTCGATTCCAGGACCCTGAGATCATGACCTGTGCTGAAGGCAGAGGCTTTAACTCACTGAGCCACGCAGGTGCCCCAGGACACAACTAGTAATTTGAGCTCAGCCTGTTTTTTCCTTCATTTTCCCTTTGGAAAATTGGGCTTTGGCCACACCGGAAATGAACATCACCACCACCCCACCCCCACCCCCCGCCAGGGGATGAAGGTCAGTCAGAGGAAGATATTTCTGGCTACTGCGACCCAAATTTATATGTTGTGATCAAACTGCTATTCTCCAAATGTCTTGGGGAGTGACTTGAAAAAAAAAAAAAAAAACACCTCCTCGAAGAAGTTAGGTTTTATATATTTGATGAAAATATGAAACTTTTTTTTTTAAGATTTTATTTATTTATTTGAAAGAAAGAGATCACAAGTAGGCAGAGAGGCAGGCAGAGAGAGGGGGGGAGGCAGGCTCCCTGCTGAGCAGAGAGCCCGATGCGGGGCTGGATCCCAGGACCCTGGGATCATGATCTAAGCCGAAGGCAGAGGCTTAACCCACTGAGCCACCCAGGCGCCACCAGGGGAAAAAAAAAAAAAAAAAAGACTTAAAAAAAAAGACTACTTATTTTGGAAAGCAGGCATAGGGGAGGGAGGAGGAGCAGAGGGAGAGAATCCTCCCGCAGGTTCCCCACTGAGTGTGGTCTGGGGTTCTATGCCATGACCCAAGAGATCATGACCTGAGCTGAAACCAAGAGTCAGAAGCTGAACTGGCTGAGCCACCCACGCGTCCCAGAGAGTAGGAGCCTTTTTAGCTTGTAGTGAGTAGTTGTGTAAAGTCTGTTGGGTCTCAGAACAGTTGATTTAAGAAGAAAAAGGAGACAAAACCATCTTATGTTTACCAAGTGTGAGCAGAACCACAGGAAGTCCTCTGAAGAAGGAAACCGTGGATGAAGAAAAGGCAGAAACACCAAAAGCCTTCACATATTCTCCAGCCCCTCCTTTCCCAGCTTCAGCTCCTTCCTCTCAGACCCTGTCATCTCATGTTTCCATGGTCCCAACCCCTGTCATGTTCCATGGTCGCTTCCCAGGCATGGAGGCTGCTTCCAGCTCCCCTGGCTCTGGTTGTTCCCATTTAGAATGTGCTTCTCCCGCTAGTCCCGAGGCCATGCCGTCCTTCCAGACCCAGATCGGACAGCGAGTATACTGTCCAGGAATCTTCCCTGGCCGCCTGGAGAGAATCGATCTCTTCTTTTGTAGCATTTATCACACAGCATGGCACTTCATTGGCTGATGCCTTTGTCTGCCTAGGACATTACAACCTTACAGAGTACGGCAGTGGATCTTGTCCCTTGGCAAAGAGGCTGGCATTTCTGGCATATATTAGCTTCTCAGTAAAGTTTAATGAATAAATTAATACACCTGAAGAATATCCCATCCTGAGCATACCAGGTATTGGCTCTGCGAATTTGGAAATGCTCAGAACATTCTTGTGCTCAGAAATTACAGAAAGAACGTCGCATTTTATTGTTTTGAATATGAAGTTAATTCTTCTTAAAAATACTTCCTGAATTTTGCTTATAATTGTGTAATAACATTTTTCATGGTTTTCTTTCTCAGCTGGGTTTGATCTTTATAAAAAGACTGATAGAGCCTAATGATTTTTGCTTTAAGTGGATTTCCAGACAATATACGTGAGAACATTACAATAGGGCTGAAGGTCATTTTGTACCCTTGGAAATATTAATAATATATTCTTCATGAAGAAGCATTTTCTTAGATAAAGTGGTAAATGGTGCTTGAAAGCAGAAAGATCAAGAAAGTGTCAGGGCCAACCGGAATTCGGTGGCTTGGCCGTATCAGTAGGTGAATTCGGGGTCTGCTGGGAGCTCTGTTCCTGCATTTAAAACCTCGTCTCTTTGAAAACAATAAATGTAGGAGAAGAAGCAAAATGGTCAAAACGGATTCTGCAAATAGCCGGGACTGCATAGAAAAGCATATAATTCTTTTGCTATCATATTCTGAGCCAACAGGGTAAACGATTTAGAACCTCTAGCCTCCCTGCAAGGTCTCGTGGTAAAGTGATATTCCTACTTATATAGAGGTCAGGATTCACATAGTTTGGGACACAGGCTTACCTTACAATAATTCAAGAAATCATGTCACACAGAGAAATCTGAAAAATGTCTCTAAATTCGGGGAGAGAGTCCTCATGGGTAAGAGGTATGTTTTATTTGCTGAATGTTGATCATACAGCCTTATGGTAGATAATGACAGGCTCTTATTTGGAAGAGTGCCGTGCTGATAGCACACATTTATCAAGGGAAATACACTTGAAAATTATCCCTGTATTGACCTCAAACTATTTATTAGATTTAAAAAAATAGTCATTACTAAAAGCTTTAGATACATAGATGTTTTTCTATGTGAAATTTCCCAGTATAAGAAAATATATATATATGAGGTTTCTAATTACCACCTCAGAGCACTATTTGACCAATCTAAAAAGACAATCTCTACCCTACAGAGACTCCATCAATTGAGTCTTTGGATGCTGGAAGCAGAAGGAATTCCAGAAAGAAAAATGAAGCATGGAAAATGTACTGTCTCTTAAGCCTCAGAGCTAGGGTCTGTGATCGGGCGTGAGTCTCAGATCTAAATTGCCATGACAACCTCATTTCTTATGCATTATCTTGAAGTAACTGGGATTCAAACTTAATGGGATTTATAGGTTGAAAGCATCACCTCATATTAACCCAGAAATAAATTGCTAGGTACTGTGGAAAGAGCTTTGCTGTTCAATATTGAATGCTTATGGTGTCTAAGGCCCTCCGCATATCCAGGTGTGGTGGTCTTTACCCCCCAAAAGCCCATGCTTCAAGCATAAGGGTGTCTCAGAAGAAACTCGATTTTTGCTGTGGGTTGAGTTGGCATGGGGCATGCCTGTCTGTGTGTACGCCCAGCAATGGCTACCATTTTCTTAATGACATCTGAGCACCGGGCAGAATTCTCTCTGCTTTCATCCAACCTTCCAAACACGTGTAGTTGGTGATACCGAGTCCCAGAATTTAAGCAACTTACCCAACACCACACAGGCTCAAAGCCAACTTCGTTCTTCATTGCATGCCGTTACCTGGTCTGCAGGATTGGACTCCTGCCTCTGAGGAGATGCAAAGTAGCTCCAGGATGGCCACAGGTCCGGTCTCTCTGATGTATTCACATTCAGTGAAACCTTTCGGCTGTGCGTGGCTGAAGACATTCCCTGCTTTTACTGGGCTCCCTGTCCTTGATTTTCTAAAACCGAACTGAAGTTTGGAGAGTCTCTGGGTCTCACTTCCCTCAGACCCATCTTTTCATCTTTTCCTATTTTGTTACATAAGTCCCAGCCTTTGCTCCCATTTCCTAACCCAAATCACTTCCCGGCACAGCAGAAACAGGGCTGTTGGCATCTCCAAAGGCTCAGGGACGCCCGGCGGGAAGGGAAGATGGCCCTTCTCACTGCCCCATCTCTAGCACGGGTGCCGACCTACCCTCTCATCCTGCACAACAAAGGTAAGCAGCCTCAATAGTGAACAAAGCTGTACTCAGTAGCTGGTGTAATAGAATTTTTAGAAAACCCTTAAAACCTGTTGATAGTGTTCTTTCGCTGGAGGTCCCCAGTGGCTGACATCCTCGTTGGCCAACTAGCTTATTGTTCGGATTCCTTAATCTTCAGAGTAGAGCTCCCACCCTAACTGGTTCTTTCCCTAATTCCAGGTTCCTTGTACTCCTCTTTTAGATCTATCGGGGAAGGAAAGAAATATCGCTTAAGACCAAAATAAAATCTATGCAGTGATGTGTCTCCCTGCTTCTGCCCCTCAGGAGAGAGTGCTCTGTAGAATAATTGCTCAGGGGGTCCCCCTCTCTCTCCTTTTTCTTTAATTTCCTTCTACAATTGGCTCAGTTACTTAAGATCTTTATATAACCAAAGACCATTAAAGTATTTTTCCAAATGAAGGAACCGTCCTCCCACTGATGAAAATTATGTTGTCACTCCTCAAATGCAGACGGTGAGGTTTAAAAAACAGGTAGCTTTCATATAATATTCCTACACTTTTGTAACATATATATCTACCTGTGAAAATCATGGTAACACCTTAATAGCATAGGCTCCATCCAGAAAACCATCACGAGCTTTAGGGAAGGTTTTGACGATGTTGCAGTTATAACCACCACATGTAACAAATGATGTGAGCTCCAGTCTGGCTGTTACTGCTCTCCTATAAGTGGTCTAAGGAAGGAAAACTATGTTCCCAAAGTAGGTGCAAGATTCTGAGGTTTGTTATGCGGGGCGGGGGGCGGGGGATGCAGTTTCTAGAACCCATTTTCTCCTGACTCGTCTAGCTGTACCAAGCTCAGAGCTGGGGACCATCGGTTGCCAAGGAAACCCTAGACATCACAGGAGATGAATGTGTATGATAATCCTGAGGGTCTTCTAATCCCCTGTGTGTCATTGGGTAGGTGGCTTCATACTAAACCAGGCAGGGACCCCAGATGTTACAGATATTTGGAGGTAAATAATCAGAACTTTAGAGAGCTTCAAACCCCCAGTACTGCTTGTGATGCAGGAGAGCCTCCGGTAAGCAGTTCCTGGTGGTGGATCAGGTACAAAGTCCTATTCAAGAGGCGAAGAGCACTCCAAAGGAGAAGAGCTTGGTGGGAGAGGAGGGCTGGCTCTTTCTCACCTAGGAGACAGTGAATGTGTCTATCAGGGGCAGTGAGAACTGAGATCCAGAGAGCCAAGGTCATGACCTGAATGTGGCAAGAAACAGACCAACTCAAAATCTCTTAGGCAATGTAAGAAACTTTATTTTGCTGTAAAAATATGGGGAACAGGGAAGACAAAGTTGGCTCTACACCTGGGACATGAACTTGATGGAGATTCAGGGCCGACTGCTCAGGTTGTCTGCATCCACAGCAGGGACGAACCTTTCCCTGGTCTGGTGCTTACGGTACTGACCCACCTCTCAGGGCTCCTGCTCAAAGCTTTCTCAGTGGCCTCATTTGCCACGGTCATGGACTGCCGATTGTCGGCAACGCCCTCATTCAATCCATGAGGGTAGATTTACGGGATGCTTAGAGGACTGTCAGTGTTGTTAGACTATAGGCTGTTGCTGGTTCTCTGGACTGATGGCCTCTGGGTCACACACCTAGACTCTTCTCATGGTCGAGGTTCTGCTGGAGGGTCACATGATGCAGCGTGTGCACAGCCTTTCCAAAGAGGGCTGTGCATGTGGCCAATGTGAGGAGGCTTCCCAGAAAAGAGCAACCCAACAAGCAAGTGCCTGGCTTACCTTGTCAGGCTTGTGCAACAAACAAGGTGAACTCAAAGACCTGAAGGCCCTTTGTCAGGTGGATTCAAAGCAGTTGACTCAAGGAAAATGCTAGTGGAGTCCTTCAGAACTAGGTCTCAATACCTTCTGGAGGGAGGGGATTCACGGTCCTGGGCAAGCCTGAGTGCACTAAACCACACTGGGACCTGAACACGGAGTGTTTTTACCCCTCGGTGCCATATCCACCTAGATAGATAGAGATCTGTTCAGTGTGTGGATGGATGAAAGCCAGACATCAACCTGCCTCAGTCCTTATTTATGAGAGAAATGAACTTGTGCTCCGAGGGCGCCCAGACCCTGCTGGTATCTTTGCACACTGCCAGCTGGCTTCACCACAGTGCCCAGCCGAGGGTCTCGAATGACATTGTGGTGAATGTGGGAGGGAAGGGAGCTGCTACCAATTTGTGTGCGTATGAAAGTCATTATCTTAGATTAAGCTTTCACTGGGCTGCACGCTCTGGAAACAATCATTTGCTAAAGGAAATGTCTCAAATACCCTGTCTGCAATTTCCTTGCATTCTGAAGCATTTCAAGAGATGGCGGGGTTGATGCCTGAGAGCCAGAGGAAGGGGCCTTCACCATTTGAATCAAGCGTTCAATACTTTCAAAATGTGGCTATTGGACAAAGGAAGCTGAGGGCCATGGTCCCGACAATAAACGTCTATTTATGTTTTATCTGTGTTCACTCTCAGTCCTTCACAGAAGCATTCTAGCACCGTCCCTGTAATATATTTGCTATGTTGTCCTCATCCATTTGGATGCAATAGAATATTATTCAGCCAAGAAAAAAAGAAAGACCTCGTGCTCTTTGAGACAACATGGATGAAGCTGGAGGGCAGTATACTAAATGAAATGAGCCAGACAAAGACAAATATTGTATGGGCATCACAGATTTGTGGAATTAAAAAAATGAACTCATAAAAACGGAAGAAAGGTGGCTGCCAGGGGTTGGAGGAGGGTATGGGACGTGAGCAGATATTAGTCAAAGGGAACAAACTTCCAGTTGTGGGCATAAGGCCTGAAGATTTAAAATAGTTAACAATACTGTGTTACATACTTGAAATTTGCTAAGAGAGTAGATCTTAAGCATTTTTATCCTGCAAAAATAAGGTGGCTATGTGAGGTGATGGATGTGTTAATTAACTTGATGGTGATAATCTTTTCACAATATATGCACATATCAAAGGATCTGGTTGCGCTCGAAATATGTTCAATGTTATTTGTCAATTATACCTCAATAAAGCTAAGGGGATTGCAGAAAGAAAGAGGCATAGCCTGAGAGTTAAATCATATTAGCTCGCTTGTGTTGAAAAATTTATTTAACAAACATGAATTTTTAATTCCCTGTTTTATAATGAAGAAGAAGAACTAATATTTTTGGTCTTTTGAGGTCCTGTTATCGATCTTGACCTTGACACAAGCCTTCTCTTTCAATCTACTTACGATCTACTTAAGCTCTATTTTACGGATGGGGACACAGAGAGTGAGACCCCACGACTACTGAACAGGGCGTCAAACCAGACCTATGTTGCTCATTCTATTCGAGAGCAACTTTTCCCATAAGGAGGGTAGTCTTGAAGCTGCTATTTCTGAAGGAAGTATTAGCAAATGGGTCTCTAGAGGACTGTACAAAGTAGCTTTATTTCTTACACACCCTAAGAAATTCCTCATGTCTCTGCCTAGGCAGAAGGCTGGTTATCCACAATGTCTACCAACTGCTTTTCTTTGGTGACACAACCTACTTGACTGCTAGAATCTCAGCCACCTGCCAAGCCTCTTGAGGAGGCTGTGCGACCGAGGGGTGACCAATGAATGGAGAGTCACAGTGACTTGCGCAACCTCCGAGTTAGCTGTGAGAGGACATGGCTGTGTCCCCGTGTCCTCCTGGTCATCCTCACTAGCTCGAGTTCAAAGCTGATACTTGGAGTGGGAACAGATATCTGGGGAAGAGGGCTGGGAGCTTTATGGTAAGGCTTTTGGTGAGCGGGGTGGGAGGAACATCAACATCCCAACATCACCTCCACACTGGTCTCTCAGTGTCCTCCGGGACTCTAAGTGTAGAAGTAGACTCCAACCCACTGTAGTCGAGGTATTTAGTTCTCTTTGCTCTGGTGAGTTAACTCAGGGGGTCAGCGAACCACCGTCTGTGGGCCAAATCTGTCTGTGTAAGAAGAATTTTGCTGGAGCTCAGCCAGCTCACTGGCTCTCCATGGTTACTCTCTGGTCCCAGGGGCCCAGCTAAGAGGCCATGACGAGGACCGGTTGGCTGCAAAGCCCAAGATATATACGATGTGGCCCTTTACATAAAAAAGCTTGCTGTCTCTTGGTCCAAACACAAACACCTAGTTAGCAGCAGTGATGTTCTGAAGTGAGTAGAAGCTGTCCTTGTTTTGGCTGTCTGTGGACCTGAATTCTCGGCTCAGCCCTGCTTCCACCAAGTTCTACAACATTGGGAAAATTCGTTCATCTCTCTGAGTCGGTTCCCACTTGTAGAGAACGAGAGGACGGGGGAGTCTCTCTGACACACACACGGTCCCGGATGTAGCCTGGCTTACTCGTCTCGCGACTCAGGTGCAGATGCCGGGACCCTGCCCCTCCTCTGTGTGCCAGTGTGGCCAGCTCCTTCCCTGTCTCGCACCTGCTCTTTGTTCAGAACCTCGAGGTGAAGCCTACGGATGTACTGACAAAACTCGAATGCCCAATTTCATGGAACAGGACCAAAGGTAATTTTCTTTTTCCTTCCTTTCTTCCTTCCTTCCTTCCTTCCTTCCTTCCTTCCTTCCTTCCTTCCTTCCTTCCTTCTAAGCTAACTGCCCTTTAGAGGGCTCTGCTGGCATTGAAACAGTAGTTTATTCTGGCTTGTCATTGTTCAGCTGGTGCCAAACAGTGCAAATGACCGATTAGGTGAACAAAACAGATAATCATTCATTAAGCACAGTAAGGACACTCTCCAAAGTTTTGGGCCAGGTAGGTTTACTGTATTTTAGGGGGGAGATATTGAAGATCCTACCAAACAATTATATTTAAGACAATCAATATAAATATTTGCAGTTATACAACCCCTCTACGGCAGGAACGCTTGACTCAGAAATAATTTCAAGGCACAGATTATATTAGTTCATTTAGAAGTGGGACCATGACCTAAGCCGAAGGCAGAGGCTTTAACCCACTGAGCCACCCAGGCGCCCCCATGGACAGAATTTTCATAGAAGGAACTGGTTGACCAGGTACGGGAAGACTGAAATATACATGGGGTTATAGCAGGAACGCTGCGGGAGGCTCACCCCCCCCCCCCCACAAGAGCCCCTGGCCAGCACTGTGGTGAGTTTAGGCTGTTAATGAGGAGCTGGGAAAAGTAAGACGTGAAACCAACTCTCACTGCCGGGATGGAGAACCGTGGTCGAGGGATGTGGAGCGAGTCCCTCCTCTTCTTCCCAGCTTCCTCTCCTGCCCTTGTTCGCAGAGCCTCCAGGGAGCAGCTGGCAAAGCAACCAGCACGTCAAGGTCTAGGGTGGGTTTGGACCATAGAGACAATGGCTTAAGAACCAGCTTGTGCTCTTTTGAGGCCCCTGGAACATCACTGGCCATTACTGTTAGTGTTTGGTCATGCTTTGTTCGAAGTCACAGTAACCCTGAGCAAATATGGACTTTAAGGGCAAGTTACCAATAAGCAAAGACGTCACAGTCTAGGGCAGTGGTTGAAGCTCTATGCCCAAGCTTCAATCATGTTCCAAGCCACAAAGTTTTCATACTTGCTGTGTGCTGGGCACTTACTGGAGGGAGAGTGGACTGCACCGGATACAGATCTTTTCCGTAAGAGGTTTTCATTCCAGTGGGGAGAGAGGCAAAGGGAAGGAGTGAGGTGGGCCCACTTGTTGCACCGTAATGCACCTATAGGACCAAGAAAGAGGGGGGTCCTTTCGCTCTTCCTGCCTTTTCCATCTGAGATTTGTTGAGGGGAGAGTTGCCTAGCTTACTTAATTAAGTCTTGCAGTTCTTTCCTGTAAAATGCAAATATTAACAGTGTCATATTGTATGCACAGTGTGTTTATAGTGCGGACAAGATAAGACAATCCATGGAAAGGAGTTAGTATAACCCCGGACACTGTGAGCATCCAGCCAGGGTGAATGGTTTGCAATCTCTTTACTCCCTCTATTCTGATGTCAGTTAGTGTCTTCATTTATGCTGAAGCCCATCCGACCTCCTACGTGTCTCCTTCCCTGCTCACATGTGTCTACTTACTCATCAAATACATTACTTTTCACCTAGAATTCTTCAACTCCTTCACTCCACTGGCAATGTCTCCACCGCATCTTCATCATTACCAACGGCTGATGTTTGGGACAGCTTGCTTCAGAGCCCCGCCCTTCCCCGCCCGGGCTTTCGTCCAAGGCCACAACAATGTAGACAGTCACAACCTGAATGCTTCCTCTTCGTGCTCTGAAACATCAGACTAGGTGAGGTTTCACACTTTGTAATTTGGTAAACTCATCCATGATCTGGTCACTGCTTACTTTTCTGGATAGATGTCCTGTTACTTTTGTCTATACATCCAGTAAATACATGGCATCCTACCAGCCTGAAGAAAACTGGGTCTTATTTGAGAACCCAGCATGAAGAGTCTTCTTGGACCCTCACAAGACAGTTAGTGACTTCCTCTTCTACAGTGTTAGACGCTATAGGATCGCTTTTCCTGAGTTCTATGTAGAATAGTTAGTCTCTGCGTCTGTCACCATTCGAATTGTAAATTTCTTGAGAGTGCGAGAAAAGGCTTACTGGTTATTCTTCACTGTCTCCCACACCCTTGGTACCCATTTGGTGCTCCATGAATCCTGAATAAAAGGAAAAATGAGTAAATAAACTCTGTATCAAATATAATTAAAATTTATACAGCATCAGCACATCAACACACTCAGCTGGTATGTAACTCTAGACTGAGAAACACATGGACCACTGTCCTGTTCCAGGCTTCTCTTAGTTATAGAAATATCTTATAGCCATCTGCCTTTTGGAAAGTATGCCACATATGTAAGCTTTTCAACCAGATAGTGGATTTTGTGTGTGTGTGTGTGTGTGTGTGTGTGTGTGTGTTTTGTTTGTTTGTTTGTTTGTTTTTGTTGGTGTTTTTTTTTTTTCCTGAAAACTTGATCATTGAGCAATGTGCTACATGGATCCACAGCATGGCCGGCGGGATTTCCAGCCTGGGTTGTAGGCCTCCTATTACTAGGTACACATGCTACTTGACTCACCCTTTTCAAGGACTTCCATCTGCCTGTGACCAAACCACTGATGCAGAATCTTTTCCATCTTTGACTTCTTTTAACATTCTGGTCTTGCCTCTTTGAAAAGCTGAAAAGAAAAATGGGTGGAATGAAGGATGAAATTCTAGGAGATGACAAACAGCCTGCACGTTAGACGTCATTGCCAGGAAAACTGTCTGAACTGCTGCCCACCTTCCCTCCTGGAGGACAGAGACGGTAACCAGGTAGCATATGATAGGTATGGTTTTGACAAGCAATAAAAAAGATCAGATTTTCTAACAATTCCACAAAGCAAATTCTCATGTACTCTCTAAAAAGTGTTACAAGGGCGTATTCATTGGCAAAGTCTCGATATCCTCAGGTCCACTTTCAGTAATGGGGCAGTGAAAATGCTGTCTCATTTTTAAAACTCCTCCCAGGATTCAGTGCTAAAGAAAAATCGTGACTACATTCCAAGAGCTCCTTGGTGCGGGGGGCAGGCCTTGGTGGTCCCCATGATTAATGTGTCTAGCATACTTCTGGGAACTCACTGGATCATCTGTAATCCTTCTAATTTGATAAGAGGTTTTTATTGAAGCTCTTCATATGGTTGAGATGCGCTCCTCACTTCCTCACTTTGTCATTATCCTGATGTCCAGAGACACTTAGACTCTGGTGACTTTTCGTTATAACTCACTAAAATCACCTGTTAGATCCCAGCCATTTGTAACGTATTTCCAACACTGAGCCAATTCCCTTTCCAAGCAAAGAGCTTCCTATTACTAGGAGCTTTCAGTGAGGGGATCAGAACCACAGAAAGCTCAGGAGACCTTTTGGAGTCCACTGTTCACATTATCCATCATTCTCAGAAAGATGATTGTCACTGACAGGTGCATCGAAGGAATGAGAATTATACCTCGTCAATGTCACTTGTCTAGACCAGTCATCAGATGTAGGCACTTGTTTTGAAGGATAATCACAATAGAGCATTTAGCTTGTATAGACAAGTAAATGGTGCTGCTGCGAAATGATCATCCACTTTTGAGGACATTAGTCATCAAAGACAAATACAGCAAATGCTCTTTCATCTGGCAGTCACTCACCTGGCTGTCTTAACTGTCTGGAACACTGGGAAGAACTTGAAATAAGCTGCATTACCTTGTGAGGACACAAACTATCTGAATCCATGCTCTAGTGCTTATAAAATTTACCCATAAAGGAATCTGTCGGGCTGATGCTCTTTACCTATTTACTCTTGCATTAGACACTGACTTCTAACAAAGTTATTTATTACTTTCCTAGTTTAGCTATCATAGTAAGAGATGGAAGGGAGGTAGGGGTTTGATAGAAGCAAGTGCATTAACAAAACTAGGATACATAGTTTATAGTGTGGTTTTTAAGAGAGAAGATACAAATTCTCCTGATCAAATGGCAGAAGGTTGCAGAGATGCATGCCCATTTCAGGGGAAAGTGGTTGTGCACAGCTTTCCAAGCTTTGTAGCCAAGCTGCATTATTGCTCAATATGCAGAATTACCTTCTTCTATTGTGAAAAGGTTAAACTGTTAGCAATGATATTTTAATTTACAGAAGGAGCATAAACACATTACAAAGTTTTCTGCAGAAAGTGTTTGAATTGTAAGAATAAGTTTGTACATTTAAAGAGATATTGATTATTTGGAAATTTATGTTATCAGAGTATTTCTGTATTTGAAAATACTGAATAAATGAGGCAGTCTACTAATACGGTAGATGAATTCTCTTGACCCATGAATCTTGACCCATTGATGATGTAATTAGTGAAAATCTGATATTTGGTAAGAAGGTACAGAAGTAATTGTAGCTGGGCCCAACATTTGAAATACAATTAAGGACTGACTCTGCAATATTTTTGGATACATTGGCTTTGTGAAAAATTACAGATGAAATTTTTATTTGTCCTAGAATTGCAGAATCTCTCACCCAATATCTGATGAAATAGTGGATGAAAATGTCAAGATGAGGTTGTACATAAGGGGGCACCTTGCTATCGAGCCCTCCACCGGTGCTGAGACTGGGTGAAGGGCGGGGGGTTGAGAGTGTGCGTCTTGAGCTTAGACCACGTTATAGGGAGCCCCAGTTCTCCCACTCACACGGCAAAGCCTGGGGCGGGTTGCTTATGTTCCCTTCACTTGAGTCTCTACATCATAAACTCAGTAGGTCCATTCCTGGGTTAGTGTGGATATAAATGAACCAGTGCATGTGTAACACTCACATAGTGACACTCAATAACCATCAGTTCCTGGGGCCTCTCTGTGATTCAGTCTGTTAAGCCTCTGACTTCCGCTCAAGTCCTGATCCCAGGGTTGTGGGATGGAGCCCCGAGTCAGGGTCCGCACACCGCAGGAATCTGCTTGATGACTTCCTGCTTCTGCCCCTCCGCCCATGTACACTTACTCTCTCTCTCAAATAAATAAAATCTTAAAAACAAAACAAAAACAAAAACATTAGTTCTTTTTTTCACTGTATATTTTTTCTGTTTTGTCGAAGATTATTTGACCATAAAGTTGAGGGTCCATATCTGGATTCTCTACTCTGTTCCACTGGTCTATGTGTCTGTTTTTATGCCAGTACCATGCTGTCTTGGTGATCACAGCTTTGTAATAAAGCTTGAAATCAGGTAACGTGATGCCCCCAGTTTTATTTTTATTTTTCAACATTTCCTTAGTGATTCGGGGTCTCTTCTGATTCCATACAAATTTTAGGATTATTTGCTCCAGCTCTTTGAAAAATACCGGTGAAATTTTGATTGGAATGGCATTAAGAGTATAGATTGCTCTAGGCAGTATAGACATTTTAACAATGTTTATTCTTCCGATCCAAGAGCATGGAATGGTCTTCCATCTTTTGTGTCTTCTTCAATTTCTTTCATGAGTGTTCTGTAGTTCCTTGAGTACAGATTTTTTACCTCTTTGATTAGGTTTATTCCCAGGTATCTTATGGCTCTTGGTGCTATAGTAAATGGAATCGATTCTCTAATTTCCCTTTCTGTATTTTCATTGTTAGTGTATAAGAAAGCCACTGATTTCTGTACATTGATTTTGTATCCTGCCACATTGCTGAATTGTTGTATGAGTTCTAGTAGTTTGGGGGTGAAGTCTTTGGGTTTTCCATATAAAGAATCATGTCATCTTTGAAGAGAGAGAGTTTGACTTCTTCATTGCCAATTTGGATACCTTTTATTTCTGATTGCTGTTGCTAGGACTTCTAATACTATGTTGAACAAGAGTGATGAGAGTGGGCATCCTTGTCGTGTTCCTGATCTCAACGGGAAGGACGCAAGCTTTTTCCCATTGAGGATGATATTTGCTGTGGGTCTTTCATACATTTGATGAGGTTCAGGAATGTTCCCTCTATCCCTATACTTTGAAGCGTTTTAATCAGGAATGGATGCTGGGTTTTGTCAAATGCTTTTTCTGCATCAATTGAGAGGACCATGTGGTTCTTCTCTCTTCTCTTATTAATTTGTTGTATCACATTGATTGATTTGCGAATGTTGAACCATCCTTGTAGCCCAGGGATGAATCCCACCTGGTCATGGTGGATAAACTTTTTCATGTGCTGTTGGATCCTATTTGCTAGGATTTTGTTGAGAATCTTAGCATCTATATTCATCAGTGATACTGGTCTGAAATTTTTCTTTTTGGTAGGGTCTTTGCCTGGTTTGGGAATCAAGGTAATGCTGGCTTCATAGAAAGAGTCTGGAAATTTTCCTTCTGCTTCAATTTTTGGAAACAGCTTCAGGAGAATAGGTGTTATTTCTTCTTTGAAGGTTTGGTAGAATTCCCCAGGGAATCCGTCAGGTCCTGGGCTCTTGTTTTTTTGGGAGGTTTTTGATCACTGCTTCAATCTCGTTACTAGATATTGGTCTATTCAGGTTGTCAATTTCTTCCTGGTTCAATTTTGGGAGTTTATAGTTTTCCAGAAATGCATCCATTTCATCTAGGTTGCTAAGCTTATTGGCATATAACTGTTGATAATAACTTCTGATGATTGTTTCTACTTCCTTGGTGTTCGTTGTGATCTCTCCCTTTTCATTCATAATTTTATTAATTTGGACTTTCTCTCTTTTTTCTTTTGGATTAGTGTGGCCAATGGCTTATCAACCTTATTGATTCTTTCAAAAAATCAGCTTCTACTTTCGTTGATATATTCTACTGTATCTCTGGTTTCTACCTCATTGATCTCAGCTCTAATCTTGATTATTTCCCTTCTTATGTGTGGAGTTGGTTTGATTTGTTGTTGATTCTCCAGTTCTTTAAGGTGTAGAAACAGCTGCTGTGTTCTGGATTTTTCAATTTTTTTGAGGGAGGCTTGGATGGCTATGCATTTCCCCCTTAGGACCGCCTTTGCTGTATCCCATAGGTTTTGGACCAAAGTGTCTTCATTCTCATTGGTTTCCATGAATTGTTTCAGTTCTTCTTTGATCTCCTGGTTGATCCAAGCATTCTTAAGCAAGGTGGCCTTTAGCTTCCAGGTTTTTGAGTTCTTTCTGAACTTTTCCTTGTGATTGAGCTCCAGTTTCAAAGCATTGTGATATGAGAATGTGCAGGGAATAATCTCAGTTTTTGTATTGGTTTAGTCCTGATTTGTGACCCATATGTGATCTATTTTTTAGAAGGTTCCGTGTGCACTTGAGAAGAATGAGTACTCTGTTGTTTTAGGGTGGAATGTTCTGTATATATCTATGAGGTCCATCTGGTCCAATGTGTCATTCAATGATCTTGTTTCTTTATTGATTTTCTGCTTCAATGATCTATTTCTGAGAGAGGCATGTTAAAATCTCCTATTAATGCATTCATATCAATATGACTCTTTATCTTGATTAACACTTTTCTTCTGTAATTGGCTGCTCCCATATTGGGGGCATAGATATTTACAATTGCTAGATCGTCTTGGTGGATAGTCCCTTTAAGAATGATGTAGTGTCCTTCTGTATCTCTGACTACAGTCTTTAGTTTAAAATCTAATATATCTGATACAAGAATCGCTACCCCAGCCTCTTTTGTGGCCCATTGGCATGAAAGATGCTTCTCCGTCCCTTCACTTTCAGTCTGGGTGTATCTTTAGATTCAAAATAGGTCTCTTGTAGACAACGTATGGATGGGTCCTGTCGTTTTATCCAATCTGCACCCCTGTGCCATTTTATGGGCACATTTAGGTCATTCACATTGAGAACGATTATTGATAGATACGTTTTTATTGACATTGAGTTACCTTTGAAGTCTTTCTTTCTGTAGATTGTCTCTATATTTCTGTTCATTATTATTCTTAGGATTTTTCCTCTTTTATAGAACCCACCTTAACGTTTCCTGCAGTGTTGGCTTGGTGGTTGCATAGTCTCTTAAGCCTTGCCAGTCTTGGAAACTCTTTATCTCTCCATCCATTCTGAATGTCAGTCTTGCTGGATAAAGTATTCTTAGCTGCATGTTCTTCTCATTTAGTGCCCTGAATATATCTTGCCAGCCCTTTCTGGCTTGTCAGGTCTCTGTGGACAGGTGTGACGTTATTCTGATGGGCTTTCCTCTGTAAGTATACAGTGGAAAAAAGACAGTCTCTTCAATAAATGGTGCTGGGAAAACTGGACAGCTATAAGTAGAAGAATAAAACTCGACCATTCTCTTACACTGTACACAAAGATAAACTCAAAATGGATAAAAGACCTCAATGTGAGACAGGAATCCATCAGAATCCTAGAGGAGAATATAGGCAGTAACCTCTTTGATATCAGTCACAGCAAGACATATCTTTCAATATATGTCTCCAAAGGCAAAGGAAACAAAAGCTAAAATAAACTTTTGGGACTTCATCAAAATCAAAAGCTGCTGCACAGCAAAAGAAACAGTCAACAAAACAAAGAGGCAACCCTTGGAATGGGAGAAGATATTTGCAAATGACAGTACAGACAAAAGGTTGATATCCAGGGTCTATAAAGAACTCCTCAAACTCAACACACAAAAAACAGACAACCATATAAAAAACTGGGCAGAAGATATGAACAGACACTTCTCCAATGAAGACATACAAATGGCTATCAGACACATGAAAAAATGTTCATCATCACTAGCCATCAGGGAGATTCAAATTAAAACCACATTGAGATACCACCTTACACCAGTTAGAATGGCCAAAATTAGCAAGACAGGAAACAACATGTGTTGGAGAGGATGTGGAGAAAGGGGAACCCTCTTCCACTGTTGGTGGGAATGCAAGTTGGTGCAGCCACTTTGGAGAACAGTGTAGAGATTCCTCAAGAAATGAAAAATAGAGATTCCCTATGACCCTGCAATTGCACTACTGGGTATTTACCCCAAAGATACAGATGTAGTGAAAAGAAGGGCCATCTGTACCCCAATGTTTATAGCAGCAATTGCCACGGTCGCCAAACTGTGGAAAGAACCAAGATGGCCTTCAGTGGATGAATGGATAAGGAAGATGTGGCCCATGTACACTATGGAGTATAATGCCTCCATCAGAAAGGACGAATACCCAACTTCTGTAGCAACATGGACGGGAGTGGAAGAGATTATGCTGAGTGAAATAAGTCAAGCAGAGAGAGTCAATTATCATATGGTTTCACTTATTTGTGGAGCATAACAAATAGCATGGAGGACAAGGGGTGTTAGAGAGGAGAAGGGAGTTGGGGTAAATTGGAAGGGGAGGTGAACCATGAGAGACTATGGACTCAGAAAAACAATCTGAGGATTTTGAAGGGGTGGGGGGTGGGAGGTTGGGGGAACCAGGTGGTGGGTATTATAGAGGGCACGGACTGCATGGAGCACTGGGTGTGGTGCAAAAACAATTAATACTGTTACGCTGAATATAAATTTAAAAAATTAAAAAAAAAACATTAGTTCTTGAATTCTCAAAATAACCCAATTAGGCACATATTTGGCTACTCGGCAGATGAGACATGGATGCCCAAATTCAAGAACTTCTCCAGGGTCTCAGTGTAAGGGGTGGCTCTTTACAAAGAGCGGCTGGAAGGAGTCTGCATTATGCACATTTTTGTGTAACTATGCACATTTTTGTATAACTATATTTCTAGATAACTAGTCTGGAGGAAAGTTATCACATCTCTGCCAATGCTTATTTTAAGGATATATCTTACTCCAAGAGAAGAAGGCCTAAAATTGAAGAACAGATACAGAGAAACCATGTATTTTCACAAATGTTCTCCAGAAGTCCATACAGAGTCTCGAATGATTTCTTGTCCTCTGTAACCAGACTTTCATATCTTGGTAGTTACATAGAGTGAGATTTGCAGAGAAGCCACCTGACATTTATTTTAGAATCACAGTGTATTAATTAAATGCATTTTAAGAGCCTCCGTATAATGGAATTGTTTGTCAGTCCAAACTGCTAGCAGACAGATGTTGTGTCTAATCTCTTCTTGGGTCTGATTGCTTTCTTGACCTGGTATTACAAACTCACCTGATTTCTGGACAGAGCTGGTAACCTAAATATGGTGCTGTAGCAAGGTCACTAGGGGTGGGTGAGGCCTGTGGTTAACTACACAGCCCTGACCCGTGCTGGTCAAACCTGTACTGCTTTGGTCAACATTGACCTTCAAGTAATCACTTTGCAACCCTAGTCTAAGGGAAGAGCCTACAATATCCCCTTGCCTATTATGGGATTCCAAGTTTGCTTCCAGCCCCAAGAAGGAAACAAAAGTGGGTGTTGCCTCACCCTTCTTCCATTTAGCAAAGGATTCAGGCCAGCAAGCATTTATTTACTTCTCTGAGACACGAGGCCCTGAATTTCATCCAGAGCAGACTGCAAAGCAGAATTCAACAACAGCAACAACAATGGAAACAGGTCAGTGAAACCGTCTCTATCCGGGAAAGCTTGGTTCTGCCCTCAGATGGACTCGCAGGGGTCCAGAAGGCATGTGGTGAGTTCTGCCATGCCAGCAAACAGCGGCGAGCCAATTCATGCAGAGCACAAGCCCACTTTGAACAAAGAGCACTCTGGGTTACTACCTGCAGTGCCTTGACTTCAGGCTCCGATAGCTGGAGAGGGTTCCTGTAACTCAGAGACACAGGATGCCGAGGAGTTCCGAGTTGAGATTTATGTTGCACCAAGAGTCACAAAAAGCATGGTTCCCAAGGGTCTCCTCCTGGCTCACTTCCGTGCCCAGTCCTCTACATCGCAGTGGCCAGCTCGGTCCTTCCTCAAAACGTGGTGGTTGCTCACCCCAAGCACTGGATTACAGATGGGGATAGGAGGGGAGGTGCGTTGTGATGTTCCCGGCCAACCATCCTGGGACACGCCTGCCGCTCCAGAGCCCATCCACACCGGTAAGTGGTGTGCTGAAGGTCAGAGCTCCATTTTCTACCTCAGAGCTCCTTCCCTTTTCCAGGATTCCTTATCTGAATCACTCCCTGTGTTACTAGGTATGCTGCATTTTGCTATGTAAAAGTTTTAATTAAAAAATCCTATCTCCTATGTGAACTGTGAGATCCCTGGGTAGTTATGCTTTGGCTGAAGCACCTGCTTACTGGGTGCTCCCGACTCAGTGCTGGAACTGGAGGATATTTAGAATCTTCGGTGATCTGAGAGCACTAATTCAAGGAAAAGTGACCTCCAAATCAATATGTGCACGTGAAATATTAAGATTATTTCAATGTCCTTATCTGTAAATTAAAATGAATAATGACCCAAAGGATATTAGGAAGCTTGGATATGGTGATATACATAAATATACTCTATAAATTACAGCTCATTGATGAGCATAAGTAGATATGATAAGGTTGTGATATTTTAAAATGAATGACAGTTTTGAGCATCTCTTGAGTTCTTTATTATCTAATGTGAAGATGGGTACACTTGGGCCACATGGCCGATAACACTATGAAAACCTTTAAAAACAAATGGAAGACTGTTTCTCAGAATTAATAATCTTTTAACAGGAACCTAGTAAGAGAAAACTACAGAGTTCAGAGTCTTACAATCCTTCTGTGATGTCCATTGCTCTAGGCCACCTGAGCTGTGTGCTCTCACAAACTTACCTGCGTTTGAGAAATTAGAGTAGACACATCGAACATTTTGCTTTATGCTATTGAACACATCATCTGACCTTGGATTTTATAAGACTCAAGCCAGTAAAATTCTATTATGATACATTTTTAAAGTATCATATATATGGGCAATGATAAGAATGAACAAATTTGGCTGTAAATGAAATACTTCTTTTTGTCCCTCTAACTTAAAAGAAATCATTAATGACTTAAGATTAGAGAAATGATAATATGTATTCTCTTTAATCTTCTATCTGTTAAAAAATTATGAAACAATTTTTCATCCCAGGTGAAGTGAAAGAGACTTCAGATTAGTTAAGATAATGGAAGGGCAGTCAGGGTCATTAGAGGCAACCTGTCATACCTTGTCTAAAGGGCAACACATTGAACTCCATTTTCAAATTTCTGGAAGGGGGTACTCACTGGCTCAGCCATTCAAGTAGGAGGAAAGCCTTCTCTTCCTTAACATAAATAGTGTAAGACAGAAATAGCTATTGGTTTCAAGACAGCGATGCCCAGGTGTGATATAGTTCCTCTAGGGTGGGAACCTGGAAACACCATGTAGAAGATGGTCCCGTGTTGTCCTTTTATTGAATGATCATGAAAGCCTGAATTATCCTTGAAGTAATTAAGCTAATGCATCTAAATCATATGCTTCTATGGGTAGGGAGCTCTAATTTGGTATTTCTCATGCTTTGTTGATCATCAGAATCACCTGGGAGCCTTAAAAATCTAATGGGAATCCTCCCCAGCAGAGGTGGGTAGTAGGAGAGAAGGAGAAACTTTTTAATTAAGCCTGCAGGAGGTTCCAACACCTACACTCTACCAGTTTATAAACATTTTCAGAAGGAAGTTGATGAAACAAAGTCATTTCCTTCACTCTCTGCCATTGTGAAAGTATAACAAACTGCAACTTAGATGTTAGAACCTGTGGGAGTATTGTTCTGTCAGGAAATAGAGAGATCCAGCCACAGTACGTAAGCTATGAAGCTATCGGTGGCAGCACCGAAAAAAATGCCAAAATAATGGTTGATTTATGGCCTGAAAGGGGGCAGTGAGAGTTGGAGGGCAGAGAAAACCACCCCACCCAATGTTCCTCCATCTGGGAGAGTCTGAGGATCTCTGCCTCATGAAGAGCCTCTTCTGGCTTCCAGACCTCAGATCAAGGTGGCCACCATCTTGCCTAGGGAGGAACTAAACTCCCCAGAGAATTAACAACTTGGCCAATCCACCAAACAGGCACAGTTTACAAGCAATAACTTTGTGCAATTCTCAATTACAATGAAGTGCAGGAAAATGAAATCAGCTGGCAAATTAATTTCTTGCTCCTGCATTAATATTCTTAACAAACGCTCATTCTTCCTTATTTCTGTCTCGCTCTGCAGCACAGGGTAGGGAAACAGCACTGTTTAAGGTTCAGTCCTATTACTCATGAAAGGTGTGACCTGGTTCCGCCAGACATTTAATCCCTTTAAAGTCCCAGGGTCGTTATGGTTGGCTCTATTGTGGAAATCCGATGGGTTGCTGGAATTCGAAAATAGAAATGGGAGATCCTTATGATATCCAGCTTCCTGGGGCCCCTGATGTCAGGTTCTTTTCTTAACACTCGTACTTCTGTGCTTTGGCCGCTGATTCCCCTTTTATTCACTGCTCCCCTTCTTTCTTACACACGGAGCAGAACACTGATTTTGAGGAGGGTTTTACGCCTGACTCCTGCTACTCTCAATTACTCCCTATGGCCCCTGCCCACTGCTCCCACCACTGCCCAAATTAATTTTTCTTGCTTCTCCATCCAACAGATACTGCTTACATTTTAGTCACTTCATTAAGCCTTATTTGTATATCTATTTTGTCTTGTCCACATAGTGATGAGCAACTGGGCTTCGGGAATGAAATTTTAGTTACCCTCACAGCCTCTGGTACCTCGTAGACTCTCTGTGCAGGCTTATCAGTCTGAATCAAGCTTCAGATCTGCCCAGGGAGCTGATTTCTTAGGGCGTGGAGTAAGCAGAGAGAGAACCTGCTTTATATTCTCTCTGCTACACACAGGGCATGGGTGTTTCAGGTAGGATGCTGAAAATCATCTAATCTCATTTGTCGAAAGACGTGTAAAATTCAAAATAAAAAAAAATAAAATAACAATGATAGTTTTTGAAACATCAAGTTTTATTTATTTAGTTTAGAATTTGTTCTTCCCCATCGTAAGCAGATCTCAAATACGAATGCAAACTCTATGAAAATGAATGATTGAATTCAAGGATGTTTTGGGGGCTTAATACTCTCTTACCTTCACTGTCTTTTATTTTAGTCTCTTAAGAACAACACTTCTTGCCTAAGGAGAAAGACTCTTGCAGTATTCTTCTGAGGCACAATGTGCTCATTCTTTGGGCTAATTTTTCAAAGAACAAACTTCAAGCTTCCAGAGGATGTGTTAATATGTTGAAAGAATCTCAGAGGGGAATTTTGAAGATTTGTTTATGCTTAAGATGCAGACTTCAGAAAAACACTTTAATTTATGGCTCTGTTTAATAAGCAGCACTGTCCTGGCATTCTTTTTTTTTTTTTCCTTTTTCTTTATTTTTTGTTTTGTTTACAGTCCATTGAAGATGTGGTATTGTTTTCATGGAGTCTTTCCAATGTGAGTATAGCATGACATATTCCATGGAAGAAAGAAGTCTGTGGATTCACAGCCACGGGGATCTGAATGAAAGTAACAGGGCAGGACCCACGCAATCTGGGTACCTGTCTCTCATTGTGGAATGGTGGGCTCTTTAAATCTGAAATTCAGGAACACAATAAAAAGATAAGAGAAGCTGAACTCACCTTACAGAATTACAAGCTCCAAGTGGCTGCCGTATGTTCCAATCTGGTGGTTTGGGGCACAAAACAGGTAACTTCTCTCAGCCTCACAGGAAATGACTCCACCTGTAATCTCCAGACATAGAGCCCACTTTTCTTCTGGGTTCCCTCCTTCTTGGGAAAAGGAAAAGTTCTAATTCAATCCAGAAATTCAGGCATAGGCATTAACACCTCAAAGGAAAATTAAAAGCCAAAAAGACAGCTGAGAACCCTGAAATCTGATCCTCCTGCCAGAAGTTTGGAGATCCTTCTCCACCCTGTGTCTGCACGCCTGGGGCGCACTGAGCACACAGGTGGTCCCTGAAGGATGGGGGGGCCTGAAGCCCAGGCCATGCCCCCTTGGAATCAGGTGGGCAGGAAGCTGTGGCCAGAGCAGGATGAGAGATGGGGTCAGGTGCCCATTGCTCTGGTGGTACGACTTTCTTGGGGAGGACAAGGACGCTCCAACCAAAGTCAGTCTGAGCCGACTGGGCTGCGCTTTGAACTTCCCCAGACACCCGTTCTCCCAGACTTTGCTGCCCCTGGACCTCAGAGTAAAGGACTGGCTGTGGGCCTTGTCACCGGCCTTGTGCCGGGTCTGGAACCAGCTCCCTGACCCCCACTGCTGACCCTAGGATGCATGGCCCCTGATGTCTTTCATTATTGTTGAATTTATTTGAAGACATTTATGTGGAATATTCTAATAATTCCTGAACTTAGAGGAAAGGTTTGGGGTTTCAAGGTTCTTCATCTCAGGATTTTCTTTGACCCTCCCACAATTTCTAACCATTAGCCTCAGAAGCCCTCTGGTATTTTATTAAAAAGGGAGAGAGAGAGAGAGAGAGAGAGAGAGAGTAAGTTGGATGTGTGGAACTACCCTTCCTATGGAGTCAGAATCCTGGACCTTGGGCGAGGAGGAGAACTCCTCTGTCTGCCTTAAAGGGGGGGCGGTTGGCACATGAAAATGGTTATTTCCACTTAAAAAAAAAAATTCTGCTTCCCTTGTGGATGTATTTTGTGTCCGTTGGTATAAATGCAAACACGCACACATAGTAGAAAGCCATTAGAAGGAAGTGGATTTCACCTTAAAGATAAATGACAACAAACAAAACCTTCTTCACGTTTAAGCTAACCAGGCACCTGTAGTAGAATAGATATGCATGAATATGTTTCAGCATAACATGTATATACGGCAATGCTCCGTAGGTCACACACGTTGACGCTTCTGGCCGAATGCCAGCCTACGGGATGCCAGCCTCTGGTTACTCACCGTCCTATGGTAAGCTCCTTTCACTCTCAGCTCAACCACCGCGCCTGCGTCCATAGATAACCTCTTCTTCATTTGGGACTTGGGGGGTTTCTCGCCTACAAGAAGGGTTAAACTTCATGCTTCCCAGTTGGAGTTTGAAAGTTACTTCCTAATTGAGGAAGGAACTAAAAATTAGATTTCGAGGTTGGCAAGAAGCCTCAAACTTTCTACTTATGACTCCTGCCTCTTCTCCCTGAATATGCAATTCGTGGCATTTCTGATCCAACGTTTTATGCCCAGTGGCTTGGGCTCCACAAGGACCAAATATCATATTATGCTAAATGGAAGCTGAAGCCACATTGAAATATAAATATATAGTGATCTTTAGCAGAAAATAGTAAAAAAGTTAAAAAAAAAAGAAAAAGGAAAAATAAAAAAAAGAAATGCCATGGTTGTAAAATAGAGCACATGTGTGTGTGTGTATGTATTTTTATTTTTATTTTTCTAACTAAGAGTATTTGTGAGAAAGTGACCTCACCTGTCTATGAAAGGTTTGGACAGCCTGTCTCATAAGTTCCTTGATGCATGGTGGTTCTTTGAAAGGAAAATCTCCAAGTTTTTTTAGTTTTGTAGTAGGTTTTTGTTTTCATTGACCATAGATACGTCTCTTTTGCTAATCATTAGTTTCATTTTTTCTTGCCTAAATTCAAGCCTGTGTCATGCCCAATTTTTCATAGATATGAACTGACTGGACTTGGTGTGGCCTCAGGAGTGGGTGCCCAAGTGGATGAGAGGGAAGTCCCAGGTGAGAGCTGCTGGTGGAGACCAGGGTGGCTTTCTGTCCACCTCCAGCTCGTGCTGCCTTCCTCATGGTAGCCCAGCCTCCGACGTCAAACAGGGCAGAGAGAGTCAATTATCATATGGTTTCACTTATTTGTGGAGCATAGCAAATAACACGGAGGACATGGGGAGTTAGAGAGGAGAAGGGAGTTGGGGGAAATTGGAAGGGGAGGTGAACCATGAGAGACTGTGGACTCTGAAAAACAATCTGAGGGGTTTGAAGGGGCGGGGGTGGGAGGTTGGGGAACCAGGTGGTGGGTATTAGAGAGGGCACGGATTGCATGGAGCACTGGGTGTGGTGCAAAAATAATGAGTACTGTTATGCTGCAAATAAATTAAAAAAATAAAAAACAAAACAAAACAAAACAAAAAAAAAACAAAAACAGGGCCTCAGGACAACCGTGAACAGGACAAACTCCACGTCCTGTGGAAGCAATCGAACCTGCATTGTGGCTCAGCAGCTCTGGGCTCTCACAATCTGTAAACAGCTGGGTTTTGCTGCAGGTGTCATGTGAATTATTTCTACCATTTTTAATTGAATGAGGTTTGTTTTAGGGCCTAGCATGTGGTCCATACTGGACAGGGTTCCCTGTGCCCTCGAGGAGAACGCGTACTCTGCTGGTGTTCTGTGAGCAATTTACGGACATCTATTGGGTTGAACTGAATTACAGGGTTGATGGGTTTTTTTATTACCTCGTGGACTATCTCTCGCATTGTTCTGTCCATTATTGAAAGTGAGATGCTGATGTCTCCAGCTGTTCTCTTTGAATGATCTGTTTATCACTTCACTTCTGTCCATTTGTTCTCCATGCATTTCGGTGCTCTGTGGTTAGATGGTATGATTGTAACTGTCATAGAGTCCTGATATGCTGACCCTTCTAACATTGCACAGTGTTTGCCTTTATTTCTAAAAACATTTTTTGTTTTGTTTTTAGAAAAACACGCTCTGATATTAATATAGCTGTTCTAGCTTTTCTGTGGTTGCTGTTTGCCTGATGTATCTTTCTTGATCCTTTTGCAAAGATGCCTTTTGGTATCTTCGAATTGTAAGTGTATTTTTCATAGACCATGAATGTATGAATCTTGCTTTAAAAAAACTTGTAACTGTACTTTTGTATGGACTATCTGATCTATTCATATTAAATGTTATTGACATAGCTATATTATATCTGAACAATTACTTTGTTTTCCACACCTCAGGCTTTTTTAAAAAATTATATTATATTGGTCACCATACAGTACATCATTAGTTTTTGATGCAGTGTTCTGAGATTCATTGTTTACGTGTAACTCCCAGTGCTCCATGCGATACAATACCTCATGACTTCTTTCTCTTTTTCCTTTACTGCTTTCTTTTGCATCAAATACATATTTTAAAATGTAGCAGTTTAATTTCTGTGATTTTTTTTCTCACTGTGTTTACGTTGTTTCTCTAGTAGCTGCTCAGGTTCTTCCCATGGGCATCTTCACTTATCAGACACACGTTCAGATGCATGTGACCTTCATTCCAAGAGCTCGAGAAACACCACACCCACGTGCCTCTATTCTGCCTCCCCTCTCTGAGTGACATTGTTTCTTATACATGTGTCCCATGCATAGATGTGGCAAACTCAACATTACATTTTTACAAGTTTTACTTTATACAATCTTGTTATTTTATTTTTGCTGTTGTTGTTTTTTTCTTAATGACCTGAGAGAAGAAAAGTGGGTAGGTATATACTTACAGCTTTTGTTTTATTAATCTCATGATTTGTTTTGGGATCCCTTCCTTTGTACTGTGGATCCTAGTTACCATCTGAGATCATAGCCATCTCTTTTGTGTCGTTACTGGAAAATAAATTCCTGTGTTATAGGCCCGACAGTCCATTATAAACATATGTTTTATATAATTGCTTTCTAAATCAGTACGAGAAGAAAGCAGAAGAAATATGCATTTGTACTTTCTGAAAATAATCACATAATTACCTTTATAAGTTCTTTTTTTAAAACAGTTTTTAAAAAAGATTTTATATATTTATTTGACAGACAGAGATCACAAGTAGGCAGGCAGGCAGAGAGAGAGGAGGAAGCAGGCTCCCCATTGAGCAGAGAGCCCGATGTGGGGATCGATCCTAGGACCCTAGGATCATGACTTGAGTTGAAGGCAGAGGCTTTAACCCACTGAGCCACCCAGGTGCCCCTATAAGTTCTCTTTGTTTTATCAGGTGGATTCAAATTATTGTCAGCAGTCCTTTTTTTTTTTCTGTCTGAAGAACTTCCACTTGTATTTCTTTTAAGGAAGCTCTGTTGGGAACAAATTTCCTGCTTTTATGGATCCCAGGGTGTATTTATTGCACCATTTTTAAAAGATAGCTTTACTGGATATGGGATTCTTGGTTGACATGTTTTTTGTCCCATCGCATTCTAGCCTGCACTGCATTTATCTTATTGGGTTTTTTTTTTTTTTTTTTTAAATATTTTATTTATTTATTTGAGAGAGAGACAGTGAGAGAGAGCATGAGCAAGGAGAAGGTCAGAGAGAGAAGCAGACTCCCCATGGAGCTGGGAGCCGAATGCAGGACTCGATCCCGGGACTCCAGGATCATGACCTGAGCTGAAAGCAGTTGCCCAACCAACTGAGCCACACAGGTGCCCCATGTGTAAGGGCTGTGGTCATTTTGAAAATTTCTCCTTGTCTTTGGCTTTCAGAATGTTTACTATGAATTGCGTTGTTGTGGATCTCTTTATGTGTATTCCGCTTGGAGCTTGTGTAGCTTGCTGTGGGCATTAGGGAATGTTTTTGGTAAATTTGGGAAGTTTTCAGTCATTATTTCTTCGAATATTTTTCTGTTCCTTCACTCCTCTGCTTCTGAGAAATCCATTGTGTTTGGTGCATCCGATGGTGTCCACATTTCTCTGAGGCTGTTTGTTTTTCTTTCCTTTTTGTTTCTGTTATTTGGACTATATGATCTCATGTGATCTTTTTCAGTTTCTCTAATGCTTTCTTCTGCCAGCTCAAATCTACTGTTGGGCCTGCTAAGATATTTTTTTTCTTTTAATTCAGTTACTGTACTCTTTAACTCCAGAATTTCCATTTAGTTCTTTAAAAAAAAAATACTTTGATATTCTCTATGATGAGGCTCTGTCTTCATACCTACCATTACAGCTTTCATTTAGCATTATTGTAGTTTATTGAGTGTGTTGATGATGGCTACTTTAAAGTCTTTGTTAAATCAGAGACCTGGCCACTCTCACAGGTGCCTGGTTTTTCTTACTTTTTTAATTTTCTGGTGCATAGATAATATTTTTCTTTTCCTTTGCATATCTTATGAACTGTGCTGAAAACTGGGCATTTGTGATCCTATCTTGTATCCCCTCTGAGTGCTGGTCTTCTTTTCCAGAACTTGTTATTGTTATTTGCCTTTTTATCTTGTTTATTCTTTTTTGTGGCTGGCTGTCTTGTTTTAAAGGAATTTATTTCCCTCCTGGAGTGTGAAGCCTCTGATCGTGCTGCTCCGGAGTACGGGTTTGGGTAGTGCCCGCAGTCACGCTGGGAGGACAGTGGTGTGGGCAGGGGTCTCTTTGACGGACTCTTCTCCTGACCGAGGGAAGCTATGAAGCTTCACTGATCGCCAGCAGAATGTTCTGTTGTTTTCAACAATGCCCTGAGGCACATGTTCCACAAAACAATTCTGTCAGATGTGGAATCCTTTTAGGGGATAGTTCCAGGATCAGTGTTTGACCTTGGTTCTGACCCGAGGGGTCCTCCTCTGAGCCGTCTCTTATCCTCTTCTCTCCAGAGACTAGCCAGCCTCTGGGGTTTAGCTTCTGTGCGATGAATCTGTTGGTCTTCCCTTAATTGTCTTTCATTACCGCCTCCCTTGTTTTTGAGAGCACCCTTAATCTTGACCTTTTCCACACCCTCTCAGATCATTCTGGGAAGGATTCAGAGTTGTCTTATGGCTACGTCCCTCCTCCCACAAGATGAGGTCACTGAGCCTGGGCTCTGGAGCTGTGGGTGGGACAGTGGCAAGTTTCTCTCTCAGTGACCCTTTTTGGACGCTGAGCACTTGGTGTTGGTCTTCTTGCCTTGCTTCTGCCAGGATGTAATGTAATCTCCACCCTGTGAGCCAAGGTACAGGTGATCAGGCCCCCAGGGTTCTCTGTGGGGCCACACCCGAGGAAGAGCATTAAGTCCCACTTTGGGGACTGGAAGGAAATAGAGTCCCTACCTTTTAGCTTCACTTACCTGGAGGGTGGTCTCAGCATT
The DNA here is from genome assembly GCF_011764305.1 of Mustela putorius furo. Classification (NCBI taxonomy): domain Eukaryota; kingdom Metazoa; phylum Chordata; class Mammalia; order Carnivora; family Mustelidae; genus Mustela; species Mustela putorius. The sequence goes on from NW_025421485.1 coordinate 8,031,823, forward strand.
GGTGGTGGAGACAGGATGATGAATGCTGGTATCCTGCCCCTCTTGAGATGACAGCCCTTTGATGGGGTCAGAGAAGGCTCTGAGTTCTTGGTTGCAACAATCAGAGGGAAGTTTTCATGCCACTGAGCTACGAAGGTGGAGGGGATGGAGCAGGGTCTTGGTTCGAATACCACAGACTCCTGCTGTTCTTTTTGAGTTTTAGTACATTTTTCTAATAAATATTTCTTCATCTGATGTATGCTTTTGAACCATTTCCAGACACTTTTGCTATTGTTGATAAGTAATCCTTAGCAGTTTCACTGGAGACTGGGCCTGGCGGCCTCCTCCACTATTGTGTTCAAAATGGAAGGAGATGGAGGTAGAAGGAAAAGTAAATAAAGTTAAATTTCTCTTAAGACCTAAATCTCACTAACAAGGACGTTTGATAGCAGGAATGTAACATTCCACCAGGAGACTCCCAATTGTCTTTATGTTAGTGCCTCATTAGAGGGAAAGTGGCCTTGGCTTGATGGTAACCAGGCCTTCCATATCCTGACAGTCTTCTTTATCCCAATAGCCCTTCTGAACAACCCTTTGTCCTCACCTACCCAACTCCTGTGTATATAACCAGCCACTCCTCACAACCCGGGGCAGCAGCATCTCCGTCTGCCCACGGGTCCTGTTCCCGTGCTTTAATAAACCACCATTTTGCACCAAGGAGGTCTTAAGAATTCTTTCTTTAGTCGTCAGCTCCGAACCTCACCCCACCGAACCTGACTTAGGTTCTGGGACTTCATCAAAACGTTTTATGGCTATTCCTCTAGCTTAGGAGCTACCCCATTTTTGGAATATATTAAACTTACTATATTTCAGTTTCCACATTTGTAATAAAAGTTAAATAAGATCACCCATGAGAAATTGTGAACTATAAAATAGAAAGCACGTTAGTCGAATTTTACCCCTTGTTGGCAGTAACACACTAAATATTATTCTTTTTCCAAGCTAACGCAACAGACTCGTTATTACCCTAGGAAAAAGTCTAGGACTGGGAACCTCTCAGCAGGGTCAGAGACAGTTTGTGGAACCAGCCTGGCAGTAGTATTTGGCTTCTCTGTCTTGGTGCCACCTGGCTCAGTATGCAAGTTAGGTTTTACTCAATTCGTCCATCTTCCATCCTGTTCAGTCACCAAGGGAAAAGAGGTAAAGGAAAGACCTTTTTCCTGGTATTTGGTATGATGCAGTGAGCTATGAAGGTGAAGTTACTCAGATCAGAGGGCTGAAAGCTATTAGCAGGGGGGTGGAAGGGAATGGGACAAGAGCAGGGAAAGACATGTTTTGTTTTGCAGAATCAGCTGTTTCCACCAAGGAGGCACCCAGCTAGGTGTTTCACCTCATAGCCCTTCCTTAGGTGTTTGTCCTGGTAGCTCCTTACATGAGCCAGTTTGAGCTGGTTTGGGGCTGAGCACCCATGCAGGAGCTTTCCTGAGTCCAAAGTTATCTTTAGCTCATTATAATGCAAAGATCTCCTCTGATGGCTGAGGATTTCCCTATTTCTTCAACATAGGATGCATGCACTAACATGTTGATATGGTAGGCATGCACTTTTGAACCAAAATGCCTAAGTGACAGAAGAGGTATAAATTCCTTAATGTATATGTGAGCTGCCTGCTCTGTGATGCACCAAATAGGACTGATTCCACAGGGAGACAGTGCTTTGAGAGCACGTTTTCTTACTTGCTGCTGCAAGTAATAAAAATTATTTGCTCAAACCAAAAGGACTTGGGCTGGTCTATTGGCTGATGCACCACAAGGGCAAACCCTTTGCCTTTGGTAACACTGGGACCTACTCTGAATGGATATCAGTGTGGGGAAATTGGGAAATGTGGGAGGTTGACAGAACTATTTTATTTGTCCCAGTTTCTTTCCTTCATCTGAAAACTGCTTTTACACTTTCTACTATTTGAACATCTACTATTTTCCAGGAGCTCTGCTAACTTTAGGAGGGATTAATGATATCTTTGCAATTTGATTCTTGACTTCAGACAACTGACACCTAGATGAAAAGCCTGACAGCACACAGTAGTGTTTTGGACAGAGTAAAAGAAGGAGCATCGGTGTTCAGGAAATCACAGCTCACCTGGGGCTCTCATAAACTGTGGTTGGAGATCAGTTGGTGATTCTAAGGTCGATGGAGGTAGGCTGTGTAGGACTTCAGTAATCACACTAAGGATTCTGAATTTATTCCCTAAAAAACAGGTTGCCATCACAGATTTTTAAGCAAGTGAGGAGCACCATATCCTCCTTATATTCCAGATAAACTGTGTGGATGATGGAATGACTGGGGGATGGGAGGGGTTGAGAGATCACAAATAAATTTTTTTTTCCCCAATTCTCCTTTGTAATTAATTATTTGACAGCTTCTTGTTCTTCTTTGGAGCATAATTTCCCAAACTTCAATAAGAAAGTATTAAACAGATAATTCCCAGTGTCATTTCCATTAACAAAAAATTCTGTAATAGTTCCCCTACTTTATTTGGCCTCTTAGAGTCTCTCATGGATGTGGTGTAATAGCCTTCTTCATTGTAACACTGATGTTAAACATATTCATCCCAGCTGTTCGATTTTTAAAATACCGTGTTCACTGATACTGCCAAACACATTTTCTTATGTCTAAGAGGTATTTGATACACTCAGGATGCTGGCATTATACGGTAAATATTTAAATGTAATCCTTTTTTTTTTTTTAAGTTTCTCTGTCATATGTTAGCCATTATCATAATTCATTAAGCTCCATGGAGGGGCTAGATATGCCAGTAGCAAGACAATAGTTGGGATTTACAATCTGTTGGAATTGCAGATTAGAGGCAGATGAGGGAATGGAAATGAGGATCTGGATCACGCGAATGTGGCATCTGAGACCGTGATTGAGAACTGAGCATAGAGGCTTATCAGAGCCTGCCAGCACCGTTGTCCTACAAACACTGATGTCTTTAAGGAAAGGGATCTGTAATCACGAAGAAGCCAGAAATGGTATTCTAAGCGCAGGTTTGTTATGAGATTGGCAGTTTGAGAAGAGCAAGGGATTTTAAAACAGACAAAATGAATAGTGGCCTCGATCACAACAAGATGGATAGCTTGGGGAGGTCACGTAACATGCCGAGCCTGGGTGCCCTCGAATGCAAATGGGCATGACATATTATCAACTAATTATGAGAGTGAATGTGGTGAATAAAGAACGTCTAGCAAAGATAAATTTATGATTATTTTAATACCTGTGGCGAATCTATGTTTCAGAGTTTATAGGATAATCTTCATTTCCAATACTCTATAATCCTCCTAACCTAATTCATACTTGTCATGCGATAAATCTCAATTTTCTGTTTGAACAATATGGCATGCATGATAGGTTAATAAAGTGTTGGATGTAGAGTGAATGAAATGGATGGAAGAACAAAGTCAGGATAAAGACAATGAATAATGGCCTTTAGAAAATCAAATAACATTAAAATCAGGATGCAGAATTTGGGGCACATGATTAAAAATACCCAACGATAAGGAAGAGGGTAAAGAGTATTGGGCAATGGGGTGCCTGGGTGGCTCAGTGGGTTAAGCCTCTGCCTTTGGGTCAGGTCGTGATCCGGGCGTCCTGGGATCGAGCCCCGCATCGGGTCTCTGCTCAGCGGGGAACCTGCTTCCTCCTCTCTCTCTGCCTGCCTCTCTGTCTACTCGTGATCTCTGTCAAATAAATAAAATCTTTAAAAAAAAAGAGTATTGGACAAGACTAGTAAGATAAATTTTCTCTCTCTCTCTCTCTCTCACACACACATGCACACACTTTGCATTCATAAAAGGAAAGAAATCAGATGTAATAAGAAATACAAAGTCTGAGCATGCAGATCAAAATGCTAGAACATTGCAAGAGTCCCATGAAGGTGAGGTTTCCCGGCTTTCCCTCTGCTCTAGGTCTTCTATAATAAGAGATAATTTCAATGTCAACTGAACAATCCACCCAACAGCACGTCCTTTTATGCAACAACATGGATGACATTTTATTGTCCCCTTGTGTGTCTTATTTTTTAGATTATCATTAAGAAGTGGACATCTTGAAGATGGTATATTTTAACAATGCTGCTACTGATTCCTGTTCCCTCCACTCCGCACCCTACCTGGCTTGATGCTGTTTATGTATTTGCCCAGTGCCTTCTGCAGACTATTTTAATGATGTCTGTTTCCTATGTCGTGTAAAGTGTTTGATGTCCTTCCTCTGTGGGCTCTGTCTTGGATGGTCATTTGCTGACAGCGGTTTCTGCAGGGCTCTCATTAACTGTGTCTTTCTTGATTCTCTCTGCTGAACCGTCTGCCACTTTCAGTATCACACCAGCTCTTTGGTGCCACTAATTTCTGGCTGCTTATTGTTTTCAGTAATGTCCTTGGGCATAAATGTTTCTGCAGTCCAATCTGATTAACCCTGGACCCTTTGCAGGGCTATTTTTGAGGCTGGCACTTGAAGTTTGTTCTGAAATCAGGAGAGCAGTCCCTGGCTGTCTCCTTGCTTTGTTCTCCCTCGTAAACGAGATGGCCTATGGTTTAGCTCTTTGCTCTTAGAATGTCTTAATTATTTACCACCAATATATTCATTGTTTTTGAGAAAGTCATTAGGCTTGAATCTCTTCACACACTGAGTAAGGACAATTTCTTCAGGGAGAACTTCTAGTCTTGTTATGTGGGTCTGCCTTGCTCCTGAGCAAAATTTCTAAGCCACTACTGCAGAGTTGGGGACTGAGACAGTGGCTGCTTCTCTTGGAATGACACCCTAGCTTTATGAGCAGGTCTCTGGGTGGAGGCAGTAGGCTCTGGCCCTACGGACTTGCCTCTCCAGGTGTAGAAACTTTACAGTGAACTAAAGCAATGGTAATTGAGGTCACATCTTTTTGCACCTGGGGTAGAACCCCCATCCACTGGGACAGGGTGGAGAAAGGGAGTCCCCAGCCTCCTGGTTCCATTCACATGTAGTTTAGTCACAACAGCATGAACCTGGGTGGAGACGGGCGGAGTAGAATTGTTGACGGCCCGCCCCTATTAAACAGATACTGTATCCCTTGGTTTGGAAACATGGGGAAGAGGGAGTGCCATCTTCCTGTCCGTACCTAGAGTGGAATTTCCATCATGTTGAACTGGTGGGCAGGGGGAAAATTCATGCTTTTTGCAAGCAGAATTATTTTGTTTTGGGTTTTAATCAATTCTTTAAATATTTTCCTTTATTTGGAGTATTTAATTCATTTATATTAAATACGACTACTGATATGTTTGAATTTAAATCCAACACCTTGCTATTTACTTCCTATTTGTCTCATTTCTATTCTTTCTGTGTTCCTCTTCTTATGTTTTCTTTTGGATTTATCAAGTTTTAAAAATTGCTAAAATCAACCTTTCTCTTCTATCAGTTTTATCGTAATAACTTGTTAGCATAACTCTTTCTGTGAGTGTTGTCTAAATTACAGAACGCATCCAGTTTACCTTATGTTGGTGTTCTGGTGCTATTATTCTCAGAAGATTTTCTTTTACATATGCTGTAAGTTACACAAAACATCATTATTACTGTTGCTTAAAATAACTGATCATCTTTTGCAGTTATCCATATGTTTACTCTCTCTCAACTTGTACATTCTTTTTTACATTATCATGCTCCCAGAGGTAATCATTTTTCTTAATATTAAAAACTTCCTTTACTATTTCTTGTTGTTCAGGTTTGCTGGCATCAAATATTTCAACTTTTGTCTATCTGAAGCTTTAAAGTCTTTATTTTGAAATAAATGTAGATTCACATGCAGCTCTAAGACATAACAGAGAGAGATCCCATGTTGGTGGATCCAACAGTACAACTGATCTACCTGGAAAGCAAACATAATGATAGTAAAAATCACACTATAATAATGATTTTTTTCAATAAGGTACTTATTTAATTTAGAGTCAAGCAGACTCTCCCTACTGAATACAGAGCCTGATATGGGGCTCAATCTCACGACTCAAACCAAAACCAAGAGTTGGACACTTAACCGACTGAGACACCCAGGCATCCCTAAAATAATAAATTTTGATTAACATTACTGAATGTTTTTGTGGACCAAGCACTGTTCTAGAGAAAACCAGTTTCTCCACTGTTCTGGAGAAAAATCAGTGAACCCCACAAGGAAAAGCAAAACCAGTGCTCTTGGTGCCAAACGATCCACCAAACGATTCAGGAGTGACCTATCCTTATTCTTCTCACAAGACGACGAGTCCTATATTCCTTGGGACTCAAGTCTGAATTGAATCATTCTGAATGCTTGTTGCTTGTTGCTAATTATCTGTTAAGCAGGTGAACAAAAACATCATCCATAATTACATTTGTCACTCCACCTTCGGCCCTCAAATTTATCTGGAAAACACTCACTTTCCTGAAAGGTACTACGTAAGCAGGACTTAGATTCAATGGCTCACTGTCGGGCTTTATGCCACTTAGTTTTGGTTAACGGTGTTACTCGACAACTGTGAACATGTCGTTTTGCCCTGTGTCTCTAAGAGGAAGACTTTACAGAGTTTGACATTTGTTCAATGAAGTTGTTATCAGAGGAAACTATTTTTAGGTCCTGTTCATAACTCCATAGTTCAGTTTTCAGGTATTATTGTTAATATTTTGCTTTCTGTTTCCAAGAGAAGAATTTAAGCAATCTTTCTTCAAACTGAGAAAATCACCTATGAATATAACCAATATGGGAAAAATCAACAACAATTTCTTTGTCCATTTATTTAACAATGATTTATTGAGTCTCTACCGCACAAAAGTCCATCTGCTGGTAACTGGGGATCCAAGTGATAAGCACAATCCAGATTTCACCAGTGCTTTATTGAGGCTTAGCATCTAGTGAGAAAAATGAACATTAATAAAAATATCACCTCAGAAATAAATCTTTCTGGAAATATAGAAAACCTTCTATTGAATTCTCACAGAAGATTTTTAAGTTCCATCAGTATCTCCTGCAATAGTGTAGGGTGATTTCAAATTACCACTCTTGGTTGCTGGTTGCTATCTCTTGGTTGCTAAATCATAGCATATATTAAATTGCATATGGTAATATATGTAATGTGTGTACAAAATGCCTGGAGCTTAGTAGGTGAGCAGCAGATGTCAGTTTTACCCTAGGCTTTTTTACTTTGCTACAAGGGAAAAGGAAGTCTGATGTTCTGAGATACTACATGACTCTGGTTGTTTCTAAAATTCTGAATTATGTCCAGCTTTTAAACTTAGACTATGTCAGCTTTGTCGCGATGAGGCCACAGGGTTGGAAATGCCAAATTGCTCCATTTTAATGGAACTGAGACAGAGACCTTCTTTTCTCATTCTTAAAAAGAATCTCTGTAACAATGTTCTTCAAACTGGAATCTACTCCTGAAGACCAGGAGACAACCCGTGTTGGGAGTCAGGAATTTTTCTTTACCACAATTTGTTTATTTCTATATTGATATTGTATCTATCAACTGTCTATAAATATGTATACATGTATATATCTGTATCCATCTATCAACTGTTTGCAAGTATGTCTATATGTACATATTTATGTCCATCTGCATAGCTTTTTATCCTGGGTCATCAGCGTAACCTGCATTTGTAACCATGATCATACTGATGCCAAAGGACCATCCCAGTCACACAGCTATAACTTTTAATGCATTTTCTCACCCAGAATCTTTGCTCTGTGTCTTTTCTACATCCTTCTCTTGAATCTAGTTTCCTCTTTTCCTGCTTTTTGCTAACTATATAAATTTGGCTATAGTAGAAGAGTCAAGTACTGCTAGAGAAATAGATTTTCCTGAAACCTGGATTGATTGATTGATTAATTTAGTGGGAGAATATTTACGTATTTATTTATTTTTTTTTTAGAATATTGTGGGTGTGTGTGCATGTATGCTTGAGTACACATTTAATGTATGGGTGTTATTAAAAAATATTTGCTTCCTGGAGGGGTGTGGTTGTCTTACTTTTATTTTATAAGATGCTGACGAAATAGGACTTGGGAACAATACTATGTAATCTATGTAAATACTGAAAAACCTAGTCTTTGGGATATAAACTGTTGAGATTTCTAATTCAGTTTGTATAGCAAACAGCATGTTGTTTCATTTTCTCTTGAGTATAATGGACAATATTTCCTACTCTGTAGTATCAAGGGAGGGTGTTGACCTTGAAGCTACTCTTGCACAGAGAGGGTGAAGGTGGCAGAGGGGATGGGGGAGGAAGGTAGGGGTTTCCTCTCCTTCGGGCTGCGGGAGGGTTAGGTAGGACTATAAGCCACAGAGATGTGTGAGGGCATTCCTAGGAGCAGGGGGTCATCTTCGTCCAGTTTGGGTAGAACCTAGAAGCTAATGAATAGGGGACATCACAGACTCTAGAAGGCGGCACAACTTTTGCCATAGTTAACGTATCCCATCACCATGAGAAGCTGTTATCCCTTCCATGGTCAAACTCTTTCCACTTTTACTCTGGCAATCATCTATCTTTTGTCATTATACATTAGTTTCGGTTTTCTTAGAATTTCACATACTTGAAGTCATACAAAATGAACAGTTTTGTATCTTTTTTTCTTTTGCTTAATGTGATGTTTTTGATATTTGACCATGTTGTTGTGGACATTAGTAATTTACTCCTTTTTGCTGCTAGGTAGTATTTTATTGTATGAATATATAGCAATTCATCTATCTGTTCAACCATCAGTGAACGCTTGGGTGAGTCTCCATTTTTGAGACATGACTAGAGCTGGTATGAGTATTCATATACAAGTCCTATGTGGACACATTTTTATTTTCCTTGGGGTTGTTAGATCATATAGTAAGTATATATAAAGTTTTGAGTAAAACTCTCAAACTATTTTCCAAAGTGGTTTTATCGTTTTGCAATCCTATCAGCAAAATACGAGAAGCCCAGTTACTCTACATCCTTGCCAATATGTGGCATTTTCAGCTTCTTTTTTCTTTTATTAAAAATTTATTTTATTCATTGTAGTGGATGTATGGGGATATGTTAAATTTGCATTTCCCTGGAACGTTTCCAACCATTGGTCAGGGCAGTGGGAACTCCAGGTCATGATAACCTCAGGATGAAGAAAGGGCTACTGCCATCTTTTATAATCATAGGATGATGAGACATGGGATGTGTGGGATGCACAAAATAATGTTTTTTTCTCCAAAAAAGTAATGTCAGGAGTGATGTGCTGTGGAATAGAGGCTTTAGGGTTTATGCCTTTCCCAACAGCCTTCCTTACCCTCTCATGCAGAGTCAAGAAGGAACTGGACCACTTCTGTCAAGAGACAATGATTATCTCTTATGGTTTGTCTCCTGGAGGGGAAGGGGGTGTGGCTGGCTGATGGATTGGGGAGGGTGTGTGCTATAGTGAGTGCTATGAATTGTGTAAGACTAATGATTCACAGACCTGTACCCCTGAAGCAAATAATACATTGTATGTTCATAAAATGATAAATAAATAAATAAATTTAAAAAAAAAGAAAAGAGAGAGAGAGAAAGAGAGACAGTGATTGTGGTTACTGTAAGGCCAACCTCGCTTTCCTGGGCCACAGGATTTTGGCAACAGGGTTAGAGACACTGCTGATCCTCGTGGTTGTTGCTGTCATTCTAGAATCCTACTGTGAGATTTTTCTTGACTGTGGTTTCCAGGGTGCTGAAATGGTAGAGATACAAGGTGTATAATAATTGTACCTCTCACTAAACAATAATTTAATAACAGAGTGTTGGATGAATTTCTAGCTCCTTCAAAAGAATATACATTTCTTGCCAGCATGTTGGGGGCAGATTCTCAGAGAATTGTTAAACATTACACACAATGCTTATTATTGTTATTTTGTAGGACTTTAGTTTAAATGAAAACCAGATTCTGTCCCCTCACTGTGGCTTTAGTTGGAATAAATATGTACCCACTCTGGGTTCATCAAATTATTTATTTATTTAGTCCAAAGCTGCAGGAACTAAATTCTTAGAAAACTATAGAAAACTGTGTTTGCTATAGCATTGCAAGTCTGACTTGGTTTCATGAACTGTAAAAAAAAAAAAAAAAAAAAAAAAAAAAAAAAAAAGTTGAAAATAAAAATCCTCAGTAACGATTACTCCAGTGGGGTTTTACATGCCAGTGTAGATAGGACTCAGATTCTGATGTACTCGTGCCTCTAATCTATATTCATGTGATCAGAAGCTTACTCCTCAGTAGGTTTATATAATCACCAGCTGTGGGGTATCGAGAGATGATTCCGTGCGCGCGGCATCACTTGCCGTCAGCCTCCTCCCTATCCTAATGAAATCTCGCTGTGGAGAAATGAGCTGGCTATCTCTGAAATAGGATCCCCGTTCTGTGGCACCGAGCTCACATTTCTGCAGCCGCTCGGTCAAGGCTAGCAACCTGGGGAACTGGGTAACAGTAGACAGAGATTAGAGTGGGGAGGGGGTGGCGGGGGTCCTGAATGAATAGACAGAGGCATGAAGAGGCATCTGAGCTTTGCACCATGTTTGGAATAAACCCATTGGTTTAAAGACCCTTGGAGCAACAGGCAGGATGGTCGAGACCAGAGTGGCAACTGGAATCAGGAAACCAGGCGGGTTTACAAGACACAGTCCACGGATCCGAGGCTCTGTTTCCCTTTGTTCCCAGTTCCCGCGTGCAGGCCCAGCTCCTACACAGCCTTACAGCCCCAGGCCCTGCTCTACAGGAGAAAAGGGTGAGCCCTGGTACCGGAGATGGCGGAGACAGCACCAGTCCATCCCTTCTTCGCGTTGAGATCTAACTTCTCCGAGGCTGGCTTTCTTTATTAATAAAACAGAAATTATAATCACCGGTTGTCATGAGGATGAACTAGGAATGAATATGGAAATCAGTCTTTTTAAACCGTGGGACAAGACACTCATTAGTGCAGGTCAAGGCCCTCTTCACAGATGCCACACCCAGCTGCTTATCTTACAGACCAAGAGACTGGGACTCTAGAAACACAATGTTTGGCCCAACACCATTCTTCCATGAAGGGTTACTCCCCACATGTCTTTTCTTTTTGTAGCGAAGTGATTTGCCCACCCCCGTATGTTTTTACCAACACCAATTTCCTGGTAATGCCAGACACTTCTTCCTGCATGGTCCCCTCTCTCTTCTTAGATGTTAGTAGACATTTTGGCAGGTGTGGGTAATGGACGCCTAGGGAGGGGAAGTCACACCTACGAAGGCTGTAAGTTACCTGGATCATCAGGTTTTTGCGGCCTCTCCTGGAGCCCTCGCGGGTTATCCATCTAATTCCGGGGGCTCTGGCTCTCGGAGTCTCTCCCTGTGCAGCTGCTGTGGGTGCTGTGATTGGTCACTCACACCTGAGAATAGGGACCCTCAAATTGAGCGGTTTTGACCTCTTGGAACCAGTAGATGCCCTCTAAAGACAATACCTTTCCTGGGAGTTAAAATGCTTATCTTTTCATCTTTGTGATAACCTTAATGAAATTTTGCCAGTGAAAAAGATAAAAGTTTATTTTTAGAGTAGTAATTTCTCATGGGGAGATGGTTGCCTGTAACAGGGCTGGTTTCATACGACCATAAGTCCAAAGGCAGCCTGTGGACTCCTGGGGTCCAGGAATATATTTTCTGAGAGGTCTGAGGTAAATCCTTCCTTTTAAAAGGAATATTTCCCTTTTTCAAATTTCAGAAACACTGTGACACATCTGGGATAGTTTACTTCAGAATTTAGAAAATAAAAAAAAATAAATAAATATCTTGACTTGTAATTATAATAATTATTACTTTTTATTTTTCAGTGTGGTCCAAGTCTCTCTTCCCCAGAGCATCAATCACAGACTTGAACTCTCCCCTGAGACCTCAGAACACCACCTCTTCCTCTAATGGCTTCAGATTCCTTTGCAAACTATAAAATGCCTCAAAACTATTTGCCACAGGCATAGCAAATCAGTCATTGTAGTCATGAACCTACACTACAAGCCTGAATTCTTATTAACTGCTGCGCGAATACGTCTTGATGCATTAGAGAGGCCGTCCTAGAAATGCTGTGTGATGGCATTTTCTTTAAATCTGGTTTCATCAGACTCCGATCATGATGATGGTAAGTTGAGGGGACAGGAAACTCAGACACCGTTGGGCCCTGATAATATAGCTAAGCTTCCAATACTGCAAAGGTCTTGGGTCTACACAAAGCAAATCATTCTGGAAGGCCCTTCTGGACCACACTCACCAGGTATCGCTAAGATGCTCCTGTCTGAGAGGCCCTAACCCCTGAGCCTGGGAGCTCGGATGAGTCTATGGCACCTGAATCTTTGCTGACCTGGAGACCCTGGCCTGATGGGACCTGTCTGGCAGCTCTGAGCACCATTTTCCTTGGCGGTCTTCTCAGCTGGGGTGAGAGAGCCGCCTGAGAGCCCTCCCTACCGCTGTGGAACCACAGACGGGCAATGCTTCTGAGATAGCACCGTACCTCTTGTCTAACCCCCTACGCTCTTAGCCCCCAACAGAAGTCCTCTCTCACCTTCCGTTCTGAGAAAACATGGATGCTCTCTTCAGCAAGTTTAAGATTTGGTGAGACCAAATTTTCAAATTTATAGCGGTCCATTAAAAATATTTACTTCGGGGGCGCCTGGGTGGCTCAGTGGGTTAAGCCGCTGCCTTCGGCTCAGGTCATGATCTCAGGGTCCTGGGATCGAGTCCCGCATCGGGCTCTCTGCTCAGCGGGGAGCCTGCTTCTCCCTCTCTCTCTCTCTCTGCCTGACTCTCTACCTACCTGTGATCTCTCTCTGTCAAATAAATAAATAAAATCTTAAAAAAAAAATATTTACTTCGAATAAATCTAGTCAAACTCTGAGCCCTAATCTTGCTAGGCTGAATTTTAAGGATGACGGGGGAGCTTCCACTTTCTTGGATCACACCAGAACATGGTATCCGTTAAGTGTTGGAAGAACCTTTAATCTGTGGTTCATTGTGGTCACCCTTGACATCCTGACTACTCCATTTCCTTGCAGTTGGGTAGCTCGGCTCTATGGCCTCTGTGGCGTGCGGGGGGCCTGGGAAACTGGCTGCACCCATCTTTCTGGAAGCACTATCAGTGCCACCACTGGATGGAAGCCTCACCTCTTCTTTGGGTTCTGAGGGTGAAGCCAGCTATGGGGGCCTGTGACTTGCAGGATCCCATGTCTGTACCGCTTCCGGGATCCAGGAATCATGGCCTCTGTCTCTTGAGAGATCTCTGTCTTAAGAGATCTCTCATTTTTTCCCTTTTCCCCAGGATAATTTGAAACAAAGATATAAAGACTGGCTATATGTTTGGCATGGAGCGGGGGAAAAAAAAGTATAAACAAACATTATCATTTGGAGAGATTCTCCTACAGGAAAATGCTGAGCCCTGGAAAGTTCAAAGATGTGCCTTCCTGCTGAGAGCGTGGGGAGGTGCGCTGCAAACAGATCACAGCAAATTCAGAGGCGATAGTCCATCTGAATGGACTGAATAGTCCTAAACGGACTACTTCCTCTGAATTTGCCCTAATCCACCCAAAGCCTGAATTTGGCCTAATCCTGCCATCAGTCATTCAACCATTTACCTTAACTGTATTGAACATCGACTACATGCCAGAGACATGGCTAAAAGTGGCATCAAACCCAATGTAACGGGAGACCAATGCGGAGAAAATCATGCTGCTGTAAGACAAGTAGTCGACCGGGGAAAGAGCACGAACTCAGGGTTAGGCTAGCCTGGGTGAAAACTCGGGCTCGGCCACTCTCCACATGTGTGACCTTGGGGCACTCCTCCCCTGATTAGTGTCATACACACCCTGCTTTTAGGAGCCTTCCTACATGTGAGCTCTCACCCTCTCCAACCGCTGCTGAAGGGATTGACATTTTTATCTCTTATGTTGTGGCATAGTTTCTCCTTCCTAGAAATGTATGAATGATCTTTATCGTCAGAGTTTATCACTGTTGCCTCATTACCCTTGTTTAATAGATCTTAGGAATTTTATTTCCAAATGTTCCTTGAAGACACCATGGAAGCTCATGTGTTTCTTTTTAAAGAGGAGAAAGGACATGCGGTCACTGCCCTATAGATATTACACACCGTCCGGGCCGGGAGAAGTGTGGGGGCAGAGGGGAAGTTCTGGGGAGTCTGCACTGTCCTTATGTCCCTTCCTGTCCCATCTGGTTTGCCGCTTTAAATTGGTCTTTGTAAAGTTATAAATGTCCCCCACTCAACCGTAAACCAGTTAAATGAAGGATTTTGTGTTGTGCATTTGTGTGTCCACAATATGCTCGATGACCCTCCTGGCATATTATAGATATTAAAAGATGTTTGCTGACGTTAAAAAAAAATGACTGAATATCATGAGATCTGTATTCCTAACAGGAATAAATCAGTATTTAGTATGTATTTAGAACATCTCTGTTATCACTTACTCTTGCTCCTTTAGCCAAATCTATTAAAATCTGTTCTGTTCTCCTACTGATTCAGAGTTTGGGTGATTTTCTGCTTCATCTACTTCATATAATCCCTTTTGAGCAGCTCCATTCACTGTGAAAAATGTCTTAAAATATACCTGGGTTACAATTAGGAATTCCAGTGGCCTGCTCTAATGTTTTTCCAGTTCTTTCCCCGGCGGGGTGTGCTTCACCAAGCTCGTGTTTTGCCATCCTCGGAGGACAGTTCAGGCTGCGTCTTTGGCCTGGGTCGGGCAGTCCAGCTCTGACGGCCCCACTGCTGGCCGAGGAGTGGGTCCCTTCTCCTGAGGACCCCGGGGTCCGGTGCCACTGAGCCTCCCGCTGTCTGTCTCACGGCTCCCTCGTGCATCCTCTGCCGTCACTTAGGCCAAGAGCATCTTACTGTGATTGTCCTCAAGATCTTGAGAGTGGGTTCACAAGCTGCTGCCTTTATGGAAACTTCTCTGATTTCTCATCCAAAGTTGCCTCTCTATCCTTTGACTGTCCTCTGTCGGTTTCTACCTCTGCTGTTCTGCTTCTAAGTGAAATTACGTGTCTCAGCTTCCCTAAGGGGAGTATAAACAGTCTCTGAAGGAGGGAACCATGACCAATTTGTCCTGTATCGGCTCCTTTTCCTTCTGTTTCTCTGCTCTTGTGCATGAAAGATGCTTAATAAATGCTTTTTTAAAATATTTTATTTATTGATTTGACAGAGAGATAGAGAAGAGATCACAAGTAGGCAGAGAGGCAGGCAGAGAGAGAGGAGGAAGCAGGCTCCCCGCTGAGCAGAGAGCCCGATACAGGACTCCATCCCAGGACCCTGAGATGATGACCTGAGCCAAAGGCAGAGGCTTAACCCACTGAGCCACCCAGGCGCCCCAATAAACAGCTTTGTAAGAAGTAAGAGTAGTAAGTGCCTTGGCTCCCTCCAGGGTACAGTGGAAAGAATATGCACTGGCCCAGACCTCCAGGAAGTGAATTCCAGATCTACCATTTACAAGCAATCTCGGGCTCACACACTTCAAAACTTCTTTTCTTCTTTCTGGTTGAATGACAGTAAAACATGCAGGAAACGAGTGAGGTTTCTCCGCGATTCAGGCTCAGGGAAACCCCTCTACTCTCCTTTCTTTGCCAGACTGAGTCCGTTCTCTGCTTTCCCTCCCAGATCTCAGGCATGGCGTCGGTGACTTTCATTACTTGTTAAACTGTCTCTCTCCTAATCAGAGATAGCGTCTTCTCTGTTTTTCTTGCATCTCTGGTAACTAGTAGGCATTCAGTCCAGATATATATATATATATATATATATATATATATATATATGATTGGTCTGATGGGTGAACCGAAACTCTAATATCCTGTTCATTTTTGCCAGCGATGTTTGATGGTCACCAAAGCCTGCAAGGAGACGCCTGAAGCTCTTTTTCTATCTTCTTTTCTCCCCCTGCAAAATGGAGTGCACAGATCTCCCCTCCTTCTTAGACATTAGATCCCTAAGTCAGTGTTTCCCAAAAGTGTCCCTACAGAAGAACACAAAAACACTAGCTTAATTGCAGGAACTAGCAAAGGGGAAAAAAACAAGATAAGAAAATATAACTTATTTGCTTAGAGACTTTTTTTTCCCCCTAAGTGATGTCTGTTGATATAAAAGATAAAAGTCAGTTTGGAAAGCATTCTTCTACATATTGATCATTTGCTACTACACAGAAACTCTGCTCAATTGAATAGCTTTCTTGAAGAATTCCCTAAAACAGAGTCATTTTTAGCATGAAAATTCCAGCGATGGGGAAGATTCTTGGCATCTCCATTCCTGATGACTGGAGAGTCCTCCTGTAATGAAGAAACGTCAGCAAAACCAGTAACTGGGTATCGCAATCCCCCAGCCTCCGCCGGACAGACTTCCTTTAGCACCTCTTTAGCTCTGCATTGGTTAAAGGACCCGGAGAGGTTTTGAAGCCTTGTAATGGAACGAATGGGTTTTTCAGAGATGTTCTTTAAGATATATTCAAATCCTGCAAGAAATAATGAATGAGGGAATAATGAGGAGCATTTATTTCTCAGTGTTTAACTGTAGGCTTGTAAGGCTGCTTCTCTGTGCTCAATTGATGACGAGCAAAGATTTTCTTTCTTTTTCTTTTTCTTCTTTTTTTTTTTTTTCTTGCAAGTGGAATGCATTATGTGAGGAAAAAAAAATTAATGGCCATCTGTAAATGTGGGGATGGCTGGCAAATCTGTTATGCATGTTGTAATAAAAATGGTTTATTGTCCTGGCCAGACACAGGAGCCAAAAGCAGCAGACTCCCCCAGAGAGCACGCTTGGAGCCCATGCTGTTTCCACTTACACTGGAGTCTCTGAGAAGCCCTGTGCTCCGGGTTCATCCTGAGGGGCTTCTATAAAATGGGTTTGTTGGGCAAGTAGTCTCTGCGTTGAGCCCCAGCTTCCTGGCCTGAAAAGGAAAGGAGGTGGAATTAGATAAACTCTAAGATCCTGGGCCCTCGCTGCTTTCCAGGATTTTGAAATCCCTTCTTGGGGATGAAGTCGAAACAAATCTGGTTAGCCTGAAATCAACCCTACTTCACTGCTGTGTGAGAACAAGAGAGACAATGTGCCCGTCATCCTCCAAAGCTATCTCGTGTTGGAAAGTGAGGCTCAGAGAATAAGGATGCAGGTCCAAAGGCCCAGTGGTCAGCTCGAAGGGGATGTCACTGCCACATTCAACACAATTCGAGTACTAAAAATTCAACCAGCAGTAACAGTGCCAGCTTACTTACCCACTGAATAAGTTGGTGAGTCCACACCCGTAGAGATAAGCCAATCAGGAACAAGAAATGATTACTGTCTCAGTCCTGAAGACTTGGGTTTGATCCCTTGGCTAGGATGATGTATGCCAGGCTTCTCACTGTAAAGTCCCTGTTGTTTTTCCTGTAAAATATTACTATATGTCTGTGAGGTACTAGACTATATGAACATCATATACTACTATCTTACTAATACATGCTTTATTACTATTACTATGTTGCCAGCATATATGATGTTACTCTATTACTATTACTAATACACGCTATATGACTGTATTAACACCCTATATTACTATCTCACTAATGTATATTCTATTACTATTACTGCGTCACTAATACATACTCTATTACTATTACTACATTACTAACATGTATGAGGTTGCCCTATCAGTACTTCTATATCACCAGTATATACTCTATTATGATATGTGGTGAGATTATTTCTCATCAATCCTTTTACTGGCGTCCACCAATGATTCTTTCCAGAATCAGTAACCGCTATGACAATTGCTTTACGGTGTTTCTCCCATTTCGTCATTTCTTCTACATTTGTGACGTGGCATCTGCAGATCAACCCTCGCCTATTTGCTGCTTACTAGTTTATTTCTGTCAGTCTGGCCTCGCAGATTCTGGGTGGATAACGGGTGTCTTCTCAGCACCACCAGCCTGAGAGTGCAAATCGGGCTCCATCAGGTCGATGGAACGGAATTTTCCAGCCATGGCTACCACCTGCAAACTTGCAGAAAACAGAGTCCCTTCAGTGTGAAGGAATCCCCCGAGGCTTCTTAGGAGCCCATCCCCCACTTGCACTGTGGAGGGGTTTCCCACTCCCTCCCAAACATCTCCCACTTGGAATGCAGATGAGCCTAGGCTCTTGCTCATTTTGCGGGGCTTGTTTTTGGTTCCAACAAGGGCCCCCCATTGCCTTCGGGTGGGCATCCTTGATCTATCACAGGAGCTGCTCTACTTCTGTGCCCCATGTCCAGGAGCATCAGCACAGAATGCAAGAACAAGAGTGTAGTTAGAGGACACTGAGCGTGGTCTACGCCTCTCACTCAGCCTTGGTAGGACGGCCTTTGGCTCAGGCATATTCACTGAAATTCTCATTTCCCACAGTTTTCCTCAAGGTCTTCCCCACTTATAAATTTCTAGAAAATGTGCCCCAGATTTACCCAATACTAGAGTTCATGTGACTCTGCATTGTGGTTTTCTAGGAAGGTAATGTATAGTTTGTGCCTATTGCCTTAGTAATATTACAATGCTCCATTTCACTCACAAAAATGTCTATGTTTTGATGATTATATCATTGTTTGGCCAACCTATCCTGAAAGGACAATGTTTGGATTCAACCTTACATGACTATTTTGGTTTTCTCATAGCTTCAGACTAGCTATCTAGAAGGATTGAGATTTAAGAACACACAGGGGGTTAGTATGTGTGTGAAGGTAGAAAAGTGAAGGAGAAAGGTGTTCATAGTTAGATTTTCTACTAAACCTTTTCTTTTTTAAAGATTTTATTTTTAAATTGATCTCTATACTCAACATGGGGCTCAAACTTACAACCTGGGATCAAGAGTCACATGCACTACTGAGCCAGCCAGACACTCCATGGACAGGTTTTTCTAAGACTGGACTAGCATTTGTGACTTTAGAAAAAATGGACATGGTGAGGGGCTTGGGATCGAGACATATATCCAGCATGAGTGTCAGTGTATCTCCTCCCATGACCAGGGCACAGGGCAGGCCACAAAACCTCACATGTGGCTGTGATTTGGGGAGAGCATGAGGGGATGTTAAAGCCCATGAGGAGATATCTAATTTAATGCAGATGGGGATAGGTGCCGGGGTCTAGGAGCAAAGCCAGTCCTGTGGGAGCAGAGAGGAAGGAGCCACTGACGGAATCAGAGGGCTGACAGCTTACAGGCCCTGAGCACAGGAAGCTGCTGGGCCCGTTTCACAGTGGGGTGCACATGGGAGATGGTTTCGTACGGCTTCCTTGAACCAGAGCAAGCCAGGCCATGGAAGTCCCACTAACGACAGGGCTCTGCAGGGACTGACGTGAGCATCAAGTGTGCGGCATGATTGAGAAGGGCACTGTGCAAAAAAGGGTGTGTTTTCTTGGGCTTCTCCTAAGAACCCGCTTTCTTATTCACCTTCGCTTACGAGTTGGGTTTTGATTATGAACAGGCACACTGTTACCGTGGCGGTGGGCACCTGGGATGAATTAGCCGGAGGTGGTCGGCTCTGCCCACAGGATTCCCTCCTGTGATGGGTGGAAGTTAGGACAGGGAAGTGTTTGACTTGGTTATTCCTCTCATCTCGGAATAACAGAAAGTCACAGTTCAAGTTTACCCCAGGCCAAGGAAAGAATAATCTCTTCCAGCTGTGGGGCCCCTTGACCTGTTCCTAAGCCCATTTCTCCCGCCCCCCAACCCCATTCTTCACTCTTAGGCAAGGAGCACTGACACAGGAATCAGCTTCAGACTCTGGTCTCAATTTGATGACTTATTCTATGACCTTAGAGGAATCATTGACGAGAATGGAAACTAATGTTCTTAAGCACACGCTATGGATTAAACAGGCTTCCACGTCCATGATGCTCCCACATGGATATGTATTAATCACTTTATCAGGTGCTGAGCTAGCTGTTCGGTGCATAGGGATCAGCAAACCAGAATGGAGCCCTGAGTACTCATTAAGCCCTGGGACTGGTGGTATTGATCTTCTTCAGCCCATTGATGAGACTGAGACACCAGTCGGGTAAGTATTTTGCTCCAAGTTACACAGGACTATGTAGACCAGAGATTTAGAGACTGATTTTTCAGTTTTAAAGCTCAGTTTGTCCTCACTTGTAAAAATATGATGATTAGACTAGATTGCTTGTAAAGGTCTCTATCTCTAAAATTCCACTACACATTTTTTTTTTAATTCTATGCAATGGCTTATGTGATAGATAACCCCCTGATTATCCTTTTTTAAAAAGATTTTATTTTTTTAAAGTAATCTCTATATCCAATGTGGGGCTCAAAGCCACAACCCCAATATCAAGGGTCGCATGTTCTACCAACTGAGTCAGCCAGGGGTCCCCGATTATCCTTTTAACTCAGATTCTGAGAAGCTGTTGGGTTGTACACCTGCCTTGTTCTCTTCCTGTGACATGATATATCTTGAGCAGACTAATAAATGGTGGCATAACAGTACCCATGTGATTAATCTTTTTTTTTTTTAAATTTTATTTATTTGAGAGAGAGAGTGTGTGCATGAGAAGGACAGAGGGAGACGTCCCTATTGAGGAGGGAGCCCGACGTGGGGCTCGATCCCAGGACACTGACGCCATAAACTGAGCTGAAGGCAGACACTTAACCGACCGAGTGACCCAGGTACCCCATTAAGTGATAAATCTTTTAGATATCACCTTCGTAAGACAGAGAAATGCAAACTCTCTGTGCTTTACTTAAAGGCTGGTCTTCAGGGAGTTGGTAAAAGAATCGGAAGGATGAGAACCCCAGACTCTCTCAATACGTAAATGAAGTGGAATCATTTTGTCGTGGGTAGCACTGAAATGCTCGTGAGAACAACTAGGGAAAATTCTGCTAACTGGGGGAAGTGTGTTTAGCACATTTTGGCAGAAGCCAACATATCAACATACCAGCATGGGGAATTGGCAGAGTTTAATAACACTGGGGGCCCTGATGCCTCTCCAGCAAAATCCATGAGGATTCCGATTGGACTGGTTTGTCCTAACTAGAGTTGAAACTTCTGTCTTTAGAGGAGACATGCATTCTTCTGTGTGGTAGTTTTGCACCTCCCTCTGGGTGTATGTCCCCCTGCCTTGACCCTGCCTTGACCCCGGAGATCATCTAGGAGAACCTCGTCCTCGTGCAGCAGGAGTCATCCAGGGGTCCTCAAAGGACAGAAGCATGGGGGCAGAGAACACTGGTAGCTGCAGCCCAGGCTCCCTGTGTCTCTCATTGGCTTGTGATGTTGGTCATTTAGTCAGCGCTCTGAACGTTCTGAAAACTGAACAGTGCACTTGTAGGGTATTCTTAAGCATTAGAACTGAGAAAAAACCAGGAAGAGCCCAACCTATGACAAGCACCTAGGAACGGCTCCTTAAACGACAGCTGCCATTTCTATTTGCACCTGATCATTTCCGTGTTGGGTGAGCACATGACAGCATCGTTACCGTGTCCCATGCAGGGCGGCAAGAGGCAGAAGTGTTCTTAGATTTTCAGGAAGCAAAGCTGCTGGCAATTCACCTCCGTCCTCCACAGAACAGAAGGGGTTGGCTGTAGGATCCCTCCATCCGCTCCGCATCCTTGGTTCCATATCCTCCGGAGGAAGTGCCGTTTCTCTCTGTAATGAAGAGGCATCTTGCTCCACACCCTCTTCCGTGTCGGGACAGCATATGCATAATTAGCCCATTTTCTTCTGGGGCTCTTTGTTGGAGAGGGCTGGTAGATTCGCTAATTCAGTTGCTTATGTATAACTCGTCCTACAGTCAATTACAGAGGTCTTTGAACGACATTACTGAAAACGTGTTTAGCTTAATCAGTTCTGACAGCAGCGGGGACAGGGCTGAGAATCAGTATACCACACAAAGGGATGTCATTAACGGCCGGTCTCAGGGCATGGATCTGTCCCCGTGTGCGTTATCGGGGTGACTGGTACTGATAAGTGTCACCTCTCCATGAACTGCCCTGATCACCTCTACCAGCAAGTTAAAAATAATTGCTTTGTGGAGATTTTACCAGTGCAGGGAACTCCCTCTAATCCTTAACAACAGCGGCGGTCACCACCAGCACTAGATACTGCAACTGGACAGTAGACAGGGGTAAGCTCTTGAGGTCAGATCATCTGATTCGAATACTAGTCCTACTGTCTACTAGCCCGGGGACTCGGGCAAATGACGTACCCCTCTGTGCCTCAGTTTCTTCATCTGTAAAATATCGTCAGTGAATGAATAATAGAAAACATCCCAGGCATGGGGGAGAGTACCACGAAGCCCCTGGTCCAGCCCCCGGTGCACGGTGAGCCTTGAATGCAGGTGAGGAATGGTTTCGTTCCCCTGCCCTGCATCACTGCCGTGTCCGCATCCGTGGTAACGTTAAAGCCCATGAATGCCGAGAGCTCATTTCATTCCAGGGTTTTCTCGAAGTGCTTCCCACGCAGTCACTCATTTTGATCCTCAGGAAAATTTGAGGCATAAAAGCATTTCTATTCTGTAGAAGAGGAATCTGAGTGCCAGCGGAAGCTAGTTGTGGACCCACGTTCATTGGTTCATTGACTACAGAGTCTGTGCTTGAGACACTGTGCTTGAGTCACCCCGATAATGCACACGGGCACTGAGCCCAGCTCAGCTCCTGGACCAGTGACCTTATAACCCAGAGACCTGGCTGTTCTGGAAGCTGGGGTGGCAGAGATGAGGAATAAAGAAAACAAAAACAAAAACAAAAACAACTACTTTTTAAGAACTTTTACAACATTGAGACTAAGGCAGACTTTGAGAATTCTGCATGGTTTTCTAACATATATATAAAATGCTGGGAAAAAAATGAAGTGCTGGAGCCTGTAAGCTGCTGAATGAGCACACATGTCTCGGGCGTGTACACGCGACAGATGCGTTATTTCCCCTTTTCCAGAGCCTGATTTCTTTTGGCCCGTCTCTTCCTCTTTCTCCTTATTCTTTTTCCTCCTCTTCTTCCTTTTTTAAGATTTTATGTATTTATTTGAGAGAGAGAAAAAGAGAGGGAGAGCGTGAGCACACGAGCAAGGGAGGGGGGCGGAGGGAGAGGTGGAAGCAGGCTCCCCGCTGAGCAGAGAGCCCGATGCGGGACTCGATCCCAGGACCCTGAGATCATGACCTGAGCCGAAGGCAGACGCTTAACCCACTGAGCCACCCAGGCGCCCCTCTTTTCCCTCTTCTTTTAAGTCAGTGTCAATGTTCCTCCACCCCCCTCTCAGGTTTGCTCTGACCATTCAGCCCTCAGAGTTTGATAAGGACAAAGAATGTTCTAGAACTTCACTTCTCAAAGTATCCTCCATGGTTTGGAAACATCTCCTGGTTGCTTATTAAAAATATGAATCTTGGCCTCCACCTCTGTGTCATTGAGTCAGAATTTGCATCTTCATAAGATCCCCAGGTGACCACAAGCACGTTAAAGTCACAGAGGGGCTTAGCTAAAAGGAAAATGGGCTTTGGCTCCTGAAGGAACTGGATTTGAATCCAGTTCCTCATTCATCAGCTGTATTGCCTTGGAAACATTGCATGACCTTTCTGAACTTCTTTTCTAGTCTATAAAACGAACTTAGTAAGATCCTGCAAGACCGTTGTTAGAATTGGTGAACCATGAGAGACTATGGACTCTGGAAAATTACAATCTGAGGGGTTTGAAGTGGCGGGGGGGTGGGAGGTTGGGAACCAGGTGGTGGGTATTGGAGAGGGCAAGGATTGCATGGAGCACTGGGTGTGGTGAAAAAATAATGAATACTGTTATGCTGAAAATAAATAAATTTATTAAAAAAAAAGAATTGGTGGTAGTAAAGAGAAATACCCTCTTCTTCTACACCTCGTACAATATGCAATGTTTGGCATCCGTATTTTTTCTCACTTCATCTTCACAACAAAACTATTAAGGAGGAGCTGGGTATATCTCTGGTTGCAAAAGAGGAAAGTCACTTTAAGAGTACGAAGAACTGTGCGCAGAGTCACAAGTCAGCAGGTGGTAAAATCAGCACTTGTCAGAGCTTTGGTTCCCCAAAGAGGCAAGGGGATTGTATTTATTCCAGCCAGAATGGAAAGCCACTTGGGTACTCACTCTTCATTTCTTTAATTCCTGTGTGTCTTGCCAGCACCATCCAAGTCATTCCCTCACCTTAGTTCATTCAGCCGGGTCTGTGCAACGTACTGAATGCCATGGTAGCACCCCTACAAAACAATGTTCTTTCTAATGAGCAAAGCATCCTTCCATAAAAATGATTTGAACACGGGAAGGTGGCCTTTGAGTGTGTGGCTCTCCCCCAGATGTAATTCCTCCTCTTCCCCGGGGGCGGCTGGTAGGCAGCTCCCCTGGCTTTTCTGAGATCTGACCTGTCCTCACCCATGGCTTGGGGCTCTTCTTTTCCTCTTACAGGTAAATATCAGACAGAGCCCTGAGTACAGCCTTCCCCTGGCTGTGGTACCGCTCACCCTACCTGACCCACAGGGCCCTGTTTGAGAACCATGCAGGCAGGGAAGCATTATGACCAACCTCTTGCCGACATCCGCGGAAGACCCCACCCAGAACGTGCCGTGTTGGTTTTGTTTGCAACGTCATGAGAAGGAGCTTTGTGGGTACGTTAATAGGGTTAGGGGACTTCAGGAAATATTACAACTAAATAGGTTATAAAACCTTGCCAGGAGTGATAAACAGCATCATCAAATTCTCAATCTCTCTCTTTTATTTTTTTGTTTTTTTTTGTTTTTGTTTTTGGAACAAAGGCAATCCTGATATATTTTTCATTAAGGATGTGCCAAGTATAAGAGTGTGAGAAATCCTCAAGTCTGCTTGGAGCCATACATGAACAGGGCGCAGGTAGGAGAGGCTATCGACAGACCAGACACTCGATGCCTCAAGATCAGAACCCGGCACCAACAGACTTTGGTAAAAGAACATAATAAAGTGGCGTGTGGATCCATACTCGAATCTCCCCAAGGGTCACACCCAACTGCTCCTGTCTCTGTGAATTCTGCTGCATGATGTCCGAGAGCAGGTGGTGGGAAGAAGACTTCCTCCATGCTCTGTTGACTACTCTTTGGAGGGAGGCAAGAGGCACCGGAGGAGGGGCCTGGGCACTGGGAGATGGATCCAGACATAAAACTGCGAGCTTGTTCTGCTCTGAGAGTGCTGAGCGATGGCTGCTGTGGGATGTTGTGTGTCTGGCCCGGGGAGTTTCCCACGGACCCAGACCACCTTGTTTTAATTCATGCACATTTGTCTGTGCTCCTGCAAAAAGTTTCTGCACTTGAGATTTAATTCAATCCCAAACTTCAGAGGCAGAAAAGGAGGCCGCCTAGAAAGAGGGAAACATACGTATGACATTTATGCATTGGGAGTTTTCAACAAAGATTTCCTTCACTGAGGCAATTGCGTGGGAGCTTTTAGTGAGACATCTGATACTGGGGCATCTTCAGATCTCGTCTGTAAAGAGCTCCCGCCACGTCCTTGCGTATGGGCCCGTCAAGCCTCAGTCGGGCTTTCTGCTGCGACCGTTGTCCTCGAGCTCATCTTCTGAGTAATCGAGGGGTGAACGAAACGGACCTCGTTGGGTGAACTACGGCTCCTTTTTTCTGCAATCATCACACACCACCTTGCAAAGTGGTGGTCCTTTTCCTTCCCAATAATGATGGGAAATGTAGCACATGAGATTAAATAGCCTTTTAGATAGACTTTTTTTTGGGGGGGGGCAGAGGGAGAGGGAGGGAGAGTCTTAAGCAGGATCCACATTCAGCTTACCATGGCCTGACTTGGTGTTCTATCTCAGGACTGTAAGACCGTGACCTGAGCTGAAATCAAGACTCAGACGCGTGGGTACCCGCTGAGCCACCCAGGCGCTCCTACACAGCTTTTTGAAATCAGACTTGAAGGATTTGTTTGATCTCTCTATCGAGTTCAGCATGTACTATTGCCAAAAGTGTTTCGTGTTACATTTAATTTTTTTTAAATGTTCTCTTAATCATGTGTTCCCAAATTAGCACGGAAATTAATTCCTGATACTTTAACATTTTTAATTTCGTGGAACAACATGATCCCAGATTAATATAGGGGTTTGGACAGCCACTCTGGTCTCTTTGGGACTGAAAGGAAACCAGAGTCTTCGGAGAGGTGTTCCCGCCCGGCTACGTGTCAGGTCCCCGTGGAGCCCTAGGACTTCTTGCTGAGTAGACTGATCCATTGTTGTTGTTACGAAATCTGCACAGACCTTCATCACTCACTGTTTTAAAACTGGCCCCTCCTATGTCTCACTGCTCACCCGTTATGGACACTGGGTAACTTTTGTATGTTGTCAAGAAAGTTGGTCCCATGTCGGCGTGGTACCACATGGCCAGACTTAAAGCAATAGAGAGATGATTGCACACACCTGGTTCCGTTTTTAATAAAATCTCCCTCAGGTATCTGAGAAAGGCCTCCTAACACATAAAAGGAGGGAGCTCTCTCACCTTTGCATGAGGAAAAGCGATCTCCATCTTTTTAGATAATAGCTTCTAATTTTATTAAAAACAATACATGTTCGTTCCAGAGACTCTGGGGAGCCCAGGTGAGAGGAATCACAGGAACGGGAGCACTTGGGCCGTGACGATGGTTGAGTAAAATGACTGGGAATGCTGTAGGCAAGGGGTGGGACAGCCCTGCCCCCCCTCACCCTTCCCCACCCACTTCCACACAGGACGCTCTCCGCACATACTGCTTCCTTCCCTACTTAATCCCTGAAGCTGTCATTTCCCCAACGTGGTGATCCATCGACAGCAGTGGTCGGCGGGCGCTCTCTGCAACCGGCTGGACGGCGCGGCCTGCAGACCCGGGGGTTGCCGCAGGTGGCTCTGCTGTGGCGGGAGCGTAGCCTTAGGCGAGGCGTGGAAGATGAGGCGTTGCCGTGTTTCTGTGGGGCATGAACGCCACGCCGTGGCGGCACGTTATGGGGGGATGAAAGCCAGATGCCTGCAAGGGGCGGTATGGAACACGGAGGATGCGGTAGCTGCTAGAGGCATGACGGTGGCCACGAAGAGGCTGGTAAATGGGCACAGACGCCAGCACAGAAGCCACAGTTAGCCAACCGCTAACACAGAGGGGAAGTAGAGATTTATGTCATTATTCCCTTCCTTTGGCAAAGAAAGCAAGATTTCTGGAGAGGGCATCAGTCCTTGGCCAGATACTGGTTTCCAGGCCAGGTTGCTGTCCCCTGGGGTTACATCCCAAACACCCAAATGACTGAAAGGACTGTGACTCCTCAGCTTCCTCAGTGGTCCACATTCTCAAAGCATCCAGTGCCCCCTCCCCGATGTGCTTATGGTCAGAACCCCTTCTCCAAGGTGTGAGAAGCCCTAGTCACCATGCAAATTACAGTGTGGGCTCTGATGCCCTCTTCGACAGGAGACCTCTTGCTCCAACAGAATGGTCCTAATGAGATTACTCTGCAACATGGCAAGGCTCAGAGTCTTCCTGTCCCACGTCCCACAAGGCTCCTTTACTCATATGGAGTCACAGCTTCTCCTCGGCAGACCAGCTCTGCAGACAAAGAGGGTTCTGTTAGAGAAGCCGTTCCCAAGTGTCACATGGCTTCATAACACTCCAACGCAGGGCAAGGCCGGTGTGCTCCCCCGTGTGCCCAGCAAAAACAACTTTTAAGAGACTCTTTCTATAATTATGAAGATCTGAGGAAGCAAAAAAAGAAATAATTTTTTTTTTTTTTTCAGGCAACCAGCTGCATAAGCCAGTAAGGGTTCAATTCACATTTGCAGAGTGACTTGTCCGTTGAGTGCGTGTGTGTTAATACCCCACAGGCTGAGGCCGCACCTGCTTCTCCTTCCCACGACCCACACACAGGCAGTGTCTTGGCCAGAACAAAGACAGCACTGGACCTACCCAAACACCTACTGTGTTCCAGGTCCAGCCCTTGACGCATCTGCAGATGTCACCCCGCACCACCTAAGAACAGCCCTGCATTAGTTCACGGGGCTGCTGTTAGTTAGAACAGTGCAGACCGGGGGGGCTTAAACAGCAGAAAGATTCTGGAAGCCAAGGGAGGAGATGAAGGTAGGTTCTTTTGAGGGGCTGAGGGAGAATCTGTTGGAGCCTCTCTCCCAGCTTCAAGTGGTTTGCTGGAGCCTTTGACCTTCCTTGTGTCCTTACTTGTAGGTAGACACGTCACCCAGACCTCTGCCTTCACACACACACAGTGTTCTGTGTGCCTGTGTCCAAACTGCTATGTTTTAAGGACACTGGTCATGTTGAATTAGGGGTCCAATCTGTTCCAGTACGATCACATCTTAAGTAATCACATCTACCGTAAGTCTGTTTCAAGGCAGGTCACAGTCTGAAGTTCTAGGGAACTTCAACATACGGATAGGATTTCAACATATGAAATGTTTTGGGGACATAATCCAACCCACAACAAACCCTATGTGGTAGACGTTTGGTATTTAGACCTTAAAAATGAAGACGATGAGGCCTTGAGAAAATTAGTAATTTACCAAGGGCATCTAACCTATAAATCTGTCCCCACACATAAACTCTGTCTAGTGAGTCTTGCCCGTTCTGAAGAGAGGGTGAGGACACTCCACGGTTTTGATTTTCTGAGTCAACGTTGAGGCTTTGTTGTGAACCCGGAACTGTAGGGACCTCCAGTGGGTGAGTCTCACGGTCCCTCGCCTGGTTTCCCCGCCACCTCCTCGCTCATCTGTTTGCATCACTTCCTGATTCCTGCCTCTGCTACCAAAAAGACAGAGTTAAATTCTCTATCAAAAATGGCTGATTCCAGGGGCTTTTGGTGTTCTGTAAAATTAGATTCTACGAAAATCTCTCCTACATTTTCTTAGCAGGGAGGTACGGGGCCCCCTTCGATGCTTTTTGTGGGCTGCATTTTTATTTTTTTTATTTTTTTTTTTTTTTTTTTTTTTTTTTTTTTTTTTTTTTTTTAAGATTTTATTTATTTATTTGACAGAGAGAGATGACAAGCAGGCAGAGAGACAGGCAGAGAGAGAGGAGGAAGCAGGCCCCCTGCTGAGCAAAGAGCCCGATGCGGGGCTCGATCCCAGGACCCTGAGATCATGACCTGAGCTGAAGGCAGCGGCTTAACCCACTGAGCCACCCAGGCGCCCCTGGCTGCATTTTTAAATGAATGCAGCTGGGTATTTTGATTGAATGCATATTGAAATCCACTTACGACTAGTGAACCAAGACAATGAAAGGGACTCCATGTGCCATTAAGACTGTTTTCTGAAAATTTTCAAGTTAAACAACTCAATAGGATACTGCTGTGCTCTGGTGTCTCCTAGAAACAGGGACTGAGCCCGTGAACAGTGATGCATGCCAGCCCAAGGGAGCCAGCACTGCCCGACGTAGGAGGTCTGGGCCAAAGGTGTTGCCTTGGCTGGGATGACAATGTGTGCTGGAACTGATTTCAGTGCAATGCTTGACGTGGACCAGGTGCTGAGTCAATTATAAAGAGAATCACCAAAATGCTTTTGCACAAGCTGAAGCAGTTCTACAGCTGGGCTTCAAGCTTCCCGATTTGCTCTGCAGCAGATATAAGGTTTTCTGTCCTCAAATGCCGGCTTGTTTCTGTAGATTCTCAGAGCAAACCACGTGAACATTGTCTTTCCTCTGGATCTCATCACTTGGATGCTGCAGCAGACATTCCTAGGGTTCACTAGAGGACTCCCACATTCCATGAAGGTTACCTTCTATGAGCCCATGTCAGGACAAGGGCCGACGTTCACTGAGCTGACGATCACACACTCGTGTCCACTGTGAGCCAGGCACCAGTCACTGAGATCAAAGGGTATGCCAGTCTCGTGGGGTAGACAGACAGTGAGGACACGCCAGGGTGATGGCCTCTCTCTGACACCAGCGTCCAGGTACTGAGTGAGCCTGGAGAGGACCAGGAAGCCTGGCATTGGAATGGGAGAGCAGGGAGGGGCACTCGGCAGGGGCGACCTCTGAATGGAGTTTGGAAGAAAAGTAAGAGTTAAGCAGGAAAGGATGGCCAGAGCGGTTACAAGCAGAAAGAGCAGGGAGTGAGGAAGAAGCCAAGTTTAGAGAACTTCAGTGAGCTCGTGTGGGCCCAGAATTAGTCGTCTCAGACGGCCACCACGAGGTACATAAGCTGGTTGCAGTCCTGATGGAGAAAGTCAAACAGGTCTTCCAGCTCATCACTTACTTACCAGCAACAAGAAATGCTCTTTCGTTCTTGGGATGATTTTGGGGCAACATAGCCTGCAGACAGGTGGAGACTCCGGCCTTCCCTGTCTTCCCCCTTAGAGCCCTCCGGTGCGACTCTGAGAGTGCGGTGTAGGTATAGTATTTACAACTACCCCCACGTTAGTGACACATGGCTCTTTTTGCCTGGCTGGAATGCGGCCCACTCTAACATGTTTACTATTTGTTATGTGCAAGCAGTTCTGGAGCTAACTATCTTAGTGTTCAAATCATTGCCTTACAATTGATTCGTGTGTGTGTGTGTGTATGGGGTGGACCCAGGCGGCACAGTCGGTTAAGCATTGGGATCTTGATTTTGGTTCAGGTCAGGATCTCAGAGTCATGAGATCAATGCCTGCATCAGGCTCTGTGTTCAGCATCAAGTGGGTTTGAGATTCCTTCCTTCTCCACGCCCCACTTGCATGCTCTCTCTCTAAAATAAACAAACAAATAAGCAAATAAAATCTTTAAAAGAATTGTTTATTCTTCTTCCTTTTTTTTTTTTTTTTAACCTCTCCTGAATCAACAAATGGAAGTATTTCGCTTTCCAATTGACCCTCCTTTTGTTACCCTGACAAGACAGAAAGATCTTGGGTTATGTAGTTAAAAAAAAAACTGGATTAGGGTACAAGAAGAATAAATGAAAGAAGATGGGATTGGGAGGGAGACAAACCATAAGCGACTCTTAATCTCACAAAACAAACTGAGGGTTGCTGGGGGGAGGGGGTTTGGGAGAAGGGGGTGGGATTATGGACATTGGGGAGGGTATGTGCTTTGGTGAGTGCTGTGAAGTGTGTAAACCTGGTGATTCACAGACCTGTACCCCTGGGGATAAAAATATATGTTTATAAAAAATAAAAAATTATATTAAAAAAAAACTGGATTAAAATCATCATCACTTTAGCTAGCATTTATCTTCCATATAGGAATTCATAATGTGACTAAACACCTGTGAATTTCCTGGCCTTTCTTCAGCTGATTATAGACCTTTTCAATTGTTCATTTTCCCCAATGCTCATTAATGTAAGTTTTTGAAACTTTTCTCAGTATTTCCTCTTTCACAACACATCAGAATTTGAATGGGAGAAGATCTTCTGGAAAACAAGATAGGCCTCATGAGAACAGTGAGAATTAAATACTCATGATATGTCGAGGTTTCTTCTTTCTAGAGAACCCTGAATGTTAAAACTACGACAGCTTTTATTTATGAAGCAAATGAATGTGCCTGGCGTTCTGCTCAGCTCTTCATAGACATTATTTTATTTAATCTTTGTATTTTGTCTAGTCATTAGCTTAATGGGTAAGGGCATAAGCTCCAGAGTCGTACTGTCTGGGTTTGAACTAATATAAAGGATTGTATACTATGTGATTTACACTGTTCTTACTCAGTAGAAACATCAGTTGGGGTCTTACAGAGTTCTTCTTATGATTGCTATCAACTCCTAAGGACACTTGCAGGAACTTAATAACAGCACGACAGCCTTCTAAATAAATTCATAATTTAACTGAGTTTGTATTGGCATAGCATATAGCTCACAGTAATCATTTAGCAGAAATATTGAAAGTTGATTGTAATAGTATAAAAATAGCTTGTTGAGATGCTACATTGGCTGTGAAAATAAACACACATGCACACACAACACCAGGCTTACCATCCTTTCTAAGCACACTACTTCTGCACAGTATATGTCTCTTAATATTCTGGGTAGTGATTTACAACAAATTGTGTCCTGTGGCTCCTAGGATTACAACCTTCCTCCAACTTATAAGCAAACCTCAGTGAGATGCATTCCAATTAGTTCATGAAAATTTTATGGTTAGGGTAATGTAGCAGTGATAAAGCCCAGTTTGCTTGAATAGCCCAGAATGAATCCTTAGGCCTTTTTTTTTTTTTTTAAGATTTTTCTTTATTTATTTGACAGAGATCACAAGTAGGCAGAGAGTCAGGCAGAGAGAAAGGGAAGCAGGCTTCCCACTGTGCAGAGAGCCCGATGCGGGACTCGATCCCAGGACCCTGAGTTCATGACCCGAGCCGAAGGCAGAGGCTTTAACCCACCCAGGCGCCCCCCAGGCCTTCTTATAGTTCCCTGCTACACTTTGTGACAAGGATTCTTCCATGCTGCCAAGGCCCCTAATGATCAAAATTTATCTGACTTTTGCTCAGTATTTATTAGAATACTTCTTAAAACAAAACAAAACAAAACAGTGGACCCAGGAGAGCAAGCCTTAAGCCCTGGCTCGTCTTCTTGTATGTGCTATGATATCCAGCAAGCTCTATAGTTTAGCTCAGCCTCAGTTTCCTGGGCTAAAGGAAGGGGGCAAGTAATGCCTACCACAAAGGTCATTGTGGTGACTCAGATAATATTTAAGAAAGAGTTTCTGTGACATTGAATCGCTCTCAGAAGATGGAGTGTTTTCACTAACCCTTCACCTGTGCTGCAGAACTTGTCATGTGGTCGTCCACAGATTTGCAGAGAAGGAAATTGCACCCCAACCCCCCGCCCCAGCTGTGCATGCTCAATGGCAGGACTTCTGCGGCTACTACACTGGGCACATCAGGGCTCCGAT
The DNA here is from genome assembly GCF_011764305.1 of Mustela putorius furo. NCBI lineage: Eukaryota > Metazoa > Chordata > Mammalia > Carnivora > Mustelidae > Mustela > Mustela putorius. The sequence continues at coordinate 8,064,610 of NW_025421485.1, forward strand.
TCCTTCAGCCCCTTTGCGGCTTCATACCCACTGGCTCGCTCTGTGCCTCACTCTCGGTGGCCAGCACCTCCTTCTCTTGGTTCCTGTCTTTAGGTTGCTGAAGCCGGTTGTTTGCCTGTGCACAGGGACTCCCACTGTGAAGTGTCTGAAAATGTACCTCCTGTGGTGGCAACCCACGACCAATAGCCAACACACGCAGGGTAGTCGTACTACTCAGCTCTCTTGTTCTTCACTCAGGGCAATTTTGAGACGGAACCTGCACTATTTCCAACACGTCCTTGTGGACTTGAATGAAGGTCCCCTTTGAAATGTTTTCCTGGGTATTTCTGCTTGGCTTTCCTTCCCTCTTTTCCTTCTCCAAGCCCTAAACAGTTTCCTGAGCAACACTTCCTAATATATTGCTTCCACACAAATTCTGCCATCAGGCTCTACTTCTAGAGAAAATTTCCTCAGACAGCTGTGAGTCTTCTAACTAACACAGAAGGACTGGGTTAATCTACTGATTACTATACATATGGAGTGCTTGTAAATTCTTCAGGTAAGAGCAGAAGCTCCACTGAAGATAACCATGGAGCTCGTTTATGTTTCTGGTTTGATCTTATCAAAGATCCTGAAAGGTAGATGAAATGATCACCATTTTAAAAATGAGAAAGCAGGGGGAACCTACATTGCTTGGCGCAGTGAATACATCTTGGAAGCATCTTGGCTCAAGTGCTCGTTTAGAGCTGAAGGAAGCCAAGTTGGGGTGCTGGACAGACCTCCTAGGTGACTGCCGAGGTCCCTACATGTTGCACTCTATGTAAGTTGTACTAGGACAAAGGTCATGGTTTCTTTAATTCACTATAGCTCGAAGAAGATTTGGTATATATACTGGATGGAAAATTAATCAGCAGGAAAGAATGCGATTGTGCCATTTACAACAACAGGGTTGGACCTAGAGAGTATTATGCTAAGTGAAATAAGTCAGACAGAGATCGTAAGTGATTTCATTTATATGTGGAATCTAGAAAACAAAACCAATAAATAAAAAAATAAAACAGAGATAAACTCATAGATACAGAAAACACACTGTTGGTTCCCAGAGAGGGGAAGGGTTGGGGTGGGCAAAATGAGTGAAGGGATTAAGAGGTACAAACTTCCAGTTATAAAATAAATGAGAAATGAGGGTGGAATGCAAAGTGTAGGGAATATAGTCGGGAACGCATTAACTCTGCATGGTGACAGATGGTAATGACATTTATTGTGGGGATCATTTTGGAATGTATAAAACTATTGGATGGCTCTTATGTACACCTGGAGCTAATAGGATATTGTATGTTTATGGTACTTCAATAAAAGAAAAAACAAAACAAAGCAAAAAAAAAAAAAAACAAAAAAAAAACAAGAACCTAAAACAGTGCCAGACCCATAGTGTGTGTTTAATAAATGTTTACAGAATGAAATCTCAGGAGTCATTAGCTCAGAGGCATGCGGGGACCTAGGAGACAAATGTACAGAATAGATTTCTGTGAAGACCCAGGCTCCAGGAAGTATCCCCTGATTTTTTTTTTATGGTCTCCAGGCCTAATAGAGTTGCCTTCAATGGCTTCGTAACAAATTACTACAAATAGCCATTAAAACAAGACACATTGGTATCTCATGGGTTCTGTTGGTCAGGAGCCTGGGCATGGCTACCTGGGTTCTCTGGTTCAGAGGCCTGCTAGGCTGCAGTCCTAGAATATGGGAGCTGGCTTCTAGGGGCTGCTTTCCACCCCCCACCAAGCAGTCCACTTCATGGGCTGTTAGCAACATGGCGGCCGACTTCTTCAAGGTCAGCAGGGCTGACTCGAGTCTCCTACAAATATACTGCTTTTAGGGTCTCGGCAAGGGGATCTCAGCTTCCATTCCATGCTAACAAGCCTACCCTCCACTCTGCACTGCACCCTGGAAGCTTCCAGAAGCTTCGATCTTTAGCAAAGCCCATACTGAGTGTTTCCTACATGGCCCTACCATGAAAAGCCATTAGCGTTGATTTGGATTATTGGTCTACTTTCCTTGTGGGGGGAGAGATGTACTGAAAAAAGCTCTTGGCTGTTGCGGTTAGACAAATCAGCTTTGGAACCTGGTTCTATCTATGTCTTGCTCATTGTGTGAACTTGGGGAAATTATCTTACCTCTCTGAGCCAAGAAGTAAATCTGTAATAAGGGTATGTCGAAAAAATAATGGAATAAGATTTATGCGCATAGAGGTATTAAGATACAGTGATGTTCTAGGGTTCCAGGCAGAACTTTGTTTAACAACAAAACTATTGACATTGGGAATAATAGTGCACTGTGAGAAATAAAGTTTAGAAGGCAGGGTCCAGATTGTTCTGAATTTTGAATACCAGGATAAAGCACTTGGATCTTTTCTATGATCCCAAGTTTCTCAAAGTGTGTTTTTTGAAACACTAGTTCAGAGAAATATTGCTAGGCCAGTGTAAGAAGGATCGTAGGGTCAGTTGGAAAATTGGATTAAAGCCTAATGTTTGCTCTGCTGCATGGTTTCTTATCTTCCTAAGGTTCTTAATGCGGGCTGTGATATCTAAAACATGGGGATGTGTTTTGTCAACCTTCTAAATGTATTTGTTCACTGATTTTTTTTTTCCAGAAAGTGTATTCTTTTTTTTTTAAATTTTTTATTTTATTTTATTTTTTTATTTTTAATAATTTTTTATGTTTTATAAACATATATTTTTATCCCCAGGGGTACAGGTCTGTGAATCACCAGGTTTACACACTTCACAGCACTCACCAAAGCACATACCCTCCCCAGTGTCCATAATCCCACCCCCTTCTCCCAAACCCCCTCCCCCCAGCAACCCTCAGTTTGTTTTGTGAGATTAAGAGTCACTTATGGTTTGTCTCCCTCCCAATCCCATCTTGTTTCATTGATTCTTCTCGTACCCACTTAAGCCCCCATGTTGCATCACCACTTCCTCATATCAGAAAGTGTATTCTACAACTGGCAAGGTAGGACCAATATTGTTTAACAGAAACACTTTCAAGAACGTTGAGCTGGTGCATAATGCATTAGGCAGAGATGTGCTTTCCTGAAAATTTTACCTATTGGCTGTTCTGTTCTTCCAGCTCAGAAAACCAGTTTGTTCTCCACCAAATGGGACAATCCTTTAGATCCATGAAGACATGTCTTGCTTCCTGCCTCAGCTTTTTCTGTTCGTGCTAAATGTCTCCAGACCTACACGCTGTCTGTCGTGTGTTTGCCTGTTTACATTCCTTTTTCCATCTGGTGGTCAGCAGTGAATTAGAATTCTCAGTGCATTTTGGCATGGACAAGGAAAAATGGGCCAATTGTTTTCCCCTTATATATATATAAAATGAGGAGGGTAGACGGGACTGATTTTCCTTTTCTTGAGTTTTAGTTATGTAACGTATTTATGGAAAACTTAGCTGTTTTCCAATCATTGACAGCTGTGAAACTGGACCTTTTTTCATATATATATATATTTTTTCCACACACACACACACACACACACACACGCACGCACACTGATTTCTTTCCTTGGGAGATCAACGATCTGGACTATTTTAGGCACAAGGACACTGTGGGGAGCCAGGGGTTTGGGGAGAGGAAGGTAAGTGAATTTTGTGCTTTACACTAAAGCCAGGCTTTTTCTGGTTTTACTAATGGAAGGTGATTATAGAACATTTTAATGTCAGAAAGCTTTGAGAGCCATTATGCTTCTCGGCAGATCTTAAAGCTCTCCTGCTTAATGACTAGTGCCTTAGTAAAGTGGGTGTGCATGCTCGCTCACTATCTCTCTCTCTCAAACACACACACACACAGTCCAAATGCAACAGCAAAAAGTTGACTCTGTTGTTATTTGTCATGCCTACCGCAGCACCCGTGCTCCCGTCAGGGCCTGTCGGGCATGCGGTGCCCCTTTAACAGCACTTAGACACACGGCCATAAAATGCAGAGATGATCCAATTACACTTTCTGCAACAGGATTTCACTCTGCTCATGCTGACAAATTAAGAGCGTCTGTCATTGCCTTCATGAGCCCGTGCCGAGAGCATTTCCAGTCTCACGAATTTTAGAGTGTGCTCAACAGAAATGCAGAGACCACTCCAAAGGTAAGGAGTCGACACGCAGCTCCCGACCCCTGTCTAGTCAGTGGGAAAACCTCTCTTGTGCAGGGAAGGCAGAGCGTGGTCACCTGTGGCGCCTTGGGGTATCAGGGGTGTCATGTGACCAGATCAGAGGTAGTGAGGTATTTAAGGTAAAATTGTTTTTCTGGGTTGAAAAAACATGCATGTTCTCCCCTCATTTCAGTCAGTGCCATTTGGTGGTTGTCCTTAGCTTTTAAAAACTCTGAAAACCCAATTACCCTCTCTAATTGTTTCCATGAGATCTGTTTGAACAGCAGTCTTCAGAGAGCCGTGCATTCTCATTTTGAAGGTAGGAGCTGAAAGAGATTCATACACTGCTGCCCCCTCCTTGTGTGCTCAGGACCCCCTTAGTGGCTTGGCTCATATGCCCACCTCAGGGTCCCCCTCACACTGCATCTGTAACTTAGTCCTGGGGAGCTTTCATCCGCCTGCTGTCTGCGTTTAAACGCTGTCAAATACACTTGCCACATCTGAAAATGTCTATTCAGACCCATGCATTATGCTTTCTTTCTTCAGGCTGAGTATCAACAGCTCCTCTGTTCACTTTTCAAACACAGCTGAGTACTCAGGACTTTCTTCTGTACTTAAGGGCCGGTCAAAAGCTTTCCTGCACCCAACAATCAACGGAGAACAATGCAGAGGACACCGGCTCCTTCCCTCCTTCAGAAACCCCCCCGGGGCTCCTGGGTGGCTCAATCCTTTAAGAGTCTGCCTTTGGCTCAGGTCATGATCCCAGAGTCCTGGGATGGAGTCCCGCATCGGGCTCCCTGCTCAGCGGGGAGCCTGCTTCTCCCTCTGCTTCTGCTGCTCCCCCTGCTTGTGTCTCTCACTCTCTCTCCATCAAATAAATAAATAAATAAATAAATAAATAAATAAATAAAACCTTAAAAAAAAGAATGCCCCCAGTCCCTCACTGTGGCTCATGGAAGTGTTAACCTTCTGGCGCACAATTCCTCCCACACGCTCACGCGCACTGCCCAGCAGCACCCCGTAGCCCTCCGTCCTGCTGGTCTTTAAGACACCCCAGGAAACCGCTTCACTCAGATCTGTACTTGCGCAGCTGCATTTCTGAATGCAACTGCTTATCTTTCCATGGGCCAATATTTGAATTGGGATGGAAAGCAGTATCTCCATGTCACTGGGGACAGAGGGTTTACCTTTCTGGGTTGCGGGTTCCTCTTCTGTATGAGAATGTTGGATCAGACAAGGACGGCTAATACCAGGGATAGGTACCACTTCTCCTGTGCTAGGCATTGCTCTCTGATCATACACGGCATGGAGGACATTAGGAGAAGCAAGGAAAAATGAAAGGGGGGAAATTAGAGAGGGAGACAAACCCTGAGGGACTGTGGACTGTGGAATCAAACTGCGGGTTTTAGAGGGAGCTGTGTGGGGGGATGGGTGAGCCCTGCGATGGGTGTTAAGAAGGCAGGGATTGCAGGGAGCACTGGGTGTTGTACGCCCACAATGAATCATGGAACATAACATCAGAAACTAATGGTTTACCGCATGGTAACTAACATAATGCAATAGAATAAATAAATAAATAAATAACAGCCTGTCGTGATGAGTTCAGCTTGGCCCTCAGAATCCTACTCAACACAAAGCTCAGAGAGAAGGTTTTATCAATGTCCATAACTTAGAGCTGGTGTTGACATGGAATCTGTCATCTCTTGAGTGATGATTTCTAAGTTTCTTTCCGCTGCTAACATTTCTTGTTCTGGAACATCTTTTGGCCAGAAGAGATCAGTTGTGCCGGTAGTTCTCTCTAACCCCTTTATCCTTAAGTTAGAGCCATCCCCAACTCCCAACCTGCTTTTCCTACCCTGATATCGTGTCTTCATGCTTTATGCAGGTTCCAGGATCAGTAAAAACCAAGGTGCACTGTCCTTGCTAATGTCCTACTTAAAAAGAGCAGGGAAGCTCCCTCGGTACCTCTCTGTAGATAAAGCTTGAATTTTGTGAACTTCTTGGCTCAGGACAAAGAAGAGAGAATAGTGAGGAAGAAGAAAAGGAAAAAAAAGGCGGGGGGAGGTGCGAGACCCACGGAGGAGTCCCCCACACCTGCCGGAGTTCCACGCCTCCGAAGCAGCTCGATGGTGTTGTTATTTTTTGTTTTAATAAAAGCTCATGACAGTTTTTCTCCTTAGTGCTATATTCTTTTCATAACAGCTCAGCAAAAGCCGCATGATGCTGGAGTCAGCGCTTCCTAAGAATTAGTCTTTTCAAACTGGCCATAGAGATTTGATAAAAGTCATGGGTTTTAATTGAATTTCTCCTAATAGTATCCCAGGGATGGAAATGTGACTTTCGCACCCCCCGCTGGTGAGGCCCTATCGCTTCACACCAAACAGACCGTTCTTTATGTTCTAACTGGACTTCGCCTAACTTGGCCGGAGCGCAGCACAGACCCTGGCCTTGGCAAAGACGCCTTTGTTCCCCAAACTGGGCTGATCCTGTACCCCGACCCTGCGTCCAGGAATGTCTTAACGAGCATCTTCCTCGATGAACAAGTCCCCCCCATCTCATTTTAATACAATTTCTTTTGCTGGTAATTTCATAGACATATGCAGATACATTTGTATTAAAGTGACAGACTGGTTGCGGGTGTGGGGGGTAGGGCTGCCTCTGAGGGGCAAGTAGGCCGGTTGGCGAGGCATCTTCCGTCTTCATCTGAGCCTGGCCTGGACGATGGTCCCTAAGTACAGGCTCAAGCCGTTCCTCCCCCGAGACTTTCCATGGCCACCTCTGCTCACCTGGGCGGCTCCCCAGTCCCCTTTCTGCACCTGTAAACACTGTCGCTTGTCAAGCTTGGCTTCTGTCCCTTCGAGTGGAGTGGAGCTTTGGCGTGTGTGTGCAGCAGCATTTGCATGGAGGGCAGAGGGGTGGTGGGCGAAACTGTGGCACCAGGGCCCACTCTGTCTGTAGTCCTCGGCACGCAGGGGCCCTGGCACATGAGTGCGGGAAGGACGCGCATGAGATGAGGAGGTGTGTAAGGGGTGGGGGCGTATGCACGGCAGCTGCGCAAGTTCCGGGCATGAGCCACTCTCCCTCTCTGGGTCTTGGGCTTCTATTTTGTTAAAACAAAACAAAACAGAACAAACAACAACAACAACAACAAAACAGGGCAGGCTGCACAATTCTGTTCTCCTAGGGGTGGCCATGGAGAAAGGATGGCCCATCAGTGTTGGTCCGAGCTTAGTGTCTCCTCCTGGGGCAGCCGACCCCAAATGGTGCCTGGGACCGGTGTTTTCACCGCACGTGATGGGCTACGTGTCCTCCCTTCTCTTCCGCTGTACACGTGCGCGCACTTTCCGGACGCAGATGAAAGGGAAGGGAGCAGAGCCACATATTCTCAGTCTCCCCCGACGCCCCTGAGCCGGTTCTCTGTGTGTGGTGGTCAGGGCTCTTATTTCCCCCAATGTCTTTCTTCCTTTGTCTCAGTTGCAATGCAGTATCGGTGACATGGTGAGGACAGATGTGGGTGACCGGGGACAAGGCGTGAATGGCATGGACATTGAGTCCAATGACGCATCACCCAAGGATCATGACCAGTTTACAGACCAGTAAACCGAGACAAGGATACTTCAGGCACTTGACCAGAGGGTGCAGATTTAAGACTTGTATCCGAGGCCAGAATTTCTGCAAGATGCCCCACGGCCTGTAGGGCTGCATCAAATCCCGCGGAGAGGTAAGCGATGGCCTCCCTCCTGGACCTGGATTGGGCAATCTGGGAGGTCAAGATGCTGCGCATGCGCCCAGCACTGGGCCACGTCCCAGCGCAGATGCCCGTCTGTGTCACAGCAGCACATGCTGACTCCCTCCTCGGGAGTGCATACAGTCCCCTTCTTCGGTGGGATGTTCTGACTCTGGCACAAAGAGCGGGTTTATGGGGCTGGCAGCAGGGCGAGGTTGGTCACTTTCCCGGTGTTGCCATCATGAGGGACGTGGGGCCAGCCAACCATGGGGTTTTATGATCCATTACTACCAGGATGAATGGCTAATAGACGTGTCATTAGAAACCAAGGGAGCATCTCATAGTAGTCGTTTCTCATCTTTGCCTTTTTCCTTCATTTGAACTCGACACTGGCCACCTGAGAGAGCTGGCTCAGGCCAGCATGCAGAGGGGGCATCTGCTGTGTGTCCCCTGCAGGAGAGTGTCCCTGAGCTGCCTGCGGAGAGACGGGGCCAACAGCAGCCCGCCAGAGGAGGCTGGCACAGGAGGGTGGCTGTGTGCCTCCTGTCTCAGCACCACAGGAGGAACATGGGTTTGGGGACGATGTATTTGTGCAACCTCTGTGTCTGCTCCTTAGAGGATCTGTGGTCCTGAGGATGCTTCTTTGACCCTCCCAACTTTCAGTTCTTACCTCTCTGCCATGACAACACTATAAACTTCTAAAGTTTTTGAGAAGATTAAACCAGAAGGTTTGTGTTGAAGGGTGTGGCCCTTGGCACAAGGTTGAGGTCAAAGAGTCCAAGACAGAAGTGTGCTGATCCCAGTGTAGTGCGGGGCTGGGGAGTGGTGGTGGGACCCCGCTGCACATCAGTTCTCGCCCCTGCCACTGGGCACAGCCAGGCCAGCTGCCATCTGCTGACTGGGCAGGAAAGACAAGGGGGAAGTTGCCAGGAGTTGTGTGCAAGAACCCAGACGATGGGACATGGGGTCCCAGGAGAGGAGGGCAGGTGAGGAACAGAAGCCTGGGATAGGACAAAATTCTGGCAGGAGCAAGTCAGCCCTTGGTGGTGATGGACCACAGAGGCTTGACCATGGGACAGACAGGCGCTGCCCACACATCTGTGTGGAAGACTCTTGATGCCTAAACAAAGGGCCTACCCAGGGACTGCGCATCCCAACCCCTTCTGCTGACTTTGCCAACTGACAGTAATAACAAAGCCTGCCATTTTCAAGTGCTCAGTCTAGGCAGACCCTGTGCCAAGCACTCTGCCTGACTGTTCTCCTGACTGAAGAGTCCAGGGAAAAGTCTATAGTGTTGCCTCATTTTATACACGAGACAACTAAGGTTTGGAGAGTCCAGATCACTTACTCAGGTCCTACAGGAATGAAACCCAGGGGGTCAGATCCTTCATAGCAGATATTTCCTCAGTCATACTGGTGACCTCCCACAGCACTGACCCTCACCCCTGCCCCAAGCATCCTCACAGTGTTCTTGGGAAGTGCCCTCAAGCTGGGTTTCTGAGGAAATGTGCTCAGATGTACTCACCCTCCCTGGAAACCTAGAACCTATGTCTTCACTCTGTTGTGGAAACCCTTCCAGGGCTGGTCAGACACATCCATCTACACCTACCATAGCCTTGACAGTTATTCTCTCTTTATTCCCAGCATATCATTGGATCAGGTGAGAATTCACCTTTTTAAAAATAGACTGTGTATTTTAGAGAAAGTTAGCTTCACAATGAAATTGAGCAGAAAGTACGGAGATTTCACATATATGTCCTTCTCCCAAACATGTACAGCTCCCCATTATCAACATCCAAGGCCAAAGGGTACACATTGGTTATGATTGATGATCCTACACTCACAAGTGACAATCACCCAAAGCCCACAGTTTCCATTAGAGTTCATTCTTGGTGTTGCATACTCTTCAAGTTGGGGCAAATGGATAATGACGTATATCCACCACCATAATGTCATACAGGACATCCTCACTGCCCTAAAGGTCCTCTGGGCTCCACCTGTTCATCCTTCTGCTCCTTCACTCCCAAGCCCTAACAACTACTGAACATTTTATTGTCTCCGTATGTTTGCCTTTTTCAGGATGTTGTATAGTTGGAATCACACAACATGTAGTCTTTTCATGGCTTGATAGCTCCTTTCTTTTTAGCACAGAATAATATTCCATTGTCTGAATGTACCATTGTCTGAATGTTTATTTATTCTTCCATCTACTGAAGGGCATTTTGGCTCCTTCCAAGTTTTTACAATTATGAGTACAACAGCCAGAAACATCCATATACAGGCTTTTTGTGAATATAAGTTTTCGAATTATTTGGGTAAATACCAAGGAGGAGAATGATAGCTGGATAATATAGTAAGAGTATGTTTAGTTTTTTTTTGTTGTTGTTTGTTTTGTTTTGTTTTGTTTTTCATTTATTTTCAGTATAACAGTATCATTATTTTTTCACCACACCCAGTGCTCCATGCAATCCGTGCCCTCTATAATACCCACCACCTGGGACCCCGACCTCCCACCCCCCCGCCACTTCAAGCCCCTCAGATTGTTTTTCAGAGTCCATAGTCTCTCATGCTTCACCTCCCCTTCCAATTTACCCCAACCCCCTTCTCTCTATGTTTAGTTTTTTAAGAAAACACCAAATGGTCTTCCAAAGTGGTTGTACCATTTTGCATTCCCACCATCCATGAGTGAGATTTCCACATTCTCACCAGCATTTGGTGGTGTCATTGTTCCAGCCTGTGGCTGTTCTAATAGGTGCGTAGAGGCATCTCATCATTGTTTTAATTTGCATTTCCCTGATGACAAATTATATAGAGCATCTTTTCCTATGCATGTCTCTTGCCCATTTCTTATGTGGGTTATTTTCTTATTGCTTAAAGAAGGCTTTGTGTATTCTAACAGTCTTTTATATATATTTTTTCCCCAAATTTTCTCCCATTCTGTGGTTTGTCTTCTCAGTCTCTTGATGTTGTTTTTAGCAGAGTAGAGCAGAGTGTAAGTTTTTAATTTCAATCAAATCCTGTTTATAAGTTATTTCTTTTATAGATTATGATTTTGGTTTTGGATCTAAGAAGCCATCACCACACCTAAGGGCATCTAGGTTTACTCCGGTGTTATCTTTTAGCAGTTTTATCATTTTGTGTTCTGCATTTAGGTCTATGATCCATTTGAAGTTAAATTTTTGTGAAGGGTGTAAACCTTAAGTCTAGATTAATTTTATTTTTACATGTGCATATTCAGTCATCACAGCATTATTTGTTGATTAGACTAATTGTTGTGGTACTGCCTTTTCCCCTTTGTCAAAGATCAGTTGATCATATTTATATGGCTCTATTTCCAAGTTCTTTATTCCATCCCGTTGATCTACATTTCTATTTCTCCACCAGAACATACTGCTTTGATTACTGTAACTTTATAGGAAGTCTTGAAGTTGGGTAGCACCTGTCCTCTGACTTTGCTCTCCTATAATACTGTATTGGCTATTTTGGATCTTTTGCTTCTTCGTATAAACTTTGGAATCAGTTTGTTGAGATCCATAAATTAACTTTCTGGGGTTTTTAATGGAATTGCATTGAAGCTATAGATCAATAATATTGAATCTTCCATCCATGAACATGGAATATCTCACTACTTATTTAGTTTTCTGATTTATTTTCATTAGCTGTATAGTTTTCCTTATGTAGATCTTGTATTTATTTCTTGGGTGCATATCTGAACATTTAGTTTTAGGGTTGCTAATAAAAGTGGTACTAAATTTTGGGGTGCCTGAGTGACTCAGTGGGTTAAAGCCTCTGCCTTCAGTTCAGGTCATGATCTCAGGGTCCTGGGATTGAGCCCCGCTTCGGGCTCTCTGCTCAGCGGCGAGCCTGCTTCCTCCTCTCTCCCTCTCTGCCTAGTTGTGATCTCTCTCTGTCAAATAAATAAATAAAATCTTTAAAAAAACGGTATTGCATTTTAAGTTTCAAATTCCACTTGTTCACTGCTGGTATTTAGGAAAATAATTAATTTTTGTATATTAACCTTGTATCCTATAACCTTCTTATCACATTAGTTACAGGATTTTTCGTTTATTCTCTGCATAGATAATCACATTACCTATGGAAGAAGACATTTTAATTTCTTCCTTCCCAATCTGTATTTTCTTTTTTTTTTCTTTTTTTTTTTTTTTTTTTTTTTTGGTCCCAATGTATTATAGAACTTCCAGTATGATGTCGAGAAGGAACGGTGAGTGGGTACCCTTTCCTGGTTCCTGATCTTTCAGTTTTTCACCATTAAGTAAGATGCTAGCTGTAGGAGTTTTGTAGATGTTAGAATTCAGTTTTTACCTCTTCCATGCCTTACTCTTATCAATCTTGTCTCTTCCCAGAAATACATTTAAGTGTTTCTTCCTTTCCAGACCTTTCTCTAGAACCCAATCAGCTTGAAGTCTCTCTGGTGCTTTCCTTACATCAATACAACAAAACAGCAGCATTAACAAGTGGGGTTGTCTGTCAGTTATGTCTGCTGGCAAAGCTGTGGGCTGGGCTGAGGAACCTCAGGTCTGTCATGAGCCACTCTCTGAAGGACAAGGTTACATTTCTTTGAGTCCACAGAGTGTATTTACTCACAAAGAACTTTTTTTTTTTTTTTTTTTAACACAAATGGAAATTCATTGTGGATAAATGGAGTCTCACTGCTTACCAGAATATTTAATTAATCCAATCACCCCATTTCCAATCTCTGGGAGATGAATGGAGGGCTTCCTTGTAGTTGAACCAAGTCCTTTATTTGTATAGCCATCTGTTCCAGTAAGACAGTGCCCTGTGAAGCCTGCGCAACTTTGGCACTGGTTCACTCAGCTCTGGTTATTTGCTCTCAAAGTACCAGGAACAGAAGCCTGAGCTATAGGAGGAAAAAATGAGTAGCGAAACGTGTAGTTGGCGCTCTCTGTAATTGTTGGGGTGTGTGTGTGCGTGTCTGTGTTTGTGTTTATCAGGGAAAAGGAAAACGGTGTTAGGTGTTCATGGGTATCTAAAGAATGAGAGCACAGAGAGAATTTGAAAATAATTTAATCAGCTGTCTCATAGTTGATGCAAAAATTAATCAGCATGCATCTACCGGTATTAACTCACCTTCCCCTTCCACTTTACTTGTAAACATGGTGGGGGTCAGGAAAAGCCTGAAGCCAGAGTTACACCACCCAGACTTCTGTCCCTGAGTGGTCTTCTCAGGCTTTTGATTTCTTATTAATTTTATTTTAAAACATTTCATGAAGTGGATAAGCCAGCTTCTCTGGCTACATTGTTACTCTATTGTTTTCATTGCACAAATGTTGAAGTTTTCAAGGAGGTTGTTTTGGTGGTGTTCAGATTCATAAAGTCATTGCTGATATTGCTCTTACTTCCAAGTGACAATATCATGATACCGTGCGCATCTCTGCCCTCCCTTTCTGTGCCTCTTTCTTTTTTTTTTTTTTTTTTTTTTTTTTTTTTTTTTTTTTTTTTTTTTTTCTGTGCCTCTTTCTCTTGGTCTCCATCTGTCCGTCTCTCTCTCTCCTCCCTCTTCCCCCTCATCCTCCCTCAGACACACTCACTCACATACAGGCTTACAGACCAGGGCAGAAGTAGTCTCTTAATCAAATGGGTGCTTTTTCCTGATATGATTAATGAATAATCCATGTTTTGTATTTCAGCCATTCTCAAACTCACTCAGCTCTTGGGGGCTCTGTGTCCCCAGAATTGGTTTGGTTAATAGCCCAGCAATTTTTCTTGAATAGCTCCATGAAAAAGCCCCATAAAGGTCAAAAAAATTTTTTTTTCCCTATTAACACTTCAAAAAACCCAATTAATTGACTCAAAGTGCCTCAGGGAGGAGAATCTTTTACCAATTATAACAGCCTCTGTTTTGAATAGGAATTTAAATCCTTCATTCTATAGAAGCTTGAAGGTGAGGTAGCTCTCCCAGATCCTAAGTGTCTTTCACAAGACTGAAAATATAAACAAATCCCATGAGATTCATGTGCACAGCCTGCTGTATGGTGGATCAGGACTTCTAGAAACCCTCCTAGGGTCAGAGATCGGTGGGAGAGAGCAGGAGAGGGAAAGGGGAGAGAGAAGGAATACAGAGGGGCAGGGGGGAGGGGAGAGATCAGCCCGCCACACAGTCCTCCTCCGGCAATTTTGTGCTGTATGCCCAGCTTAACTGAAAACTGATCATGGTTACATGGGGATCGAAGACCCTTTGAATGGGTCCAGTAAGCACGACAGCAGGCTGCCTCCAGCGTGTTATCCTGAGTCTTCCCATCTGCGGGAGTGACCAGGAAACTCATCTGTGGCTTTATCTGCTTTTGTGCACCCAATAAATAGTATCCTGCTTGAGACAACAAAAACATTAATGAATCCCTACCTAATAAGGCCAGCTACTTCAGGGAAAAAAAGCCTAGTGCTTAGCATTTATTTTTGCAGAGGGAGATTGTGCTTTCTTGTCTCATTTTGAGGTTGAAATGCAGGGAGAAGCCACCAGCACTTGCCACTCCCCGCTCCTTTAATTCTGGGCTTTGTGTCTGGGGGTTGATAGGGATAGGCTTGCCAGTGAGATAATCACAACTGGCCTGGTGGGAGCTGGGGCGCCCGGCGGTTAACCCCGTAAGTGCCAGAGAGAAGCAATCACGTAAATCCGGAGACACAATATTCTTAGAATCCAGCTAAAGGCAGCTGGGTCTGAGAGGGGACAGACACATTCCATCTAGAATGATTTTTAAAAGTGAAATTAACTACATTTCTGTTTCTAAAAGCAGCATTTGACCACTATGCAAGACTCAAGAAAAACAAACAAACAAACAGAAAAGTAGAGTTGGAAAAAACCCATCAATCCAGTATCCATTGTCAATTGTTAATTATGATGGTTAATGTAAGTATGGTTGACTATATTAAATAATATGGGTAATTTGGTGAGCACTGTGTTAGGTCCTCAATAGAGCCAACTTAAGCTTCCTACAACTACCCTAACACATAGGTATTATTTTCTTCACTGGGCTGATGAGGAGACATTTTGTACATTTCTTTCAAGTTTTCCTATGCATGTATAGGTATTTAGGTATACTGAGGTGATGTTTATGCAACCTTTTATTATCCTTTTCCTACTTAATGATGAGAAAAGCTTCTTATTTATACCAACCACATTTTAAAATGACTGCATACCCATACATGTGTCATGATATACTTATCTTTCCACTTTTAGGTATTTATGTGTTTGCAAATGTTTTCCTCTTGCGAATAAGATAACATTCTGATTATCCTTTGTACAGAAAATTAATTGTTCCCTCAGGCTAAATTGCTAGAAGTTTCCTGATCACTGAGTACTTTTGAAGATCTATATCTATATCGATATAGATATATCTATATATCTATATCTATAATGGATATAGATATATAGATATATATTTGAGAGAGCAAGAGAGAGTACCCTCCTGGAGCATGAGTGAGGGCGGGGCAGAAGGAGAGAGTCTCAAAGGGACTCAGCTGACTGCAGAGCCCCATGCCAGGCTGGATCGCACAACCCTGAGACCATGACCTGAGCCAAAACCAAGAGTCAGACACTCAACTGATTGAGTTACCCCAGTGCCCCTTGAAGCTCTGGATACAAGTGCTAGATTGTTATGAAGTAACATTATAGCAGCTCACCTCTGCTGGCTTTGGATGAAACCACGGACAGGCCAGGAACAACCTTACCAGCACTGAACAAAAGCCTTTGGATCAGGCGATCCTTGAATGTCCAGGCTTCTTGCATGCATTATGTCTTCTCTAACCCACCAAGGGTGCATGAAACACCTTTAGCTAACTTTAAAAGCCTTGATGTTTACCTGGTTATTATTTCCTAGCAAATGCTTTGTAAGCTGACTATGTTGTTTCCATAGTTTTGCATGTTTTAAATATTGTAACTTTAAAATTTTTATGCACTGTAAGCCGAGAAGTAGGTATGTTTTTTATCCTCCCCCCTCCCCTCTGCAAAATGGAAATAGAGGCATGCAAAATGCTTCTTTGATTTACTCACTGTCTCACCCTCAAAGAAAGCATGAATGGTTAGGAGCTCACTGTTTGCCCACAAGGCTCAGTGATCCACATACCGTTGTATGATTGTTATTTTATTTTCTGAAGAAAAGGAGTCTAACTAATGGCCCACCTATGACAAGAAGAATAACAGGTAGGTTTTTATAATTGTCCTCTTTGTTGAATGCTCCATGTAGGAACATTGACATTTTGACAGACCTGTGGCTATTTAGACACCAGTGGTGGAGTGAAGATATGCTTATGCATGTTTGTGGAGATTCTTGGGATGGCGTGTGAACCTCGGAAAGCCATGAAGGATCTTGGGAAGCCATGACAGGTCTCTGATGGTGCATTGTGGAAAGCCGTGTGGATCTGGGGAAGATGGAAAGGTCGGAGAGCCGTGATGCGTCTCCCTCTTCATAGAGCCTGGCTTCAGAATTGAGTAGCTGATATTTTTAATAAATATGTTATCCAAAGGCATATATGAAGGAAGAGAAAGGGAAAAATGGGCTTTCTCAACATTAGTTTGTCAGTAAAGGTATCTGATTGCTAGTGCTTTATTTTGTTTTGGTTTGTTTTCCTCACAGAACAGCTGGATACTTTCTCTTTTCTGGGACCAGTTTTGGTTTTCCTGGAAGGTTCTTCAGCCCCAACTCTGAATAATCCATTTCCATTAGACTGAATTTCCTGGAATTTATTTTGAACATTCCGAATTGTTCTTTAAACTTCATTCTGCTTATTTCGTTCCTATTGTGATAAGTTTAGTGGCAGAAACACTTGCTTGACAATCTGTGTTCCAAGTCTTGATTTCAGCAATTTACTTTTCCTTTTGGGCTTCAGTTTCAATGTTTCCCAGATCTATGCAGTCACGTGAGTCGACTGTTCAAAATACAGTTGTAAGACCCTCTCCTAGGAAAATGTGATTTGTGATTCTGAGGAGGATACTAAAGTACACAAGTCAGTCAGATGATGATCAAATTTAGGAAACAGTAGCCCAGCTAGACTGCTGCATAACACGTGGTGCCAGCTTCTCCTGGGAGCTTATTAGAAATGCAGAACCTCAGGCCACACCCCAGACCTCCTGAGCAAGACTCTGCACTTTAACAAGACCCCAGGTGATTCATAGGGATGACATTTCGAAAAGGATGGGGCTACACGATCTCTAAGTTCTCTTCCATCTCAGAAACAGTGATTCTGAATTTTCCTTCCATATTCCAATTCTATTTTCAGCTAGTTCCCCATTCTTCTCTCCCTGATATGCTGAGGAAAAATTTCTCTGTGATATATAGAGTAGTTGTCCTGGTGAGTGAATTTCCAATATCACCACAAGGGGCTTCATATGTCGAGAAGAACTGGGACTCAGGGGGTTAAATGCAAAACACATTACCATAGGACAGCTGCCAAGGCATCACATTCTGAAATCTGATAAATGAAAAATGGGCATGGTATCAAATTTAATCACATTTGTATTCAGATGTTGTTGAGAGCAGACACTGATTTATGAACTAGCAACAGACACCAGATTTCCTGCCTATGTTATATACATATGAATGGGTGGACCGATGGATAGATAAACAGACAGTGAAATTATGTTGCAAATTACATGGCACCAGACCTGTTTATAACCTAGATCTCATCAAACTGATATTAAAAAATACTACAGATATAATTTTTTTCCTAGGCAGTGGCTGTTGGTTTATTTTCACCCTAAAGAACAGATTTCTTTCAAAGCATATTCTTGCTTAATTTAGGCAATGTTGAAAATGCTCCTGCTTTCTCCATGGTTTTATACTATTTGTTTATAGAGAATATTCTTTA
The DNA here is from genome assembly GCF_011764305.1 of Mustela putorius furo. Taxonomy (NCBI): domain Eukaryota; kingdom Metazoa; phylum Chordata; class Mammalia; order Carnivora; family Mustelidae; genus Mustela; species Mustela putorius. Next base: position 8,082,302 of record NW_025421485.1, read on the forward strand.
TGGCATGGAAAGGGATAGAGGAATGTTCAAACCATTGCTGCTTTCTGCTGCACGCATTCCCCTGGTCCTCCATGTCTCCATTAAAATATTAGCAGTGCAAAGGTCATAGTGTATGTGTGGGACTTTATGCTAAGACTAAGGCTTTCAGATGAGCTGGGAGATTCTGAAGTGGAAGAGGAAAGTATTCAACATGAATTAATAATGAAAAAGTTCTAAACAACATTATTCACAGGCAACCTAGCAAGGACTAGGTTCAGTGTTTTGTAGACATGTACAGTTTTAGAAATAAATCATTCAGATGATAAGACCCTCTATTTTAGGGTGGGTCATTGCTTAATATCACCAAAGACAGCTAGCTATCTTTGAAAGGTGATTGCTTTACCATGCCCACAGTCCATGCCTTTTCTTTTCCTTGCAGGGATTCCTCCTTAAATTTTGCCACCTGGCCAAATTTTATTTGTCTTTCAATGGTCTCATAGATACATTCATTCACTTTCAGCAAACACTTATGGAGACCCTGTGTGGGGGTATACACACAAAATATAGAAAAAATGACCCATGGTTTTCCATTACAACAACAACAATAACAACAAAGAAACAAGAACAAACAAACAAAAAAATGAGCTCAGTATGTAAGGCCAAGTCAGATGAATCTAGATGATTTGAACACAACTAAGAAGAATAATTTAATTTGTTACAGAGCTGGGGTAGTCAAGAGAAGGGGTATTTAACTCAGACTGGGAAGATATTAGCCAAGGATTCCTGGAAGAGGTAACACTGAAGGGCATCCCAAAGAATGAGGTATCTCCGTGATCCCTGAACAGGCAGGAGAGGCAGCACTCCCGGTGGAGAAATAGAGATGAGCCAGGCATTCTCAGGGCTGGAAACTATGGAGGTTGGGAAAAGCAAGACAGTCAGGGAAGATGAAGCAGCTGTCCAAGACTGGAAGAAAGGTATCTATGCCATAGAGGCTGGCAGATAGGGACATCGATCGTCAAAGCAACAAGCACTGCTGTGTGACCTAAAGGTGTCCAGACTTACTCTTTCGGGACAAATAACAATGGTTTCCAGGTAAACAAATGGGATGAGGTGATGTGAAGTTAAAAAGTGGGAACTATTCAGAGACCAGAGGATTTTAGGAGAAAGACCCAGATTTGAGTAGTTTCTCAATAGTAAATTTGAGTAGTTTCAGGTTTGCGTGATAAAGATATTCAGGACAAATGGACGTCACAGATGAAGGAAAGAGGATTTTGTGAAGGGCTCCTCCAAGGAGTGCCGGGTAAGTGTAGATGCTCTTTTCTGAGAGGACATCCAGAAGAAGGAATTTTTGTTTTGTTTTCATTCCGATTTGACTTTTGTGAAAGTGGGGAGAAGACCACTGAGAGGTATAGTGGAAATGGTATCAACCTCTCCTTCCCTACGGGCTTTCCCTAACAGTCTGAGCTGGGAAGTAATCTCCTTCTGTGCTCCTTTAGGAAATAGAGCACATATTACCCCTTGAGAATCCATTATGACTCTGAATTTTTAGTTCTGTTTTCATGTGCTGTCTTATCTTCTTAATTAAATTATCTCCATGAGGGGGAGGGCCATGTCTTATTCTTGTTGGATCATTCACAGAGCCTGAAGCGTTGTGCTGCATGTAGAAAGTGTTCGTTGATGTTTATTAATTGATTTGTTGGAATGTTTCTTCACTGAACACATTCCCAAGAAGGAGCCAAACCCAGAGTTAGAAAGCCATCTGGCAAATATTGCTCAAAAGGAGGCATCTTGGCTCTTTTATCTTAAAGGTCTTCTTAAAATAACTAACATTTGTTGGACATTCTACTATGTGCCAGGCATTGGGCTGAGCCCATTTTATATATGTTATCTCATTTAATCTTCAAAACAGTCCTGTGACATGAATGTTATAAATATTCCAATTTTCAAACCGAGAAAAATGGGGTTCAGAGAGACTAAGCCATTTTTGAGATCAGTACGTTGTTGACAGCAACTCAAACCCAGACTTCTAAGTCTACCAGCTGCAATGTCCATGAAGTTAGTCCAAATATGGAGCATCCAACATACTCTCCTTTCTCTCTCTGTGTCTCCTTCTCTACCATCTAAAATTTGAAACACTAAGACTAGATGAGGAAGAGATAGACCCACACTTGTCTGTCCAGGGCGATAGCCAGGATTAGTGCCTGGGCTCGTTGACAGGCTACGTCCTATTCTGCTCTGCTGATTTTAAGACAAATCTATCAAACTAAACCTCCTGTTGGTGGCTTTAGGGCCTGTATTTGTGTCCAGAGGCCTTCCTTACACTCTAGTTGGGGATACATAATGGAAGTGTGATGAAATTAAATACTACAGGGTCCAGTCCTGGTGAGACCTTTATAGACAACTTGACATAGTGGATATTTGTCCTTAAGGAAATATAAGGTGGTGTCATTCTTTTTTTTTTTTTTTTTTTTTTTAAGATTTTATTTATTTACTTGATAGAGAGAAAGATCACAAGTAGACAGAAAGGCAGGCAGAGGGGGAGGAGGAAACAGGCTCCCCTCTTAGCAGAGAGCCCAATGCAGGATCCCAGGACCCTGAGATCATGATCTGAGCCAAAGCCAGAGGCTTAACCCACTGAGCCACCCAGGTGCCCAAGGGGTGGTGTGGATCTTTCTTCAGATGTGTGCATTAGGGCCAGCTGATAGATTCCTCACAGATCCTGATTTCATCCACGTGTCACCCAGTAATAAGCGCGTATTGACAGACTGATATTTATATAACCAATGTTGTCAGAAATGGAGTAGGTGAGCATAGTAGTTAGTAAATGTTGCCATCCAAGCTGAGGCTGGATGACAAGATGCTGAGACCCAAGTTAGAATTCCTATAGTGAATTAGGGGATTTGGGCAAGACTGGGCTGGATGACCTCTCCAGCACAAAGTATTCTCGACTCCGTCTAGGGATCTGGTTTGTGGTTGCCAAGTGCTTAAATCTTGCTCCATTGGCCGAGTTGTAACAGTTCACTGAAATGGTTTTACGCCCATGCACCCACTTCCTTGTTTCTCTCATTTCAACTGGCCGGAGATTTGAGACTCTCATGGGTCCACAGCTTTCAGTATCACAGTCAGGACCATATGGCCATTGACAAAAAAGAAGGCAAAAAATCCCTGTAGAGAATGAAATTAACCCTTCAGGATTCCAAGAAGTTCTCTCTTCTCATTGGAAATGATTCGTTCAGAATAGAATAAAGTTCCTGCCACATCTCCTCAAAATTTAAATGATAGTGTGAACAATAATTCACTCTGGTTTGAATCTTGCTATTCTTAAAAACCGCTAGAAGCCAACTCTGTCTAAAAATCCTCCCATTTTTTATGGACGGTTCATAAAGGCATTACTGGTGACTCGATCTTGGGTCATGGAAAGTCAACCTTGAAAGAAAGGAGAGTGAAATGTCCTTCTTGTTATTCTTAAAACCAAACAAAATGTCAGAGGTCACGCAAACATCAAGAGTGCAAGGTGTTTTTTATTTTACTTTTTAAATTAAAAAGAAAAGTTTTTTGAAGTGGGGAGGGGTAGAGTGAGAGGGAGAGAGAGAATCCCAAGCAGGCTCCATGCCTAGGTAGGGTTCAATCTCATGACCAAGAGATCATGACTGAGCTAAAATCAAGAGTCAGAGGCTTAACTGACTGAGTCATCCAGGTGCCTCCCAGCATATATTTTAAAAGTTCTGTGGGTCAAATAGAAGTTGGATTCCTGCTGTATTCTGCTGTAGCACATGTGTGGCATGCTTGGTTGGGATCGTAAGACAATGGGCAAAGGGGCAAGCTGTTTTTATGAGATCCAGCTCTGAAGTCGGATTATTGGATCTGAAGCTCATCTCTGTTGCTTACTCATTGTGTGATTTTGGGCAAGTCACTATGCTTCTCCATAACTCATATTAGAAGCAAAATATGTAAAAGCCTGAAATAATTGTAGAACAGTTCCTAAGTTGTTCAAGAGAATTAAATGAGCCAGTACTTCTGACGTGTTCGACAGAGTCTGACACGAAGTAAGTACTCGGTAAGTGTTAGCTTTTATTATTATAGATATCAGGAAAGGAAGAAAAAGAAAGAAACATAAGGGGAGTCAGAAAAACTTCAAGGAAGAAGGATGTATGGGAGAGATTCGTTTTGCCCTAGACGGGTATCTAAGCAGGATGGCAGAAACTCCTGAAACAGTTTTTTTTTTTTTTTTTTTTTTTTTTTTTTTTGTCACAGGCTGGGCAGGACTCATTTGTTCTCAGCACGTGACAGAATGCAGAGTTTGCCGGGTGGTTGACTGATAGGTAGAGCACTAGCTGAAAACAGGATCGCTGCGCCCTGACCTCTGAAGTTGGTGCTACTGGATTGATGGCTCCTTTTCCAGGTGGAGGCCCCTTTGTAGAGGGCCATGGCTTTCTAAATCAGTTCCCGTTTTGATGCGATGTCACCACTGAGCTGTGTATAGACTGGCTTCTGATTACAGCCGCACGAGCCTGCGTGACTCCCGTCAGCACACTCCCACCGAATCCTGTTATCCCAGGATTTGTTTACGATCTATCTTCTGAAACATTAGAGAGGGGAAATCTTTTCACAGTTGGGGCACTGGGAAAATTGGGTGGATACCACATTCCATCTCAAACCAGAGCTCTGCAAGATGCTCGTTCATTCTGGTATGAATGCGAATGGTGTCTGAGCTAACACGACGTCACATATGCATATTTCAAAAATTATGATTTTGTGATTTTCTCTAGGGTTATTCAGAAATGTGAGACATGCACGAAGACCAACGGAGCCGTGTGGATTCTCTTTCCCACACCCTTGCGTACCTCCATACACAGAATTTCCTAAAAATCTCTCTGGTAGGACCACTCCCATTCTGACTGCGATCCTCTCTGTCCTGAAGACTGTGTACTTTGTAGGCATACTCCAAGTCTCATTCATCTCTGATTTCAGGCTCTGGCAGAGTACTTGGCGTGTAAGAGGAACTGGAGGTAATCTCAGAAGACGGGCAGTCGTGCTGATGTTTTTATGCTTTTTTGAATATAGAAGTCACAGTTAACTTTCCCTTTCAGTGACCATGTACAAAAGGTCGTTTATCACTAATATACCAAATTCTTAGTAAGGCAAACCAAATGTCATCTTTCCCTTTTTCTACAATACCAAGTCATTATTTCCTCTGGAAGAAATAAAAACAAAAACAGTGAGATCAGTTCAGTGACTTTGGTGCATAAAAATACTGTTTCTTGTTGCCAATAATAGATGCTCAAACACCCTCATCACCTTTAGCATGGTCTCAGAATATCAACCAAATTTGAGTCAGCTAGATCTTAATAAAAGTCTTATTCATTTGTGGAGCATAAGAAATAACATGGAGGACATGGGGAGATGGAGAGAAGGGAGTTGGGGGAAATTGGAAGGGGAGGTGAACCATGAGAGACTGTGGACTCTGAAAAACAATCTGAGGGGTTTTGAATGGGGGGCTGGGAAGTTGGGTGAGCCTGGTGGTGGGTATTATGGAGGGCAGGTATTGCATGGAGCACTGGGTGTGGTGCATAAACAATGAATTCTGATACACTGAAAAGAAATTAAAAAAATAAAAAATTTAAAAAAAAGGTCTTATTCATTGGGGTGATTTATAGTGGCAAATGTAACACTGGATATGTCAACAGACCTTCTTGGGGAGGTCTGTTTATTTGTGTTTATTTCTGCCTTCCTTCTAGGAACCCAAGGAGGGGAAACAATGTTGCTCATCTCTGTATCCTTGTTGCCATGCCTAACAGCTGGACCTCATTCAGTGCTGAAAAGATGTTTTTTGAATGCTGAAGGAGTACTTGGTCACTAACTACAGTGACCTCTTCCCTAAGTCACTGCCCTATGGGTCCTGTGTTGTCCCCCGTAGAGAGAGAGAGAGACCATCATTGGATGGAGCTTAAGGCCCTCCCACTCTTGTCTACGATGTTGAGTCTTGTATATATTTGTACATGGTATGTATATTACCCTTCTGGGCAATGCATTGAGTTATTACTAGAAAAAAAATTCTGTCATTTGGTGAAATTTTATGGTCACAAATATTTAAATATGTCTCTGTATCTTCTTAAAGGAAGCAGGAATAAAAAATATGAATAGATGTCAAAAGAGCTTATTACATCCCTTAAAATATTTTGGTTTACAAAGTTTATCTAGAAATTCTAATGAAGCAGATAATTCGATTTGAATACAATTTTGTTGAGAAAATAAAAACCAAGCAAAATTTTCTTTTCATTCTTTTGAGCTTTGACTGGAGACAACCCAGGCTCAAACAACATTTTGTGGTGTTTAAAGATGACTCTAGTGTAAAAGATCTCTGAATATAACTATATGACTTCATAACTTCATCTTCTCTGGGGCCACGGATTTTCTGAAGTGGGTTTTTGCTTGTTTGTCTGCTTTGTTGTTGTTGTTGTTGTTTTTTAAACTGAGGATGTTAGTATCTTCCCGAACCTCTCAAATTAGTGATACTCAGTGAAACTGGGAGCCAGGATCCTGTGTCCAGCTCTGACACGGCTTGGCTGTATGAACACGGGCAAATGACTTTCTCTCTGTTTTATTTTTTTAATTTATGAAGCAAAGTTATTGCGTGAGATGCTTTCCACATCCTTTGTGGCTAAAGTTTTCCACTTTCACATTATTTGAACAGAATTTTCTATGACTGGAATGTTTCCCTAAAGGATAAGCAAGCATGAAATTGCAGACAGAACATCAATGCCTCACTATCATGCTTGCATGATTTCACTCTGAGTTTCGGCCAATTACATCGCAGTTTTATTATAGCTTGGTAATATGAACAAAATTCAAGCTAGTAAGATATTAATAAAGTTACTATGAGGATTTGGCTCATCGGAAACTTAGAGAAATACCAGTAGGAACTGGAGTGACGGGTAACAAAAAACATGCCTAACTGGACGTGTTTCTGAGAACTGAATAGAACAGATTTGGATCTTCCTAAGAGAAAGGAAAAGTGTCTGATTCTGTGAAATTCAGAGTATGAGCTAGAAAGATCATTTATTTTATTCAACCTGTGAACACTGGTGATATTGGAGCACAGCTAGAAATGAAAGTCCTTGGGGCATGGGACAGGCCTATACTCATGAGTCTTGGAATTCAGATTGAAGTGTCTTATTTTTAAAAGGCTTTTCATGAGCCAAACGTACAAAGCTGCAGCATTTATTCAACTCAACTGGATATCCTCTGAGATGAAGCCAATATATTCCTTCCATGCGACCTTGGCTTGTTTTGAATTGGCCCCATGTGGTTCATCGCCCTCCTTCAGAAAAATGAGCCACTGGAGACAGCATAAGGAAGAGCATGTTCCTCCAAACAATGAATACTTACACTTGCTCAGCTTTCTTTGGAAAGAGTGGGGTTATCAGGGTAAAATTGCACTGTTCATTTTTAAGTGCATTTTTTGTTGATTTTAAACAACAATTCCTTCTCTACTACAAATTTTTAAAAAGGAGGAGGTATATAATTTGGGGGGTAGACATAAAATTGTGTATAGGTTTTTTTTCTTTTTCTTTTCATGTTATTTAGTGGAAATCCAGACAAATAAATTAAGGAACACAAAGCAGGGAGAGGGAGAGAAGTTCATAATAACTGTATCCACCTGGGTATTGTGTAAGCCCATAACCATTCAAATGAGCCAGTGGGTAGAGGAAAACTTTCAAAGAGGTCACATGTGCTTATATTTGAAATAAGAGTAAGCATGAGATGCTACATGAAAATGAAGAAAGGGCGAGGTAGTTCTGGGAAGAGTCTCTGTAAAGGAAAAGCAGCAAGACCCAAATATGTTTGAGAACAATAAAGTCATGAAAAAGAAAACCATAATCTGAGATCTGCTCTCTGGATTTTGAGATGTGTGTCCATGAACACATTGCGGTTTGGCATGAAATTATCACGGGCTGAACGAGGTCATGTATCCCAGGCATGACGTTAAGGTTTGAGAAATACTCCTCAAGCTGTGCCAGCAGGATAGGTAATAGCTTTGTAAAACCCTTCTCACTTCTCACAGTCCTTAATGTGGGATTATTGGTGATAACCGGCTTGTGTGATCACAAAATCAGAGGCATATTTTTAAGAAGTATTAACTGGAGAACCAGTCAGAAAACCATATCAAAAACTGTCTGAGTGGGAATATTATTTAAGTCAATTAAGACAAATTTACAAGGGTGACATTCATCTGAGGAGGAGGAGGAGGATATTGTAAATAAGTTTTAATAAGCAAGGGACTGTAAATGGAAATTAATAGTATGCTAGTCATTATTATGCTAAAGGGAATAAAACTTCATTGTATTATGTTGATTCAGTATTATAACTTTGTTGTTTCTATAAATATAATAAAATGCATGAATTTATATAGGTTCAATCATTACTATTTTACTGATAAGGTCCACAATACTATTTTACTGATAAGGTTCGTAAATTATTTTACTATGGGAATTTTGGCCAGACTGAGGGCAGACTAATTCTCTTCCATGGTCCTAAAGGATAGTCACTTCCTATGAAACCAGTAAATCTGGCACCTGACAATTTATTTATTTATTTGGTTTGATTTCACTTAATTTTATTCCATTTCTTCTTTTTTTTAACCATTTACCAATAAAATGAAAGGCAATCTCCTTCTCCAAATACTTTACACTGAATGATTTGTAAACAAGTTCTATTGAATTATTTCTGTGCTGAAAACCAAAGTAGAGCGTGATGAATGGTTATTTATGAAAAGATAAAGAGATCTAAAGAATTCAGCACATATCTTGCTGGAGATTAGATAGGAAATGTAGAGGGAAGTTTTTATAAACAGGCTTTGTAGAGAGAAGCAGTGGTGTGCTTACAAACATCGGCAGAGAGAACCCAGACTCCTATGTAAAAGTAAACCATTACACAGTCCTCCGGAGAAAAAGTCCCTGAGTCCCACCGTGACTTGGCAGTTGGCGTAAGAATGCTTTGTACTTGATGCACTATTATCCTGGTTCTGGAACATATGTTGTAGAAAGCAGTATCCCAGCTATGAACGTGGGTCTATCAGATCTGAGCCCTGTTGTTCTGGTGCTCCCAGGAGAAACTGGTAAGACTCTGTGAACGTTGCTAAGTCCTGAAATGGTTATGCTTATCTTCACGGGGCAGTTTTAGGCATGTTGTTTTCCTTTGAGTAAAGCACGTGTTCTGATAAACTCTTAAGGTGTTACTCTCATTGATGCATGCTAAAATGGCGTGTTACCTTTTTTTGATCAATAAAGGAAAAATTGCAGGGATATCTTTTATGATTTGTTATTTTGAGTGAATGTGGTCATTTCTTCTATTTCTAATGAAAATATTGTGATTTTGAAAGCCAGTCTGTTGAGGTTATTGAGAATAGTAGGTATTAACTAAAAACGAGAATGGATATGTATCTAAAGGGCCCATCATATACTGAGAAATTAGAACAAAGACAAATAAGACAAAAGTGGGAATTTAAGGCCATATTGAATTTCATAATTTAATTAAAGCATGATTCCTGGCCCCTGTGAACAAAAACACTGGCAAAACTCCATTCAAGACAATTAAAACTAAAGTAATTTATACAAAAAACAATCATTTTAGGGCTCTAGAAAATTTCTAAAGAAAAAACAACAAAATTATATATATATATATATATATATAATATATAAAAATATGTATGTATATACATATATATTTTTTTCCAGCAGAACTGTTACAACTGTGGGCAAAATCATTGGAGTCTAGGCCTTTTTAACTGGGGCTATTCCTATTCCTGCCCCTAGTAGCTAGGTTGGTGTATTTGGAGATTGTTCCAGGGGACGGTTGGGGGATATGGCAGCAGGGGTGAAGAAAGAGAGTTGTCCAGAAAACCATGATTAAGCTCATTGCCAGAGATGTCAGACTTGATTCAGAGCAAGAGTGGAAACTAATGCTGGGGATATTATCAGCACCAGCAGCACCATTGGTGGGAAAAGCTTGCAGCTCTGTGGACCAGTCAAGATCTCATGGGAAGGTTCTGAAAATATGTGTGCCACAGAGGGACCAGACAAGCTCTCTATACCTTGTTGGTTGACCCCCAAAGATAGAAATGTACAAGGGAGATACAGGAAGCCCTGGCAGAAAAAAAAAAAAAAAAAGAACAAGACTGGAAGACCGCCTGAAATTTTCATGATCTTCCCTTGAAAATAGACGGGTAGGTACCTGCACTGGCAGATAGATGTATGGTGGGCTGCAGGTGTGTGCATGGCATCTTCCCAGGTGTTGCTCCACCACAGAGCAATTCAGACACAGGATGGCCACCAGGTATCAGGATAAATGAGAAGAATTGAGAAGTAACAGAGACACCAGCATGGCATACCGTTAAGAGAGACATATTGACCCACAAGACAAAAAAAAAAAAAAAAAAAAAAAAAAAAAATCTGGTTAAAATAACAACCCAGAGGTGCCACAATGATATATTATCCAAAATGTCTAGTTTCCAAGAAAAGAAAATGACTGAGCAGAATGACAACCATAGTTCTCATGGTGAGCACTGCCGTCCCCACTGTGAGCTGGCAGGCACGGTCCCTTCCCCAGCACCTGCCTACTGGTAATTTCCACCAGAACACAGGGAGAAGGGAGACTGCCCTTCCCCACCATTGTCTCAAGTGTCCTCTGGGCACCCTGCTTGTGCGGACAGAGTGTGAGACCCAATCCCTAGAGCTAAGGAGAGGGGAACACTGCTCACACTGTCTCTCTACTCTAAGTTGACGTCAGGATGATAGAAAAGCAACAAAGAACAGAGTTCCCACTTGCTTCCACCCTACTTCGCAGCAGAGGAGATGGGATTTTCAACAACGCTTTGAAGGAAGGGGCGCCTTAGTCAGTCACTGATAGGGAGGAACCAGCGTGAAACGGCTGAGCTGCGGACATGGTGGGCCAGAGGGAAGTACTGTCCTTCCTGACTTCTGACAAAGAGAGATATCTGGTACTAGTGTGCAGCTAGGGATATGATAGATATCTTTAATTATATGATAATCAGAGATGAACTAATTAGATACCACTTGATAACTAATCAGTTGCAACATTCATAAAACTGTTTCTCATTTCCTCCTCACATCGATGGAACAGATGGCGCCTGGTGTTCTAAGGACAGAACTTGGAGGCAGAGCAGGAAGCATGATTATGGCCGAAGGATCAAATGTTTGGTGCAGGCATCAGGGAGCCAACAAGTCTATGATGCTGAGACACGTGTGATTTACTGTTGGATTTAATCTACTTGAAAAGAATCTCAGAGCCATATGAAGAAAACCAAAATGCCATCAGCTAACACCTGAAATTCCTCAGCACCATCTGTCTGTAACATTAAACAAAACCCAGGAGACTCGGGGAGAAAGAACATGGAAAATTTAATGATGAGCTTAACATAGGTAACTTGATAGATGTTACCTTTGTGGCAAGTCATCAGCCAGCAAGCCCCTGAAACCACTGAGAAGCCAGAGGTGTTTTCACCTGTGAAAGGGGCTGCTCCCTCTGAGCTCAGCAACCTGCCACTTTGGCCAGCAAACTTCCTTTCTCTTGCAGAAAACTCGTTCCTTTGAAGACTAGCTTTTTGGTCATTAATTGAGTTTCCTTCTTCTCCTTCCCTTTGAACCAGAATTTCTTTGGGTAATAGTGGATAAAACTCTCACATCTCATTATGGATTTACACATGATTCTGCGTAGAACATGTCATCCACAAACATTTAGGAGGGACCCACTACCATAGCTCAGCTCTGCGGTAGGCATTGAGAATACAGGTTCTGCTTTGCTAAGAAGAAGATGCTGTCACTTCTCTATAAACACATGATTTTATGAATCAGGTGAGGAAGACACAGAAAAATGACTGCTGAGTAGATCTGTAAGTTGGCACCAACCGTAAGATGCCTCTGGATTTCAGAGCTGCTAAAATGTGTCATTAAGATCGAACTGAAATAAAGGGAAGGTCATTTCTGTAGATTCATGTTATCTTCATTTGGTTTTTGGCACAGCCATTCCATTTAAAAACAATGAACACTAAATCAAAAGCTAATGACGTTCTAATTGAACATAGTAAAAAATGGGGAAAAAAGAAAACCAGGTTTACTAAAAAGAAAGAAAAATGACAGCACAGTGAGTTTAAGTCTCTGATTCACCATTGATATTTAAAAAAAAATAAAGTTTACGCTTTAGAGCAGTTTTAGATTCCCAGCAGTATTACGCAGAAGATGCAGCAGTGTCCTGTAAAGCCCATCCCCCCCCCCCCCCCCCCCCCCCCCCCGTGCACAGGATCTTCCACTCTTCATATCCCTCACCAGAGGGTATATTTGCTACAATTGATGAATCTACATCCACAGGTCATAATCACCCAATGTGCACAGTTTACACTGGTGGTGTCCATTCTATGGGTTTGGAGAAGGGTCTAGTGACCTGAACCCCGCACTGTGGTACCACCCGGAGAATTTTCACTGTGCTAACCATCTTCCCCACCTCATCTGTTCATCTCTGGCCCACATCCCCATCCCAACACCTGGCAACCCCTGCTCTTTTACTGTCTCCCTAAGTTTGTCTTTCCCTGAATGTCACACAGTTGGAATCATACAGTACGCAGGCTTTTTAGGTTGGCTTCTCTCACTTAGTTACCTGCATTTAAGGCTCTTCCATGTCCTTTCATGGCTCCATTGTCTGGAGGGACCCCAGCTGATGTATCCATTCACTTGCTGAAGGACATCCTGGCTGCTTCCAAGCTTTGGCAATTACAAATAAAGTTCCTGTAAACGTTCATGGGCAGGTTTTGTGTGGACATAGATTTTTCAACTCATTTGGGTAAATTCTGAGGAGTAGGATTGCTGTACCATGTGGTAAGAGTTTTGTAAGAAACCACTAAACTCTCTTCCAAATCCCCACCATGATGTCTGTGTGCTTCTGTTGCTCCGTATCCTTGTCAGTGTTTGGTGTGGTCAGTGTTCCAGATATGCACAATTATAATGGTGTGTAGTCATATCTTAGTGGTTTTTTAAGTTTGCAAACCCTTGGGACACCTGTGTGGCTCCGTCGGTTAAACTTCTGACTCTTGATTTTGGCCCAGGTCGTGATCAGGGTCCTGGGATGGCGCCCAGTGTCAGGGTCCGTTCTCAGTGGGGGGTCTTCTTGAGGCACCTTTTTTCCTCTCCCTGTGGCCCTCTTCCTACTTGTGCTTAAATAAATGAATCTTTAAAAACTTTTTAGAAATGGAACTTTCTTAATGATATTTGATTTTGAATAACTTTTTGTAAATTTATTTTCCATTTCTGTTTTTTTCTTTGTGAGATGTATGTTAAAGTCTTGGGCCCATATTTAAATTGGGTTTTTGTTTTCTGACTGTTGAGTTTTAAAAGTTCCTTGTATATTTTGGATAAGAGTCCTTTATCGGATGTGTGTTTTGCAAATATTTTCTCCCAGTCTATGGCTTGCTATTTCATTTTCTTGACAGTGGCTTCTGTAGAGCAGTAATTTTAAAATTTTAATGAAGCATAGTTTATCAGTTCTTCCTCTTGGGGATTGTGCCTTGGTGTCATATCTAAAAAGTCACTTTCATACCCAAGTTCATCTAGATTTTCTTCTATGTTATCTTCTAGGAGTTATATAGTTTTTTGTTTGTTTGTTTTACATTTAAGTCTGTGACTAATTTTGAATTAAATTTTGTGAAAAATGGAAGGTCTGGATTGATACTTTTTGCATATGGATGTCCAATTGTTCCAGCACCATTTGTTGAAAAGACACTATTGTTTTTTAGTACTCTACTTTTTACCAACAAATCTGTTTGGTAGCTCAGAAAAGATTGGCATAAGCAGCCTTTAATAAGATTGTGTCAAATTAATTTTCCTGGAATGAAGTAACAATTGAATTAGCTGGATAAAATCCAGTATAATTATAGGCAAGAGATCCATTTTTATTACTGCTACTTAGTTTCATCGTAAGAATTTTTTTTTTTGTATATATGGAATAGCTTAGGAAAGAAATAAGCAAACATAAATGCAATTTTCCAAAGTAGATGCTATGAATATGGACAAATCCTTTTTAACCATTGATATCTCATAACATAACAATATCTTTCATTCTAAAAGACAGAATTAAAGAAATGAATGTATTAAACATCTATAATATTATGATAATTCTAGGTGATATATAAAGAGGAATAACCTCAAAATTCATAGAAGCATTGACACCTTGGGTGTCTTATAAGACATATTTGAGTTCCTTTCAGATCAAAGGAGTTGTATTGCTCAGGTTAATTTTTAATAAATACCAAACAAAGTTGAATCATTAGGGGAATGCCTGCTAGATAAATCACAAAGTAGGAGACAATAATCACAGGAGATTCACAACAATGCTTGACTGAGTGAGATTAAGGGAAACTATTGGATCTATGCAGGTCCCTGTCTCTTCATTTAGACCACAAAGAATTTGAATTTAGAAAGCAATTGTTTATGTCCTTCCTTAATAGGAGGATAATTTTATAATTCCATAGGCTAAGTTTATGTTGAATGTTTAGGGAGTGATAACAAATAATGACATTGTATTTTTAATGGATACAAAGTTTATATTTTAGAATAAATTGATTTTCCATGAAATACTTACTAATTAAAAAATCTCAAAAAAGGAATCTCTGATTTGCTGGGCATAAGACTAGGAACTTGAGATGAGAGAAGGCATGGGGTACCAATGATGAGAAGGACTAATCTCAGGGGCAGGAACTTCCTTTTAAACCATATTTTCCCATTTGGACACATACATCTGGTATCCAAGAGGATGGGGATTTGTCTCCTGACTCTGATGAAAAATCCCTTGCTTATCCACTTTTGCTCCTTAAAACCCTTATTATCTTTAATTTTTGCATTTTCTTGTCTAATCCTAAATTCCAGCATGTGCGCTCATTGCATGAGCCTGGTAAGAGGTCTTGCTTCTCCCAACATTTCCTGTTGAATGCAGTTTTATGACTTCTTCTGGCTCCATCCACTATGTAGGTTCCCCACAAAACTCACCTACCGTACCCTTACTCCTGGCCAACACCTGACGAGTCTAGAGCAGGCAAGAATCTCTTCAGTGATGAGGAGGGACACGAGCGGGGACCTTCCATAAGGGGATCACGTTTCACTTGGAAACACCGCCATGAATACATGGCAGGTGGAAAATTGGAGAGCATTTTCCTAAAGTGTAGTTACGATGATCACCCACATATTTTTTTTTAAAGATTTATTTATTTATTTGACAGAGAGAGAGAGAGAGGACACAAGCAGGGGGAGTGGGAGAGGGAGAAGCAGACTTCCCGCAGAGCAGGGAGCCCGATGCGGGGCTCGATCCCAGGACCCTGAGATCATGACCTGAGCTGAAGGCAGACGCCCAACAACTGAGCCACCCAGGTGCCCCAATCACCCACATATTTATGGAATCATACTGCATTCCACTTTTGACATTGCGTCATGTATTTGACATAGAAAGTCTTACAGGAAGATGATGTGGGGTCAGTCATCTCTGCTGGTGTCATTGTAATGCACACGCATTAATGGAGCAAGTACCGATGTAGGGAGAAATTTACCATTGCATTATTGGGTAGCCTTTAAAAATGGATGTTTTAATTTAAGAAAAGAACTTTGAAATAAGTAAAAGGAAATGTAATCCTGACTCAATATTCACTTTCTGACATGCCTTGAATCATTCAATACATCTTTCTCTTTCTTTCTGAAAAATTAAATGGGGATAGATAGGAGGTTCTTTCCAATTTGAAAACTCTCTTATTTTAAACACTATATGTTCAAGTTCCGTGGGAGTTGAAGTGAAAGGTTATATTTCCTATCCAAAGATTATCTAGAATGGGTTAAGAGACATTTATGTTAAAGGAATGTTTTTTTTTTTTTTTTTTTTTTTCCTTTGGTCTATATGGACTTTAAGGAAAAAATCATCTAAAAAAGAACCTAGTTTAAAAACTTAGTTGGACAAGTTGATTTGAAAATCGAATAAGCTTATCACATTTACACATGCTCAATCATGTAAAGACTTTAGAAGACTTAGTAACTTTTCATTACTTATTCATCAGTCTTGGGAAAGGCCTGATCTTGATTATCCAGTCCTGTGCTCCATATTCTGCATCTCCAGGTGAAGCAAGTTATTTTGAGGCCTCCCCAGACAAATTTCTGTTGACAGAATGAGTGCAAGCCAGCCTTGTGACACTGTCAGAAGATTCATTCTAAATCACCACTGATCAGGCCATTTTTCTTTAAAAGTTAAGTTTTGGGGGAAGGGACATTGTATTGGGCTATCTCATTGGTAACAGAAACTCTGGACGAAAACTTCAAATTATTTGAGGGCTCTGAAGGGCAACCCCCCAAAAGGTAGAAATTGGAGGGAATTTGACCCTGTGCATTGTTCTGGGTAAGACCCACATTCATATACCTTTCCTCTGGAAGATGCTCTCCAGTCCACAGCTCATGACTTCAGCTCCTCTCTGTGTGCAACTTGTATTTTCCTCCCGTGTATCCTGGGTCTTGTTATCCAGCAGGGATGTTCTCACGCATTCCAACTTGTTCAGATAAATTTGACCTTCAAGCCCAGCTAATGACATAGTCATTCAGCAAAAACTTTCTTGACCTTGGATAAACTTTCCCTTCTCTGATTTCCTAGCCCTTAAAGTATGTGCCACTCCTTTGTTTCTGTCTATATACAGTTTCCCGTGTTCCTGTCTTTCAGAACAAAACAGCTCCGACCTTGCTAGAGTCAAATGTTTGCATGCACTGCCACTTGCTTCTGTTATTCTTTTCTGAGCATGCCACCTCATTTCTAGGTTTGGAGAAGGTTTGCCTTCCCTGAACATGTTGGGTTTTGAAATGTAGAATGCCTGGGGTCGAATTTCAGCTTGGTGTTTTAGGGCAACACCATTTCCATGAGCCCCACTATTTTCCAGGTAAAGTGAACGCCAACAATGTTTACCTTTCAGGGTTGTGATGAAGCTCATGTGGGATGCCTCATGACAAGGCTCTGAAATGAAGAAGATACTATCTCTGGGAGCCTCTATGGATCCCAAATAGTGCAGGTTCTTTCCATCTTGGAGTCCTGGGCTTGGGCCAGACCGTTGGGATATCAGCAGTCACAGATCACGCAGGGTCTCAAAGGGTACTTGCACTCTGGGGCTTGTTCTGTCCCGTGGTTCCATAGAGCTAAGGTCACCTCCAAAAAAGGAGTGGAGATTAGCTTAGAGAAGAAAGACCTCAAGGAGTACAGAGGAGCCTCTTCTAGGGAGGTGTCCCTTGGACGAAAACCGGGTTTGCTTTTAGACCCACAGCATTGTAAGAATGAGTAAAGATTTACTACTTTAAGTCATTGTGTTTTGGGGTGGTTTCTTACATAGCAAAAGCTAACTGTTACAAGTATGGCAGAAAGTCTTTGATTCACCAATGTTACACACTTGTTTTATTTTGAAACTAATAGATGAAGAAACCTCAAGGACCATAAGGCAGACTGAGACACTGATGGTATGTGTGAATCCATGCCTAAGAATCTGAGATAGGATTCTGTTTTTAGTTCTGTCATTTATTAGCTCAACTTTATCAACAGAAATTTTGGATAATAAGCATGCTTAACTTGTAGCTTTACAAAAGTTCAGTCAGCACCTAGAGTTTATATCGGGCTTTTGGTATAAAAATATATAAAATATTCAGAAATTCATTATTTACGTGGATTAGTGCTATAATATCCTATCTAATATAATCTCATCCAATTTGTTCTTCTCCCATATGTTCTCAAAAATAGAGACAAAATAACGTTTATAAAGTGAACATGTTCTTCTCCCTTCCAATTCCTATCAGCTTATTAATGATCACTGCTTTCTCACTGTGAAAGCAATACCCCCCAGTTTATCCCCTGATGTAAGTTCGGTCTACATGCTCTGCTTCACCTAGCATGTCTCTGTCTCCTGCCCTGTGTGCCCTCCAAGTGTGCTTTGTCTCGACTCACCTTCCTACTACAGGACCACCTTTCAGTACAGAAGGCATTTTCCCCATTCTTAAATATTGTTAATTCATACTTTGCCTTGGATCTCAATTAAAAAATAATTTATTCAAAGAAGCCTTCTTAATTCCCAAATTTATTTCAGGTTCTCTTATGTTCTGTCAGTGCCATATTCCTTAGTATGCAATTGACATTTTATTATCTCAGGTACTGGTTTAATGTCTTTCTGTTCTGTTATATGATATGCTTCATAAGAAAGAAAGCCGAGTCTACTTTTCTCACCATGTAGTCTCAGAGCATAGAACAGGTCAGAATCAAAATAAATCCTCAACCTCTGCTTCTCAACACAATGCAATTGAACTTATCTTCCCATCGTAAACAATGATACACTAGGATAATAGAAAGGATGCAAATATTTCCAGGCATCCAGGCAGCACAGGACTGTGGTCTTTGGAAAAAGGAATGAGCTCCAGTTAAAATCTACAACCACTCTAGCTTTGTGCTTGGGGACACTTTTCTTCTGCAGTGTAAAGAAGTGGGTTTTAAACAATGAAACTGTGTGGCTAGACTGAGAAGGCAGAAGTTAGAGTCTTGGTGTGCTGTGGTGACAGGAAGACATGTATCGATGAGGCAGTGGCCTGGAGAAGAGGTTGCTGGGCAGAGTGGAGGTCCTGGAAATCTGTGTGGAGTCTGAGCACAGGCCACTGGATGAAGGCTGGCCAGTGTATGCTCAGGAAAATTTCTCAAGCCTAAACTGATTTCCCTTTGCAGGGCTAAGACCCGAATATGGATACTGGGATCACAGGTGTTCTCCCAGTGAAGAGAGCTCACTGGACACCAAAGACCCCAGGTAGTCTTGTGCTAGATATAGGGATCGTGTCTCAGAGAAGGGATCGTCAAATGCTAAGCACAAGAAATCTAGCATGGGTATATAAATAGAAGACAAGGGAGACGTCAAGACAAGAAGCATTACCAGAGACAGATAAGTGACATTACATAATAGGAGTGGGCCAGTTCAATCAGGGGACCACAGTCAAATATGTGTATGTGCTCCATAGTGGGGCTTTAAAGTTTCTAAGATACATGAAGCTGAACTGACACAGCTGAAACAGAAACGGAGAAGTCTGCATCATAGTCAAAGGTCTCACTCTTCACCCTCTGCGGTTTACAGAACAAGATAAAAAACAAGTAAGTATATAGATCATGTTCCACAGTGAAATATAATTTGAATTCAATAAGAGCAAGAGACCTAGGAAGTCTTCAGGTGTTGAAACTTTAAACAATCCATAATGTGGGTCAAAAAGAAATTCACAAGAAGAATGAGGATATAATTTCACCTAATTATAATACAAACACAATATATCAAAATTTATGGAAGGCAGCTGAAGAAGTGTTCAGAGGGAATTTCAGAGATTGACATGTTTACACTAGAAAAGAACAGCTTCAGAATTGATGATTTATGTTTCCATTTAAAGATGCTAGAAAAATGAAGGCAATTTTAATACAAAAGAAGTAGAAGAAAGAACAAAATAAAGAGAGGGACAGAGATCAATAAAACAGAATACAACTAAACGATAAAAAGGAGAAAGTTAACAAATTCAAAAGTTAATTCTGAAATATGATCCAGTGAAAGAAGCTCAAGGAAATCAGGAAACACCAATCACCAATATTGGGAGTAGAAAAGGACATGCTATGACACATCCTAGAGTGGTTCCTAAGGTTATTAGTATCATAAATAAGTTCATATCAATAAACTCAATAACCTTATGCCAAATGATTGAATGTATTGAAAAAATGACCTATCAAAACTGACACAAGAGGAAATAGAATTGGAATAGTTCTGTGCTCATTAAACTATCACATACATGATAGGAAAGAGAAGGAACTTTCCTATAAACTTGAGGCATAAAAATTCCACTGATCAAGTTTTTCAGACATTTGAGGTCCAGACAACAACCCTCCATGAATGCTTTCAGGAAATCCCTAGGAAGGAAAATCGTGCTCAGCTTCATTTTATGGAGTCAACATACATTCAACACCAAAATCTTTAAAGAAAAGACATTTTTAAAGAAAAGACTTTTAATGACTAATATTGATGATAGACATGTATACCAAAATTCTTAATCTTAGCAAATAGTCAAGGGTTTATCCCATGAATGCGAGGTAGGTACAACATTAGGGAAAAAATCAATCATCATAATTCACCACATCCACAAACAAAAAATGTAAAACAAAATGAAACAGAACACAATAATCTCAATGAATATAGAAAATGCATAGGAAAATAATTCTACTCCTATTAAGACAAAAACTTGCAGTCACCTACGAGTACAGGGAATCCCTTTACCCTGATAAAGGGCACTTACCAGAAGTCTGTACCTAACATCACTCTAATGGTGGCATGTGGAATGCGTCTCCTTTGATATCCAGGCCGAGGCTAGGATGGACCCTTTCCACACCTTGACTTAACACTTTACTGGATATTAGACAGTGCGGTGCAGAAAATAAACCAATGGAAGGTATCCTGTTTGGAACTGAAGAAATAACCCTGACTTTGTCCTAGATGACATGTTTGCTTGATGGCTTGTGGTGCCTGGTTTTTGTTTTTATTTACTGTTACGGGAAGAAGCTTCATCTCATGCTGTGTATTATCCCCTGCTCTCCCAGAGGCTCACCCTGGGCCGCGAACGGTGGCGAGTTTACTTCTTCACTGGAGGAGCTGCTGCAGGCTGTATAGTGCAGACCGTGTTCCCATCTCTACCCACTCGACCCTCCCCACACTCTCATTCTCTCTCCTTCTCCAGACCATAACACTCATGTGGCTTTTAATGCATCCTACAAGTGACATTTGAAAAATCATGTATATTCCTCCTGGTCTATCTCCTACTGGCCAAACATATCTTCCCCCACGTCAGGGAACTGGCTCAAGGTCAGGGAATTGGCATTGGTAGTTTGGCTCAGTGATTTGTTCCTAGAGCCTGGAACTGTCTGGCGGATAGTGGGCTCTTGATACATTTTTTGTGGATTGAATGAATTCAATTCCAAGGCTGGAAGTGGAGACTAATACATCATTGGAGAGGTGGAACCAGTCATTATGTTCAAAAGGAAGCGGAAATATACGTGTAGTGAGTTAGAGCTTTACCGTAGGTCGGCACTGACCCAGATTGGGAAGCCTGGCTTGATTAAACACTTGGGGAAAATAGATCCACGGGAAGACCTATTCCTGGCCTCCTCGGCTATGCTGCACTCGACTTCCATTTACCAATTCAGTTTGATGAGGGGAGCACGATCATTATATCGTCGGAGGGTGCCTTGGGACCTGGAGCTGCAGCCTGTGTTTTCACTCAGCAGAATTTTTAATCCACAGCTTCTAGGAGCGATGGAGGCCCTGCTGAGCAGCAGGCACCTAACAGGTACAAACAAGTCCTGGTGTAAAGATATGCAGGCGGTGATCTGCCCCAGCACTGAGCTGCATCTGACAGTCCTCCCCAGGCATGGAGAAGCATGGGGAATACCAAAGACCTTTTCTTCATGGCATCGCCAGCGACTTTGTCCCAGAAAGACAGACCCCGGCAACAAAGGGAGCTTTCAAGCTGTTCTGCTCTGGGGTCAGGTAGATTGTTTTCTGGATAGGCTGACAACACAGGAAGGTGACTGTGGAGTTGGGCCCCTGTCTCTAACCACAGCACTGGTAACTTCGTGAGGACTCAGGGTAATTAAAACATGCCGGGCCCCTGGCAGTCAGACACCAGCTCATTAACTCTTAGAGCAACATTTCTGAGGGCCTCAGCCGCATTCCTTTATATTCATGTATTCTTTTCCCTGCTGTTCTGAGCATACCCAAGCTGCAAGCTCTTGCAAAAGACGATGTATTAAAGCATTATTTTTGTTCCCGCTCCCTGGAGCTTCTTTTATGATTTAAGGTATGGAGGCTTTGTCATTTCTGCTCAAAAGAAGTTGGGTTCAGAGAAAGGACCCCAGAAGCATTTTCAGTCTGACATGACGACGCTGCCAGCAGCTATCTGGAGGCCTGTGCTCCATGTACGCTCACAAATGTGACGGTGACAAGGGAAATGTGAATTCTTCATGCAGGTGCTGGACTGTTGCACCAGACTTCTGGCCTCAGGTCGCCCACTGAGAATGCGGGACAGACCTCAAGGAAATGGGCTTCAGGGATGGAGTTGAGCTCTGGGTACCTGTGGGGTTTCATGCATCACCAGACAATGGCCCCTGGAGCCTGCTCCACACTCCGGTCTGTTCTAGAGATAAGAAACCTGAGCTTCAGGGCAAGTAAGTAACGCAACCAAGGTTAACTTGTTGTAAGGGAGGAGCTGCTTTTACACACACAAGCTCTCCTCTTGGCCCCTAGTTGCCTCTCTCAGAGCAATGTGGCATCACACATGAACACGAGGTGGAGAGAGAGGCAAATAGAGCATGGCAGCTATAAAGAGATTGTCTTGAGCTGACTTTATAGGAGACAGTATTTGGAGACACAGAAAATCACCTACGAAATGTCTCTTTCCTGAAATACACACTCACAAATGCACAAATGAACAAAGGAACAGGTTCTGAGTCTCTCCCCCACCCCACACATTTTACACTTTTTTCTTTCCTTCTTGCTGCCTTTTTTTTTTTTTTTTTAATGTCAGAGAGACACCAGGACATAAAAAATACTGCATTTGGTTAGCATTTTGTGAAGCACAGATTAGTAAATAAATACCTCATGCCTGCATGCCACTGCTGAAGCTATAATTAGCCACAGGTGGGGTTTCTGCTGTCGGCTGTTTACGGCAAGGGGTGTGCAGCAAGTAGCCTGCTCGCACATGGCCCGGCAGCTTCTGGTCCCAGCATGACCACCGTCAGATGTCTCTTTCTGTCTCGGGGCCGGGTGGTCAGGAAACATGTTCTCCTTGTCTCGTCCTTGAGAACTGATGCGATCACCAGGAGGCCCTGGGGTGGCAGGATACCAGTATTTTGACATCATTTATGGCATGAATTAATGACAAAGAAATATCTTCAAATCTTGAAGGTTTCAAAAATGAAAAGTAAAATCATGTCACACAGCTTGTTGGAAGTGTATTTTTTTTTCTTTTTTTTTTTTATTTTCTTTTTTTAATTTTCTTCTTCTACTTTTTTTTCTTTTGGACTCACCCTCTTTTCCAGAATTGTGGGAGACTCTCCCCCATTAGTTGGGTGTGCGGGAACTCAGTTACAGCAAATCATAGCAATGTTTCACTAGAGGGATTTTTGTCATAAGCTATAATCCAAATACATATCTTTGTCCAGAAATAGTGCAATTTGTAATCCTCCCTTCAAAAATGGTGAAAGACCTGCTCTGTCCAGATTTAAGCCAGAAATAATTCACACTGACAAGTAGGACGATTGATGGAATCCTAGGGATAGCAGAGACTATTAAAATCTATTAGAATACAAGACAATAGTAATAAAAAGGTTGATTTATTTTGACCTAAATATTCTCTGAAGAGACCAATGGACTGTAGCTGTGATATTACCTAAGAATGAAAAATTTTTGATACAGTTTCTGATAGACTACATTTTTTGGTTGAGTTCTTCTCTAAATGGTTGAAGAACTGGAATGAAGTACATACCTAGAATGGAGAAAAAAAGCAGCGTACCCATTCCCTGGATCCATCAACAAAGAGCCCAGTGAACCCATCGTGGAGATGGTGCCCACACAGAGGTGAACCCAGGGTGTGTGAAAGGGACTCAGGACAGTTGGCGATCCTGGCGATGCTCAGTGTTCTGAGTTTCAGCCACCATAAATTTCCCAATTTTTCTGGTATGGATTCCTTGCTTTCCTCCATTGATTGTTTGGTGGACACTCTTACGGCCAATGCCAACTGAACAAGAGGGCTCTGAACCTGCCACTGGCGAGGTCGCCTTGCGTTTTCCTCAAATGTTCCTTATTTGAAATACTTTGTATATTCATTGGCATTTAAAAATAATACCTACACTATCTCATGTTTTTATTGATCAAAAACTATGTAACTGCCAATCAAGGCTTATGATCAACATGAGCTCCCCTTTGCCATGGGCACAAGGTCGTACAGCAGCAAGGTGAGGGGTCATTGGTGGCTTGTCTGTGGATTAGAGGCTGGGGCTTGGAGCTCAGACCCTAGCTTTGTGATCCTGGTTACTTGGTCCTCCCCTCTCTCTCTCTCACTCACTCACTTCTAGAAGATCAGTGGTGATATGTTGACCTTGCAACATTGTTACAAGGGGTGCTAGACTCCAGGGTGGGAAATGCTATTCCATGTAGACTCTTCTAAGTGTGGTAAACCAGATGCAAGGGGAGCAGGGCCCTAGAGTCAACACTGTAAGCAAGTCAAACAGCTCCTCCGCGTGACACCGTCCAGCTGCCATGAGGCGGATGGTCCAGATGGTGCCATGTAGAAAACTGCATGGGGGCTACATGGCGCTACACCTAGGATGCCATGGGCCATGAGAAGGTAGCACCCACCTTTCTCCCAGGTGTTAGGTGCTGCCCACAGCCATCCAGAGAATCTCTTACCCAATTCATTCATTCCAGAGTTGGGGACAGTGGGGCCCAGATGCTGGAAGTTAGTGGTGAGACAACCTGAGTTAGTCCTGCAGTGGGAGGTCAGGGTTCTTGCTGCAGATATTCACTACCGATGGATACTGATAAATACGTGATAGAGCACATGTTAGGATACATATTTACAGTATTGAGTTAGGAAGTATTGTTATTATTATTGAATTAGGATTGAACAGCCAGTGTTTTTAAAAAACCCCCACTGTGTACCAGGCCTCCTGCAAAGTGCTTTACATACATTACCTTAGTCTAAGCTCACAAAAATCCTGTTTTTCAAATGAGAAATAGAAGCTCATAAAATTGAATAAGGATTAAATTGCTTCTCCAAATATGTGCAGTTAGAAGTAGCTATATCTGGAAGCCAAACTAAGCTCTTCGATGGGACAGCTCCTATGTCTCGTGGTGCGCTACCCTGTACATGCCCCAGGGATTTAGGACACAATTGTCCTTTTATTCTTCCACAGTACACCGATCACAGACAAATGTTCACTTCTGTCATCCAATAGCCCCTTTTTACTATGAAGCCACTAAGATCTGAAAAATTAAATGACACAACAAAGGTTCTCAAGAATGAACATAGACTGGACATCAAGCTCTGTGAGTCCAGTGTGGCTCTGTCATCACTGCGGGATGTGACGCAGCTGTCACAGGCAGAAGAGGAATCTCTGCAGACCAGGACAGAAATTGGTGAGAAAACGTTTCACCGAGGAGATGGGTTTGAACTGGCCCAGGAAGCGTGGGTGGGATTTTGTTAGCAAAGGAATAAGAAGGAGGGTGTCTAAGAAGAAAGGCTTCTTCAACAGGACATCTTTGTACCAAATATAGTCCATAGAACCTTCCCCCTTCCGAATTCGCTCTGTAGAAATACCGACAACTCGATATCCTCACAATGAGGTTCTTTTGATATTAAGTAATAAGCTCTCTCAGATAATTTCCAGCGTGGGCTTGATTTCTACTGTGTCACTCTGGTGAGATGCAGAGAAAGGCTCTGGTACAATTAGCCACAGATAAATGCTTCTCCACACTCATCCACTGACATCAGATCGCCGGGCTTCTAGTTTCCACAGAAGAACTGCTCCAGGAGAAAAGTGAGGTTTTTGTTTTGTTATTTTATTTTATTAACTTTTTTCCCAGTGTTCCAAAATTCATTGTTTATGCACCACACCCAGTGCTCCATGCAATACATGCCCTCCACAATATTCACCACCAGGCTCTCCCCTCCCAAACCCTCTGTTTCTCAGAGTCCACAGTCTCTCATGGTTTGTCTCCCCTCTGATTTCCCCCAACTTACTTCTCTCCATCTCCCCATGTCCTCCATGTTATTCCTTATGCTCCATAAGTAAGTGAAACCGTATGATAATTGATTCTCTCTGCTTGACTTATTTCACTAAGTCTGGCCAGGGTGGTGGAAGCTGTCGAGAAACAAAGTATGGGGACTGATCGGCAGTTTCAAAACTTCTGGGGACTCATATTTTATCTTATTTCAGTTAAAGTTTGTGTTTCTTTTCACAATATTCTTGCATTTGGTTTACTATAAGACATGTTTTCAGTGATGATCCCTTACAATAATTACTGTGTCCTGTTGGACGCACTGCAAGATACCCCAGAGGGAGACTCCCCCACATCCCAGTTTGAGGAGTGGGAGAAGATATTTGCAAATGACAGTACAGATAAAAGGTTGATATCCAGGATCTATAATGAACTCCTCAAACTCAACACAAACAAAACAGACAATCATGTCAAAAATGGGCAGAAGATATGGACAGACAGTTCTCCAATAAAGACATACAAATGGCTATCAGACACATGAAAAAATGTTCATCATCACTAGCCATCAGGGAGATTCAAATTAAAACTACATTGAAATATCACCTTACACCAGTTAGAATGGCCAAAATTAGCAAGACAGGAAACACCATGTGTTGGAGAGGATGTGGAGAAAGGGGAACCCTCTTCCACTGTTGGTGGGAATGCAAGTTGGTGCAGCCTCTTTGGAGAACAGTGTGGAGATTCCTCAAGAAATTAAAAATAGAGATTCCCTATGACCCTGCCATTGCACTACTGGATATTTACCCCAAAGATACAGATGTCGTGAAAAGAAGGGCCATCCGTACCCCAACGTTCATAGCAGCAATGGCCACGGTCGCCAAACTGTGGAAAGAACCAAGATGCCTTCAATGGATGAATGGATAAGGAAGATGTGGTCCATATACACTATGGAGTATGATGCCTCCTTCAGAAAGGATGAATACCCAACTTTTGTAGCAACATGGACGGGACTGGAAGAAATTATGCTGAGTGAAGTGGGTCAGGCAGAGAGAGTCAGTTATCGTATGGTTTCACTTATTTGTGGAGCGTAATAAAAAGCATGGAGGACATGGGGAGTTAGAGAGAAGGGGGGTGGGGTAAATTGGAGGGGAGGTGAATCATGAGAGACTATGGACTCTGAAAAACAATCTGACGGGTTTGAAGTGGTTGGGGGGGTGGGAGGTCGGGGAACCAGGTGGTGGGTATTATAGAGGGCACGGATTGCATGGAGCACTGGGTGTGGTGAAAAAATAATGATACTGTTATGCTGAAAATAAATGAATGAAAAAAAATAAAGTAAAAAAAAACCAAACTAGTTTTTCTTTGGTAGACAAGAAGTTTTAGCAGGAGAGATAAGAAAGGCAAATGAACTTCTAACAACAGAGTTTTGGATTCCGTTTGCATTTAAAATACACATCTTGTCAAGACCTTTTCACTTCTAATTGTTCCAAGACTCCTGCTAATTAAAGTTGATTTCTACTTTGAGGAGCTAAGTCTTTTAACATTGTCTCTTTGAGACATCAGTCTGTGACATCTGCAGGGCTCGACAGTAATCCCAATTTCCAAGTATTCCATCCCAAGAAGATGCCTCTGATGGAAGCTGACTGGCTTTGGAAAGAACAGGAGCAGAGGCCATGAGCAAACCTAGAGAGGAATGCTTGGTCACCACTGAGCGTCTGCCTCTGTTCCCCAGACCCCCACTCCTGGTTGGAGCACAACACTGGCTGGCTGGACTCCAGCCTTCTGTCCCAGGGAACCAGAAAGTCCATGGATAGCACATGATCTGTGAAGTTTTATTTATTTATTTATTTCCAACTCTCATGCTGGTCAGGGTCTATGCTTTCTGAGCAATTCCTGAGGTTGTGATTATGAGTCATGTCAGTGGCTTTGGTTCAACAACCTCGATGTGTTGCCAATGGTCCGAAATAAGGTGGAATAGGAGGACAGATAAGGATGAAAGCAATGAAGGCATGTTGTTAGAAGAAATCCATTGGGAAGCAAACACCAGGCACTGGGATGGCTAAGAGCGTTGAGTATTCTGTTGGGGTACAAGGCCCTTCAGAGGGGGTGGGAGCCACTCTCCTGGGACCTACAGATGGAGGGCACAGTGGGTTGAATGGGAGCTGCTGGGAATTAGCTGCACCTTGATCCCTCACCCAGACTGGAGGTTGAGAGGCAAACCCCTCACTTGCTTCTTTGTCAAAATTCTGCAAAGATTTTAATCAGGAATTCGTGGTAAGGTGAACAAGCAGATCATGATAATGAAGAAGGAAATGGAATGCATTTGCCTGATGGAAAACATCAGCAGGGGTGGAGGCCATCAGCTCACTCACGAAGTGCCCTTTGTTGGTTAGAGGCACCGGGCAGTCATAGGCTGTTTTGTTATTCAGAGCAGTTGACCAATTTGCTTTAACAAATACCCTCAACATTTCAGGAATTTAAGAAAATGGGATTTATTTCTCACTTCCCAGTACCAATCAGCCTGGTAGGAGAATGAAGCTCTACATTGTTGTCAGATGCCCAGCTCCTTCCCCCATGGATGGCTCTGCCTCTTTCAGGCTCAGGAGCCCACACTTCTGTGAGGAAAGTGACAACATTTCACTGGCCAGAACTGGATTGGGTGGCCCCAGGTAACTGTTGGGGAGCTTGGGAAAAGAAGCCAGGCTGGGTGATTAGCAAGAAGAGGACCCGTGTCACCAGCACAGGGACACCTGGGTCCCTGTCATATCCTTTTTCTTTGTCTTCCTGCATTACACCCACTTTGTGCCCCACCCTGCCTGCCCCGGGACCCAGAGGCTTTCTTTCGCTGCTTCCCCAGCCAAGACAGCACTGTTCCACTGGTCATGAGGCCTGGGCTCCCCTCACGTCCTCATCTCCTCCAGCCAATTATCTTTGTTTACCCACAGAACGGACGCTGGCTCTGGTAGAATGTCCCCTATACCTGAGAACCATGGCAGCCCATCCTACCCCAGTGCCACTGGAGACCTGTGGTGCTTGGCATCTCCAGTGGCTTGTCAAGAGAGGACAGATGTTACAACTAAGAAGTATGGAAAGTTAAGTTAAACGACATGAGTCTGTGGGAGACAGAGACAGACTGGGGGAGACAGAGGTGCCTGTGCTTCCTCCCACAGCTACTCAGACACACAGCAGCTCCTCATCACCTGTCTGAGGTTAAGCAGAGTGAGCTTGGTAAAGTACCACCTTGTTTTTGCATTCCTTTTCTTCCTTCCTCACTCCCCTTACTCCCTCCCTCATGCCTGCTTTCCTGAGACTCCATGTCTCATCCATTATTAGCACATAAACTTTGTCCTGGGCTATGTGTTCTGGAGATCCTGGATCAAGATTCTCCACAAACTGAAGTCATTTACTCGTCCTCAACAAGGACAAATCATCCCCATCAACTGCAGCCTTCAGCTCGAGGTCCAGGATCTCTGGGTGGCACTCACTTAATGTAATGTTGTCCATGCAGGCTCCTTAGAGATCAGCAATCCATACGCTAACAGGACACATTCTCTCTCCCACTCTCCCCAGCTATGGTGGTGGGATAAGATAATTACAATAACACTCCCACATGGGAAGGAGAAGAAGGAGGAGTGTGCAGGGGTCACAGAGCTGTGGCTGCTTCAGGATCCTACAGAAATATGAGCTCCCTTGGGGGTGCTGCGAGTTCTGAGATAAGCCTCAACTCTGTTCCGTAATGGGAGCTCCCTAGTTTGTTCACTATCTCCGGGAGACCCTGGATCCTGCCTTTAGGATGGTCCTACCATGGTGGCATCTGAGAGGGCTCCGGGAAATATGTACTTTTTATCCCTACACAACTTTTGCAGATTGCTGCCTTCCCAGAGGTTTTAGTGCTCCCAAAAGTCCTTCAAAACTCCGCAAGCTTCTGATCCGTTTGCTACTTATTGGTTTCATACACAAATAATCACATCTGTGGACCTAAAGCTGAATATTAGTATTATTATTTTTTATTATCATTACTACTATCATTTTGCTACTTAACTGTCCTCCACCCTTGAGATTGCTACTTTCAGTCAACCTGAAACAAGGCTTTGGTAGGAAGTCAATATCGGAATCATTCATCGTTGTGAGTCTTCATGGGCTTTTGTTAGCTCCAAATTACTTATGTTTTAGCTCCGAATTACTTATGTGTTAGCTCCAAATTACTTATTTTCAGTCGTATCTTTTTCTTGTAGTCTGAGATCTGGGAGCAGTCAGCTTTTAGAAACCCATTTTATGGACATTCTCTTTTCCCTTCCGCTTTTGCTTGGAAATGGGCAATTCTAGCTGTGATGCACCCCCTTTTCTCTCTTTTGACACTTGGCTACATGGAATTGCTAATAACTGATATGGCCGTAGATATTTATTGTCCCCAGAGCTGCATGCACATAAGCGCATGGTCTTTGTCTTGCCTCACAGAGAGACCTTCACGTCTCCAGTTTTCTAGCCTTTGGGATCAGTCACCTCTCTACATGTGACCCAAATACGAAGCAGTAAATATGCAAGTTTTTATGTCAGAATGCCAATTCCAGGAGTCAGTGTCCACATTGGACAGGGAGGCTAACAAACACACCAGTTGCCTCACAGAGCAAATGACCCATTTTGATTACCTAAAACTTGAAATTGGATTAATGGAAGAAACTTCTCTATCCAGTCATTAGGGCATTTCGTCTTGTGGCTCCCTTTCTTTTATGTTCTTCGAGTCCTTTTTCTTCTGCTATAGTTTAGGAAAGTTGAAGGGGTTATAGGGAGGCACTAGGGAGGTGTCTTGGGGCCCTGCTCGTATGAGAGTGTGTCATTTTTCCTCCAAGTTCATTGGCCAAACTCAGTACATGGTTATAAACAACTGCCCGGAAGGGTGGAGACCCATTAGCCACTTCCGTGCAGAAGACGATACAGAAATGGGTCTTAGTGTGCTCATAGTGACCTTTCCACCAATGCCCAGCCCAGCATTTGTCAACATCCCTTTGCTAAATCACTGGGCCTTTACTCTGTAGAATGGCATCAGACATACTTATTATGACAATTATGCCTAAATACCATGTATTGTGGATTTGTGTTTCCAGTTATCTATTTGTGCCAGATATTTTACCACTGAACACAATGCCTACAGTCCAGGTAATATCGTTCTAGATAATATTTTAATACCTTAACAAGGTTGCAAAAATAAAGTACTGTCATTACTGAAGCCGTAATGAAGGAGTTGCACAAATAGGACTCGCAGGAAAACTATTTTGACACACTGGATACACACAGGGGAACTGATGGATGTACAGACATCTTCTCAGTAAGTGAGCTGGACAACCCTGTGGCCAGGTGGCACTGGTGATACTGATACTGGTTAACGTTGATGGACCATGTCTCGTGCATCACTGTGTCTTCCTCGAGACCATGCTGGATGGTGGGCTTTACTGTCACTGTTACTGCTGGAGAGAGGAGACTTCAGAAGGTGATGGGCAATCTGTACACTCAAGCTGCTCTGCATTCTCCCACACAGTTAAAGAAAAATCTAGAAAAATCTAGAATGGTAAATAAAATAAAATCTTTCCACACTAGAAAAATCTCTGTTACTGACATGAGTTCAGTCTCAGGTGGTCCTACACAAGTGGAAAAAAAGCATGTGTCTTCCTGAGACTTGACAATGTTGCAAACAAATGAACTTATAACAGCTCCTTGTTTTTATAAATCTCACAAATGGAAAAGTTGGCATAAACATATGACTTCATTGCAGATTTGTGCAGTCAAATCCTTGGTGACTCAGTGATTCATTGTCAACATATCTAGAATCAGGAGAGCTGCTAATTCTTCTCTAGGTAGGTGGGACAGCCTCTCACCTTCTCAGGCGGCAGGTTGATGACCGTGGACACCTTCCCGAAGTCTCTCCCACTCAACACAGGGATTCTGCTAGATGTTGTCGAATTGCTTCTTTTATATGAAAATCTCTAAAATGCAGATCTTAGCCATTGTCATGTGTATTTTTGACCAGAACCTCTCTCCACTTGCCCCGAAGGTGACGTTCACCTCTTGAGGTCACTGTGCTGGTGAAGGGGAATAATGTTGGTTGCGAGTTGCAAGTGCGGCTTCCTCCTCTCCCAACCTCCGGTCTCCCTCCCCTCCTCAGAGTTTGCCACAGAGAAGTCACTCTCTGTGACTTGGTCTTCAAGGTTCCTCTTGGTGGCAGAGTTATGTCAACTGCTGTCACCGCATTGTACAGGAACAAACACTTGGCCCTCAAAATAATCATTTGGGTCTATGTCTTCTTAAAGTGGTTTCAATTTATGTTTGGGGAAATCACAAAATTAAATATTACACTTTAGACAACCCCTCAAGATGCTTGAGGTGGTGAGAAAGCAGGTTAGTGCGGCTGTGCTCTGGAACCTTACAGTTTAAAATTAATGCTGGCTTCATCAGTGACAAGGACAGCGGACAAGTTCTCTCCCCACCCTGTCTCAAGCTCCGTTTCTCCTCCTGTTTCCACAGATCCCACGCTTGACTTTCCTCTCATAGGGCAAAACCAAAACAGTTTCTTGAGCCCTTCCCCAGAAGAAGGCTGAAACAGTGTGGTAAAGTTTGGCCTCACTGACACGGAGCCTGCCTGGGCAGGTTGTCCCCATGCCACCCCACCTGCCCAGGGAAAGTAAGGGGCATCCTGCAGTTTACAGGAGGAGTAGGAAGACTTCCTTGTCTCAAATTCTGTAGGAAAGCAAAGTCAGGACATCACGTAGAACCTCCTCAGCGGGCTGTCAGTGTGCTTGCTGAGGAGAGGAAGAGACACCCTAGCTGGGTTCATACATGCCTGTATGGCATGGTGATTGCTGGAAGCAAAATGGACAGGGTCCTAAATTCCAGGGCACCAGGCAGAACTGTCCTGGTGTGGTGACCTGTCTCTGGGTGAGGAGACACTTCTCACCTTTCCCACTGTTCACAGTCTTTTCATTTTCCCTTATTATACAATATACAAATGTATTTGTTTATTTGGTGAATAATTTGCAGTGAACCTACCACGCCACAGTCATCTGGGAGGTCTACCTACTAACCAATCTCTCATATCAGGTGATATGTCAAAATCTCTCTGTCTTTGGATCAAAGTTATCTATGTACAAGTCAGAGTCTCTGGATAGGATCTACTAACAAACCACATAAATTCGATGTCCTTCTAGTATAAAGCACAAAATAAAGCACACCAGCAGCAGAGCCTTGATTGCCTTTTGTATGCAGCTTTCGAGTGTTTTTCAAATGGCTTTCAGAAACAGTGGAAATCGGTCTTCCCTTTTGGTCTTTGCAATTATTCAGGCCGTGGTCCAGCCCTGGCCTCAGGCCGACATCATCTGATTAGGCAACCGCAGGAGTCTATTTCCAAGGAGAACTGAGAGCCTGGGGGGGGTCCATCTTAAAGATTAAAAGAAAAGGGCCTAGGATGAACATTTTTCATTCCATTACCACTTGTATCTGAACTCCTTCCTATGTTTGTGAATTTACACCCGTTGCATGATGAGGGGCAGAGTAGTCCCCACAAAGGTGTGAAGTGGGGGACCCTGGTTCTGGGCTCTGACCCCAGCCCCCAGCTGCCCAGGACGCAGATGCCACAAGGACATAGGGCACTTACTTAAACACCAGGGACCTCAGATGCGGGCACCATGGAGGGTTCCCTCTCCACCAGATTTAGCAAAATTGTATACTAGATGCAACTATGGGTGCACAAAGGAGCATTTCCAACTGGTGGCGGGGACTGTGCTTTCCTCTGCTGACTAGTTTCTGCATCAGAATTCTGATACCAGGACTGTTGGCTTAGCTCTGGGCTGGGTTCTCTCACTCCCCCACAGCCCTTTTCATGCATCGTCTACTGAAATCATCCCGAGTGGCCTTCTGTTGTTTGCTATAAGGACCTATGACTAAAGTGCATAACCCACACTAAGAGATTAGGACATGTCTAAGGGAAGGATGTCCAGAGCTTGGTCTTCAGTGTTGTCTTTGACTGACTCAGCCATTCCAAGAACAATTTGCAGTTTTCATGAGTAAACATTAAGTGTATCCCTGTGAGCTGTGTAGGATTTTAAGAGGTCAAGAACAAACGTATCAGGGAAGTCAATACGTTGCACGTAGAATCAGAGCACCCAGACTGGAACCTCACCTCTACACAGACAGACGAGTCCTTTGTCTTGATTGTGTTGCAGAGAAGGGGCAATCTCCCAGGTGGACGTATTTAATGCAACTGAAATGTACTACATAGCCTTAGTTGTATGTACAGTCTTTACACTCAAACCCTCTTTATTTGGAGAGAGATCTGTACTATATGTTTTAAAGAAAGAGTTAATAAGGAAAGATATTCATGACTCTCCAATGTAAGTGATGAATTTTGACTGTTTTTAAAATTCTAAAGCTCCTCTTCCTTGAAAAAAGCACCCTGGTTCATGCTCCTCCTCCTGACAACCTTGTGTCCTCACAAATGCTGATAGGAATGGGTCCAGTGGTGGGGAAAGGGCCATGTATTCCAAGCTGATAAGCAGCATCCCAGGCCACAGTGGGGTTCAGAGATAGGCACATGGGAGTCTGAAATCCAGGGGCATATAACCTCAGGAGCTGTGACCATCACCTCAGGGCAGCAAGAGACCAGAGTGGACAGAGCAGATCTAAAAATATGACAGATAACCAGGTTCTAATGACTTGGTTTGACCTTTTTGACCTTTGACTGAAACAAGCTGTGTCTTTGGACACAGAGATTATTTATTATTTCAGCCAGGTCAAAATGGGTTTTTATGCTATTTGTAACTGATTCACTGTCAATGTTTTGGCACTTGGAAGTTTCGATTCAGGTGTCCCTTCAGTGGTGAGTGGCATTACAGGGAGGCCCTCGTGAGCTGTCCCAAAGAGCAAGTCTAGAGGAGGTGGAGGACTATTGTACAGTCCTGGACAACTGGGGTAGGACTATGAGCTTTAGAACTGGAACTGGGTCAAAGAAACACATGTACATGCACACAGACATGCACATATGCACATGCACACTGGTCTATACACACATGCTGTATGAGAACACAGTATACAGCACTGGAAAGGGCTCTGGCTTGGAGTTCAGGAGATCTGCCTCTTGGCTCTGCCACTAATGCTTCCCACGATCTTGCTAAATTCACTTAGAGTTCACTCTGGTAAATTCATGGTGGCATAGATAAATGATTGAGGTTTCGGTGACAATCAACACTCACGCACTTCCACAAGACAAGAAAGGATATTTGTTCAAAATGCAAATTCCCTGGTGGGATTCCGCGGGCCAGTGAATTAGCAGCCCGAGGGCAGGGCCCCCAGAGGTGTGTCTGCCACATCATTCCAGACGAGGATTGTGCTCAGTTGAGTGGACACCCAACACCAGTCTTTATCCTCTGAGTGCCCTCCGATGTTCTTGTGGTCTTCACAGCAGCCGTTGGGGGTCCACAGCTTTCTTTGTCCACACAGATTGTCTGGGGATGGCCACTCGTCACCAGGCTGGATATTTAAGCCCTTAGATTCAGCTGTATTTGAAGTCTGCATACCCTTACCCTTGGACTTTTTCTTGTTCTGTGAATATACACATGTCCCTTCTCATTTAGTTAGGTCGGGTTGGACATCTATCAGTGGCTGTTGAAAGAGTCTGGGCTGTTCCAAGACCAAATGTACTATGATACTGGGAGCCTCATTATGTTCTGCATTCACCCAGAAATCTGCAATAGTGTAGAAATTCTTTTCTTCTCCCCTTTGGAAAACATCCCTTCAATTCTTCAAGGTTCTTTCACCTATAGCTATGCAAGGCATGTATAATCCATCTCCTACGTGACAGCCCATTAGGTATGTGAACACCTTGTCATGTTTTCTCTAAGTCTGTTCTTTTCCAGGCTAGAAACTGTCAGGAGTTCACAAAGGAAGGGTCATACATCTGTAATGTTGAACTCTATCTCTGCATGTATCCAACATTTTGAATTATCTACTGAGAGAAACCCGTCTTTTATTCACCTCTTGTGGATATTTAGATATTTCAATTCCACCATCCGGCAAATGTTCTTCTCCTGCCTCAAACCAAGTGGGCAGAACTAGCAGAAGTTCTTTAGTTAGAAAGCTGGGCTGTGGCAAAGGTTCAGCTCTTCGGCACACATGCTCGTTAGGAAGTAGAAGCATCCGGGCACAATGCACAGAAGGCATTTTACTCCCTGTGTCCTCGAGGAGAAAGCAAAAGTTACAATTCATTCTGAGATTTCTACCTGAGAAGGTTCGTAGATCACTGGTGCTTTGTTGCAATAGATTCTCTGTTTGTCTCTCAGTTACCTGCACCGGGTTTCGAAAGCTTTGCCAACTTGAGGAAATGGGTCTTCTATGATAAATAGTACTTTTGGTCTGAGTCTTTGGCAGTTAATGTTAATTTTTAGAGAGCATGTCTGCATCCCTTTTCAGATATAAAACTACCACCTACGACAGCACTCACAACAACATGAGAATGATAACTCTTATGTGTCCAAGGACTCGCCCTGTAGTGGGCAATATGCCAAACATGTTATGTGTGTTGTTTTATTTAATAAACTTAATGATCCATGGATAGTTACTATTGCTTTCGGTATGTAGATGAGGACCTGGAGGTCACAAAGCCAAGATAAACTGGCCAGAATGTCTCATGAGCTAGAAGTGGAGAAGCCAGGTGGGCTCCAATCCATGTTCTTCAGTCCTCAGTCTCCAACTGTCCCCCACTTTGTCCCTAATGTGAGGTCACAAATAGGGCTTGCTTGATTCTGACTTTAGCATATGGAATCGCAAGTTCCCTCCATTTTCTGTCTTGCTTCTGTCCTCATTACAGCCTAAATACAAGTATACTTAATATTAACAGAAATTCAAAGTCATTGCTTCCTATTTTCTTTTTTCTTAAGATTTTTTTTTTTTCTGAATATTTTTTTTATTTTTTTATTTTTTATAAACATATATTTTTATCCCCAGGGGTACAGGTCTGTGAATTGCCAGGTTTACACACTTCACAGCACTCACCAAAGCATATACCCTCCCCAATGTCCATAACCCCACCCCCCTTCTCCCAACCCCCCTAAAAGTAATCTCTACATCAAACACGGGGCTCAAACGTACAGCCCTGAGATCAAGAATCACATGTTCTACCAACTGAGCCAGCCAGGTGCTCCCTATTTTTATGTTACATCCAAGGTAAACTCACTTCCTGATGTCCAGTGCCCTCAACATTCCAATGCACCTATTCTACAAAGGTCTTAAATGACTCCCTTACAGCCTCCATCAAGAGGCCTTTTCCATGCCTATTTTGCCATTACTTGGCCTGACCTTTGCAATAGGATGCTCCCCAGTGGATTCATTTCCTGTAGTTGCTGTAACAAATTTTCACAAACCTGGTAATTTAAAATAAGAAACATGTATTCTCTCAGAGTTTTGGAGGTCAGAAGCCCAAAATCAAGGTGGTAGCAGGGCGCCATTCTCTCCAGAGGTTCTGCAGAAGAATGTGT
This sequence comes from Mustela putorius furo, assembly GCF_011764305.1. Lineage (NCBI taxonomy): Eukaryota > Metazoa > Chordata > Mammalia > Carnivora > Mustelidae > Mustela > Mustela putorius. The sequence goes on from NW_025421485.1 coordinate 8,119,655, forward strand.
TCCCGTTCTCTTCCAACTTCTGGCAGCCATGCTGTGTCGGGTAGAGGGAAGCATTCCTTGTCTTGCAGTGCATTTCTGTGCTCTGTTTTCATGTAGTCTTCTCTGCGCATCTGTCTCAAGACTCTGTCTGCCTCTCTCTTATAAGGAGAGTCGTGGTTGCATTTAGGAATAAACTGTCAAAATTCTAAACTTAATCGCATCCTTAGCAAGACAGATCACTTCCATAGGCTGTGGGGATGAGGACATAACTTGGGGCAGGGGCATCATTTAACCCATCGCACCTAGTCCTGTCCTTAATCACACTTTCCTCCTTTTCTTGGGACCACTCTGCTTACTTCACCAGGAGCCATATTCTGGTTATTCTCTACATCTTGGAAATTCTCAAGTTTATAACTTTAGCAGATCTCCTTTGGGTTTGTCACAGTTCTTTCTCATATGCATGTGCACAATCACACAGGGCATACATGCTTGTGATGTGAAAGAAAAATGCTGGCCAAGCTCTGTCCACACTTGTTTCTCAGTAGGATAAATTTCAACTCTTACTTGACTTTCTGTTGTCGACATGGGGAGCTTTATGTCCTCCCGGCTTCCCTCATCCTTAACCTAACATACCACAATGTGTTGTTGAATTGATAATGTTTATGCTATTTTAACTAGACATGTATTATATGAAAACCTCATTTCCTTTCTTGTACAATGTGTTTTTGCTTTCCTGGAAGTCAATAATTATTTATTTACTTAGCTTTTGGCTTAGGTTTTTCTTTTTGCCAGTCATTATTTAATTTACCCAAAATTCAGTGCTAAAAATGTAGATGTCCTCTCAGTACATTCGGATGTATCACATGAATCTCATTTTATAGTTGTCGTTCCTTAAATCTCATGTCGGCCTGACAGTCTGTTCTCCTGGAGGCCTGCAATGCGGCTGTGGTGGTAGCTTTCCCTTTGCTGCCTTTCTAGGGTTTCCTTTGTCTTTTCTGAGCTATTTCTATATTCCTTACATTTCATGTAGCTTTGAGTTCACTTGTGCATTTTGGTGGACTATATTTTCTTTCAGCATGATACTTTAGATTCTTGAGAAGCCGTGAATCTGTGAAGTCGTCTTTATTATAATTTCTATGATTAATCCATATTCCAGCTGGGTATAAAAATATAGGTTACAAATAATTATTTCTCATACATTGGGAAGGCAATGCCCTAACAGAGGACAAACTCTGCAGAACATTCTAAGTTAGCACCTCCTGTAGGACTTTGCTGGGAGGCAGAATTTGCTCTTGACCCCATCCTGCTTCCTCTCCTCCCTCGCCTGCTGGATTGAGCTCAAGGTGCTTTGTGCAGTAATTTTCTTGCATGCACAAAGTCATCTTGGAGTCTGCTTCCATGGGGACTGACCTGTAACGCTGGTGAATGGCATCACTATTCAGCTGGAAACAGTGAAGTCAGGTGTGATGTTTCCTATTCCCCATACCCTGGTTGAGTCTTACAATCTAATGTGTTTCCCTCTGTCAGTTTGTCTCCTGCTGCTCTTTTCTCCTACTGAACTATTCATCCCCATTTAATGTTGTAATAAATATCTTCTTTGCTTTGATTCCTTCCCTTTGTGGTTTATCTCCCTACTATGAGGAGTCATCCTTTTGGGTAAACATGTGTGATGCTATTGCTTCTCTACTCAGAATGGCCCGGTGGTTCCTCTAACTTTGCTTGAAAAAAATCGCACCAATGTGGACATTATCAAGAGAATCACCATATAGCTTAGCCCGATTTTGCCTTCCCAGCTTCAACCTAGGACACATCCTTCTTAGCTCCTCGTTTTCTGCTTATTCAACATTTCTTGAAATGTTGTAAATATGCCATTACCAACGGCGCTCATTTGACTTCATGCAGCTCGCCATTCTCCTTCCTCTAAGAAAGCCTTGTGCTACTTTCAAGCCATTTCAACACCACCTTCAGGATCTTTTGTCGCCTTCCCCTGGCGTGGAAAGTGGTTCCATCTTTGTTGGACCCAGGGTCTTCTCTAGGTAATACCCCTCCTACAGAACATACTACACGGGGGTCTTAAATATTTATATTTATATGGATTCTCTCTTGACTAAGACACCTGCAAAAGCCGAGGCTATTTCTCCCTTATGTGACCTAATTCCTAACCAGGTGCCTGGCACAGTGATGGCCAATAAAGGTGACAAGATAAAGAAACACATGAGTCAGTGTTGTGTTACCAAATATATTTGTGGTTAGCTTATGTATTTATACATTTAAATAGATAGTAATTAAGATAGGGTTTTTATTACTATTTCCATGTTTAATTAAATACTTTTAAGCTCTGCTTTATGTTACTGAATATGTAAGGGGAGAAAGGCACAGCCTTTAAGAACAAACATGCATTTAATTATTATTATGCTGGATAAACATAAGCAGATAAGTCACATTATCCACCTTCTCTTCCTCTGTCCCTCCCCTCCCCCCCCCTTTTTTTCCCTTCTCTTTTCTTTTTGGTATATTTCAGCATGACCTCTCCTAGTTTTCCTGATCATGTGGCTCTTCAGCTAGTTATTTATGACTCTAGTTATTTTACATTACCTTTTTTTTTTCATTGACTAAAATCTAAGCTCCTAGACAAATGGAATCTTAACTGGAATATTTACTGTGACCATTGTCACCTGGAGGGAAATACAAATTTCATTTTTATTTATGGACTCATTTATTCTTTTGTTTCACAAAATCTATCTATCTATATACTATTTAATAATTTATGGTTTCAATAGATGCAGCATTATAATTTATAAGACACATTAATAAAATAAACACTCCTGATTTTATCAACCAGTCTAAGAACTAAAGATAGCCAGTGGCACTGAGAAGTCACCCAGATCCCACCCGTCCACTTGTCCTGGAAATAATGAATAGCTTCAGTTCTATGTAAATTATTTCTTTGTCTTTTAAAACAAGTTTGGATACATATTTATATTTTATTTAAAAATATTTTATTTCCTTTTACTTGTTTTTGAATATTATAAAATGGTACCACCATACTATATGTACCATCACAAACTTGTTTTTTCACTCATTATTAGAATTCTAAGGTTCAATATTTTTGTTATATATGGCTATAATTAATTATTTTCAATGTTGTAGAATACTCATACTATAATTCATTTAATTCTTGTCTTGTTATTAGATATTGGGGTTGTATTCAGTTTTTTTTTTTTATTAAAAATGTTGCTTCCATGAACATTCATTTGAATCAATATATATCTTTTGAGAACTGTAAGTATCTTTTAAAAATTCAATGTTATTGAATTTCAATAAATTTTTATATTTTCCCTATAGATGTATTACATAGATTTAAAACAATATTTTTAGGTTTTATATATATTTCTGTAATGAGTGTAGTTTTTTAATTTTAAATTGATTTTTTGTTCACATCCGGAAAATAGAAATTCACCTGGTTTTGTAAATTATACTTAATATTGCCCACTGATATTTACAATCATCCCCAGCTTTCAGACCTTACAGAGTCTGAAAATCTAGAAGTCATGTATCCCACAATGCATTGCCAGAAGCTTACTGGGTGAGAGCCTCTGCATGGGAGTGAGTCATCTGGATATAAAAGAAACAAATTCATCACTTGCTTCCATAAAAGGCATAGGTTGTCGTGTAGTGTTTGTCAGCAGATGTGAGCGTCTGGGCTTCCAGCAGAAATTCACACAGAAATCGGTGCTTCATGTGGATAAGATTGTCCATATCAATTTCCAGGTTCTGTAACTCAAAATGGCTTCCCTGGTCTGTGTTCCACAACCCTTTCAATGCTTCATGAGCCTCTGCAGTCAATTAAATTATGTCCTGCAAAAAGATATGTTCATATGCTAACCTCTGGTACCTGTGGATGAGTCTGTATTTGGAAATAGGGTCTTTGCAGGTGTAATTAATTAAGATGAGGTCTTATGGAGTGAGGTGGGCCTAAACCCAATATGACTAGTGTCTTCATAAAAAGAGGAGAAGCAGCACGGAGGCAGAGGCACACAGGAAGTTCATGTGAAGATGGAGGCAGAGACTGGAGTGATGCATCTAGCAGGCAAAGAATGCCTAGGATCACCACCGGCAACTACCACAAGTCTGAAGAGGCAAGGATGAACTGGTCCTAGAATCTTCAGAGAGAACAGGGCTCTGCTGACAAGTTGATTTTGGATGCATGGCCTCCAGAACTGCGAATAAATAATAAAAAAATAGATACATTTCAATAGTCTTAAGCCACTTAGTTTGAGGTAATTTGTTATGGAAGCCACGGGAAATGAATATAGCCTCTAGTCACACTTTCTGTTTGAAATATCCAGAGTAGTTTCTCGTTCCCTGATTCAACCATGACTGATGTTACTGACTTCATGCTTTCTAATTTACTATTTTAAAATCAAATTTAATAATTCATCTGTGATATCTTTTGGCTTTGTCTTTAAGAATAACATGATCTTTCTCTACTGTTTTCTTGACCTACTGCACTGACAAGAACCAACGGGACCATGTTAAATAGCATCATGGTAGTAGACGATCTTGCCTTGGTCCTGCCTTGAAGGTGAATTCTTTCAGATTTCAGTATGAAACGTAATGTTTACATAGATTTTTAGTAGGTATATTTTGCCAGATTAAAGATATTGTCTATATTTGTTATTTGTTAAGATTTAACACAAATACAAATGGATGCTAATCTTTATCAAATTCTCCCGAAACTATTAAAACCAAGTTTCTTTTAATTGTGTAGCGTGAATTACATTAATAGGGGTGTGGTGGTAAGCAGCCTCTGATCCCTATGGGACGCAGGCCCGTGGCTATCCCACGGGGCATGAGGGGTTCCTCTCTACCACACTTTCCCTTGTTAATCGACCTCAGCTCTTTATTCAAAAGTCAACAGAGTGCGGACTCCACGGCCAGACTGAGGGTTTAATTCCTTGGTTTGTCAAGTGCTAGCTCAGGCTTTAGCTTTAAACCCATGGCATGATAATAATGAGATTCTTGTGAAAATCAAATTAGTTTACATATTTCACGTCTCCCAAACAGTCCCTGACTTCAAGTAAGTGGGCCATAAATGCCAGGACGCTTCTTACGGATGACACTGAAAGTGGCCTCAGTGTGATGCTTTGTGTGGAATGAGTGTAGGCTCTTGCTTTTTTTTTTTGTTTGTTTTTAATTATTTTTGGTGTATTTCATATGACTTCTAATATTTGTCCTGATCATGTGGCTCTTCCACTAGACTGTTCTGGTAGGACCAAAAGTCTGTTGTCATTTAGTGCCTCTGAATTCCTTGTATGTTTCTCTGTCAATTCCAAAGAATTGAAATTCCTGGGCTGATTTTGATAA